>NW_017728949.1:54079967-54143992 GCF_001723895.1 Crocodylus porosus | reverse complement strand
CAGCCTTGGCTTTCCTGGTTTGCTCCCTGCAGGACTGGACCAGCGCAGAATAATCCTCCTTGGAGGTGAATCCCGTCCTCCATCCTTCGTAGGCCTTTCTTTTTAGCCTCAGAAGGTCTGCTAGGTCCCTGGAAAGTCATGGGGGCTGCTGTGTCCTCTTGCTGCCTTTCCTCTGAGATGGAATAGACTTAGCTTGTGCACTGAGTTCGTTGCCTTACTGATTGCCTTGGGTGAAAAGTGATTTCTCAGCAAGTGAAATTGCAGGATAATGCACTCTACGGAAGAGAGACCCGACATTTCTTTCACAACCCGAAAGAAAGCCACCTGGAGCTGGCAGAGACTCCCCCATTGCAGCTGCGCAAGGGCAGTGGAGCTGATAAGATAAAAGACCTGGTCTCATCCTTGGGACAAGCAGCAGGCCAGGAGGGAGAAACTCAGGGCTGTGCTGTGGGGGGTACTCTGAAAACAAGGGGGTTGGGAGAATAACTCTTTAATAAAGTTTATGAAGGAAAAGTCTCGCAGCAGGTATTGATCATGGTAGACGAGTACGAAGCCTCTGCACCAAAACTTCCTAAACCTCCGAATGATGGAAGCTGCAACGGGAGAGAAGCAGAAGTGGAAAACTCTGTTTGTGTCCTGTTAACCCTCCCCCTCAGCAACGCCTCTCTGCCTCCCTGAAACACAGGGCACGGGACTAAAGGGACCCATGCTGTGACCCTGTAAACAGTAGGTCTACATGCATACAACCATTTGGCTCCAGGCGGCTTTGCAGAACTTCTGCATGACTCCCTTCTGCCGGGGGGCTGGCATTGCACCATGGGCACGTGACAGAGGGCAGAAGGTATGGGTATGCCACATACCCCATCTATCATCTTCTATCTTTCAGCGAGCTGGTGTGGTTCTGCCAGCAGGATCTGTAAGTGTGGGCATGCTCATGAGTTTGGTCTTACGTACAGGCAGACAGCTTTATGAGCCTTTTGGACCAGTTTCATGCATAGTGGGTGCAAGAGAAATACCATGACCACAACGGTGGCAGGGGAAGTACCCTGACAGGTAATGCAATTAAAATGGCACTGTTTAATGGAGGGTTGCACCCTTGTTTGCTTGCAGACAGGACTCCCTACAGGAGCCTCACAGTTAGCTTCCCACTGGCCAGCTTCCAGCGGGAGTATCTCAGCTACACGCCAACTTTATGGAAATCAGAGACTCCTCCCTAGCTTGCTCCTGCAACCACTGGAGGAGGTTGAGTGAAACTCGGGGGCATCTGAACCCCAAGTCTCCGGGCTTGGGCCTGCATGTAGGATGCCTGCCACAGGATTTGGAAGTATCTAAAGCCCCAAGCTGGGATGAAGGATGCTTGCTGGTAGTTGGGCCACATGAAGTTCTTGGATGAACTAAATGGATTTGGACCTGATTTAGCTAATTTGACCTGGGACAGGAAAATGCTTCCATTAAAAAATAAATAAATAAAGAGAGAGAAACAGGCAGCTTCTCCCACAATCTGTAACACCAACATCACATCCCCTACCATCTGCTGGTAGGAAATATCCAATGTATCCAAGGCAGCACATGTTTCATGTGGTGCTTTAGACCTTGCAACCTGCCAAAACAAGAGACCATCATTTCAGGGAAGAACGAGGCTTCAATGCACCATTTATTAGTGGTAGGACCCAGCAGCTCCAAACATTTAAGCAGTATGCAAGTCCACGATGAAAGACCAGTACTATCCCAAAGACTTGCATCCATCTGGAAGCAGAACAAGGAAAGCTCTGAGCTGAACCCTGGACCTTAAGAAACACCCCCAGCATGGTAACCAAAGGCCTATTTTATGAACAGTGGAAGAAAACTGAGGGACATGGCTGCAAGTCCCAGTATGCATCAAGGGTAGGAAAGAGAAGGCATTTATCATCTGTATGGGTCATTAGCATTTGCATGGGTCATTAGCTGATCATTAGCAGCTAGCTAGTTACCAGCCAAAAGCAGTTCCCCACTCCCTTCAATAAAGCAATCTAGCTGTAAAACATCTGAAATGGAGACAAAGGAGGTCGGCTGTGGGAGGAGAGCATAGGAAGTCGATCTCCAGTGACAGCGTGCAATATTAAAGTTATGAGCAATACTTGATACTAACATAATCCTAAAAAAAAACTCAAAGGAAAGAGTCAAAGTACTAAGGGGAGGAAAGAGATACAAGCCCATTTCATAAGCAGGGCAGGCAGGGTTAGACCTGGGCATCAGAAGGTGCAAGAGAAAGCTGAGCCCATGGCGAAGCCACCTCTTCTTCTCCCCATAAGGACGGATCACTATGAGACTCCCAAGGGGACCAGAGCTGGTACAGACCTCAACCCTGCCCATCCTCTAACTCCCAAGGACTGCCTCATACAGCGTCTCACCTCTGCTATTTTGTTCGTGTCGTCTCTGCCGGGCCACTCGGGCTCGTACACTTCCTGCAGACACTCTGTCAGCTTCTTGGAGGCCTCGTGCATTGCTAGGAAAGAGGAGAAGGCCATTAGACACAGAAGGGGACAGAGTGGGAGGCCCTCCCTCCTCAGCAACCCGTACTCGTCGGCATGGGATAAGTAATGCTACCCTGCTCCCTGCCTCAGGCAAAATACTCACAAGAACGACCCTTGCTAGTACAGCCTGGATGACAGATATCTCAGGTAAGAAACAAAAGGGAGAGGATGCCCATGCTGCAGTCACCCACCCCCGCAAGTCTGCCGCTCACCCTCACCCAGCAGCATGCAAGACACCCTGCCAACTGGCTGTTTTCTCATCAAGCCGGTCTCATTACAGACACCCCTTGCCACTCGAGGGAGCAAGACAGGAGAAACCAAGCCCCCTGCACCAGAAAACCCATTTAGGAAAGCGGGGAGCACAAGGCAGGCAGAGACGGAGCTGGGAGAGCTCTACTTTGGGCACCAAACGGGGAAAGAGAAACATTTCCATTTGCACAGACGTTACCTTTGACGGAAGTCAGGTAAGTTCGAAGGTCTTTCTGCAGCCTGCTGCCTTCTGACTGTGACGGCAAAGACAAGAGAGCTGGTTACTGCGTGGCGCAAAGGAAGGATTCGTGCAGGACTCGCGTGCGCTGGGGGGCTGAGGAGGAGGAGAGGGGAACACCACCACCCCCCAAGCTGCCCCATACAGCACGATGGCAGAGGAACCAGTTTAGGACTAAGAAATGGTCCATTCAAGCTACGGCAAGACACGCGAGTGCAATGGGCCCCAATCCCCAAAGAGGGAGAAATGCTGTCAGGTTATTACAGGAAGTCCAAAACGTAGGTTGCAGGGGACCTAGCATATAGAGCTGATATACTGACGTCAGGTTTCTGATAAGCTGTTACGATACTGCTGTTACGTCCGCACGGCTCGGGAGCGATGCCGTGCAGCAGAGCCACGGCAACTTTCCCTCTGCCTCACCCAGGCTCAAAGAGAAGTTGAGCTCACTTGTGTCACTACGGGATCACGCCGACTAACAGCTGCATCGCAACAGCTGGCGCACGCTCCCGAGCAAGCGGCAGCTGCTCCTCCCCTTCGAAGCAGTTAAAGGGCACGGCTGTCCATTCCCAAAGCACATCCCTTGTTTTAGGGTTTGTTGGGAACAGCTCAAGTTTTGACGTGCTGATGATGGACACCCTAAACACGGCAGCGTTGAGGACGCTGAGCAGTCCCAATTTCACTTTCCCAAAGCAGCGAAGCGACCGGGAAGCAAAACAATGGGAAAAATTGATCGCTTTTCTTTAAAATTGTATTCCCTTGTTAAACCCGTGTTTTAATGTGTTCAGAAGCTAAGAAACAACCAGCTTTCTGGCTTGATTTTGGGGGTATCACAGCCTGGATGCAGTATGGGAACTGAGATAAGACCGAGGTCTCAGAACCTTTTAGGCTGAAATTTAGACCAAATTTAAACATGTGAACACAGACATGAACACAGGCATGCAGACACGCGCATGCACACACACACACACACACACACACACACACACACACACACACGCAGCTTGACTACTTAGGAAAAGATCAATAATCATGCAGAGCCACATGATTTTTTCCTGACAGAGTTACGTGCTCACTTATTCTCTTCCTACCAATGTGTCATCTGCATTTATACTGTGGAGGCCTAAAAATACAATCAAATCAGACCGGTGGCACTTTATACCATCTGGTGCAAATGTCAGCACGAACACTAGGCAGCAGAGAGGCAGGTCCAGCGTAGCAGAGGCAGTGCGGCGATGTGAGATGGGGAGCCGAGGATGTTTTCTTTGCAGGGATGGGAGCATTTATCAAGACAACATCAGAAATCAATACAGAAGGAAGGACGAGGTGGTGGAGAGAGACAGAGACCTTTGTTGCAAGAGGAAAAGAGAGAGAAGGCCCTTGGGATCCCTGTATCAAATGCCTGCTTTTGATCTTTCCTACCCCGGGGTGCAGCTGTGACACTTCAAAGGGCAGTGCTGGAGGGAGGCTGCTATTCCTTGCACTGTCATCATGCACTTTGTTGCATTTAATTTCCTTTCTTCCTCCCAGTTTACACTTCCCACATGGAGGCCCCAAGTTAACATAGCCTGACTCCCACTCTGTGCTCATGGAGCTCATAGGGCACCTCTGACAGCTGCTTCTAACGTCAAAGCAACTCTTTTCCATCCATCTCCTCCATTGTTCAGGTGCTTACTTCTTGGCCTGGACTTGCCCCCTGTAAAGACAGCTCCGGCCCTTCTCTCGCATCAAGCTGCAGCATGCAGCGAGCTGAGCTTGCATCTGGTATAGATGTCTCACTTCCAGATGTTGATGTGGCCAAACTGAGCACATCTGTGCTAACGACTTCTTCAGCTGCGGACACTGCATCTGCCTGTGCTCGCCAGGCCTCCCAAAGGGACAGACTGGGGCAAGTCTGCACGTCATCCTCCTTCTCCCAACTTGCTGTGCAAGAGGAGGGGAAGGACTGACCATCTGACTGAGCCGGGAGCAGGACAGCAAGGAAGTGAAACCAGCAGAAGGGGACGAGCGGCCACTGCTATTGCAAAAGAGAGCACTTAAAAGGGAGAACTTAAAAACATACGCAGCTTGGCTTAAGGTCTTTGCTTTCATCCTTTTGCTGGACTGGAGCTGGAGGAGGTCCATAAACAAGGAAAGAGGCCGTCAAATCTGCCACCGGAGAAAGGGCAGACAAACCTAGGGTGTTTTAGACGGGCACCTTTCTGCCTTACGTGGGAGTACGTGACCTGACATCCCTTCCAGCCCCGTGACCCTGTGATGAGGGATTTCAGAGGCGCCCCGCTCCCCTACAAAACAGGCTCTTTAGATAAAGTTAGACTGCTGTATTCGTCTCGGCACTGCCAGATTCAAGAGAGACTTGTGCCATGAGAGACTGCACTGAAAAAGCAAAAAAAAAATCTTTCCCAAGCCCCTGTTCAGTGGATCCCAGACTTTGGCTGTGGGCACGGGATCCCCAGCGACTGCCTTTTCAAAAGTCATCTCAAATTTGGGCACCTCCAAATTTTGGCGGTCCAATTTCAGGCCCCAAGAACCAGCAGAACGTCCTTGGGGATAATTCTGCCCCAGTCACTGTGCTCAGGCGTCATAACATCTCAAGCTGCAGAGCTATAAAACAGGGGTTCCCAAAACGAGAGGCTGCACTTGAAAATACAGCCATGTCTGAGCAAGGCCTACCACGACCACAACAGGTAGGACACAAATCCTATCGGGTGCAGGTTTCATCACCCAGTTCCAACGTCCCCGAAGTCAAGCATGAATATGGGGAAGCTCTGAGAAGTTGCTCACAATAAATTTACAACCAGAGGGAAATACTTAGCAAGTGCGTCATGGGAAAGGATTCAGGAAAACTGCGCAACTACTAGTGCATATGATTATATCTGTTACATGTGCACATGAAGACACACCACCGCATGCCAAAGTATTAACAAATGGCAATGGGAAAATATCCCCACCGTCTTTCATCCATCAATGCCCCACGCTTCCTAGTAAGGCCCTCTCCTATACTGTCTAATGCATGTGACCAACCGAGCAACGCAGGATACAGGTAGGAGTGGCCTGCAGGCCCTTCCACAGCTCCTGCCATCCCTCTTAGCAGACAGACAGACCTACACTTGCAACGCATGGTTACTCTTATCCACACCCTCTGAAAGTACCTAGCTGCGCTAGCAGACTCAATATCACTACACCGCATGCTGTAGTTTCCCAGAGTGCTCCACGCTCCCCAAACTTCCCTGAACTTTCAAGGCTTTGGGAATCGGAGGCTCCAATCCAGCCTCACCGCTGGTATTTCCTTCATTTGTCCCATATCCATCGCTGGTTCCACACAGAAGTGGTTTCTTGTATTTAAAAAGCAGCTCACTCGCACATATGGAAAAAGGTGCCGGTGTTTATTATTAGCACTAGCAGTTTGCCAAAGACGTTTGGTGACTGCCTTTCTTGGCTATATACGTTACCTGCTTTCTGCAGGCAGCAATAATGTCTCCCCTTCACATCTGTCCGGACAGGACAGTGCACTGACAGCTCTCAAGGGGGCTGGGCAACCCCCGGAAAGGGATTTTGCAGCACCCCAGTTGAAAATCACTGGCCTAGCAGTAATAGATAGGCATGCAGCGTGTCTGCTCCTTCGAAAACCTTGTTCGCTAATTGTCCGTTTCCTACTCCAAATGATAAGCACAGTTTGATTTAAGAAACCTGGCTGGTCATGCTACTCTTCCCTACCCACCGGACACATCTACGCGTGCACTTTAACGAGCATTAGCCTATTTTAATGCATATTAAAGCATCACAAAACAACCATGCAGTTTTGCTAATGCACATTAAAATAAGCTACTGCACCTTTTTCTAGTACTTCATAGTGGAGGTACTCAATTTAATGCACATTAAGAAAAGCACATTAATGAACCCATGCAAAGACTCTAAAGGAAGAGCTGCAGGTGGTGAACCAAGCTGGACCTGTAAAGTAAGAGCCATTGATCCACAGGAAACTTGGGCTGATCTAAGAGCAGAAAAATTGCAGAGGGAAAAGGTGCAAGACCTGACATTAGAGGGGGTGAACTCAGACCAACCAGAGAAAAAGAGGTGCAGCTAGTTCTGCAACTGTGACAGCCTCGTCTCCGGCGCGTTCCCTTAGTTGGGCCTGCAAAACCAGCAAGCGTCTCAGCTTTGTGCGTATAAAACAATATGTCCCCCAGTTCTGGAGGATGTCACTATGGAGGTCCACTGAAAATTTGGTCCTAAAAGTCACTTCTCAGAACTTTTGAGGCCTTTTGCAGGAGATTCCCAGCCAGAGTACCCATCTAACTGACTGTGCACGAACGGCAAGAGTTAGCTCGAGCCCAGCACTGATGCAACATCTAGGAGAGGATGGAAGGCTCCAAGGGACTCGTTCAGTGGGTCAAGGCCAAATTTAGCCCACCGCAAGGAGAAGGTAAAACTGACCAGCCATGCTGCCTGTCAGGCCCTCGCAGGCCCGGTCTGTGAGGACATCTGTAGCCCCACAGAAGCAGAGCTGTGTTCAGCTCATGTGTCACGTAGCAGAACCCATCTGTTGAAGGAGAGGGGCTGTTACCATTCACAGACCGCAGGGAGATATTCTTGTACCGCTCTGAATGGACACAGGAGGTATACAAAGCACGGTACCCTTCCCCGTGCCCACCCAGCTGCCATCTGGGGAAACCACAGGATGCCTCCAGTGAAGGAGAGAGCTCGTTTTACACTTATCCTATATCCACAAATAGCCTGTGCATAGCACAGCAACTGATGTGACCCCTCTCGTGGGCACCACGTGCAATCAAGAGACACAAGTGCCGTCAAGTTATCTTTGGCGGTCCCCTCTCCTGCCACCTGCTTCAAGACTATTCTGGACACACCCAAGCCAATTCCAGCCTCAGGGAGTGCCAGCCTGGACACCGATCTTCTGCAAGACATCAGAGGCCTGAGTTGCGATGTGCAATAGGCTTATCTGCAAGGAAAGGCCACAGAAATCTCACAATATGCACAAGAGGAAGAGTCCGTTTCCAACCCTGGCTGAGCCAGCAGAATATGAATTACTCAGCCCCAGACATTCTCCAAAATGCTGGCAAATTGAGCACAATTATTGCTACGGCACTCCCCGTGAAACAGCCATCGCCCCGCTTGGCTTTACAGTTGGGGAAACGAAGGGGCAAAGAGATGAAAGAGCGACTCTCCAGAGGCTGTATAGTAAGTCAGTGGCCGTCCCTGGTATCCAAACATTCAACTAAATGGCACAATTCATGTGGTCCTGCCCCCACGAGTGGAGAGCCGAGATGCTCTCATCTGCGGTGAGACTGATGCTGAAAGGTAAATGCTTTTCTGCTCGTCTTTGATGCACCCTGCTTCGGGAGGTTGAAAAGTCCCACTGCAACCCTATTTACGGGTCTGAGGTGGTCTTGGCACTTCTTCTAGGAAGGCTGAATAACTCCATGACCGCTTATGGCTGGTCTAGCTATAGAAAACAAAAGCAGGGATAAGTCACACCTCAGGATGTTGTGCAAGCAGGAGGGACTCAGAGAGAAACAGCTCTACCCCATACACTTTGCCCCTTTGCCTCAGTCAGTGAAAGTGGATTTTGTACTTCCTTCCAGAGTATCAGCTATGGCCACTGCCCAGGAAAGGACAGGGGTCTCCAGGGATCAATATCTTGATTTTGTAAGCCAAGTCCTAACACCTCGCCAGACTTAAGTAACCAGCAGTAAAAAAGGGATGCATTTCAGCTGGAAAGGCCTGTGACATTCATGGATGTGATGGGATCGCAACTCTGCATCTCGCTGTGCGCCGGGTACAAGGCAGCAACAGTCGGCCCCGGATATGTTCAGGGACCAGTTGCCTTGCACATCCTATTAGATTTTTCTCTTGCTCATTTCAATGGATCTGGGCCTGGGAGACTGGCTGCAGAAAGGTAGCCCCTATGCTGACAAGGTGAGACGCAGAACGGGTTTCCAGAGTGGGGAATACACGCATGTGCTGGCAGCAAGGGCAGCTGTATATGGAGATGGGCCCCCTCCTCCCAGGGATCCAGGGACAGAGGTGGAGTGGTAGAAGAAAGCCCTGTGGACCCAAGAAAGGGGGCCAGACAGAGCAGCTGATGGGAGGGGGGGCGGCAGCAGGGCTTGGTCAGAAAAAGCAAAGAGATGCTAGAACTACTGTCTGGCCCTTCTGTCCCCAGGATAAATTAAAGCCTTTCTGATGTTTGCGAAAACCCCAGCTGCAGACTTGTCCCATCCCAGCCTGGACTTGAAGGTGTGAATTGACAGCCCTTCACCACTGGCCTGGGACACCATCCTCCAGCCTAGCAGGAGGCCTTCATGCAAGCTTTCCCCTCCTCCAGGTACACCCACTGCTGTCAGGCCCAGGCCCCTATGACCCTCGCTGCAGTTCACCGGCCCCCTCAATTACTGTGGGAGGAGGCTTGGGCGTCGCACTCAACTCGATCAGCCCTTCCCCATAAGCCACTCGCTTTATGTGGCTAGAAGTCCTCCAACATCCCTCCAGTCTAAAATACAAAAGAAAAGTTCTAGGTCAAGGATGCACCTGGTTTGGGAGGGGATGCCTCTGTAAGCAGCTTAAATATCAACGTTTTTTTCTACTGTGTGGCACAAATAACTTTACTTTTTTGAAACACAACAATGAACTACAGACACACACACACACACACACACACACACAGTTATTTGTACTTGGCACACAAATACTATACAAGGAAGAGAAAGGAAGCCATGCACTGGGCTTGATCAGCCTTGCCAGCATATTTCCATTTTCCCCTTTTATGCTATTTTTGGTTGCACGTCACCCAGCTTTGGTAAGTGAAACTACCCACTGCTCAGTGTCCAAGTCTCTTCCACTTGCACTGTAGTAACGCTCCTGCTGTAACCTGGTTTCCAGCAGGACACAGACTCGTACAGCAAACCGGTTTTTAATTGAAACGTACTAAGAAAAGTTTTCCGATAGGAATATTTCTCATCGCAGTTGATTTTATGAAACCTAAATTTTGGGGCTGACCTGGTTCATATGTGGTTATCAGCTAGGAAACTGAAAGAGAAGTGCGATGGCGATGTGATGTATACGAGCAGCAAGTGGATCGGGGTGGGTGGGTGACTTGTATAGGACTCTGGATCCAGGTGTGTGGGCCTTAATTGCCTGTGTGCTTCCAACAGCCCCCTGCAACGCAAGGGCCCCATGCGCAATTGCACATCTCCAATTAGCTTACCAGCTGTTTGTTGAAGTTCTGCACGCACTGTTCAAATTGCTCATCTTTTGTTTCGTCTGCTTTCCCGAGCTTCTGGAGGACCTGCGGGAAAGGAACAAGACAGGGCTTAAACACGGTGCTCACATGACCACAACAAGAGGGTTAAGAGGCAGGTGCCAACCGTTGCAACCAGACAGGAACAGAGGAGAGAAAATCATTTCTCTTGCTTTTATTGCTCAGCATTTCGTGGTTGGACACGAGACAAAAAACTGAGTCAGGATGAACTCACTCAGCTGGGAAAGCTGTAGCAGAGAGCGAGCGGCCTGGGATTCACCTTCCCGTTTCAGGAAGGAGGGAGAATGAGTCAATAGAAACAGGCTTCCTCTTTATTAAGGCAGAGCTGGCGAAAGCGGGAGGACTGCGAATGCTAACCCCCAGGTTGCAAAGTTACTGAGTGGGTCACGTGAGCAAACAGGCTTTTGCACTCACTTTGCACAAGTCCAAATGACTGTGCAAGGCGGCACGGTGCACACAATCCAGTCCAGCCCAAGGAGACTCTTTTTTTCCTCTTCCCAGGACTGTGCTTATCCCCCAAAAGGGAAGGCAAATCTGAATCCTATACAAGGAAAAGGAAGGACATGAAGGGAAAACTAAGCTTGCAAGCAATTAATCATAGACATTTTAGAAATCAGAACTGAAGGTCTGGAAGGGACCTTGAAAGATCAAGTTCAACCCCCCTGCTCTGGGCAGGGATGCTGCCGAGATCGGATGATCCCAGCGAGGGGCATGTCCAGCCTCCATCAACTTGGCTGATCATCACCGGCAAGGAGGCTCCTATCCACACCTTTATGTGGGGCCAGAGGTACGAGGCGGCCTGCCAGGCCTTCACCACTCTACGAACACCCACCCACAATCATTACCGACACCAGCAACCGCCTGCTTTTTCCAGACACGAGCAATGCAGCTCTCCCCGGGCTGAGTGAGCCCTTATCTGGACACTTGTCTTATCAAGGGTTTCCTTTTAACAGGCTCTCTGCACAGGCAAGGGTTGCCTTGGGGCTCTGAACAAGCCACATCCGGCAGGAAAGGAAGGGAGACCCCGATAAAGAGTGTGCCACACGCACAGATTTCAGCTGCGGGGAAGACCAGAACTGGTTCGGCACCGCTCGCAGGGCAGGTCAAAGGTCCGTGGCAGGGGTAAAGGGGGCATGAATTCAGCCAGCCCCAGTCCATTAAACAGTATCTCTTTGTTAAGCAAAAATATGGTGTCTGCAAAAAGATCGACACACGTGGCCCTCCAAGGACGCTCGTTCCCTGCGCATACGACTCCACGGCAGGAGGCAGTGGCTGGCCACGGCCACAACACGCACATTGCCAAACGGCACCGTCTGCTTCAGGATCAACCCACCAATCTCTCCCACCTGTAGTAAAAACTGCTCAGGATGAGCAAGGCAGGGAGGAAAACCTCCCGGCCCAAAGAGTGCTATTAAGCTATGCACCTTTGCTGGGGAACGATCGACCAGACCACCAGCAGTATCGCTTGGCCCTTCATCCATCCATATGCTTGACTTCTGGATCCCTTGGGCCAGGGCTGGTACTCCTCAGCCTCCAGGAAAGCTGCTTCCAGGACCGAGCAAAAAAGCAGCAGTCTTGGATCTATCCAGCTGCCTGGGCTGCACACCTTGCTGCATCCTACCGCTAGCATGCCAGCCCAGCTCGAGTGCTAAGAGGTAGAAGCACAGACTGCCTCTGCCTCTCCCCGACTCCAGGACAGGCCGAGGTTTCCCAGTCCATACAGGGAACAACACCGGAGTCCACACAGCCTCAAAAACAGGTGAGCAGGGAAAGACCCAACCTGTTGTGGGTAAGCTGACATGCATGGAGCAGGGAACTGGAATAATTCCCCGAAGGATAATACTGAGAAGGTGGGGCGGGGGTGCAGCTGCTGTTTCCTGCAGCAGGGCTAAGACGACTTCGGTGCTGCATGAGCGGGGCAGACAAACCCCAGGAGGCATCTTTGTTTTTAGCACAACGTCTAGTGCAGCAATCCTTTGCGCGCTCTCTGGCTGGCCCATCTCCTTAACAGCCAGGTGGATTAAATTAGCCCTCTGCTGACACAGCCCGTTGCAATGGCCTGTAACCTTCATCTCCCCAAGGTCACAGGCAGCAGGCAGGTACGGTAACTCGGACGGGAGAAGCGCGCGACAAATCTGCTTAGTCATTTAGCACCTGGTCCGCCTTCTCCCCTCTTCAAGCTGTGCCAAGATTATCTAGGTCAGAGTCGTGGCATTTTGCTCTCCAGCTGCTCATAAACCTTCCCACGTGGGAATCTCAGGGGTGTTCATGCAAAAGCAAGAGGGAGAAAAAAAAATACCCCAGAAAAACCCCCCACACACGACTCAACAACATCTTGCTTAATGACAATGGATTCAGCCAAGGACCGCCAAAAAGGTAGAAGCACGAGCTCATATGGCTGGAGCCACGGGAGTCACTAGACCAGGGCGGGCAATTATTTTGGGCCAGGGCCACTTACTGAGTTTTGGCAAGCTGTTGAGGGCCACGTTTCCTGGTACCGGGAAGCAGGAACAGCCTCATGGTCCCAGGCCAGAAGCCTCTGCTAGGCAGGGGTTTCTGGTTGGTGAGGCAGAGCTGGGCAGGCCTTGCTGCTGGGTCCTGCCACCAGTTTCCTCTGGGCCCTACTGCCCCTGCGTCCTGTCATCTTTGACAGGCAGCTAGGAGCACATAAATATTACTTTTCTAAATTTTTAGGGGCCCCGTAGGCCAGACAGAATGGCCTGGAGGGCCGGATCTGGCCCCTGGGCCGTATTTTGCCCACCCCTGCACAAGAACAAGAAGCCCCGACATGTTCTGCAGACTGGATGTGCAGGAGGACGTGCAGTGAGCTTAAAATGGGCTACTGGAGGCAAACTGTGGTGCTGAGGATAGAGGGCCAAGGGTATGGCTCCCTTCCCACCCTCCCCAGATCTAACAACCAAACCCAGGAGTCTAGTCCCCATCTCTGCATTGGACTATCCTGATGCTGTAGGACACGATATCAGGTCCATGGGCTGATCTTCCCATTACGGCAGTCCTGAAAAATGTGCCTGCAAAAAAGGATTTTCTCTAAGGATCTAACCCAGTCGCAGGGCAGCAGACAGCATGGCTCTCCAGGGTGCTCTGCCAAGAGCATTTTGCTCTAAAGAATGAGGGTAGGGCAGTCTGGACCTCTCCCTTTCTACATATTTCAACCAGAGAGATGGACAAATCCATCTCTGGTTGTTATCCAAAGCTGTCGCATCACAGAGGAACGTGAACCAGAAACTCAACTGCCCAAGCCAAGAGGCTAGCGAAAGCTGGGGGAGCAACAGCAAGAAAAGGGATGGTGTATGGACCAAAGGGAACCGCTTCAACCTGTCAGCAAGAGGCCCAATCTTGCGGAGATAGAGCTCTGAAAGCAGAGCAGATAATCAGGCAGGGCAGGGAGCAGAAAGCAGAGTAGTAGATCAGGCAGGGGAAGGGGATCAAAGAGGCAGGCAGGAAGGACACCATTTGTGGCACACCTGCCAGCAAGGTTACCCCACACTGTACTATTTCATTCTGTACCTGCCGACAGGGAATCCAAATCCCTGGAAAGAGGGAGGGGAAAAAAAAAAAAATAATAATCAAGAGAAGGGTTGCTGATACCGAGGCCCCAGGTGGGTTACGGTGAACAGAGCCATGGTGCTTGTGGGACTGCAAGAGGAGCAGAGGCCGCTGCAAGGTTTCAAAGGTTTAAAACAGATGTTCCCACATGCAAAACACTCCACATACTCGTCTCGGGGAGACATGAGGAGCAGCGACGGAGTGACCTTGCACCTGCACACCGGGCATTTCCAACATGCAACGCTTCTCATGCAGAAGCCGCTAATCGAATACCAAGTCCCTCTGGTTTCCCCAGACAGCAGCAAGTTCCTGCCCCCTCTTCCCAGAGGCCCCTTTTCAGGTGCTGCTAGAAATCCTGCGCTCTTGATCGCTCCGGCTCATTTCCCAGGCTCTTCCTCACCAGCGCCTTGGTGCCAGGTCGAGGGCAGGAAGTGTTTGGCGCTGCCCAGCAGCGACCAAGGGTCACCTCCTCTGCAAGGCATGACAGGCAGAGGAGAGGAATCTACTCAGGAAAACCTAGAGAAGGAAATGGGGTCAAAAAAGGGTGTTGAAGCTTAATTGCAAGAAGCCAACCCTGCAAGGGGGACCACAAAAAGGAAGGACACCATGAACTGTTCTCTAGAGCCCCCCATATTCAGGGAAGAAATATTGCACAGATGCCAACAAAACGAGGGGAGACGTCGGCCACGAGCAGAAGGGAGTGCCCCGAGCGTGGAGAGGAAACCCCCCCAGGGTGGGGTAGTTTGTTTGACCTTCCCACATGAACACTCCCAATTAATCAGCTCCCTGCACATTGCCCAGCCCAAATTCAGAATGACTGTGGCCACAGCAAGCACATAGCTATGGGTGTAGGAAGCCAGCAACATGTGTCCAAGCCGGCCATTAATAACCCATGAGTTCATAGCACGACTCCCCTCCCCAGGGGACACGGGTGCTGTCATAGGGCAGGCTATTCCTGGTCAGCCACCAGTGCCAGCTCCCCACCCTCCCCTGAAGGACAGCATTAATACCTTGGCTCACCGCAAAGCCCGATCAAGTTAGAATGGAAATTTCAGGCCCTTTATAGCTATTAAAGGAGCCATTTTGCTACTGCAGAAACCCTAAGAGTTAGGATCCCAACAGACCCAGAAGGGAGGCCAGACAGCCACGCACCCAAAAAAACCCCAAACCAGTCCAATCTTCAACTCCCACCAACAGCAGAAGGATTTCAGAAAAGGCTGAGACGGTCGTGTCCAACTTGACCATCTCAGATTTAAAAACAAAACCCAAAGGCGCTCTCCGTGCCTTAGTTTTCTCTGCTGTGGAACGGGAGCAACAGACTGCCTTCCCCTTCACGGGGCTCGACTGATGTTTCAGAAGCACGTTCAGCCCCTCAGATGCAAGAGGAGAGAAGAGCAAAGGTTTCTTTAATTACATGAATGAGTGTGTCAGACTCCCCGGCGGGATTATTTGCAGTAAAATGCCTCTTTATCTCCTTTTCATGGGTCCAAGTCATCTTTTCTTAGGTAAGGGAAACAAATTTTGCTTTCCAGCCGACAAACTCTTGAGTTCTGGGAGCCACTGAGCACTCACACGCTCCCCACTGCGCCATCAGCACCACAATACAAGCCTTGCATACCAAAACGATGCCCAGAAGGATACCTACATGATTTTTTTTTTGCCCAAAGCCCCAGTGGCAACTACATAAGACATCATTTGGCTTAGAGGATCTCTATTTCTGGTGCTGATGTGTTAAAAGTAAAGTATTAAGACCCTGAGATGAATGCACTGGCAAGTCCTTTGCACATCTCCCTTTGTCAGTGACCTGGAAAAGATTAAAAACCCTGCTGCAGGCCTGCGATCCTTCCCAAGAAGATAACACCCAGAATACAGGGTGCATTTGTACCAGATCAGGACACCGCTAGTACAGTTCTCAAAAAACAGCTTAAATCCCACATCTGATATCCGACTTGCACCACATCTAGATTGGTGCAAACTCCCCTCCGCGTTTTGAACGTGGGCTTGGGGCAAGAAACACACACACCTAAACCCTCGTTGGACTTCCACAAGGACAGGGGCATCAAATGTTGCCCTTTGCACCTCGGAAAAATCGCCCCCTCGTTCCCCTGATCATCTGTTTAGAGAACAGCTCGATTTTCTGCATCTGAGCCCAACACAGTGAAGTCTTTCAGTGAAACAATGGAACAAAGGCACATGGATGTCAGGGAGGGGGGCGGATTTCAGTGCCTCCAACGCTGCATTTTAAGCCCAGAATTTATTCCCAGGGCTATGCAATCAGAGAGAGTCTTTCATCGGGAGGAGGAAAGGCAATGTCGAGCTTGGCAGAGACAAAGCATTTCCTACAGCTTCCTATTTGTAGCCAAGGTCCATTCGAGTCCAGAGCAAAGCCCCGGGCAAGCGCGATGGGAGGAAGGACGCTCCAGTGAATCACACACTCAGGGTGAAATGCTCGGCTCCACTTCCTTTGGGGCCAAAGGCAAATCGCTTAATCTCTCTGTACCTCCGTGGGGGTGGGGGTGGGGGTGGAGGGGAGGGTTATAATGACAAATACATTACAGGTTGAGAGATCTTCCGATGTCGTTACACAGGCTGGGACCATTCATGCCCCTTGGCCTCCGATGGGAGGCATCTGCCCCGACGTGCCAGTCCACTCCCAGGTCCCTTAAATGCGGATATTTGCAATTGTCACTCTTCTGGGAGCCCATTCTGGCTTCTCTGGGCACTGATACTGCCCAACGGATGGTATCACCAGGTTATCCAACACCATAACAAAAAAAACGTTCAACTTCCAGCTGCATCTAGGAGTTTCATTGGATCCAGTCGCTAAGTCAGATCCAATTTTCTACAGCTCCAAAATTGTACAGACTACTGGGACAAGTCAAGGGTTTCATTCTTGTAGCACTCTCACGAGCAGGGATCCGGGTTTTCTGTTTATGGAGAAAACCTGATTCTACCCTTTTGTGGAGGAAAACGCAGCTTTCTCATTTTAAACAGAGAAATCCCGCGGGTTTTTTGCAGTTTTGCAACGAGCTTTCTGCACGCCTGCAAGGGGCGCTGCCCTGGACATGCATCCCCTGTCCGTATAGCAGTAGTGGGGGGGGGTGACACAGGGTTGTGCCCCTCACTGCTGCCGCACGGGCAGGGGACGCGTTCCCGGGGCAGCTCGCCGCAAAGCCGTCCTTCCCACTGCCAGAGATGCACCTGCAACTTCCAGCTGCATGATGTATGGACGTCCCTGCATTTCAGTCCCTCCTAGGTTTCGCTCCACATTGCCTTTCTCTGCAGTGCTCTCTAGAAAATACTTTCACGGTAGGATGGGAAGCCACCGTGAGAGTGGCAGATAACAGGGGCGAAATATCTGAGAGCCAGCACAAAAACCGTGGGTCTGCTCAGATCTGCATGTGGAAATAGGCATTAGATGGGATAGGAAAGGACATGCACTTGAACAACAATTTCCACTTTCCTGGTTGTCTGGGCCTATAAAACAAGCAGAAGCCCCCAATTTGGGACTGCACCTTTCCTGCAGGATAAAGGACGATCATCATCACCACCAATACTACTAATAATACCAATACTACTACTACTAATAATAATAATAATATACTCCCACTGAGCTTCAGAGATTTTAGGTGGCTTGAAAAAGGGAAGGGCAAAATGCCAAATCTCTAGATCAGCTGTTGATGGGCTTAGCTCATTTTGAAAGGAGACTAGAGATCTTGCCTTACATGGATGACTCCCTTCATGTGCACACCCTACTCAACTGAGATCTCCAGGATTACAAGGAGGTGCTTTTCCCTACCAACACCCACCAGCATGGGAACGTGGTCAGGACCCGATAGCTTTTTCTTGGTAATTTTCCTTCAGGCGCTACCTGAGCTTTGTTCTTTTTTTCCTACTGCTTGGAGATCCCGGAGCCAAACTCTGACCCATTAAGCAGAAAGGCTGCCATCCCAAACAATAAAGGGCGCACTTTGAGATGAGCTGGTCCCAACCCCTGTACAAGTGACATCTCATCTCTCCCTGCCTTTGGGACTTGGACACACTGCCATCTCTACTGCAGCCAAGATGTTCCTTGATCAATCAACGCTCCTGCCCTTCTGCACATGCAAAAAAACAGTATGCCAACTCTGAGCTATTGTTTGGCACTGCACGTGGTCAGGTCACCTGCCTAGCGCTCAGCACTCTGGAGTTTATTTTTGATATTGAGATATATAGGGAGATCCTGTTCCTGCCCAGGAGAGCATGCAATCCAAACAGAACTCCAGGGCATTATGCAAGTTGCTTCCATTCACCAACAAGGAAGAGCAAGTGCTCCGTGTTCAGTCTCGGGTTCATATGAAAATGGTCCCGCTCACTTGCTTAGCAAATGCAGTTTTGCATTCTGCAAATGAAGCCGAGGCCGCTCTGCAGGAAACAAAGCTCTTCCTTCGCACTGGATGCGCTCCCAGCACCGCACCTCCTTGATCCTTGGAGAACGCCCCGTCCCCACAACTGCTTGGTGCCCTTTGAAACGAGATGCAATGAAGAACAAGGGCCTCTGGGAAGACCGTGTGCGTCACAGTTTTGCACCTTACACCGAGTTGGGTACAACATTCCCAGCTCACGGACTTCCAGATACTAAGCTTTTCCAAGAAGGTAGTCAACGGTTGTCTCTGGGACTTGGCATTTTGCATCTCTCTCTCTTTTCAAGAGACCTGACATCTGCAAAGCTCAGCAGAAGCAATCCAGGGGTAGATATCAAGACACCAAAGTGTTAGCAGATCCTCTGTCCCTTCTTCTGTGAAGGCATTTAAGCTTTCACAGAGACGAGTGACTGTAGAGATCCCATCGCTGGGTATCACCACATCCCCAGGACGACTCAGAAACACTTATTTAACTACACTCACTGTAAAGTATTTTCTTCAGGCCTGAGAAAAAGTCTTTTCTGTACCATCTCCAGCTTTCCAGCCTTCTTTTTAAAATTCCTGACACCAGCATGGGACACAGCATCCCAATATCAGGCTTCTCCAATGTCAAAGACATCATTAAAGAAAACCTCCCTCTTCCTACATTCCTGTTTACACATCCAAGGATTTGCCTCTTGACACCTCTCCATCTTGAGCCACCCAGGACCTCTAAATCCTTTACAGTCACTGCTCACCAGGATGCAGTCCCCAATGCTGAAAAAAAAGTCTAAAAAATGAAATTAAGTTTGATTGGCAAGATCCATTTTCCATAAAGCCAGATCGACTAATACTAATGATATCTCTGTTCTTTATCAGTTGAATCCTGTATTAGCTTTTGCATTATATTTCCGTGGACAGATGCCAAGGCCAACCAGCCTGCAGCTACCCGGGACAGGACGTGGCAGGTAATTCCACCATTCATAAAATCGTAGAAATGTAGGACTGGAAGGGACCTCAAGAGGTAATTTAGTCCAGGGGCGCCAGCCTGTGGCATGCGACAAGTGGCACAGGCAGCTTCTGTGCCTGGCATCCAGCAGCTCGGGGAGGGGACAGGCAGCACGGCAGCTGATACGGCATGAAGCAAAAAGCAGAGGAAAAGATCAGGCAAGGGAGCAGAAAGCAGAGCAGCAAAACAGGCAGCAGAAGGGGATCAACGTGGCACTCAGGGAGGGCATCAGGCTAATTTGTGGCAAGCCCGTCCAAATGACTGGCCCCCACTGATCTAGTCCACCCCTTGCACCAAGATAACAATTATACTTCTGCCATTAGAATTCAAGGCCTCTTTTGTATCTAATGAAATGAATATTCCCCTTACCGGGCCTGCTCATGCCCATATACGCAACTTCCCTCCCACCATAAATCTGGCATTCAATTTCTCGGGAAGAGGGGCTCTGGCCTCAGCACCTGCAATGAAGCCCACTGGTCCAACTGGCTCCCACTCTCGCCTCCAGTCCCACCCAGTGATGGACCAGGGAGAACAAAGCCCCTTCACTGCTGTTTTCCCTGCAATTGCTGCTCCTATGATCTCTGCACACAGACAGGGGGCCAAAAGCACAGCGCTTTCACATCCCAACCTCGTATCAGATTGCTTTTCTAAACTGGGCACTGACATTTCCCTGCACCAACATCCCTCCCTTTGGGAAGCCTCAGTTACCAGGGCTGCTCGCGCTGGGTCTAATTATAGTGATTGCTGTGCAAGTAAATGAAGGGAGACTGTAGAAGGGGAAGGAAAAAGGAGAGCGCAGGATGGTGCTGCGACATCCCACCTACATGGCCTTACACGTTTCAGCACTACACTGGCCTCTTGGAAGAGGGAGTGTGTGGAGATTTGTATTATTGGATGGTTGCTTGAAAGAAGATGCTGGGATAGATGCAATGTGCATGCCGGCAACACTTTTCTCCCTGTAGAAGTACGATTCCTGTTCTCTACAAGAGGGTTTAATCACCATACGTTGGAGACGACGGTTGAATAATATGGTGCTCAAGCCACGATGGGGTTGTGCAGAAATGTCGTGACGACCCACAAAACCGTAAATGCCCATCACCACGGAGTACAGAAAAGCCATTTAAAAATAAATAAATAAATTGCCATTATATATTTTATCCATCCACCACCTCCCCAGGGATGGGAGAGACTCTTATAAACCTCCAAACAGACCTCCAACCCCTGCCCTTCCCCATCACTGTGGGTTTCGTGGGGCCGGGGGATTTTGCAAGAGGGGGTCTGCAAAGAGACCGGGGGTAATGACGGAGCGGCCCGGGGAGACCGCGCGCCACCATTGTGGGGCCTAGTTGCCTGGCTCTGCATCCATCTTTGGCATAAGGTACAGGGTCCACAGTAGCAGAAGCAATACGAATGGCCACGATTTTAGGAAGCTTGAAAACCACAACCCTACACATACACGGCACTTCTTTTTCACCGGAGCTCCTTTCCATCTTCCTTTTCCTTACAACTTCAGCAGTGCCTTCTATCCGACAACAGTAATGTTTGAAGAAATAAAACACCGGAAGGGAGAAGTAAGTCACTGTCCTGTCCCTCCCCATTCCCCAAGGACTTGAGGACATCCTAGGCAAGGCTCTGAACAGGACCTTGGAGCCAAGACCCCCTCCCAGTTTTGATACTGCAGATTGCAGCCTGGGGAGGTCGAGGGATCCCTAAAGCACAGACCTGGTTTGCAAAGCTGATGGCTATAAATATCTCCACCGAGGCTCCAAGGAGCTACCAAGAAACCGGGATGCACCACCTACATCTTGACCGGTCGGATGACATTGGAAACAATTTCCTGGAGATGAGAGAACCACGAGACAGCTCTGAAACGGAAAGCACGGGAAGTGCTCTGTGGCACGACTCCACCAATCCCAGCCTCGCTGACTCTTTTGGAAAGAGATGGAGATGAGGTCTTTGCGGGAGCGGAGCCCAGGGGCCCGGTCGATTGTGTGCAACATCAGCTGGAGCGCCTGCCAAAAAGCCAGGAAAATTGCCTTCTCTTTGGGGACTGGGCAAGTTCTACAAACACCACATTTCTTGTATTCCAGATGGTGCCTTAGAACAAGACAAAAATGGGCCAAAAGTTTTCAAAGATAAATTCAAGTTTGAGCCAAGGCAAAAGGTCAAGAGAAGCAACTCCCAAGAGGCACTGAATAAATGTTTCCATTTCAAATCTCTTCCACACTGAGCCCTAACTTAAATCTTTCTTTACCAGAAATGAAAAGGATTTGGTATAGTTGAGGAAAAACAGCTTAGAAAGGGAACATGCAGCAGAGCAAAAGCATAACTCCAAGCAAAGGGAGGAGCTGCAGCTTTATTAAGTGTCTTGGGGAAAAAAAAAAAGTGCATGAGACCCTTACACAGAGTGTTTCGAAACTGGGAACATTAAGGACTTTCTTTCCAGGTGACCCTCTATTAACATCCTCTTGTGCATCACCTACAAAGGTATGTTTGGGAGGGAGGGAGGGAGGAAGAAGCACAGAGCAGCCCATAGAAAAAGATTCTGACCATGCAATATTTGCACTATGAGATTCATGGGTTAAATGTATTTGTTGCTCTTGGCAATGGTTTTACATAGCCAGTCTTTCAAGGGTTAGAAAGGGTTCTTCCACTCTAATTAGGAAGGGTATCTTCTCTAATTTGTCCCTGCATTTTTTAAAACACAATTCGAACACAAATTGGCTCATCCTCCACAGTCTCAATGGCTGGCAAAGAGCTCGAGAAGCTCTGCTCCCGTGAACGGGCAAGCTCCAGGGCTGGGAGAGCCACAGCCGGCAGGTATTTGGATGTGTAAAGCAGTAGCGTCACAAATCCAGGGCTCCCTGGCTGTCACAGCTGGTTGGAGATTCATGGGCTAGGACTCGGATTGCCCTGCTCCAAACCGCGGGCCTCGCTGCTCGTGCCCGAGGATGCCCTGCGTTACGGGCCAAGCATGCAAGACGGGGGGCCCATCCATGCACACTGCCCGTTTCAATAGCGGGGGTTTCCCTGCAATGCAGGAAGCCGGTTCCCTGCAGGGAGGTCCAGAAAGCAGGAATCCCACCTGCTTCGCTGCCCTGCCCGCCTGCAAGAAGATGGGAATTCCTCCCTCATCACACACGTACGCACGGACGGCAAATCTTCCTAAGGGTTTGTCCTCTGTTTCTCACTTCAGCAAGACCTGGGGCACGTTCTTGAAGGACTCCACTGAGAGGTAACACTGCGAGTTAAGAGGCAAGAGTCCTTGTGGGTGATATCCTGTATTGGACCAACTCTATGGCTGGCATCGACACCGGAAAGCTTTGTGGCACTACAGCACCGTTCTTCCAGGAGGCGGAAAGCTTGCCGATGTCTATACCAACCATGGAGTTGGTCCGATAAAAGACACCGCCTACAAGATTTCTTGCTTCTCGGGCATCTCCCAGACTATCATAACAGCATCATCTCAATACCATCGGCATCAAGGAAACTTTCCAAAGGCAGGGCTTCAAATCTTTCCAAATCTCAGACCCACATGGGAAGCCTTCCACAAGCTTTGAATATGCAGAAAGACCAGATCCCAGGTGCCTCTCGTCTGCAAGATGGAGTTATGCGGGGTACCACCTTCGTAAATACTTGTGCTCGCATCACTTCACACACAAGTAGGACCATCTCCCAAGACCATATCCCCACGCTACTGAGGGCGGATGCAACATGGACCAACACACTCCCGGTTCACACGGGGAACAGTAACTTTAAGAGGCTCTCCCCCAAGAGCCGAGTGGAGCCAGTTGTTGCGTTGTGCGGAGGTTTGCATTACACAACATACAACACGTAGCGATGCAGCGGCGAATGACGGCTATCTGATCATCACGGGCACAGCGGGGTCCTCATGCCAGCTCTGACACGGACGTGCTGTACAATTTTGGGCAGCCCATTTAACAGGTGGAGAAACCAAGGCACTCGCAGGTTAACCCCTGTGCCTCACGGAAAGATTGCGTAAAATGCAGCTTATGATGCTAAACGCTAATGAAGATTTCCCCCCCGAGCTCAAGTCTCAGGGCCTTGCGTTTTTTTGGAAGAGGGGGCTCTGAATTTATCCCCACCATTGCCACAGGGCTCCAGGGGATGACGGTTTGCTAGAAAACTGCTGCGAAGTCCTTAGTGGACCCTGATTTGCTTCCATATCAATAATGAACTTTGCTTTCCAGATCCAACCGAAAGCACCTGCTGTAAGTTCAGCAAGTAAAGCATCACCTCCCCCTAAAATGAGAGGCTACCACAAGATCAGACACCGAAATAGTACTAGTTTTTCACTGGGGCAAGCTGGCACCAGAGTGCTGATGTTTGCTAAAACCTCGGGGAAACTCGCAGAGACCCTGCGGTACCAAAGCAGCCCCTCCATACAAAGGCATGAGAAACACGCACACGGAGGCATCCGCAGTCTTCCCCTTTTCCTTTGGGATCTGGGAGCAAGGCAGAGTCCCAGCACTTTAAAAGAAAAGGCAAGTCCCTTTTCCCATCCCTTCCACCTTGTGCCTTCAGACACCAAGATGTTTTATCTTCATATGAAATGTAAAAGCTTGGAGTGGGTGGTCAACGCAGCCAATTGCCCACTCACTCGCTCCTGTCCTTCATGATGTTTCCAGGTCTCGGATAACCGGATCCAATTCAAGCTCAGCAGGTTTTATTTTTGACAGTACTCAAAGGGTTCGGTTACCGGGCTTGGAGAGGACGGCTATTTGCTCAGTTCGGGGCTGGACGAGTGGCAACAGATGCTGGACGCGTTGCATGCAAGCGGACAAGAGTGGTCGCTGCTGGCGGTGGCACTGTGCACGTTCATCAGGGCTAAAGCAGAGCAGCAAACAATACAGAGGTGATGATTTAAACCAGTGGCATAGCAGGCGGCAATAAAAGAGCCAGAGGCTCACAGATGCTTTAAGGTGACGCAAGAAATCTGTCTAATCTGAGGAGGGCTTGGAGAAAAATTTCCCCTCGGATTAAAAAGCCCTTGCCTAGACCCCTCTCCAAAGTGGCTGCAGCTTCTGCTGCCATCCTGTTATCAGCCGGCGGGAGCAGGAAGAGACATGCCCGTCAGATCAGCAGCCTCCTCGTAGTTCACCTCCTCGTTTCCACCCACCCACAACTCCCCAGAAAGCCCCAAATCTGGGTCACAGGACTACCGTTTCTGGGGCAGGTTCATCAGCCCATTTCGAGGAGGACTGTAGCCGCGCTGCGTCGGCAAAGCGCTCTTTGGGCACGGGCCCCATGTTTGTTATCTGTTCGCACAGCTGCAGAAGTTCATGCAACGGGAGCCGGATTATGAAGGATGCCCCTGGGCACTACAAGTAAATGATGCTAAAGACCACCCCTGTAAATGCGGCCCCCGGGGCTGGTGGGCTTAGGAAAGGGTTGGGAGGTTGCAGTAAACAGCGCTGAAATTCCCGACTCTCGCATCCATCAAAAGACGCTACTTCACTTGATGGATGATACAAAATGCTTCTTGTTCTGCTTCGATAAGAAAGACCTTGCCTGTTTGAACTGGGGTGGATAAAAATAAAAGGGCAACACTTTCAAGCTTGCTCTTCTCCACCTGCTGCAGCCTGGAAACGGTTAAACGATACTAAAAATGAAGATACTAAAATGTTCTCCCACGCTTGCAAACAAATTGGCTGCTACTCTAGAAGGTGCAACCCCAAAGGGAGTTTGCCAGGGCTCTTTGTCCCTCCACGTGGGACACCAAAAGGGAGCTTTCCCCTCCACATGCTCCCCACGGCCAGAACCGCTCTGGACGGGGCGCATCTCGCCGACACAAATAGCAGCTCCAGATACCACTCGCCGCTGCAAACCCTGGTGATATGCTGCCCCTCTCATCCCATTTAAAGTCACAGGTCAGATCTCTAGAAACAGATGACCAATATGTTCACAATGTTTCTCCAGGATTAAGTTTGGGCACCCTTCAGAGTACACGCTCATCACGGGGTCAGGAGGAGACACGTAAATCTTCAAAGCATCCAGAGGAGACTATACAGTGTCCGCCCCTTAGGGGCACACTCGTCCGTGCGGTAGGACTGGACGAGGCGAATTTCTATTTCGGTTATAGGACCCGTTCCCAGGCAGTCCTGGGAGGATCGGCACACAGACACGTTTGCTGCTGAGACGCAGACTGAACGACCGCTCAGTGGGGAGCGCGGGGCCAAGACACCTCGTGGTATGGGATGCTAAGCCCTGCGCTTCGAGGTCACTGATCTGAAATTGGCCCTAGTTTGTTTGGGACTGAAAGGCATTCCCGACCGGTATCTGCCTGGTGGCCTAACATGCATGCAGTGAGTTAGCTGGTTTCTATCTAGCACCAAGTGAACCCGTACCCACATCGCACAGACAAACAAGTACTGCTGGTGGCACCCAGCAGAGGCAACCAGGATTAAATGGGCCAAACGGGCCAGAGACTGATCCTCCAGGTCAGGGTTGGATCACGGGGCTGGCCCTACTCATCCAGGCACTGCCAGGACGAGAACGAACTCCCCCGGGCTGTCATCCAGCTGGAGAATCATTTGGAAGTATACGGGGATCAGGAAAGAAAGTTAAATGCATCAGCAAAGACCACCTGCTTTTTTTCCAAAGAGCTTCTCCCCTCATCCTGGTGCAAAACCCACGGCCAGCAATTCACAGAGCTGCAAAACTGTCAGAAATGAGCCCAGGGCAGGGCATTTTACAGAATTATATCTATCTAAATATAGATCTATCTATAGATACAGATAGACAGACAAACGAGTGTGCCTCTCTCCTTTACAGATAGATAGATAGATAGATAGATAGATAGATAGATACTGCCATTTTCATAGCAGCAAGATGCACAGAGCCAGAAAGTAAGCACAACCCCGAAGGTTAACAAGATTTCCCAAAAATGAGAGGGACAAAATCCTCCTGCAGATTCTCGTCCTCTTTCACATGCTAAACACCATCTCCGTTTGCAAGTTTCCTCCAGTCTTTACAGCTCTGGTTAAATGCATGCACAATCCCCATCTAAAATTAGGCTGGAGAAGGTAGCTCAGCTCGTAAATGGCACAGGGTTTAAGCTGCTGCAGAAAGGACGGTGGATGTGTGTTACCGTCAGTCAAATGTCAGGCCGAGAAGTATCGCTGTATCAAACACCATTGTCAGCTGTCTCCTTGAAAGCAAATGTGGAGTCTATTCTCAGACCTGCAGCCATTAATAACCAGAGGCTGCTGTCAGCAACCTGCAGCCTCCCCCTCCTCACCTCTGCTCCCAAGCACCAGCGCCTCATGTTACAGCCCAGTGCGGAGCTGCTTAAAATAAGAAGCAGACCAATGGTACCGGGACACGACACAGGAAAATGACGGGAAACCGCCGTGTTTCCTTGGGGTGGGCCCAGCACAGCAACACCGGCACCCTTAAGAATAGGGACAGAAGTTACATACAAACCGGTATAAGTGATCGGAAACCGGCTCAAATCTGTAACACAACAGAAGTTCAGTGCACATAAACATTTTCAAAATGGCCGAAACCGGTTTAAGTTAAACCTGGATGGAGGTAGTATCAGATTTAACTGATTTAGGTTAAATGGGTTTAGTGAACTTCTGTCCCGGTTACCCTCCAGATTCACGTTAACTCACAGTCCCCCAGCATCCCAGGATGCTTTGCACCTCCCCTGCAATCACCTGCCCCTTGCAGAGTGCGCAGGCTAACTTGGCCCATGCTGTCTGCTCCAGCCGACTAGGGAGGCATGCTCTAGCTCCCTCCAGCTTCTGCCCTGGGCCATTGCAGGCAGGTGGCTGCATTTCTGGCATCGAGAGTGAATGTCTGTTCACTTGCTTATCGGTTCAATCTCTGAAGCTGAGACTAACCTGCAAAGATTGAATCGATTCAGCCTCGGGCTTTTTGACCGTCTGTACTCAGCCTAAGAACGAGACTGTTGAATAAAAGCATGAGCTTGGCCATTTCATCTTGGTTACAGATGAATCACAAAGAACTAGTATGCACAGAGCCAGAGCATTCTTGTCACAAAGATCACAGAAAATGCATGTGGAAGGGACCTCAGGAGGTCACATCTAGTCCATCCCCCTTCTCTAAGCAGGACCAGCCCCAATTGCATCATCCCAGACAAGGCTTTGTCTAGCCGGGTCTTCAAAACCTCCAAGGATGTACCGACTGGAAGAACAGGAATACTGAACCAGGACCCCTCCGTCTTGCAAAAAGCCCAAGGACATCAAGAATAAAACAGATCCTTTGTAAGATGCACGGGGCTGGTCTCTGAGCCATGACACAGGGTCATTGCACAGAATGAACCGCAGTTTGACAAAGGTGTAAATGACAGCAGAATCTGGCCCAGCCATTTCTGTCAAGTATTAAAAAAAAAAAGAGAGGGTTTATGCTTCGCTCTACTTTACCGAGCCAAGACACCCAGCTGCTTTCCAGGGCCCGCTCCTTTGTTAGACGTGGGAACCAGAGGGAAGGGGTAACTGTCAATGGTGAATTCAGACAGAGCTGGGGAGGAGGAGATGAAGGGGTGCTTGCAGGTTTAGGGCCCAATATATTCCTGCTCAGAGGGGCAGCCTGGCACAGCTGGAAGAAAAGGAGACTTGTGCTTGTCTTCTGATCTTCAAGTCGCTGTGAGACACCACAAGCCCCAGCCAGGTTACCTTGAGCCCAGCTATGCACGGTCCCCCTATGGAGTTCATACAACCATCACAAGAGCCAGGGCATGGGATGGCCCTGCCCAGCCCATTAACATATTTTTTCCCCTGGATTTGCACTACACAAACAGTAGAGGAACAGACCTAATGGATCACAAGATCCACGTGGGTTTTTGAGAACCACTGGATAGGTGAAAACAGGGTGGCGGGTCTGCTGCCTCCATAGCAACTCGAATCATGTTTCCCCCATATAGACGAGCCCTTATCTATTTGGATTTTGTTACCCCTTTCTCTGCCACACTCAATACCCCTCCATTATCAAACTTCTCTCCCCCATAAGCATTTAGGAGACCACAATCCGGCCACCCCTTAACCTCCTCTCCAACAGTATTTGATATAATTAGAATAGGACCAAGTAACATTTTAACAGCCAGGATAGCTAAACACTGAAACAAGTTTCCCAAGCCTTGCAGTGGATTCTCCATCCCTGGAAATGCTCAAATCTAGGCCGAATTCCTAAAACACATGCTCTTGGTCAACTTTTCTCAACCCGTGAGTCACGACCCAAAAGTGGGTTGCAAGAGTATATGAAAGGGTCACGAACGTTTTTTAAAAATGGATCAACAAACTTTAAAAATGGATTCTCCTTTAAAGGAAAAAAACAAAACAAAGGAAACTGGCTTTTCCCTTGTAGGTTTGCAAAGTTGCAGCCTGCGAGAGGTTGCTTGGAGGTTGCTGGGGGCAGTGGGTCAGGAGTGAGGGGGACCGGGTCAGGACTAGCCAAATGGGTCCTGGGGCAAAAACGATTGAAATGGGTCAAATGGGAAACCATCAAGCAAGGCTTCTGCCTCTGGCAGCCAGCGCAAGGCACCTGCACCCTGCAACCATGGCCCATTCTGCAGCTGACACCCTCCCAGAGGGGACTTCGGGACCAGAAGTACCCAAAAAGCCTTATTGACCCCAAAACCTTTTCTGCCCATGTCCTTAGACCAACACGGCTACAACTAACACCTCTTGGCTATGAGCGTGCCCTGGTCCCTGCCAGCCCTCCGAACTCCTAGAGGCTCCCACTGCCCCACCAGACCTTCTGTGCCAAACGCAGGCGAGTCAAGAAGCAAGGTGATATTTGGGATAATGATCGCTGAAGCAGAGGGACTGCAAACCCTGGCAGGATGGTCAAAGAAGAAAAAAAAGGAAAGGTGCGCGTTACAAATAAAGCTTAATTCTTTGTCCTTAATTCCCATCGTGTAATTTTATCCCTCTGCACATCGTTACCGAGTCAGGTCCGTCCACCTCAGAACATGCAGCTTTCTCCCACCCCCACATCATGCTGTTCAGTGTGCCATACGGTATACCTGTTAACCCATACCATCAAGTAAAAAACAGAAGGCCCTTCATATCTCCACAAGGAAAAGCCCCCTGATAGTCTCACGCTGAGTATCAGAGTGTGCACGGTTTTCGTCTTTGTCCCATTATTGCCTTGAGCAAGCTCGGAGCATCCAGCTGCACCGCTTCCCCGACATTTGAAATGAAAGAAAAATGAAAGCTGCTCTTCTAGCTGTAGCATGGGGGTGAACTCTGCTGAGCACTGCAAACTTCTGGCATCTGGTAAAGCACGTGATCAGCTGGGGAAAGGGAAGGTTTCTGTTGCAACATGTGGCTTTTAGCAGGGATTTCACCGAGTATGGTGCTTCCCCTACTTATTACCTAATATAGTAAATACACAAATCCATTGTATGCTATGGCAGGGCCTGTATAGCCTGACCCCTATAAACAAACCCAGAGAAGGAGCACCCAGGAGGGAGAGAGAAAATCCAGATCTGAGGGAAGCCTAATTTGGTAAAGTTTCCAAATTGAGCCGTCAGGCCGGGTGCCTCGCTGTGTCGAGAGCTGGGAAGCTGCCACATCCCCCAGCGCACCGTGTTCATGCAGAGAGGGCCAGACATCTCCCCCAGCAAAGTTCAGTCACAAGAAAAAACAGTTTCCATTAAAGTCTTCTGCAGAAACTTTTTGTCCAAAACCGAGAAGTGGTTTCAGCGTCGGTTTAGACAAAAAGATGAATGTGCCACAAAGCAAATGCTTTCTGTAAGACTCACTGAGCACAAAGCCTGGCTTTTTGGTCCAAAAGCAGTTTTGACAGAAAGCCCCAACGAATAGGGATTTTCATCTTCACGTGCACACCCTGCAGTTGATGTGCTAAGATTTTGAACGCGTGTATTTTCACATGGTAACAGTAATACCTGGGTTACAGCAGTGATAAACCTGGGATGCATAGTTTGCATAGAGGAGACACAAGGCTGCTTTTTTACATTTGCAAAGTGACGCATGTTAGCAACGTCAAGGGGTAAAAATCAGACGCGTGCTAACTCCGGACAAAGAAGAGCTGGCTCTTTGCTCTTAGTTATTTTTTGGCTGTAGTCTCTATGTCCACGTCCTCCCATCACTCGTCATCCTACCAGCCAATGGAGAGCTTTTCTCAATTAGCGTCAGCTGAATGAGTACCACAGGGAACTCCGAGCAGGAGGGAGAAAGCAACAGTGCTCCTGGAGGGATGCATACGTGACTCTTCCAGTGGCTAAAATCAGAAATATCTTCCATCTGCAAGGAAACATTCAGGATTTTGTGAGCACCATTGTAGGCTCTCACGGCTGCCGTAAGAGAGGGCTTTGCCACAACGATCTGCACAGCCACACCAGCAAGGGTCGAATTATGCAGACATAGCAAGCATGCACTTATGTTCAAGGCAAGGCTTGGTTTTAAGTATGCCAATGCACAGCAGGCTCTCTCACCCGACATAGCTCTGCGAGGAGATATGCCATGCGGACTGCAGGAAGACTACTGAAATGGATTTGGGGTCAGATCCAGAAAAGAATCTCCCAACAAGGGTCATCAACAGAAGCAGACCCCAGAGTCCTTAGCGCGCGCGCCCCGATACAGGGCTACAAGTGCCTGAGCCAGAGGACCCTTTCCTTCCTCAACCACATCTACAGCTCATCTTGCTTGCTGAGTTTCCCCTAGACAACCAGAAGCTACACACCCAACATACAGCGATATCCCTATGAAATAGCAGGGTTGGGGGCATCCAGATGCCACCAGAGGTGGACACAACATCCAGACCTAGCAAGCTGAGGCCAAAACTTTATCTATCATGAACATCAGCAGACTCATGGATAGCCTGCCCACTAAATTCCTCCCCATTGGGAGTGTCGACATGTGCATCTAAGTGCACCTAAACTGAAGGCGCATTAGCTCAGTGCCCATTAAGTGGGTTTAGGCAGGCATTTACATGGACAGGCCTTAAAGCACGTTAACACTGTGTGCGTGGACTGACTTGGGACTAACTTCAGTCCCAAGTCAGTCCACACACACAGTGTTAAAGCACTTTAATGCATCTACATGTGCATTAATGTGCTTTAAACTATTTGTGCCTAAGTTTGATACCTGCATTTTTAGGTATCAAATGTAAACACAATTAACCCTAAGTCACTATTTTTAAAACACATTACACGTGCGCACGAGTAGACACGGCTTAATGCACCTTAAATTCAGGCTAATGCATCTTAAAGCACCTTGTGTAGACATGTCCTTTGAGATTACTTGAGCAGCTTTGCACACTTGAAAAACTAAACCCAGAATTAAACAATGCTTTCCTCCTTCCTCCTCCTCCAAGAGAAGTTTCCCCTCACAAAGGCTACTATACACAGGGCACAGGATAGGAAGGCATCAATTCTGGGCTGATAACAAATTGTACCTTCCACCTTTGTGCAACACAACAGGAGTAGCCACAGAAAGCTCGCCCTCTCTCCTCTCATTAAAAAAGCTAAAAGGTGAAAGATAAAAAGGTGAAATCAAAGTAGGAAAACACCCTAAGGCATGTGCATCGCTTCACAAAACCTGAAGGAAAATACAGGGAGGTAAAAATGCAATCACTGATTGAAATTTTAACAAGCCTTAATGTTGTGTGATCTTTTGTTCTTGATCAGATGCATACTAACCACTGGGGTTGTCCGGGCCACCCAGCCCATCTTCTAAACTGCATGAGAAAAGCCACTGGGCTACAGCTACAACTATAGGGAAAGGACGGATGAAAGAGCTATGGCCACAACGCAAAGCTGCTGGGGGCTCGCTGAGCATGTCAGTCCCCGCAGTGGTTTCCAGTTTACCCAGGTGTGCTTCAGCTCTCCAGTGCGTGGGGGTTTCTGTGGGGCTGCACGCTGAGAACAAGCTAAAGGATTTACACTGAGTCCGAAAGGCAAGGCGGCAACAGACAAGCTTCTGTGCCTTTTTCAAAGTCATCAAGATTTTTTTTTTTGGAGGATCTTTCAGGATTAATTTAAGAGCGCCCTTCATTCCAGTTAAGTATGCAAGTTATCTATTACAAAACAGACTCCCTGGTGGTACCTAACTCAGCTCGTTTAAGTATTAACCACCCATGCCTTAAGTACCAAATATTAACTCTTTGGAAAAAGAGCCTTTGAAAGGAAGCATGTTTCCAAGGCAGTTTGGGGGGTTGTGGAAAGAATCCTGCCTTAATTAGGTTTAGGCATTTTAAACGTGTATGGTTGCTGCTAAAATTGACTTGTTTAAATTGCTTACTGCTTTACTCTTATTAGAGTAGAATAAAGTACTCTATGCTCTAAACGCAGCATAAAAAAAACGAGCTTTATCAGCAGGCTGCTCAGCTCTTGCACTTAGTATAATAAGTCTACCACTCGGGACCTGGCCAATGACTCAAGGCCTCCTTTTCCAGGTCATTTGTACAAGATATACAGTGGTAACCTCTGTGATTCCCATTCTCAGCATCTTCCAGAGGTTAAGAAAGGGGAGGAACCAGGAGAGGAGAGCTTAGGTTTTAGCTAGGTAAAGAAAGTTTGTCAGCGGATTTTGTTCAGCTGTTCAATAAGCAAAATCCCAAAAGACAAACCCAGAGCGAAAAAAGGAGAAACATCATTATGTGATATCAGTGGTGAACCTGCAAGGAGGAGAGGAACAAGAAGTACGGAGGCATCGAGCAGCTGCAAGCTTTAACCAGAGAGGAAGAAAAAGCAGAGGCATGAGCTGAGCAACATGGAGAAGACCATCTCTATCGGGGATGTTTTTGCTGCAGAGCAAGCTCAGGTTTTCAGTTGATCTAGAAAGTCAAAAATCCTCTTCCATGCTGCCTTGCTATGTGGGGGACATGCACGGTACGTTTTAAAATATAAGCCTGCCTGAACAAAGTTCATAGGAAGAGGGAAAGATGGACCCAAAAGAGCAGTCTCACAGGCTCTCAACACTTCACACTAATAGGACAGGCCGGGGCGATGGTCCAAAACATTATGATCTCTCCAGGGGCAGCTCTGGCTTAAACTTTCTTTAGGCAAGGAAACCCAAGATGCACCAGGGGAAAAATATTTCCTTCCCTCCCTAAACCAGTTAGTAAGAGGAAAAAAATCCTCTGAGAGGGAGCAACCCTGTTGAACCAGTTCTTCCCCATCCTGTGTTTCCTCACACTTTATGAAGTTAGCCCAAAAAACAGAGACAAAGCCCTGCAAACCAGCACTTTGCAGAAGCTTGGATCTAGGGTCAAACTCTGCACCTGGCCCTTAATACACATGCATTTGGACCAATAGGTCCTAGAGAGCCTTATTCAGAGACAAGTGCAAAAGAAGCATCATTGTCTTAAGAGTTTTGCATGCAGCATTTGGATCACCTACACCTGCAAAGGTCTTGGCAATGTCCAGCAAGACCCACATGGCAGCTTTCAGACTAAGGTCTCATCTGGGAAAATACACCACGGCCGTTCTCGCTCAGTGCCAGTGCCCCCGACTTGCAGTTGGAAAGGAGGAAGAAAACACCGACACTGGGGAGATAAGAAGTTGGCCAAACCACCCTCAAATGGGTGATGGGACTGGTAGAAAGGAGGAGCAGGAGGAGGCATCTGGCTGAGCTGGGCAAACCCCATGCATAATATAAAGTAACAGTATCCTGCATATGCTCTGGGAGCCATTCAGAGCTGCAGCTCACCATCTGATAACATTCAAACCATCATTTCTATTGCAAGCCACAGGGCGTTGGGTTACTGCCCTCCAAGGCAAATGAGCTCTCCTGAGAGAGACGGGGTGGAAATCGGAACAGGGCGCCCGAGGAGAGGAAAGGAAAGGATGGTTCGTGTGCGCCAGCCCCCCTCGGGGTATTTAAAGAGCGTTCCTGGAGAGTGACGCATGGGTCATGAGCCTGAGGCTTGAAGTGGGGGATGGAGATGATGCGTAGGCACTTTGCTACAGGTGACAAGGAGAAATACAAAGCCTTTGGGGGTTTCATCCTGAATGCCTCCAAAAAAAATTTTAGCATGTCTCAGAAGCACTAGAAACCAGGAGGAAAGCCAGGGAGCTTCCTCAAACAAATATCTCCCAGGAAAACCACAAGGTAATGGATGTGGAAGAGATCCACGTCCCTCTCTCAGCAGCCAGGGAAGGACCGCTCCCCGAATGAGACTGTGCATCCCAGTTTTCAAACAGTTTCTACTACTCCGCATCCAAAACCAGTTATGCTGCAAGGAAGATGAAAGGCAATGCTGTACTGAGTCAGATCCAGAGCAGCCGAAGCAAAGCTGACCAAAATCCTGGACGTTTGATCATATTTTTTAAAAACCACCCGGAATGAGATGGGAGGATCTAAAAAGAGGACATGCCTGGGAAAACCCGGACCTATGGTAACCCTGGCAGCGAGCCTTCTCCAAGTGACCAGCCTCCTAACTTCAGAGGAAAGTGGAGCAACCTCACATTAAGCAGCTGTGGAATAATCTGCCCTGTATTAAGTCTCCGACTAATTCTAATCTTTATTAGAGTTTAAAACCCAGTGGGTTTTATTGCCTTAGAGGAAAGGGAGGTGGGGAGGAGGAAGGGGAAGTGCCCCCTTGCCCGCTGATCCTTTCCAGGGTGAGAGCAACCAACCTAGTCTCTCAGCGATACGGATTTGGACTGCACTAAGACAGCAGCAGTCAGGCAGAGACAAACCCACCGTCCTGCACAGTTAGCGAAGTGCATGCTAATCCACGTAGCTGACTTTTCCGATAGTGTCACATCAGTTCCTATAAATATTAATTCGGGCCTGGCAGTGCTTTCATAAAAATGAGTCATGATGGTGACCAGGAAAAGCTCTGCTGCTGCTGCCTATATCACACAATCGCTCAGAGAAGAGAGGGCGGTGCATGCATGCAATCCTGCATACTGCTCCCCACGCCGGCTCTGGCGTGCAGAAGATGCCCTTTGGGCATAGGAAGCAAGACAGAGGCACAGGCAACGGCTAGAAGCAATGGAGGAGAAACGCAACTGGAGCAGCAGCTGCCCGTTTCGCGCTCTCCCTGCAACTTATGCCGCAGACGTGTTTGGCAGCGTGGAGTCTGTTGCAAGAGATCAAATGTGATCATTTAACATCTCACTGGCAGGGAAAGGCAGGGCTGGGCAATCTCTTCAACCTCCCTCTGGTGCCCCAGAGTATTTCACATCTCCCTTTCAAGTAACAATGCAGCCACAAGACAGAAGTTCCCCAGACCAGAAATGGGAACATAACAGTCCCACAGCCACACTGGAAAGCAGAACCAGAACAGCGAACATCTGCAGCTTCCCTCCGCTTGTGCCTCTGCTCCTCAGCAGGAGTATGCTGCTCACCCCAGCAATGGCTGCAATTCAGCAGCAGCTGGGTACAGCCTGCAAGGCACAAAAGGCTCCAGTGGGAGCTTGGCCACAGCCAAGTCGTGGATAAAACTGAGTCAGCAATGTGGCTGTACAGATGGAAGAATTCCTAGTAATAAATATAAGGAGGAGCGGGTGCGAGGTCTGCTCATCCACATCTGGGGTCTGTTATCCACACATCATTCTGGCGTGAACCCCATGGTTCAATGGGGAAAGCAAAAATAAATGAATAAATCACCCGTCCTCCCAAGTGTCACTTCCATTATGTAGCTGACTCAGAAATGCCCACTGGCTAGCAATGCCATGTCGGAGATGGAGAGGCTCACTCCCAGAGGGTGCCCTGGGACCAGGCAGGCATTCAGAAGCACTGGGCAGAGAAGGACGTTCGTGTGCTTTGACAAAGAGCCTTTGTCCCCGGCTGGCTTGCAGCACAATGAGGTTAGTGTGACAAGGATCCAATTTGGAAAGCTGAGCATGGGGAGCGGGGAGGGAGTGCAGCGGATGTGCAGACACGCATCTCTCACCCGTGCAACGGGGGCTGCGCATTCGACGCGAAAGGAGGACCCAGGTGCTATACAACGGAGCCATCCAGGATGTGACCAAGACACCAGCTAAGGAGATGTGGAGCCTATCTTCTCTAGATTGCTCATTCACATAATGCAGCAATAAGCAATTAAATGACTTTTGACGAAGTGATGCGACAACCTCAATCCAGGGCCAGTGGTGGAGGACCCCACATTGCAGACCTGCCCCAGCAGCGGGGTACCAAGGACGGATGGAGACTGTTACTTCTCCACGGCTGGGGTGGACTATGAGAAGACGCACTGGTAGGACTGTACGAGGGACCTGTCTACGCCCCTGCTCTGGGGGCTCCTGCAAGGCTTCAGTGTCTGGGTGTGCAAGGCACATATATTTCCTCTACGCTAAAATTCACTGACATTCGTAAAGGAGGTGGAATCACAGCTCAATCCTTGTATACTCAAAACGCCGCCTGGTGAATGGCGCTCCCTCCCAGGTTTTGTAAAAACACTTTGCTGCCCCGAACGCACACCGTCTGGTGCCGCGTACAGGTGCGTGGCTTTCACTCGGGGGCTACGGCAAGTCTGCCATGTTTTCTTCCAGAGAAAGCAAAACAAGTAGCACACTGAGCTCTGTGAATAATTGATTTTTTCAGTTCAGGGGACAATCTGAAAGAAGAGTCAAAAAGATGTTGGTGACAACTGAACTGAAACAAGCTTCTTTTTTTTTTTGCTGCTTTTCCTTTTTGGGTTTTTTGAACCCAAGCACAGGGACAAAAAAAATGAAGGAATCAACTTTAGCCCCATCTGCAGAACAACAGAGGTGGGGGTGATTCCCTTTTCACTTCACTTATCTGGTGGTAAGGGGATTCACCCACCACGTAGCAGAAACCAGTTCAATTCCCTTCTCCGCCGAAGGGGACTTGGTTTCACCCCACCCTTATTCAAATTAGTGTAATAACACTGCGCAGTACCGCGTCACGGCACAAACCGTGCTAACAGCCGACTGCGCAGTGTTATTAGGCTAATGCGCAGTAAGCAGCACTGAATAACCGTGCACCAGCGCTACTGCGCAGTAACTTTAGGTACTGTGCATTTAGGCAGTATTTGATTAAGCGAGTACTAAACTAAATGTGCAGTATCTACGGCTCATGAATGAATGTGTACACCAATCCCTGCTCTATTCTGGTAGTCAGAAAGCTCCCATGAGACAGGAGACCCTGGTTCAATCCCTAGCCTGATACAGGCAAAGAAGGGAACAGGACCCAGGCATCCCAGATGAGTGCCTTGCACCGTTGGGCTGTTGGTATAGAAGGGGCACCGTACCCTGCTCCAAGGGGAGGTGGGGAAAAAATAAAATCAGATGAATTATTCAGCAAAAAGTAACCTAATTTCACAGGCCGTTTTGTGACATCAGATCCTATATTCTTCAGCGAATACATTATTCAGCACAGCCCCAATCTTGTGGCCCTGCTATCCTGAAGGTGTCCTAGATATCTGAATTTTCTCATAGGAGTCTCACATTTTGAGCAGCACGCACAACAAACTGAAGTGAAAGGGTTGCATCCAAATCGGCGACACTGAAGATTATCCTGTCTGTCTTTCTCCCACTCAGACACAAGCTCTTATTACCGCCGGTGTTTGGATAACAAGCAGAATTACACACCGCGAGGAGCATCCTGCGTTGGTGAGCACAGCAACGTGTGCGTCATTCTGATCACGACCTGCATTAACATGGTGCCTTCCAGCCCAGGACCCCCGCAGACCGGCTAGACCGCACAGAGGGTTTCATCTTGGCTGGATCTCCACCAAGAGAGGTCATTTCTGCCAGCGCACGGTTGCTGGAAGGAAGCTACTGCAGTAGTCCCTGACTTTTCAAATACTCTGTGCTATCTATCCTGCAAACCCCTTAATAAAATCGGTAGAATTGTTCTTGCAATTCAACACACCTTCAACTTGTCCTGGGACAAGTGCATTCTGGGAATTTGCAAGTGCCCACCTTAAGAGTGAGTGCCCAGTGCTTTTGCCAGTTTTGGAAGTGCCCACCCTCATGCGCCGTGAGCCATGCCAGCTGAGGACTTGCTCCCAGATGTTGCGATGTAGTGGTGCTAATGAATCCTTTTAGCAGCAGCAGCAATTGGGACTTGTGGTAGAGGATATATCTTTTATTAGACCAACTAGGTTTTTGCAAAAAAAGTCTTTAATTTTTTGCAAAAATCTAGTTGGTCTAATAATACAAAATATCACCTCTACGACGAGCCTTGATTGCTTTTTCCTCCAGCCTTTAGCAGCAATAGGCATGCAGAGATACTAGATGTTTTACAGGCGCTGCAAACTCGAAGTGCTCTACCTCCCATACCTTTCCTCACCTCTTTCCATTTAATGCAGTGAGTCTCAGCAGCCAAAGACCACCTGGGAAAGGAAGCGAGTACCTTAAATCAACTGAAACTGCAGCAGGAAAGCTGAGCCGGGCAGAAGATGGTTAACCCATGTAGGAATTTGGCCAGAACACCCTTGCGAAGGGAGCGGTGAGGTCAGAAGTCAGGAGATTGGGTCTACATCTCCTCCAGCACAGATGAATTCATTACCATTCTCCAGCAGCAGCGGCTGGTGGAGATGACACCACGTTTGTCGGTCTTGGGCACCTCAGCTGACTGCAAATACCAGAGCCCCACAACTGCTTGCTAAGGAGACAGACAGACATTCCCGTCTGGAGAATTTCTGCACATCCTGCTAGTTTAATCGACCTCTCCCGCAGTCTCATTAAGAGACACAGTTTCTTCAATTTAATTAAACCAAAGCTATAAAAAAAAAAAAAAAAAAAAAAAAAAAAGAAAAACCTTTAAAAAAAACCACAGAACAGTTTTTTAAGCCTAAAAAGACACTGAACAGAGCACTGTCCATCCACAGACTTCAGTATTTACTATCCAGAGCAAACTTTCCTTCATAACAGAGAGGAGGAGATGGTCCATACAGACACTAAAAAACATGACATGAGATTACAGTCCTCTGCTCTAGAAGCCTTTTGCTTTAAAACACGTTGCCGGCACCTTGTGACAGGGAAAGGCATTCAGAAGTTCAAGGTATTGTTAATGGGTCTCCCAGCCACCCACCGCACAGACCCTACATTAAATGAGCTCAGGTCTCCGGGGGCTCAGGTCCTGCAATGGGGCCAGAACGCCAAAAGACCCAAGCACGGAGCAGCCGCCCTGGTGATCCTCGCATCCGTATTTCTCAAAGGCTCTTCAAAACCCTGAATTGTTCTCTACAGGGGAACTCAGTTTTTCCAAAAAAACCTCACTCCTGGCTTCATGACATTACCACCTGACAGCTAACTCGGGGAACCTCAGTCTGGTCCAGGGGTCGGCAGCATTTTTGGAACGAGTGCCAAAAACACCCACCAGCTCAGCTTGTAAGATGCTGGCATGCCAGGAGCAGATGGCAGGGGAGCTGCAAGGGGATCAATCCTTGTCGTGGCAGTGCAGCCCTGGCCTCTTCCCTGCCGTCCACCCCAAGGTGCATGTGCCAAGCAAAATGCCTTGGCGTGCCACACTGGCACCCGTGTGGGGGGTTGCCTGCCCCTGGTCTGGTCTCTCTTATCAACAGATGCCCGCCGCAAAGGTCACCAGTGCTGTAAGCCTGTCCGCAAGCAACTGCAGGGGTGAAGATCTCCTCTGATGAGCTGGGGAATGTGGCAACTTGCCTGGGCCCAACCCAGGCTGCAACTATTTGGGATTCTCCACAGAAGTCAGACAGGCCGGAAAGAGGGCTGAATTCCTTCTAAGATCGTATCAGGACACTTTCTGCCCCAAAACCGCAGATCCAACACTGAGCTAGAGAGTGCTGGCCTCAGGGCCACAGCCACAGAGCCAGAAAACACCCGAATGGAAATGCCAAGCTGATAACTAAGCTGAAAAAGTCAACTAGGTCCCTTTCTGCTATGCACCAAGGCAGAAGAGACAACACAGCAGTCAACTTACCTGCAAATTCTGGCCACCATCTCATCACCCCCACGCTCATAAACCCTGCCACATCACCCACGGGTCTAATGACACACTGCGGTCAGAGGAGCCGAGTGGGACCAACATGTTATTTCCTTACCAGTAATCAGAGCACCCTGGCACGGAAGCAGCCATCAAGACAACCCCTTTTGAATTTGGCTGCAGTTTGCAAAACCAGCATGGGCAGAAAGGTAGGAAGAAAAGGCAAAGCCAGCACTGAACAGAGCCAGGAGGCCAGCGAGCAACCTCCCACGTGCTGAGCTGGTGGGAAAAGCAGGACAGAGGCAGCTGGAAGAGGGGGACGAGGAAGGAGAGTCTCTCCAGAAAGAGAGGAGAAGTGGCAGCTGAAGAACAGGATCCAGGCCGGCTCCCACCTCCCCGGCAAGCACAGCCTGGGAGCGCAGTGGGCTCCCCACAGATCCTGCTGATACCTGCATGGTCAGGCCCGACCTCCATCTCCTCCTGCCAAACATCAGGACAGCTGGAGATTGTGGTGGAAAGGAGGAAGGAAGGACCTGAAGGGAAAAAAACACATTAAAAAGCGATGCCTCTGGATACAAGCAAGGAGGTAGGGTGTGAGGATTTGCATTTCTGCCAAGCCAAGGAAGAAAGTTCTTTGCAAGTACGAGCTGTAGGTGAGACGTCAGAGCTTGAAAAGAGGAACAGCTCACGGAGCTGCTTGCTCCCACTCTCACGTGTGCTTTTCTCCAAATCCCGGTAGGGCAGAGGAAGCAAAGGAGACGAGTCAGAAATAAAGCGCAGCATACAACAACGGAGCAGGTGCCGCAAGGCCTCGCAGGCTGTACACAAAACAGATGCCGCCTTCTCCTGCACGTTGGGAAAGGAAAGGAAATGCAGCAACGAAACACTTAGCGAACGGCCAGGCACGCAGCGTGCCTTTAGCAATGCAAAAGGTTACAGATAGCTTCAGCTCATTCCTGTTCAGGATGGCGGCAGCATCTTGCTATTTGTTTCACAGTAAGTAGCACGCTGCCAGGCCCCAGGCAAGATGTTGCATATACATGTTGTGTAGTCCAAGAGATTTCTCACCTTTATTTATATTCCCTGTTTTCCAAATGTCAAAGGTGAGACGCAGTGATTAAGTATCTTGCCCAAGGCAATGCAAGGAGTCTGTGGCAGAGGCTGTAGGGACTCCAGATTTGATGCTTGCCATTACAGCACACCGTCCCCTCCCCTTCCACTCCTCCACCAGCTCTCCTTCGTACCAGAGAAATAACCACAAGGCGAGGACTCGGGGAAGCCTGGAGTCCAAACCTGCCTCTGCCACTTCGGACAAGTCTGCCTCAGTCTCCTCTTCTGCAAATGGGCACTAACTGCGCCTCTCCACCCATCTCCCAAGGTGTGCAGTGAGTATTTCCCGAGATCGTCGGTGCAGTGTTTGTTCTGAACGCACGAAGCCTCAGTATTATCAAGCAATCATGTTATTAGCCTGCACATGCACGGTAAGGTTTCAGAGTCGGGGCAAACTCTGTTCTCTCTCCTGGGGTTGGCTCTGCTCTGGCCTCCTTCTGCTTCCTGATTTCTAGTATCAGAATTGGGTTGAATGATGGAAAAAAAAAAAAGTAGCTTATGTTGCTAGCTGAAGTCGGCTCCGCCAGCTGGTACCATCCCATTTGCTTCCACTCCTTAAGTGAAAGTCTATGTGGTGGCCTCAGAATATTTTTTTGCAGAACATGTGCAGTGTTTCGGACGAATCGGGACTCGTACGAAAGACCCAGGATGAGACAGAGAGCAAGTGCAACGGGGTCACACCAGTGGTAAATTGGCAGAGAAATAGAGGAAAGCTGGCCCACACCATACAGACTCTCCCTTCCTCTGGCTATTTCTGTTAATCACTCAATTAGGACTTGGTCCAAAGCCCACTGAAGTTAATGGGAGCCCATTCATTGACTCGGTGAGCATTGAATTATCGGCTCTTAATGAGAACTAAATTCACCACAGATGTCCAGAGGGCTTTACAGACAAATAGAGAGGGGGGACTGCTGGTGATGGAACATCTGCCTTAAGAAAAGCAAGACCACGCTCGACTTCCACCTGTTTACACAACTGCAGGATGGCTGCAACGGCCCCGACGCCCCGAGTTCGTAAGGAGTTGAGACAAACACAGAGAGGCTGCAATTTTTTTTTTTTTAAATCTTTTTTTTTGCATTTTTTAAAGAATCAAAGGAAGGGAGTAAGGAAACAGCAGAACTAGTCAGCAAAGGTAGGAGAAACTGTTCAACAAGTATTTCCACCCTCCAGAGAGCACATCATACTGCCAGGAAAAAAATATACAATTTACAGCCAACTTCCTCAGATTTTCAAGCCTGCAAAGTCATTGCGTGTTATCGCCAGTGGTCATTCTTGCCAGGGTGACACAATGAACTTGTTGAATAAAGGGCTGTTTAGGCCAGTGTGTCTGCCTAAGGACGACATGGATAGTATCCAATGGATTATTATAGTTACCTCTGTTTGCTTAGTGTTGTTATGAAAGTTAAATAATTGATTTAGATGGGGGTACCAAAGCCTCTTACCTTCACACTTTCTCCCTCTTTTTTTAAAGCCACTATAAATACTTGCTGGGTGACATTTGTGGAAGACCAGCCCCAAACCGACACATCGCTCACATCCCACTCAAACCCTGTTCTCATTTGGTTCTCCCTCCCACACGCTTGCGGCTGCCTCAATGCCAGAGAAGTCTGCAAAATGCTCTTTTTGCTAGAGAAAAAAAAAAGAAGAAAGGAAGAAACCAGGAAGGTTTGGGAGAAGTCCTGCTTGGAGAAGGGGGTTGGATTAGACGTGACCTCCCGAGGTCCCTTCAACCCTCCTTTTCTCAGATTGTGATTGCAAGTGCCTGGTGCCCCGCACTCATGACCACGCCCACGTCAACCCGCCAGCGCTGGGAATCAAGCGCCACACGCTCTCCGGATAATTTTAAAGACGCAGGCAATGTGAAAGAGGCCACAGAAATATGGAGAGCTGGGAAACACAACGGGCAACCTGTTCACAATAGCGAGCATCTAGTCAACCACAAAGGGAGGAAGATACATAAACTTAGAGGCAAAGATCTGCCTGTTAACATACAGCACCAAGCCTGGCCTCACGACTGACACACCGCAGAAGCTGTAGCACCTAGAGAAAAGAGAGGGTGCACCAGGAACCCCCCAAATGGGATGCATATTTGGTATTTGGGTGCGAATGATCTCCTCCCCACATCTGACAGGAAGCCAAGTGCCCATATTTCCCACTGACTTCTGCAAAAAATAGATTTAGAGAGAAGGCCAGAGGGGGATCACTGAGATCCCATCTAGATTTCAGATCAGGCACCCTCACTGATAACATTTTGCCTCTTGTTTCTGGGCTCAAATCAGTCCTTTTTGGTCAAAGAGAAGGTTAGGGAGATGATGTGACCAAGGAAGCTAAGTGGGAAACTCAAATGTGATAGGTAATTGGCTCGTTTGCCTTGCAGACAAGTAACTAAGGGGCTTTATATGGGAGAAAATGACCAGCCCCTGATGAGACATGAACTCAACTGAAAGGAAAAATATTGCAGGATAAAAATGCCTCAAATTTCCCCCATCTGTAAGACTGGGATACTGCTGCTGCTGCTGCTACTACTGGGTGAGAATGGATTGGTTAAAATGTTTGCTCTGTGCTTTGACGTTATATCCAGATGCATGTACACCACCCCTGCCAACCCAGCTGGGCATGCATAGGCCATGTCAAGGGCAGAACCGGATGCTCACAAATGCGTGCTCAGGAAAGACATGAAAAGCCCTTGCTTCTGGCAGATGTCTAGCATGCATTCATCCCAGTTCCACACTGCCTCCCCTTTCTGCCCTGCTTCAGTTGCTCGTCTCAGCAGGGACCCCAGAGAAGCGTTAGTGCGAACGTACATCTGCACACTCCCTGGGATGTCCAGCTTCCCGCTCACCTGGGGCCACACAGACACGATTCCCATTGTGATCTCAGCTCTTTCCTTCTGTACCCTTGCTAGCTCTGGGCCCATTTTCCCCAGTTATGTCTGCTTCTCACGTACCAACACACTCCCGTGATGCTTCCAGCCATATCTCAGAAAACAGTTCTGAACATGGCCAAACACTGCTCTTTCCCACAGCTTGATGCTTCCCCTGATATCCCCTGAATGAGACACCCCTGCCGCTGTACCAAGCTGTACACAGTTACTCCCAATTCAGACGGCCATGCAGCCAATCAGACAAATAAACTGGATATACCCAGGTGCTGCAGCTGTACAGGGAGCCAGGCTCAGCAGAGGACAGTGGCGGCAGCGGATGGGTTTCCCCCACCTGAACCTGCTTCCCCGCTGGCCAGAAAGTAGGTGTCGGAAGGAGGAACTCACCCCCTGCTGCAGGCGTGGGGGGAGCCCCAGAGCCCCGCTCCAGCCATGGGTTGCAGCGAGCAGCTGCATGGGTGCTGGGCTCTGCCGGGGACAGAGGCAGCTCCTCCCTCCAGTGCTTGCTCCCATGGGCAAGGGGAGAGGGAAGAGGGAAACAGCAGGGAGCAGGCATGCAGGAAGGAGGATCCCGTGTCACCACCACTGTTGCTCCAGGCAAAGCCCAGGAGCCACACAGCTGCTCCCCGCAGCTGGAGCAGGGCAGAGCGGCTCTGGGGCTCCCCCGGTGTCTGTTAGCTAAAGGCAGCAGAGGAGGCCAGCAGGTCCTCCCCTCCCTTTGTGCATCTGCTCCCTGCCTGGCTACCCAGTCTCCCCTACTAGTGCACAAGCTCCAACCATGCCTCATCCCCAGCTCCCATAGTCTGAGGGGTGGTGTGCCGCACCCCCTTGGATCTGCCCACAGACACACAGTTATCCCTTCCACAGAAGGAGTTCAGGGGTTGCCGGTGGGGAACACGTCGTCCTGACACTATTAAACCCTGAAAGAGGATGGAACTGGAAAATGAAGATTCCTCAGAGCCGTCCCAGAGGTTAGGGAGCAAGGGTCTGGGAGTTCACTGTAGGACTCTCAACCTAGAGAAGAGGGGGATTGAAGAGCAGCCTTCAACTCCCTGCAGGGGGGTTGCTAAGAGGACGGAGCTGGACTGTTCTCAGCAGGGGCAGTTGACAGGACAAGGAGCAATGGGCTCAAGCTGCAGCAAGGGAAGTTGAGATTGGATATTAGGAAAACCTCTCTCACGAGGATGGTGGTGAAGCACTGGAACAGGTTATCCAAAGAGGTGGTGGAGTCTCCATCCTGGAAGGTTTTGAAGACCCAGCTACATAAAGCCTTGGCTGGGATGATGTAGTTGGGGCTGGTCTTGCTTTAGGCAGGGGGTTGGACTAGACATGACCCCCCGATGTCTCTTCCAACACTCATTTTCTATGATTCTGTTCCAATATCCTATTTTATTGTAAATGTTTTATTGCACTTGAGTTTCCTACAAGACACAACCTGCCATCACAGCTGTCACCTCGGTTTGAATGACCTTTCTTTACTGTAGAATAAGCCTCTGGCTCTGCACTTCTGCAAACTTCTCTGGAAAGGATGATCCCATGTGTTGTACTTAACATTTAGTTCAGCTTTGTCCAAAGGGGACTGCAAAGTTCTGCTGAGGCACTCTGCCAAACCAAACTCGCCTCTCCACCCACAGCTCTCACCATCTGTCATCAGCCATTACTCTATTGTCTCAGTAACATCACCAGAGTAATGTTCATTAAGCAGGATGGAACAGAGCAACTCTGGCTGACTGGGAGCTCTGTTAGAGGGCAGAGTGACCCCGCAGGTAATGGAGCTGGAAAACGCCATTACAAAGCTGCCTTAGCGTGCTGAAGAGCCCATTTATGGAAGCAACCTGATAAAACAGGACAACAATGGAGCACAAAGAGCATGGTTTCATGGTAGCACTGTCAGCTGTGCTAGTCCTTACTTCCAACCCTTGTGTTCTTATTCTGTTCTGTGCCCCTTTCTGTATTTCTCCATTCCCACAATTCAGGCTGTAATGTCTCTGGAAAAGGACGCTTGATCCTTTTGGGTCTTGGACTGCTAGTGCCTAACAAAAATACGTTTGCGCAGTTTCCCATTTTTATCCTCCTCTTCTCTGGTAGTTGCTATTAATCTCATCTGATACTGCTCAACTGAAGGGGCGTTTGTACACGTCACGTTTTTTGCCCTTTCTTGCACTCCAACAGCATGACTGTTCGCGTGTTCGAAAGCCCAGCATGTGCAAACACTGACACGACATTCCAAAATAAACGTTTAAATTTTATAAACCTATTTAATTTTGTTAGAGTTTCATAACCTCTTTAATGTAGGTTTTATAAACCTATTTAATTTTGTAATGAGGATTAAACCCCATGACGTGTACAGTCACACAAGGTGTCAAACTAAATGAATAGTTCTGGATACTGGATGAGGAAAGCATCCAAACGGTGCCTGGTAATGTTCCAAGTGCCCTGGTTATCCATTTTAGTCAACCTTTGTCCTTTCTGAGGTTTGCCTCATCTCCAAAAGGGCTAGACCCAGACAAACTGGTATCACATGTCTCCACCAAACGTGAATGGGCAGTAGGACTGTATACCAATATCATATATCCTAAAAAAAATGCACATGCAGAGAGTCTGGCTCATTGGCAAGTAGTCACAAAGGGGCTAGGGAGATTAGAATTTGAGACACAGTAACTTGGCTTTCTCCTGCAATAAGGCACAAACCAGCAAAGCAAAGAGAAAACACAGTTACTGTGTTTGGCTCCTGAATAGTTTGACCAGAAGAGATTCTTTCAATAGTTATCCCATCTTGCTCCAGTTGCTAAACTGGTACTTTTATACACACTAATGGAAAACAAAGAGTGCCACTGTCTTCATCCCAGTCTTTCAAACCTAGGACACACCAGCTACACATACAGGATTAAGGAAGAGCTTGCTGCCCTCCATATTTAATCTGAAAATTAGAGCCACCAGGGCTTTTTACACTTAGTTAAAAAGCAGCTTCCAATTCCATCACCTCTTATTTCCCGATTTACTGTAGATGTCAGAAAAACCAACAGGAAATATAAATACATTTATCTGACCCATAAAAATAATTTTAATATTTATATATTCAATAAAGCAAAAAAAAAAAAAACACAGGCATTAACTGTCCTTATATGACTGACGGAGTATCCTCATCAGTAGCTAGAGTGGAATTTACATTATTTCTGACCCTGGATGTTCAAAAATCATGAGATAGGCTTCAAATCAAAATATTTTTACTTAAAAAACATAACACTTATAATATAATAATAAATAATATAATAACAATTATAACAACAACAATAATAAATCTCATGATCTTTTCATTTTCCTTCCGGGTTTTCAGCTTTTAGGAGGTACAACCCCATGCTTTCCTCTGCAACTATAAAAATCAGGAAACCTGTCCAATTTGTCTTAGTGAAAGCTGAGTTCTCATGCAATCACGTGGCTCCATGAGCTGGGGCTTGAAGGAAACCGAATCCCAAACATCTCCTGATACTTACAGAAAATGGCAAGACATAGAAACATGAAGTGACTGAGGTCAGTGAAGAAACGGCAGCCAGAGTTCAGTCTTCTCCCCTATATATTTTTTCCTAGTAGCTACGGCAATCAATTTACCAACGAGCTCCATAGGTGAGAATGTGGAAATAATTTCTTTTTGTCTGCCAAACAGAGCTGCATTGAGCAGCCAGCAGCTTAGCACTCACGGCGGGTCAGGAAGAAAACTAAAATCCTCGACACATTGCATCCAAGTTTGCAATACCCGATTTCACGGAGCGGTTCACACCTTCTGGGACAGCGTTGTCTACAGTCCTACAATGACTTGGAGAAAGTCCAAAGAGTTACAACAGAGTTACAAATGCCTCTGCTACTGGCATTTTAATGATTCAATGAAACCGAAAGTCCCTTGGTTATTCCGGCTCAAATACGCAGGCTGACTGACTGTGGGGTAAGTGAAGGATGTGGTTTTTCAACAGAATGAAGTAGACACCTGACACATAACTTTTAAAGATGAAGCCACACACCAGTCATATGCTGACCACGGCTGCAACTGCCCTGCAATAGCAATATATATTCAAGGCAGTAAAGGAAGGAGACATAATACAGGTAGCACAGCAAAAGAGCCTATCCATGAATATAAGTGATGTTATCAGCAGTCTAGAGGTTACAGTCCACAGCCTGGGAGCAGATGTTGGTTTTAAAATTCAGGCCTATAGGGCTTTCAGCCAGTATTTAGAGCGCTGATGGTTTCTCAAGCAATCCAAAAAATGAAAAATGGAGGAAGTACACAGCACAGCCAGCATACATGCCTCATATGCAAGACTTACAAGATTGCTGGATTCTTTGCTCACACAGATGAGCACTACATTTGCTGTGTGATACTGGGACGCTAGCTATACGAACTCCTCTTTTTCACAGTGGCTTAAGAAGCCTAGCATTGTTTCTGGCCACTGAAACCACATATAAATTCCTACCAGCATGTGCAACTGGGCATGGGCCCCAATTTACAAATGGAAATGCAGGATTTTGGGTGCAGCTCAAGGAGGCCAACCTGAAGACACAGCCTATTCAGGTCTAGTCCCCCAATAGCCTCCTCAGCCCTTTAGTTGCTTCCTTGTCCTCAAATCCTTCTTGTTTTTAAAACTGCAATATCAAAACAGAACCTGGTATTCCACAATACCACTCCCCAGTTACATAGGGTAAAAAGATTTGTTCCCCGCCCCCCGACACTTTGGTCTACGTCGCTCAGTTTTCAGTAGCGACACGGGAACACCACTCACCGCTACTGCGCTGTCCGCTGTCATCCCCGATGGCCGTCAACACAGCAGGTCCCCAGGTCCACTGACTGCCAAGGGGAGACTTTCCCTCCCAAAGCACTAGTTCAGGTTTAATCTAACAATGCTTGCATGTGCACCGTCTCTTCAGGTCTGTCTGCATTAGGCTTGTCCTGAATGATGTCAGCAATGTCTGACCACAGCCTGCACCTCAGTTCACACCACATGCAAAAAATGCCACCGTTTGCTCAACTGAATAAAATAGAAACCATGCACTTTTGAATTTCTACCATTATTATTATGCTTCCATTTCCTCTCCACATATATCTATATAGGTCTCTATTTTATTTATATATACATACACACACACACATGTATGTACATACATACACACACACACACACACACACAGAAAGCTATCTCTACCTAGATTTTTTTTTAACTAATCAATCAAAGTCTCCTAAATACAAGCTGAATGCACTGGTGGCAGATTTTGCTGTGTAAATATATGCTCTTGTCTTGTTTTGAGTAAATATATTGGGAAAACAAATTAGATCCTTGCTTTGTGGGCAAACATATTAAATCCTTGTTCTGCATGCCAAAAAGCTATCGTACGTTGTTTTTAATTTTGTCTGAAAGATTTAAACAATTTAAGAGGAAAACAGGAACTATTTTTTCCATTTAAGACCATGTTGCTAGATCCTGCAGTGCTGGCCGCTCGTGCGCAGCGAGGCAGTCGCCATGCTACCAGAAAGAGTCGGTGCCCGTTCTTCCACCTGAGGCAGAAAATGCCCCAAACCAAAGCCTTGGCAAAGCACACAAGTTATTCACAATGTTGTTTTAGCTCGGATCATCTAATGCAGTCGTGTCAACCATATGGCTCACGGGCCAGCCCCAGCCGGTGCAGACATGCCACCTCGCCTGCCGGGGTCCCTGCACAGCTGGGCATTTGGGGCCAGGGCCTGCTGTTGCAGCCTGGGGTACAGAGCCCTGTTGGCGAGGAGTTTCAGTGGCAGGGGGTGAGCAATGGTCGTGCTAACCACCCATGGTCCTTGACACTTTGTCCCACTGCCACATCCAGATCTAGCCCCCAACGAGCCCCACAGTCTAGATCCAATGTGGGGGCCAAATGAGTTTGACACCCGTGATGAATTATACAACTATACATTAAGGAGGCAGTTTAAAATCAGACTCAAAAGAAGATGACAGCTTGATCTCAAAATCCACAAAGACCAAGAAATTTAAGGATGCAAACCAAAGTTTTGCTGGCCAGGTGATTCCATCCACGGGGCCCCTCCATAAGCCAGAAGAATTATCACAGGCCCGGGCCCTCGTCTGCCCCTCTGAAAGTCGGCACCTCCGTGCAGGGGGTGCAGCTCTGGTTGCAACCACCCCCCACCCCAGCCCCAAGGTCGAGGGTGCCAGAGACAAGAAACTTCTTCCCGGCAAAGGCTTTTGCCTGGCGACCTCATACCTGTTTCCCTGGGAGAGTGGAAATTGAGGCGGGCCGGGGAGTCCCACTGGGAGTAAGGGGGCCAGCAGCACAGGGAGCCGTGTGCTATGGGGGTGGGTCAGGCTGGCAGCCGGAGACTTGGGAGGGCATGTGGAAGCAGCGCACTGTGGGGCCAGGTGGGGCTGGTCCCACTCGCTGCCACCACATGCAGCTCTGGGGACATGCACACTCCGAGGACCCCTCCATTACACACATCCCACACACCCCACCCCCCCCATACCCCCTACACCCCCTTACACCTCCCACCCCACCATACAAACACTCATACCCTCCCACATATACCCCCACACTCACACCCCACATACCACCCCCAAATACTCCAACCCGCTCTCCAACCACAGATAGCTCCTCCTCCCCCACAAACACACAATATACAAGAATAAGACTATTTGAGCTATTATGCAATTACCTCTATATACACTATGCAAACGCACATAAATCAGGACAAATTTTTTTTTTTAAATAAAATTAAAATATGGTATACTAATATTTGCTTTTTTTAGTACAAGTTTTTTTCTTCCCAGTTCCAAGATGGCAACTCCCTCCTACCCCCTCCCCAAAGCTGTCTTTCCGGAGCACAGGGAGGGACTTCAGGTAGAAAAGGTTAGCGCAGGACTTCCGGTCCCAAGATAGCAACCAGGAGGCGAGGCAACCCTTGCAGCCCTCGACAGCTCACCAAAACTCATTAAGCAGCCCTCCAGCCAAAATAATTGCCCACACCAGCATATCATTGTATGTGCCTAATTTAAAAAAAAAATCCAGCTCTGAATCTATGAAGAAGTGGCATCCTGGAGAGAGAGGAAACGACGGACTCATCACCTAGTATTATGCTTGGAAAAAAAAAGTCCACACTTGGACAACCTGAAAAGATCTCCAAGAAATTACGTAAATTTGCATGAGGAATTCTGCTCATCTCATCTCAGCCTTGAACAGATCATTAAATTAGAGATTAAAAAAAAACTGTAGACACTTGTCTCTGGATCAGGGCTTTAGCTACTTAGTAACAGTGTAACCAATTGAGCCAAAAAGGCATGGCTTAATTGGCTTTGCATCAATGTCACATTCTAGGCAAGGGGACTTCACAACAACTTACATCCATGTTATCTGGACGGGCATTTACCATGGCTTAGTTAAACCCTATCTATAGCTGGCTGTAACACTAGTAAAGGGGACAGACAACATAAATAGAGCCAGTTGTACAAATCCCCCTTCTCATCTCTTCTCCTCCTCCTGCCCTGTGAGGTGCCATATAAATGCTGACCCATCTGCAAGAACTATTTTTATTCTGATGCAGACGAATGCAAAACTAAAGCACCCCAATCAAGTGAAAATTAAAAAGGAAGCATGAATTCAAAGATGGGTCTGAGCTGGAGAGCTCCTCTCGTGCATTGCTGGGGAACAAAGAAAACCAGGAAGCTGGGAAGCCACGGGAAATCCCAGTTAAGCTGCACGGCAGCCCTTGAGTTTGGGTGTGAAGAAGCTGTGGGACCAGGACCCATTTGCTGCAGGGCAGGTGTGAAGCAGGAGGTGCTGAGAACACAAGCGTTGCGGCAATGCTGCAGGGCAGGTCTGGGGAGACCCAAGAAGAAAGAAGGACAGCGCCCAGAGCATAGGTTTGAGCTGGAGTGCAACAACCACCGTGTTATGCAGTGAAAGCCAGCCATGTAAGCCCGGATCCTGAAGTCCTAACCAAGCCACATCAAAGCTTCTCTCAAATTTTGTTTCCTTTTAGGCTTCAATGTCACTGCACCACTTTCTGAATCCTTTGTTCCAAGTCAAGAACTTCGCATTTAAGTCTGAAGCACAGGACCCAGTTATCCTTCCTTTCGCTCCAGCTTACGCTAGGAGTAACCTCTAACTCCTGTGGATGGTGTAGAAATGGGGTGTAGGAAAGAAGAACTGCACAGACCCCCACCCCCATGCACGAACATGAGTCTGCTTTGGGGAACGCAGCTCTGCCAACGAATTGCGTCTAGAGGATTTTAGGGTATAGTCTTTGAATGTTAAGGTTCATTTTTACAGAAAGAACAGTATTGCTGTCAACCCTATTCAGTGCCATATGGCAATATAAGGACACAGATAGGTGACCTGCTGGCAGTGATCTACACATGCAGCAGAGAGATGTGAGCAACTCAGTGAGGTATTTCCAAGTCACTAGGCACATCTACACGTGCATTAACGTGCTTTAGTTAAATCTAGTACCTCCAGGCTCCTATAGACGTGCAGGGAGTTGGCTCCAACATACCGGATTTCCAGCGTGTTGGAGCAGAGCACGGAAATTAATGTGCTCCAGCAGACTCTAGCATCACGTGCATCAGTGCCCCTGTGCTGAAAAATGGCAGCAGGGTACTTTGACCTAAGGCTCATTTGATGAGCTTTAATTCAGAGCCCCTGCTGCCATATTTCAGCGTGGGAAACACTGATACACATGATGCTTGGGCACTTTTAATTGGCTTGGCTTGCTAATTAAAGTGCTCCCCACGCCTCCTGGAGCACATGTAAAAATGCCCTCCCTTGTGAGGTACTAGAAAAATGCACATTAGCCTGTCTTAATGCACATCAGCTAAAGGGCATGATTTTAAGTGATGATTGATGTGCATTAGCCTATTTTAAATTCGTGTTAGCTAAATAGCATGGGTTTTTGAGTGATGTTTTAATGCACATTTAAATAGGCAAAAGTGCATTAAAACGCACGTATAGACGCACCTACTTTGTGAGCACATCTACACAAGATAGTTTACTGTGCAGTAGACTAACTTGCTGCACAGTAAAGTGTCACCATCTACATGTGCACAGCAATTAGGGCTGCAGTAGACTAATTTACTAGGCTACTGGAAAATCCCATCAAATACAAGTGGTATCTGGCAGTACAGTAAATTACTGTGCTAAAACACACGTGAAGATGGTGATATCAGGATTAATTTACTCCAGCTCAAATTGAGCCAGAGTATATTCAACCATATTAACTGCACGTGTAGACATGACCTTTTTCTACTAGAGCTTGAGCTTATTAAAACTCAAGTCACCCCCCCAGGGAAAAAAAAATGAAGAATAGCAGCCTGTAGATCAGCAGAAGAGTAGGTACAGAAGAAATCAGGCAAGGGATCCCTAAACTACCCATCCTTATGCAGTTCTTTGCCAGAGCAACTGAATAAAACCCTGCCCTATGTTACTAATTAAATGGAAGGAAGGAGAGAGAGCCTGAAAGAACAAGTGCAAACCTTTGGATTCAGTCCCCATCTTTCTCCAGCAGTCCTGCAGGACTCCAGGCCTCATCACAAGGTAACACTTCTGCTGAAAATATGCTGGGTTAGTTGTTTCAATTCTGTGTTACTCTTTTACTTAAAAAAAAAAAAAAAAAAAAAAAATAAACCCTAAAAAAAAAAATGCTTGATCAAGAATGACCTAGTTAATGAATCATTTCAGAGCAGGTAATCATTTCCCTTTGCTGAAAAAGCAAACATTTCCAAATAGCACTGGAGTCTGCTTTTATTTCTTACCAGTGCACGATCAAGTGAGCAAGGCACACGTTTACTACTGGATTGGTCACTCCTGAGTAATGCTTTACTCTGAAAGGGTAAAACGCTTAGTGCTCTCTGCCCTGCCCTCCAGCCCATATGGAACAGCTGCCACCTAGACTTCTCCGTCCTTCTAAAAAGAGAGGTAAAAACTATCTGAACTCGGGAGCCGTTCATGCAAATGCATAGAAGTGAAGCCAAAGCAGGAAAGATTATGTGAAAGCCAATTAAGCAGATAAACCACAGGTCAAAGACTTGAGCAGAAGCTCTCCTGGAAAAAAGAGTCCACAGACCTTAATTAATGCAGAGTTATACAGGGCTTCTGCAGTACACATGTGCACTTGTGTGTGCACACACACCCCACACCTCCTTCCTGCAGCTCTCCCTTCTCCAGAGTGACCCTGGCTGGCTCTCAGGCCTTATCTGCATGATGCATATTGCAGTGGCAAAAACAGTTTATACAAAAGAGGCAAAAGGGATTCTACGTAAAATGCATTTTTCTTTGACCTGGGTTTTTTGTGTTACCGCCAGATCTTCTCCCAATTAAAAACTTTCCCAAGATTTTCCAATGATTGAAGCCTTTAAATGTACACACACGCTTTACTGTGATTGTGAGTGGACATTTACCATAACAGTGCATTCAAATCAAGTAAGTGTATGTGCAGGTTAAGTGAATACACTTCCAAAGCGCCTCATCTGCTCACGTAAGCAACCATGCAACTCAATATTAAACTCCTCATTGTAAAAGGCAAAAAGTTTGGCTTGCTCCTTGCTGACCCTAGAGTCATCTTCCTATTTACTGGACACAGCTGCACATGCAATTAATGAGGCTGAATAAACTCCAACGCAATTCACGCCAGAGTTTATCGCTCCCGGGCACCACGTTTGCACATGTGCCCGGGACCACAGCATATCGAGTCGGGGCGGAGCAGACCCAGCGGCAGAGGGCCTAGGGGGTCAGCCTGGGGCTGCTCTCACCCGGCTCAACGTGCTGCGGAGGGGCTGGCAGGGGCACGCGGGTGCTGCAGTGTGGAGCCAACCTAGCAGGCAGCTGCCACACTGAAGCACCCTTGTGCCCCCTTGCCAGCCCTGGTCACCAACTACGCGTGAATTGGGGTACGCTAAAAAACACTGCCGTAGAATAGTACTTGTGTCGGGCGGTACTAGCCTACGGCGGTGTGTATTATTTTATTGTGCCCTAATAGGGGCACACGTGTAGACAGCGATGCTTTATAGCAGAGTTAATTAGTCAGCTCCACAGTAAACATCTCGTGTAGATGTGGCCACTGTGTACTAAACTATTTATAGATCCTGGCTAGAAACAGAGGGACTGAATTCCTCCCAAAACAGCAGCCAATTTATGAATGTCTAAGAGGTTGAAACATTTTCCAAAGGTAGCCAAAATACAGAGTGCTGGCCTGAGCTTCCTGAAGTCCAAACATCATCTCATGTCAGGGATTACATTTATCTAGTCTCTAATGCCAGAAACTCACATTTTTCTGCAGAGGATTTTGCTTATGGCCCAGAATGTTTTATTTAAATGCAACTCTACTTCCAGAATTTCCAGTGCAAAGTGGATCACCTTCTTCTTCCCAAGAATGCCATTAAAAAAAAAAAACCCCAACAACAAAAGAAAACAAACCCAAATTTCAGTTCCTCGTAGATCAGCAGCCAATAACATAAGACTATTATAATTTCCCCTTCATCTCCCAATTTGAAATGCTCAGATTATTCCTTAGCAAGCCCAATGTGGCAAATAAACCATCCCCGAGACAGAAGGTCAAAAAGCAAACTGCTCATTGCAGCACTGCCATCAACTGCAGACATCACTGAACGGTCCAGGGACTCAAGCACCTTGTGTGGGCAGGGTCTGAAACCATCAGCGATCAATTTAATTCTTGTTCTTGTCATCGCATGTGTAGAAAAGGCCAGTTTGTCCTAGGGGAGATAATGCATAGCCCACTGGCGAAATGCATCTCACAGTTGCATCAACTTCCTGCGAGAAAGTGGCAGGGCCAGAGCTCCCAGCATGAGCGGTATCGACAGGGTGCACCGTACGCGGGGGCCATCAGCCGCACCTCCCTGAAGAAGGGGGCTGCAACCTCCTCTACGGCTACAAATCACACGCACTTGAGGATACCAGTGAGCTGCCAACGCACTTGGTAGAAGCAAAGTCTGGTTGTCACTGGCTTTGCTGGCGTAACTTGGGAGTACCCCACACCCACAGGTGCTCTGTAGACGCCGTGGGATCAGGTGCGCACAGACAAGGTCTGTGGCTTTATATGGCAAGTATGTTTTATCAAGACAGCCCACGTGAAACGGCAAAGCTCACACCCTGGGATGGAGCTGGGGAGATGTCTGGAAGAGAAAATACATATTCACATATCAGCCCATTAAGCCTTCATCTTCCCTCCACGAAAATCTGTGGCAGCTCCAAGACAAAGTCGAGTCCACACAAAGCAAACCTGAGATCTGCTGTAGGATGGGAGCAACGATAAGGGGGGAAAAGAGAATGGGATTTGTTACCAGCATCATTTGACTTGGGATCCTGACCCAGCCAGACAGTAAAACACCTCAGGGTAATGACTTGGTCTTATCCGAGCGGAGAGGTATTTAAGTCTTAAATCAGACAGAAGACAGGGTAATTTGCACCTTCTAGGCTGACTAAATCAGAGATCTGCAGCGTAAGCTTGCCTGAGCTCACTTCAGTCATCATGTCCCTCCTCACGCCCTTTCACCGCAACTGATGACGCGAGCTTCGGCTCACAAAAGCTTACGCTCTCTCTCTCGAATGTAGTCTAAAAGGTACAAATCTACCCATCGTGGGCTTATTTGTCTGCAAAGGGCTGTGCAGCCTCTGGTGCTGGAAAAAAAATTAAATGACACGGTTTTACTCTATTAAACAATTAGGGCGACTCAAAGGAGGAAGGGACAAAAAAGAGTAATAATAATAATGCTCAACTGCACTTTTGTGAGAATACCACCCACTATGGGGCGATTGTAAATCCAAATCCAGATCCACTCTTCCATCAACGCTTCTCTTGCAAGTACTACCTCAGGCCGTGCAAACCTCTGACCCCTCCAGCCCCCAAGGCACAGCTTCAGAGAGGACTCGCTAGAACAGTCAAATTACATCATGGAGCAAGAGTGCCAGCTGCACCAGAAAGAGGCCCAAGGCTTTGCATTTCTTACAGGAAAATGCATTAACTCCAAAGTGATCTGTTTTCAGCAGTCCCAGATCATGGCTGCTGAAGGCATAAGGACTGGATCGCAGAACGACAGGCAAAGAAGCTCTGAGAGAGATCACTGCCCCAAAAAGAGCCTCTGCCGGACATTATGCAGAGGGCTTGCAGCCTGGCCCTACGAGGATGCCAAGCAAAAGCAGGAATGAAAGGCTCTGAACAACCAGAAGGAATCTCTGGCAAAATAAAGATGAGCCCCACCATGTTTAACAGAATAGGGAGGCCTAATCCTTCAGACCTTTCCTCTCCACTAAAAAGCCACTGGTCCCACACATTAAAAAGACTTGGGCCCACACCCACAAGGTCCCGGTTCCCACTGAAAGTTGGGTACCAAAATACCAAGCAGATCTGGGCCTGGGGACTCGTCTCCAGTGTCCTCGGTGGGGTAAGACCCGGGTGGCTCAGAGGCTGGCCACAGACAGCAATGCTCAAAGGGGACTTTGGAGATGAAGACAACTGGCTTGGGCTTGCTTGGTGCTGTGGAACAGGGCGCAAAATTGTGACCCCACTCAAGGCGGGGGTAATAGTCCCATTGAGCTGAATGGGCAAGTGTCTTACCCAGGGAGTCCTCAGCTGTTGGGTCCCACCCATGGGCCATCCCAGAAGGGAGCAGTCAGAGCCCAAGTATGACCAAAATGCAAGGCCTGCCCGTCTGCTAAATCCTTCCCACACAGCAACATCCCCCTCTAAAGAAAGGGCAGGAACAGAGTTCGAGATCCAAGGGAAGGTGCAGGACCTCCTTGAGCAGGATTAGTTGCATCATAATTCTCTTCTAATTCTTGTTTTCTGTTTTCTTCCTCTCCTCCCAAGCCAACCTCCAACCCCTGGGCAGAGCCAACACGAGACTCATGAAAGACCTGGGCAGTGACTAATGCATGGGCCCTTCCCTCCTCCTTCTACACACTGGACGACTTGCACTAACTTCACCTAACAGGGCCCACATTGCCCGAGACCCTCAGCACTGCCCCTCAGCACTGACCATCCATTCCCCAGGTCTTTTATGTCCACTGAAAATCCATTTGAGGGGTACTTAGTATGTAAAGCCCATGAGGAACTGAGAGACAACCCTTTGCTCTTCCAGAACATTTTATTTTTAGGACATCACAGAATCTGCACAGAAATGGATGTATGAAATGACCCCCAGTTTACATGGGGGGGGGGGGGGGTGAGTTGAAGTAATGTGCCCGAGGTAACACAGCAAGTCAGTGGCAGAATCCTGCCCTCCAGTCCTGTGGCCTAAACTACTCCCTCCTTGCACAGTATAAATCATGACTGAAACTCAGCTGGACCTAGGAGGAATGCCTCCAGGTTTTATCTTCTTTAGACTGGGACTGGAGACAGGAGAGAAAAGATAGAGTGGGCGTTGGCGTGTCAGCTTAAACCAGATGAGTGCACCCTATGTTATGTCGTAACTCTAGAAGAATGCTTTCCCGTGAAGATACGAAAGATTGATCTGGATGCAGAGGTCTTTTCATGTAATATATGAACAGAGAGTAAAAAGGGGCTTATGTTTTTGTTAGATCACCAAGTCCCCCAGATCATCCACACCCACACAGCTGGGACAGCAAGGAAGAAAATAACCTATTACCCCTCCTATGAAGAAGCAAAACCTCTTCATTTTGTATCCCTTGAATGCACCACACTGTTTCTCTCCTCACCCTGTCAGCTTACCTCCAGACATCTTAAATCCCAAACTACTCTCCACAGCAAATATCATTTCTAATACCCTGCTCTCACCAGCCAGTGCAGTTAGGACTAAGCCAGTTGTCTGTGTGACCTGTCCAGTTATGACCAGCTGAGCAACAAGGAGCTGGTCATCATTTTTGTGGCCCTTAATTCAGCCTCAGCCTGGAAGAGCTGCAACTCCATGATTCATTAAAACCATTCAAACTTTTTTTTAAAATAATATTTGAGTGAATCTGTGGCTTCAGGCAGACCAATGGTCAATAAACAGCAAATGCCTGGGACAAAGTTAGGATCCCACAAATCAGAACATAAAATGGCATTTTAAAAAAAAGTGCCATAAAAAGTGACCTCGTTGAATAGAGAACGGAAATATTTAAACCCTAGTTGAGCCACTAGATTATTATAGGCTAAAAGAAGAAAGAAAAATAGATTGTAGTGTGCTTATTCCATGACATAAGTACACAAGCACTAGGCTGCTTCTTAAACTTGCATAACGTTCACGGGACAACAGCTTCCTTCAAAGTAAACTGAGAAAAATCCATGAAAGGTACAGTATTTCAAATCTCAAAAATGGAAGATCCTTCAGTTATTTTCAAGATGGATAGTAGCAATAAACACTTCTCCCACACCTGTAACCCCAAGATGCCTCACACTTAGCTACAAAGGACCACTTCAATAGTTGAGAAGTAGCTCATAGCCTGCAGATACAGCTCGCTCGGCTGCCAAAAGCTCTGCGCATCCAAGACCAGTGAGCAGTCAAGCGCTTCTGGTAGCTGTGTGTGGCTCTGCTCAGCTGTTGTGCCACCAGAGTACAAGGTACACCCTGACACTACCGGCTGAAGGAGCCCTGGCAGCTGGCAAAAGGCACAAGCATGCCGATACGGAAGGTCTGCCAGCTGCTGGAGGGCACCAGCCTTACTCTGCCTAGCAGAGGTGGTATAACTGTGCAGGCAGAGCCAAGTGTGCACGTACAAGAAGTAGTATGAGTGTGAACATACTCACAAGGTGCGTCTAGGCACGTGTAACTACACATGTAAACTTAACGCGCCTTTAAGGCAGAGATTTAGGGGCGCATTAAGGCACACCAAAGTTAGGCTGGCATAACCAAGTCGCATTAGACCACGCATAGCCGCACTAATGTGCATTAACATGGTGTGCATCCATTGATGCACGCCACATTAATGCACACTAAGCGTCTACATGTGGGCTAATGAGACTTAGCTATGCCAGCCTAAATTTGGTACTTGCTTTAAGCAGGTATCAAATTTAGGTGGGATTAGCCTAAAAATCACAATGTTAAGTTGCATTAAGGGCATGCACGCGTGAATACGTGCCCCAATGAGCCTTAAAAATGGCAATTTCAGATTAATCCCACTTAAAAGGGCCACATGTAGACAAGCCCAGTCTTGCAGCAAAACTGGAGTCCTACCAACAAAAACACTGTACTACGACTAGCTCTAAGGCCTGTTAATCACTAGTTTCCCAGTTAAGACTGCAAAGAAGGGAGTGATTTAATGGTCGTTTTTGCCATGTGGATACCTGTCCACCAGTAACCAGGCTGACACATGAGATTCACTGTTTGCAGACTAATGAAAAAGCAGATGGAAATGGTTTTTATTCACTATAATTCCCAGATGAATTTGAATCACTGAGTGAGAGGGAGGTTTCACGTCCCATTCCTAAATCACACGTGCAACAAGATGGTTGGCTATTTCCAACTGACCTAAGAAAGCATCTTCCAGAAATAAACCAACAGCTTTGACAATAAGTAGATACAAACCCCCCATCTGAAGGGACATCTTTCGTACTATACATAATAGCCATCTCACAAGGGGATGTGTACAGTGTCCCAGTGTGAATTCTGTCCTCAAGAACAAGATATCATTCTTTGTTCAATACAAGGCTCAAATTCACCATGAAGAAAATTGCTGAGATCATAAAGTCTAGGAACTGAGGCTGAAGGAGGGGAAAAAAAAAAAAAGAGGGAAAAAAAAAATCATTCTGAAGAGAGGAATCCTTATTGTAAATACAAAACCTGAAGAGGATGCTTAACAGAGACACCGTCAACTTGTTTATGCAGCAGAAAACAGACCTTGAAAGGAAAGGAAAGCAAAATCCCAAGCCACGTCCATTTAGGATAATTTTTTAGGGTTGACAAGGGGCTGGTTAAATATTGTCAATTAGCCAGTCAATTGACCGCCTATTTTTTAACCGGCCAAAGATTATAGCAATTTTACAAAAACAACTACATTGATTTTGGGGGGGGGGGGGTTGGGTTTTTTTGTTTTTTTACAGAAATAGGATTTTTTATTGTTGACATATTTCTTAATGGAAAAATTGTCCTTTTCCTGTGTATTACTTGGACCTACTGGCAATTTTTTCTACAATTTTTAACCAATATTTGACCGGTCAAATAACTGAACTGTATTTGACGGGTCAGATGCCCAACCCTAATTTTTGTTTTATGTTTGGGTGGCTGTGTACACAAGTTAGCCTCAGCAAACTTTTGCTCACCCTCTGGCTTTAAAATGACCCAATTCTTATTTCAGGGCACAAAGTGGCCCTGCACGCTCTCATCGGACACTCAGCGAGGTATATTATTTGAAAGGAGTCAATGAATAGAGTCCATCAGTTTATCAGGCTTGTAGCATAAAAACCACTAACTTGGCTTTCCCACATTACTGTGCTGTATATATAGAGCTAAAGAAATGCTGCAACTACAGCAGTATCCCTGTAGGTTTCTTCCCCGTTTTCTAACTGAATGGGGTCGCTCACTTCTGTAAGCCATTCCTCCAGAGAAAAGGACGAGGCAGTCTCCTTTTCCATAACAAGACAGTCTCCATCGAAGAGGTTGGACCAAGCCAGCTACAGGATGCACCACATTATAAAGCCTGTCTACTTCGTGCACAGCCCAGCAGATGTTACCTCTCTACCGCTCTCATTGCGTTTGCATTTGGAGTTTAGTTCTTTCGTTGTTGAGTTTCTGTTACTATTTTTTGTAAAAACATGCTGGTTTCTTTTTCCTTCGAGGCAGCAATCAGGCATTTTGACACTATATATATTTATCGTCCCCTATCCTGCCATTACACCAGAGGCTCAGTTAAGCTTTCTATGGTACCTCCCACCCCGAGTTATCACCATTAAGAGGCGAGAAAAATCTGAGCCTGGGCTAGCTAAACTTTCAGGACGAATCTGCAGAGCTGTCGCCCCAGGATAGTGCTGTCTGTATATTCGGGTCCGAGGTGGAGGAAAGACATAAAAGGCCAATCTCTATTCTTGGTCACCCCTTTAACCATAGCAAAGAGCTGGCACCAAGTCTTGCACCTGTAGGTCATCCGCTGAAATCACCCACGCGGAGACCGGCTAAAAATATGGTTGCCATCTGATGGCTAATACAGAATGAATTCAGTCGGTGGCGAGTTTAGAGAGGAGTCATGCGAGAAGCATCCTGCCAGTTGGCCCAAGCTGACATTCCTCTTGGCAAAAAGGCCACAGATTTAGGTGTTAAGAATCAAGTAACCTCCCCAGGCCTGGAGGACATTTGTCTGGGGCAGAAAGCAGGGAATCCAACCGCTGTTCCCGGCACCGTGACGAGCCTCACCCGGGCGGGCAAACCAACGGGCCCAGCTCCAGACTCACTTGACGAGTGCAACTCGGTGGGCGCCGGGGGCTCAAATAACCAGTCCACCTGCTAGCGTTTCACACGTACTTTGCTCCAGTAGAGCAGGCTGAACATAGTGCAGGCACCGCTAAATCTGACCCGCTGTCTCCCAGATTAGAGCCGGTCTAAAGATAACTCCCGGGGCCTAGGAACAGCCATGGCAGATCCGCGCCGCGGGAGAGACAGCGATGACACTGCCTCGACAAGCGATCCCTGCCAACCCAGACGGCAGGCTGGAGATGCAAGCCGCATAACATGTCAGATAATCCCGGCGCAGCGCGGGCAGCAGAGGAGCGCGCACACTGCCCGCTGCGTGTTGCCCTGGCACCAAGCGGGATTATGGGGGGGGGAATAAAAAGACGATTCAAAACCTCCCCCTTAGCAGCAGCTGGACGCCAGGAGATGAGCCCCAGCAGCCTGCGGGGACGCGGGCAGGCCCAAGCCCCGGGAGAAGATGAGCAAGGGCGCGATGTCACCCTCTAATCCTCCGGCTCCGGGTCCCGCAGCCAGGGGCTGTGCTGCACGACACCCCGGGGCCCGCCGCAGGGCCACGGGCCACCGCCCCATACACGGGGAGGGGGAAGACCCCGGGGACCCCCTGCCCCTGCCAGGTACCTTCTCCTGCGCCCGGGTCAGCTTCTTCTGCACGTTGCTGGCGATCTTGCCCGCGGTGACCCCCTTGCCCAGCTCGGCCATGTCTTCGCCGGCCCCGCTTTTGCTTTTATAACTGTGCGGTGCAAGGAACCGGAGCGGGAGGAAGGGGGAAAAACACCCGCAGGCAAACAATGGCCATCGCCGCCTCCCGGGCCGGCCCGGCCCGGCGCTGGATACAGCCTTTTAAAGACACAGTGCAGCAAAGGCGAGGAAGCGCCTTAAAGGGGCCGCGCGCCGCCCCGACCCCGGCCCCCTGCGCCCCGCGGCCCCGGGCCGGCCCGGCCCGGGGAGACAATGCCCCGCGGCGCGGCAACAAAGGCGGTGCTGTGCTTACTGCGCTGGGCCATGCTGATGACGGTCTCGGTGGTGGCGTGGTACTCGTCCTCCTCCACGTAGTCCTCGTGCGGGAAGGCGTCGCCCTGGAAGTCGTGCAGGTCCAGCAGCTGCTGCAGCGGCGGCGCCTTGGGCAGGAGCTGGTTGACCACCTCGCGGGTGATGTTGGGGGCCTCCTTGAGCCGGAGCTTGCTCAGGATCTGCGACTTGATGCTCTCCAGCCGCAGCTCCTTGCTGTGCTTGCGCCAGAGGCAGACGGGGCAGGCCGGCTCCGCCTCGGGCTGGGCCGGGGGCTGCGGCTCGGGCTCCCCGCGGGACAGCTCCACGGACAGCACGAGCAGGCAGAGCAGCGCGGGGGCCCGCGGCGCCGACATGGCCGGGAGCTGCCGAGCTCCGGCTCCGGCCCCGCCTCGCCTCGCCTCGCCGCCGGGCTGGGGAGAGCGGAGCCAGGAGGGCTCCCGGTTTTATATCCCAACTCCACTGTGTCGTAAAAAGCCTTGATTGGCTGCGGGCGCAACAAAAGAGCTGGCAAAGGGCTGTCACCAAAGGGGACCGCGGCGCGGGGCCGCCGGCCGCTTTGTCACCGCGCCCGG
>NW_017728949.1:54076650-54079867 GCF_001723895.1 Crocodylus porosus | reverse complement strand
CCGCCTCTCGCGGGCAGCAGGGCGCGCGCCGGCGCCGGCGCCGCCTGAGGGAGCGGGCGGTCGTGTCGTGTCGTGTCGTGTCGTGGCCTGCCCCGCGCCCCGCGCGGGCCTGGGGAGGGGCGGGTGTTTCCCCGCTGCCCGCTTATTGTTGTCGTCGCCGTTATCCCTGGCGAGGGGGAGCCGGATGCTGAGGCCCTAAGCTGTGTCCATAAAAAGTAACCCAAAGCGTATGTATATTTTTGTCATGTTTGAATGAAAATGTCCGTATTTAGAGAGTCATTCCCCCGTATCTCCTTTATTTACCAACTGATCATTATAAAACTTGAGAGATATATATATCTCTATAGATACCTATATCTTTCTATAGATATATATATATATCTCTCTCTATAGATATATACACACACACTGTAAAACGGGGTGGGTTTCTTATTTATGTCGCCCCCATTGTGCCCGATACTGTACATGTGTAGAACAGAAATATGGCCCTTGCCCCAAAGAACTTGGGCCATCTAAATATAGGACCAAGAGCAAACAGGTGAATATTGACAGATGTGGGAGGAAGCGCAAGCAAAATGAGGGGGTAATGGTCAGGCCCCTCATATTGTGAGGCCCTGAGCTGTAGTTTAAGTAGCTTAAGCCTAAATCCAGCACTGCCTGATGCTAAAAGTTCGCCAGGAGTCGAGGCACGGCGCTGCCCGGCAGGGGCAGGGGACAGGGCTACCAATGAAGCCCTGGGAAAGCGTTGCCACCACCCGCTGGGGCTGAGAGGGACTCTCTGGTACACAGCAGTATGGGGCCTTTGATACACAGTTGAATGGTCCGGAGGCTGGCCAGCAGAGGGCAGACGGGACACCTGTGCACCAGCCATTTTAAGCAGAATGATCAATTGAACCGGAGCTCTTCAGGGACATCTGGTCCAATCCCCTGCATGGTGTGCTGCTCCAAAACCAGCCAAGGCAGATGCCCATGCAGCCACCCCTGAAAGCCTCCAGGTGGAGTTTAGATGATGGTTGATGGGGAGGGTTTGGATAGGGGTCATCCTGCCTCAGGCAGGGGGTGGACTGGATGTGACCTCTGGAGGTCACTTCTTGCCCTACTTCTCTATGGGCACGTCTACACTTGCACACTTACTGTGCAGTAATTTGGGTAAACGAAAATGGCTGTGCAATACAGGTGCATGTCTACACATGCGTACCTGTACTGTGCAGTAACTATGGTGACTTACTCTGACTTGGGCATAAATTTGCTACCTGCCTGATGCAGGTAGCCAATTTACACCCGAGTAGTTACTGCACAGTAACACGCATGTAGATATATTACTGCACAGTAATGCTGCGGTGTGGACTGACTTGGGACTAACTTGACTCCCAGTTTCTTGCACATTTAGACGCCAGCTTAAAAACTACTTACCACACAGTAAATGGATGTGTAGACACACCCTATAACTATACCATTCGTCGTTCCATCTTTGCTCCTACCGGGATCTCTTGAGCATATACTGACAACGTTTCATAGGAGCAGGGCACTGGCTGCCGTGGTTCTCCTGATTTCCCTGTGGCGGGTTCGGGTGTTGGGTCTGTGCTGTGCCAGGGTTGACGGGAGTCTTATGCAGAGTTTGGATTATGGATTGTATAGGATGGTTTGGATAGGGGTGATCCCGCTTCAGAGGGGGTCAGACTAGATATTACGTCTGGAGGTCCCTGCCGGCCCTATTTCTCCATAATGGTTATTTGTTTGTGTGGTGGGAGCCCTTGTCAGGAAGCAGAGCCCCATTGTGCCAGATGCTGTACGTGTATAGAACAGAAATATGGTCCTTGCCCCAAAGAACTTGGGCCATGTAAATATAGGACCAAGAGCAAACAAGTGAATATTGACAGATGTGGGAGGAAGCGCAAGCAAAATGAGTGGGTAATGGTCAGCCTTGTAGGCAATAGCCTGAGCGCGCCACCTGACTACAAGTATGCTAGCTACCTGAATATAACCTCAAATGACATTTCTTCAGGTACCCCCAGTACTCACCACACCACCAGGCCATGCCACAGACCCAGATGCCAGCTCTGCTCCCTCATCAAGACAGATCACATCATCACTGCACCAAACAACATGGATTAAAACATCCACCTGTTCCTCTACCGGGGTCACATATGCCGTCATCTGCTTACAGTGCCCACCTGCTGTCTACACTTGAAAGACAGGGTGATCCCTATGGGAAAGAAGGAGCTCCAGAAAGACATAAAAGCCCAGGACAACACTTTAAACTCCCTGGACAGTCCACCCCTGACCTCAGGGTAGCTGTTCTTAAAGAACAAAACTTTAAAAACTGACCTGAAAGCAAAACTGCAGAACAAGAAATCACCCACGAGCTGCCTTATTAAGCACAATCTCAGCAGAGATGCTGGATTCCTGTCCCATTACTTGGACTAGCTTGTGCAACCCCTGTGCTCCTCAACGGATTCATTGGCTGGTTCATCCCTATTGACATATTCAACCCATCTTTGCCTCTCTAAGCAATGCCCCCTCTTCCTATCGACTGTTTTTAAATTGCTTTCTGTTTAGGACCACTTCTTTCTGCAAGTCCATTCCCTCGCCTTATGCGGTACATGCATTCCTGGAAAACGGCGCATAACTCAAATTCGCATAAAGGGAACCAACTTTACAAGATAATAAATAGGGATACGTTCCAAGACCTCAACTGTACTGACCCCCAGACCCATTTCTACCACTTTTACAAGACAATTTTGGTACTCCCCAACAGCAGACAGTACACACAAGTACAGGGTACTGGTGAATGTTTGGTGTGAAGAGAGGATGGTGAAAGGTCTTCAGTGCCAGACTCCACATCACGGGTAAGAGGTACAGGCAGGGTAACATCCACAGGAGAATCAACAACTACAGAAACACATTGCAGACAACGAGCGAAGAGCACAGATCAACACAGGAGACTATATTTTGGTGCACATCACTCCCACAATACACCGCACAAAGCAGCTGACTTCAGGCTTCTACCACACCGATCGCATAAGGGTGAATTTACCTTGCATTTAACAAAATTTAACATAAAAAGGGTCATCGCATAAGAGCAAATTTGTACATACAGAACCTGCATAGATTTCATAGATTTCATAGACATTAGGGCTGGAAGGGACCTCAGAAGATCATCAAGTCCAGCCCCCTGCCCCAGGGGCAGGAAGTCAGCTGGGGTCATAGGATCCCA
>NW_017728949.1:54064312-54075775 GCF_001723895.1 Crocodylus porosus | reverse complement strand
AAATGAGATTGGTCAAGCAAGACCTACCCACAACAAACCCATGCTGGCTATCCCTCAGGATGTTGGCGTCTGCCAGTCCATTAAGGATGGCCTCTTTAATAAGCTTTTCTAAGATCTTCCCCAGGACAGAAGTCAGGCTGATGGGACTATAGTGAGGGAAACCTGTATCTGACAAAGTAGGCTGTTGCCTATGAAAGCTTATGCATCTCTGAACCAGTTAGTCTCTAAGGGTGCTCCAGGAGGTGTGGGGGGGGGTTCTAATTTGAGAGCCATGCTAATTAAAAGTGCCCAAAGCATCACGTATATCAGCGTCCCTGTCCTGAAAAATGGTGGCACAGCGCTTTAAATTAAAGTTTGTTGAATGAGCTGTAGTTCAAAGTGCCCTGCCACCATTTTTCAGTGCGGGGATGATGGTACATGTGATGCTGGAGGCTGCTGTAGCACATTAATTACCACACTCCCGCAGACTCAATTAATTGAGTCTGCTCCAATGTGCTAGAATTACAGCGCGTCGGAGCAGGCTCCCTGCACACGTACAGGAGCCCTGCCTTGGTGTTACCCTGCCCTGCCTTCTGCCTGACTTCAGACTGACACAATTAACAATCACTCTTAGGTAACACATAAAAACCAAGTCCTTGGCCCAAGGGATTACAGTCCAATTGATAGACAGGACTCAGAAGTGACATGGGGACATACATATATCTACCTTAGCAGGTGAGGAGTCACGTATCTTGTAGCCTGGAGTGAAAGGAGGTTAATCCTGGAGGCAGAAGACTTCACACATGCAGGTGATGTTGCCATCAGGAAGGAGAGGAAGGGCCAAGTTTTGGAAATATGGAGAAAGAAGTGATGGGATTTCATCACAACCAGGGTGGGAGGGAGAAAGAGGGCAGCCAAAGACCCCCAAGGCTATGTTCTTGTTTGCAAAAGAGGATGGGGTTGTTATTTACAGCAAGAGAGCATGAGGCGGGTCGACAGGATGAGCCAAGAAAGATGAAAGGCCATTGTTCAATCCAGAATAATACACAAGATCCTCCATTGAAATTAAAGAGATTAAAGAGCAAAAAGAAAGAGAAATGGGCCCACAGGTTGGCTAATGTCAAACAGGTTTTATTATCAAATGAACTGAAAGGTTGTTAATCTAGTTCGTGTCCTGTCTGTTGGTAACCATAGACCAAAACATGCTGGAGTAACACAGCGCAGGTCTGTCACCCAGAGTCCCTCCTGGAAATGAAACGTTCACCCCAAAGACCACGCTGGCAAACCACCAATAAAGCAACTCAGTGGCAAGTCAAGTGTTACCTACAGACTCCTGTGGATGACTGCTCACTTTAAATTCACTTGGGAAGCGATTTACGGTTTTTGTAGACTAAAAACTAGAACAACCAACAAACACTCATGCGTAGACACCATTGGTGATTCAGTTTTGCACATCTCTCTCAGCTTGCAATGAACTTTGTCAGTCTAATTAATTTTCAAAGGGTTATGCAATCCTGATTGTTAATACTCATACATCAAATATGCATCTGCTTTGCAAATTACTGCTTGACACCCAGCACTAGAAAGCAAAATACGATAGAAAACTGAATACAAACGAACCCAAAATAAAACTGAAATTTTTAAAACTGACATAATTCCAGTTTATAAAAAAACCACATAGTGAGAAAATGCCAGTATTAAAGGGAAAAGCCTGATAGGACCCAACACCTGGAAGTTAACACCGGGCAGATTAAAATAAAAAAAAATTGGCACAAATAATTAAGTGAAAGTAATTAACATTGGAACAAACCCCTTGGGGGAAGTAGTGGATTCCTCACCTCCTGGTAGCTTCAGGCTAAGACTTTTTGGAATGTATGTAGTCAAATGCAAGCTATCATGTTCAATACAACAGTGACTGGATGAAACTCCCTGGCTTGTATTATGCAGGATTTCAGATCAGATTATGTATTGATCCCTTCCAGCCTCAAAATCTCTTGAGTTTAGCATTGAGTATCACAGACCTTTTTCATTTTCTCTTTAGGTTGCTCATTTGTATAGTAGAAATGCCTAAAAAAGGAATAAATTATCCAGCTACCGAGTGCATCTATATGTGCATTAATGCGCATTAGTTAATGTGCACTAAATCTAGTACCTCCATGCATTTATACATGTGCTTCAGGAGTGCAGGGGGGCTCTGAGAGCCACTCTAATTAAAGCACCGGGAGCATCACATGTATCAGCGTTTCCACACAAAAATGGCAGCAGGGGCGCTTTAACTAAAGCCCATTAAATGAGCTTTTTTCAGTACAGGAACACTGATATATGTGACATTGGAGTCTGCTGGAGCACAGTAATTACCACGTTCCAACAGACTCGATTAATCAATTCTGCTCCAACGCACTATAATTACAGCGTGTTGGAGCAGCCTTGCTGCATGTGTACAGGCACCCACCATTGTGAGGTACTAGGAGCATGCACAATACCCTGTATTAATGTGCATTAACTAAAGAGCAGGGTTTTTAAGTGATGCTTAATGCTCATTAGCCTATTTTAATGCACATTAACTAAATAGCATGGTTTTTAATGATGCTTTAATGCACATTAAAGTGCACATGTAGACCATGCAAGTAACTGGTCAGCTTAACATGGAAACACAGGCAGAAGGCAAGACAGGCTGCAATTTTTTTCTGCAAGTCCATTCATAGCAGCAAATGAAGTAGGCTGTCACCTACAAAACCTTGTATCTCTCTGAACAAGTCAGTGTCCGAAGTGCCATCATACCCTGTCTTCTTCCTTAACTTTAAACTAACACAGCTAATGACCTATCTTTACTCATAGAAACACAAGACTGGACGGCTTCCTGGGCCATCGACACCCTCTGAGTCTGTGGTATTATGCTTCCCATTTATGGAAACCAGATCACTGGTCTGTGGTAACTGGAAAGGTCGTGACAGCAAAAAGGACTTTCACAAAACATTTCAGTGAGACCACATGCAGTATTATCACATCACTGAGCAGATCTTCTTAGTGACTGCATTAAACTTCCTAATGCAGCAGTACAAAAGCAGAAAGATTATATCCAAAAGGAAAGACCATTGCCTGATTAGGCACTGGTGGCAGTGGAAATTGGTACTACCATTAACGGAGGAAACAACTCATACTTCATCCACATATCAGAGTTCAGTTTTAAATATAAAGTAGCATGAATCCCATTGGTGTTTGGGAAGATGGGGTTGGTTCAGGTGCCTCCAGCAAAGCGTCTAATCTTTGGCTTCACTATTAATTATTACTGCCTGTATTGTTATTAAACATGTACAGAGTGCAATAATTGTGTGTGGCACTCCGCACAAATTACAAAGGCCAGACATTGACTCTGAAGGATTTATACTCTGCGTTAGACAAAGAGAAAGATGATAAGAGCCCCAGGAAGAAGGCAGTAAATGAAATCAGCTCTATCAGTTAATCAGTTCTGCTATAAATCAAACTGACCCAGCTTGTAAGAGATGTTATCACTTGAACTGTTCCACCTTCAAGTGTCATCTCAAAACATGCATCTCCCAGGAGACATATAAAGCTAGTCTGTGCCTTGTACAACTTAAAAAATAAGCAAGTAATAAGGCACAACTGAACTTCCCACTCAGTTATTAGTTTCTTACTATTGTATTTGCCACTTTCCATCCTTTGCCTAGCTCAGACCCTATCCAGAAATCCAACTACATGGAGTCCAGTGGGACTACTCACGGTAGTCAGCACTACACATAACAGTAAAAGTCTACCAGATTGGGTCCTTAGACTGTAAACTCTTTGGGGTACAGTGCTTGTTTTCTCATTTCAGTAGAAGAACCTAGCATACCTTTGGCACTAGATGAACAACAATCAGTGACATGTCTGGTATGGGAATCCTGGAAAACCTTTAAAAAGTATTAAAGCCCTAGATGTTAAGGACCTGGATCAAGACCAGATTGGACAGATACTTGGCTAGGATGGTTTAGTCAGGGGAGATATAGCTGGGGGAGATGTTAGACCAACTTTTGAGTATAGTTTTCAGCCACTGATTTTTGGAATGCTTTTCTCTGGTAATTTGAACAGCCCTTCACTACCCAGTATTTACTGCCTATGAAGGTGCTCACACACCACAGTCAAGCCAACTCTTGAACCTCTTTTTGACACATTAAACCAAATGAGCAACTTATGTTTCTAACCATATGTTTTTTCTCATTCTTGAAGTATTTTTGTTGTTCTTTTTGGCATCTCTTCAAGATTATGAGAGAAATTTGGACTTAATGTGAATTCCCTTTTCTTACTTTCAAACCATTGCTCCTAAATATGCCCTCCTTGGACCATACTGCAGTCTTCTTCTCCTGCATTAGTAAGAACTGGTTATCATATTCCCCACTTAGCACCTGACTTGCAAACACTCAATATGAAGCATGGAGTTCACTGCTGCGCATAATGCCTACTCCTTTCCGGTTGAAAGCATGTCTGTCAGTAGGGTGCGAGTCAGTCTCTATGGGCTTGATCCTTATTTCCTGTGCTATCAATGGCAAAATTTGCACTGACATACAAAGAGCAGGATCAAGCCTTTTAGCATCATTTGGCCATCTAATGCCCAGCTAGCTCTTTTAGTAAATGAGGAGTGTGGTTTCAGGGCATCACCATGGGACAGGGAGTAAGAAAGTCCAGGATTGAACTTCTGGCTCCATTACAATTAATGGCAAAACTCACTTTGATTTCAATATCATTTGATTTCTGAAATCTATTTCTGGCTGGCTTGGCTACGGACTTGTAGTGGGACCACAGCTAAAACCCTTCACCTCATCTTCTTCACCTAAAAACTAAGTAAAATAATGAAATTAACCTGTGTTATGGGGGTGTAGAAAGTTTCATTACTGACTATTCGTATATATTTTGAACATGCTATGGTAGTTGTCTTTGTTATCCATGAGCATTGAACCAAAAGTTTGGTGTCTGACGGATCTTCCCAGGAAAGAAGAGAAATTGATGGTGAAGTCAGTTAGACCAATTTAGGTTAGATAAAAGTGGGAAAACCTTACCAGTAAGAATAACAACAATGAAGCAGCTTACCAGGGTCAGTATGGCTTCTCCATCAATGATCAGATCTAAACTGGAGCACTTCTTTTTGGTATCTAGTTATAATAGGAACTATAGGAAAATCCTATGGCCTGAGTCAGACCAGAAGTCAGACTAGATAAGCACTGTAGTCCTTTTTAGCTTTATAATGCATGAATCGTTGTATGTCAACACTGCAAACAGCAGCATAGTGTAGAGATTCCTGAGCTAGCTGAAAACACATTAGGCAGAAAGCAGGGTACAGTTGCACCTTACAGACTAACTGAATCAGAGATGCCTAAGTGTTCATAAGCAACAGCTCACTTCCTCAGAGGTTGTTTGTGAAAGCTTATGCACATCTGATTCAGAGTCCGTAAGGTACAACTCTATCCCACCTTCTGCCTGACTAACACAACTACCTACCTCCCTCTGGGCACATCTACACATGCAATTACTTCAAAGTAATCAACTCTGGTGCTTATTGCACCGAAGTTTATTGCTCCCAGGCATGCTGTTTAAATGTGTGTCTGTGATCACAGCATGTTGTGCCAGGCTGGAACAGCCCTAGGTAGGAAGGGAATGGGGGGCCAGCTTGCTGCTCCAACCTGGCCCAATGTGGGTGCTCCAGTGTGGGGCTTGCCGGCAGGTCACGTCAGCATCTACACGGGTGTTGCGGCAGAGTAAAAAACACCACAGCAGGATAGTACTTCTATTTACAAGTACTACCCTGCTGCAGAGTTAATTAGTTTCCTTCGAACTAATAGGACACACTTGTAGATGTGACATATTTACTGTGGAGCTAATTAGTCAACTCCATCGTAAAGGTCTCATGTAGATGTGCCCTGTGTAAATAAATTCTGCCAGATGTAGCACATGCCCTGTAGCACAAAGCTCGGTATAGGCTAATTTACCATGCTGAGCTGGGACTAGTTTATCCTAGCTTATTTAACATTAGCTAGGCTCCAGAAGCAGTCATAAAGTTAGCTTGCACAGGGCTCCATCACAGCTCTTTTACCATAGAAAGCAATCTGCAGTGTAGACCTACACTTCGATGCAATTCTGCTTATTTGCAAAACACAGGAGGAATCAAAGAGCTTAGGGCAATTTCTCCAATCTCCACTTTCAGCCAGCCCCCTACCAAAAAGCCCTTTCTGCACTTCACACCAGTACTTGTTCAGTCGGTGTGAGAGCTTCCTTCACTTTCTGTGTCGTCTCACTCCTCCTCCAGCTAAGCTGTTGTTCATCCACCCTTGTACACCCCTTCTCAAAACAATATCCAGCTGCAGCTTGTCAATCCAGAGCATCCGAATTTCAGAGCAGCCTTGCATTTGCCTTCCATTGTGGACGGCAACACGTGCCTCATAGTTTCAATACCCTCTACTTGGCTCATGTGTACAAGAATGAGAAGACACCATGCAGCAGGTTTAAAACAAATAAAATAAAGGACTTTTTTGTCTTCTTTTTTTTCATTACACGGTATGTAATGAGCATAGGGAACTCCTTGCCACAGGATGTTGTGGACACCAATAGCATAACCCGCTTCAAAAAGGGATTGGACAAATTTATGGACGACTGGTGCATTGGCAGCTGTTAAACCACAAGCACCGGTATCACCTAACTGCTGGTTACTGGGATAATAGGACAGGGAGGGAATCACACTACATATACTCTATCTCTAATTTTCTTCTTGTACGGAGTCCACTACTTGCCATGATCAGAGACACGACATTGCATTGGACCCAGTACGGCCATCCTTGTCTTCTTATGTCTTGTGTCCAGGTTTGCCAAATGCAGAATGAGATGGATGAGGTGTGTGTCGCTCAGTCATCCCAGGAGTGCTGCAAATGCAATACATATTCAGCACATATGGCAGGTGAAAACTTTAAAGGGTGATTACCGGAAGGACTATTCCCATTCTTTCATTATATACATTTAATACATTTTGTTTCCCTTTTCTGCTCCAACTTGTCGTGTAATTTCTGTTAATTCAGTAACTGCAACATAATGCTATTTATAGTCCCAGGAAGCTGTCAACAGGAAAGCTGTCAGCACTTCTCTGCTCTGAGTTGCGATGCCTCTGCATTCATTGACCATAACTGCGATAGCTTTTTTTTGACAACTTAGATCTTGAGTCAGCAAAGAGCTAAAACACTTCCTTAACTTGAAACATGTTAGTAATAACCCTATTCCTAATCCATAAAATAATCGTGTTCTATTTCTACAGCTAAATGACACATTGTGATATGACAATTAAGCACATATTTAAACTTAAGCATATTTATAAGTGCTTTGTTGAATCAGGGCCACACTGTATGGTAGATTCTGTTGCAATTTTAACCAACTATCATACCTAGGTCTTCTTTCAGAAAAAGTGCTTTGCAGCTTTGCCTTGAACATCTGGATTTCCAATTATTTTTTCCCTAGATGTATGATCCTGAAGTCATTCAAGATACATCTTATTTTGCCATTTCCTGCCCTCGTTTCTAGTCTTTTTAGGACCCTTTATAATATTTCCCTGTATTCAAAACCATCTGCAACTTTGCAGTACTATGCAGCTTGGTATCATCTATAAATATCGTTAGCAGGAGCTTGCATGAGCCCAAGATCACTTCCATAGAGCAGTGTGTTAAAAAACACAGGAATCTCCAAATTATAGCATCTATCACTACATCTTCTTTCTAAATAATAACTACAAAAATCAACTAGCATCCATCTACAGAGAAGAGCTTATTAACATGTCACTCTGGAGTGAGTATTTACCACTCACTTTTCTATTCCTTTTCTACAGCTCTTGTAACAAGCCTCTGTAAGTCTTTCAGGAGGATTCAGTTTTTTCTCAGATCTCTGAAGCATCAGATCCAGTTTCTGATTTGTTTTTGGTGGGAAACTTTTCCTCCAAATCTTGATAGGCTTGAGTCCTGGGATCAGACTGGCAATTTTGACATCTGTGCTTTTGCACATAGTGCAGAATTCATTAGCCACAGATCACTGAAGCTGATTTCCTCTTTCTGCATGATGGTACCTGCATGTGTGTTGGTAGGTGTATTTCTTCTCATAAGGCAGTGATTCGCAACCAGGGTGCCGCAGCACACACGTTAGCATTATTAGATGTGTGAAACATGATTCACAAGATAAAGCCAGAGATTTCAGGTAGGAATGCATAGTCATTGGTGACGTGTAGGGGGTGCACGCGGGTGCATGTGCACCCCCTGAGATTGGCAGTGCACCTCCTGATGGAAGTGCTGCCAACACTGCTTGCGGGCAGTCACCATGCCCCCACAGCCTCCAGGGGAGGGGTACACATTGTTCATGTCCATAGTGTAAAAGCATTCGGACCTGTTGTGGTCTTCCTGAGTTCTCTGCAACAGAAAAAACTGCTCTATTATTTTTCCATAGTCAAAAAATAAATGAGAAAAAAGAAGAGCGGACATTTTCCAAAGGATGTCTCGAGTCTAAAAAGGTTGAAAACCACTGCTGGAGGACACAGTCGCTGCTTGTGTTCTGAAACAGCTGGTTTCTTCCTAAGAAGATTGTCCTGATTTGGGCTGCGATAGCAAAGAGGATCATCAGGAATCGTTCGTGTCATGTCTTCTTGTACACACTTAACGAGACTCTCACAAGCTGTCAGATCTAAAACCAGCGTCACCCTCCTAGGTACCACAATAAAGGAACTACAAGGCATTAAGAAATGTGTAGACATACCCGGTATGTACTTGAGGTGTTTATTTGGGATCTGAAGCACCTGGCAAAATGGATCCTCCTGTTACAATTTAAAACAGAGCTTTCCAAATGCAGCATAAGGTTTGAGGCCAACATTGCCTTCCACAAAGAATTCGACCCGTATCAGAGATTCTGTCCAGGTCCCAGAAGCACGGTTCTTACTCAATCTCTTTAGCTTAGTAACGTACTTTGTCCTGTTGTTTGTTTGAACATAACAATCTGTGTCTTTGAAGGGTCTCATTCTTACTCAGTGTGATTTTTAAATTTGGTGTACTCTTCAACTTAATTTCACTTAATTTCATATTTTGATCTTTTTCAATGGTAAGGGTGTTATAAAAAGCTGAAGCTTCCTCCCCCGCAATATTCAACAAGATTGAGGATTTCACTGTGTTATTTTTCTCTTCTCCCTCTGTGGCTGCTAGGTATCATTCAAACCTTTGTATGAATGCCCTCAAGTTCACTGCTATATTGTTCAGCATCGGAAGGGCAGGTGGGGGTTGCAAAACTTCCATGACTAACTGTACTTAGACTATAGCTGGGCAAGAAGATCACTTCCAGTGACACTTGTCCTTCCACATGGCCCTGTTGCTCCACGACGCCCCAGAGAGGGGGACAGAGATTGACGAGTGCCGGGGAGCACAGTTGCGAGGCAAGCCGGAAGTGCTGGTGGGGCGCAGGAGAGTGAAATCGACCAAACAACATCCGGTCCATCTGTGAGGCTTGGGGTGTGGTACAGGGGCGGTTGGAGCCACGCATAGCCCAGAGGCGGGGAATGTAAGCAGTGCTAAAAAAGGCAAATAGGTAAAAAATCCGTAGGGACAAAGGGATCGCAAAAGCTAATCCAAGTAAGGGGATAAGAATCTGTAGTCCCTGTTTAGACCACACTTAACACAATCCAGTCTATGGATGATTTTTTGTTCCACAATTTCACCTTCAAGTTTGTTTTTACAGTTTTGTTGTCTAAGTTTTGTTTCTATTACACTCTCCAGCTTTGTCTTCACACACAACTAATTCAGATTTAGGGACTCCCTATGCCTACAAATAAATACCATTGCCATGGGCAGAAGTATGGCCCCCCAATATGCTGATAGATTTATGACAGACCTTGACATCCATTTCCCCTGCAGCTGCCTGACATCATCATATGGGCACATGGGAAGGAATCTCTAGAGAAATTTCACCGGGACTTTACCAACTCCCATCCCTCCATCAGACTAACTCTGGAATACTCCACCCAACACATTCGTTTCTAGACACTAAAGGGAAAGTTTGCAATGGCCACATCACTACCATATTATATTAGAAATCCACTGACCACCACAGCTACCTTCACACCACTAGCTGTCAGCTTAATCACACCACTAGTTCCATCACCTACAGCCAAGCTCTCCATTACAGTAGTATCTCCTCTGATGCCACCAACCAGGATGAACACCTTCAAGATCTGGAGCAGAGATTCCTACAGTTACAATACAATCCCGAACCTGTAGCCACTCAAATCAACAAAGCCAGACTCCAACCACACTCCAACCTGCCAGAGAATACTGATCCCCAGAAACAGAATCATTCTGGTTGTCACCTTCAGCTCGAACTTCTTGGGCACATTATTACTGACCTCCAATCCCGCCTGGGAAAGGACAACCGTCCAAAGGCAGCCACAGGAGGCAAACCTGTCCTACCTTACAGACAGCCCCCCAAACTTCAAATACTGTCTCTCAAGCCATGACTATTTTCACCCAGGCACCAGGCCTCGCTACAGACCCAGACAGAGCTATGTCCTCTCATCAATACACGCCAGATCATCATTCGGCCAAATAACACAGATCAGAACATCTGCACCTCTACCAACATCATATATGCCATCATCTGCTTACTGTGCTTCTCTGCTATTTACATTGGACAAAGGGGGCGATACCTACTTGTAAGAATGAACGAACTCTGACCTGACATCAGCTCCAGAAAGACACACAGCCCTCTGGCAGAGCACTTTAACCACACTGGACATGCCAGCACTGACTGCAGAGCAGCTGTTTTTAGAAAAGAAAAAAACAATGAACTTGAATGTGAAATGATGGAACAAGAAATCATCTATAGACTGGACTGTGTTAAGTATGGTCTGAACAGTGACTACAGAACCTTATCCCCTTACCTGGATTTGTTTTTGTGACCGTTTTTTCTCTATGGATTTATTACTTGTTTGTGTCTCCCAGCACTGCCCTTCTCCCCCCTCCATCACTGCCTTCCTTGTCTTTTGTATTCAAATCACTCTCTCTGATACGCTGTAGTGACAGTCCCTTCACAGCATCTGATAAAGTGAGCTCAGGTTCAAGAAATGTCATGCTATACATCTCTGATTATTCTATAAGGTGCACATCTGCCTGATTTCAGACTAAGACAGCTAACTCCCTCTCTATAATTAATATGTCATTTTATCTCTCTTTCTCTCCCTGCTGCGTTGATCTTTAAGAATAAGAGGCATTCATATACTTAGGTATTTGCAACAAGTAAAAAAAAATAACGGATGTTCTAGGGACCAAAGCAGACGGTTCTTTGCATGAATCTGATATCTTTTATTAGACCAACTTAAATAGTTGGAAAACAATTATTAAGCAAGCTTTCGGGTTCAAAAACCCTTCATCAGGCTAAGGAAGTTTTAGCAGTTGGTGTGTGCTCTTCCTGGATGGAGTGAAAAGT
>NW_017728949.1:54062645-54064212 GCF_001723895.1 Crocodylus porosus | reverse complement strand
GGGGGAGAGAGAAGGGGGATGAAAAGTGGAGAGATACCTGGGGAGTCGGATGTCAGGCAGGTTATAATGTGCCATAAAACCAGCAGTGTGCGATTTGTGGGGGGTTTTCTTCTGTACTGCAACAGTTCTTCACGTGGTATCCGGGTGGCTCTTTCAAACGTGCAACCTATCTCTCCGGAGGAGTGCCCTTGTTGGGTGAAAACCTTAAAGATTGGTGAGGTGGCAATCCCGGGTGTTCTCTTCAGTGCAAATTCAGTGGCATCTGAGGGCTTGGCTGCATATCACAGCTTTTTGGGTGTATTTAGCGTGATTGCTGGTTCTGTGCAGATATGGATGCTGGTCTGTGGGTTTCTTGTATAACGTGGTCTGTATTTCATCATTCTGGATGCTGATCATCATGTCTAAAAAGGAGATGTTGGTGCTGGAGTATTCTAGAGAAAGTTGGATGGAGGGATGGCGGTTGTTGAATTTCTGATGGAAATCAATCAGGGATTGTAGGTTTTCAGTCCAAATGATGAAGATCTCATCGATATATCTTAAGTATAACAAGGGTTTGATGTTGCAGTTCTTGAGGACGTCTTCTTCCAGGTGGCTCATAAAAAGGTTGGCATACTGTGGGGCCACTTTGGTGCCCATAGCTGTTCCCATCATCTGGAGGACATGTTAATTATTGAAAGTTAAATTGTTGTGTGAGGATGAAGTGTATAAGGTCAGTAATACCTTTGGGTCTGTATTCTGAGTTGTAATCTTGTTCCTGTAGATATGTAGGGACCAAACACATTTATCAGCATGTTACCGCGTATATCCATTCATTTGCTTCTCTTGCTTGGGTGCTTCCTCAAGCAGAATCGCTTTCTAAGGGACCTGTGTTTGATGTGGGGCTTTAGGATAAATAACATGATGAGATTAAAGCAGGTGAGTATATGTAAAGAAAAAAGCAAAAGTTATGAGTGTGCAAAACAAAGATGGTCAGAAAGCTACACTTGCCATAATGGAAAATGACAGCAAACGTTTCGGGCCCAGTGGTCACTTTAAAAGGTGATTTTAGCAGGGAGCACTTCTCTCCCACATGAGTCATTTCCATGTTTATTTTTGTGCGTACTTTAATCAGCATAAAAGTTACTCAGACTCCCTTACCCCAGGGTGTGGCAGCAGCACATATTTCCCTAATACAGCCAATCTGTGTGACACATCATGATGATGTGCTGTCCATTTAGATGCACCTAGACAAAACCGTCTTAGCAAGATGGGTGCATCATTCGGGTTCCTGCTCTGCAATGAAAGAAGTTTCCAGTCTCAGATCTACTTGGAGACTGTCATCACTTGTACTCAGACCTTACAAATGTGTGTGCCTGTGCTGTTTCACTGATTTCAATGTAAAGGTAAATACAGGCATACCTCGGAGATATTGCGGGTTCGGTTCCAGACCACCGCAATAAAGCGAATATTGCAATAAAGCGAGTCACACAAATTTTTTGGTTTCCCAGTGCATATAAAAGTTATGTTTACACTATACTGTAGTCTATTAAGGGTGCAATAGCAGTATGTCTAAAAAACCAATGTACAT
>NW_017728949.1:54048494-54062485 GCF_001723895.1 Crocodylus porosus | reverse complement strand
AGAATTACCAAAATGTGACACAGAGACACGAAGTGAGCAAATGCTGTTGGAAAAATGGCGCCGATAGACTTGCTTGACGCAGGGTTGCCACAAACCTTCAATTTGTAAAAAGCGCAATATCTGCAAAGCGCAATAAAGTGAAGCACAATAAAACGAGGTATGCCTGTACTTGTAGAAGAGCTTGCAGGACTGAGGCTTGCGCTAATAGATAACTGGTCCCATGGACCTACACTACTTGAGGCTTCTAGGTACCACAACAAAATGCAGGTTTAAAATAATAAATGAATAAATTCAAACACATTTAAATACTTCATGCCAACTTCACTGAGTTTTGCCAGTGCTGCTCCACTGAGGACATGAATTAGCTCTGCTGTGATTGATGGGGGAAAATGGCCTATTTTTATAAATACCACATCCTACAGTTATGATTCAAAATCGTGCCATGCACAAAAAGAAAGGTGCCACAATGATTTTAACTAACACTGTAGACTGCACAGTATTTTTTGAAGGACCAGTGATCTATAACAGGTTGTCTTAAGGTAGGCAGAATGGGCATTAAAAATGTGGTTCCTTTTATAGGTTTTATTTGTTTTTAAGATGGAAAAAAACAAGGGTTTAAAGGGACAGTACTGACTTAAAATCACACTTCTCATTGAACATGTTTTGTCTGCTCTTATGGTAAGTAGCACCTAAAAATGTCTAGAACTGATAGTAAGGAAATATATTTTTTCTCTTATCACTCACTTTTCTGTTGGTGCCCCCCTATTTCATAAGTTATTCTGTTCTCTTGCTGTAAGCCTCCCTGAGCTTTTGCTGGGAAGGATGGGATATAAACTGCATAAATAAATATGTAAATATATAAATTGTATAAATATATTCATTATATATAAACTGCATAAATATGTATGTATATGCATGTATTTATTTATATATGCATCTAATACATATATTATACATACATATGTATCTATATATAGACATACATACCTGTGTGTGTTCATGTGTGCACATGCATTTCTGTGTGTTTATTCTGTGCATTCACCTGCATTTTATATCTGCTATTTTATATCACTTCATCCAGGAAGAGCACTTAAGTGCTGTGCTGTATAGGGGTCTAAATTTTGCACTCCAGAAATAACATTATCACCTCCATTCTACAAATTGCTGCTGCATTTTTATTTTTGATGTCTGTAAAGTTTTGCCCTTCTGGGAAGAGGCTGTTGCTTTCATAATTTCTCATTTAAATTGGTTCAGCCCATTTTATTTTTAACAGAGGAACCACAGCGACATGCCCAGTGACCTATTATTTACTTTTTCTGACTCAAAGGTTTTGATTACAACTTGCCACATTGAAAGCTCCAAGCTGTGATAATGGAAATGTAGCATGTTTACCCCTGTGGAGGGCGAAAGCCTTAACATATAATCCTTTTATTCAAAGAAAGAAGCAAAAAGACAAGGGTAGTAGTTACTAACGTTCATACACTGGGAATGGTTATATTTCCAGCACTAATTCCATACAAAATTAACACACAGCAGTGTAGAAATTTCTATATTTTGTCACTAAACAAAGAATCCCAGTTTTGTTTTTAGATATATACTTATTGTTTTATTTTTAAACAGACATGGTAAAATAAAGGGACTGTTTAATCAAATATGATAATTAGGTTTTTAAAATGTCAAGATTCATGATAAATATTGTTTGCAGTGAACTATCTATCCAGCTCTAAAAATCAGTCGTAAAGTAAAAGACATCAAGCACAAACAAGGTCTGATGTGTTAAAATTAGAGATGAGCTTACACCGTAATATTTGGAACTTGTCCTCCTGCTGAATGGCAGATACAGGGTGCTGGCCCAAAACCAAGCCAAAGCTTAGGGGTGTTCACATAGGAATTCTGTTTCTTTTCCCATACCACTAAGTCACCTGTCTCTGGTTTAACTCCACTGACTTACTGATGTTACACCGGCAATTAATTTGAGTCAAGAAGGCCAACATCTTCAAAACAGCACACAGCACAGAGTCTGTACACTGTACATCACAAAGTCTGTATCATACATTAAATATTCAGGCCAAATTAAGTTCTGATTCCACGTGTGTCTTCATAAAGACTCCTGCAGCTTTTATGGTTTCTCCTGGTCAAAGACAACCCTCCCCAGACCATAAATCCGGACAGTAACCAGAATTGGGCAAATCAGCTGCTATCTTTCCCTTCAGCTTTTACAAGGTTATTTATTGTAGGCAAAATGGGTGTCAGCTATACCCTTATCTGGTTTGTTTTAACTTAACATTCCTTTCCCATTGCCTGCCTTCTCCTGCTGACATGTCTCTCCGACCTTTGCTCTCCAAAAGAAAGGTGGCAGGAGAAGCATTGGCCCTCTGCATTAACCACAGTAGATAAGAAGTCAGCATTATCTGGTATTTTCTCTCTCCTTTCAAACAAGGAAAAGGGTGAAACAGTGGAAGATTTACTCTCAGAAGCTGTGCTGTTCCACAACCCCCAAATGTTTTATCATTATATGTAATAGTTTTACTTCCTTCTTGGAAGACTTGGGAGATGCACAAGAGTAACCCCCATTTGCAGCAAACTGGGCACCACTCCTCCCAGTTCATTTCAGAGAGGACTCCAATTTGGCTCAACAACAGTCTGGCTCAGAAAGGGTCTCCTGAGTGTGGGGAATGTAGTCTTTGATTATGTTTTTACCCCTTATCTCTCTAGAGGCTATTCCTCAGCCGCCAGCTGCATTCCTCCAAAGAATAATGCAGTATCAGTCACATGCCTCATTAGCTTCTCAAATAGTTGGAAGAAATGTTCATTGTGTTTCAGAACCTAGATGAAATGTGCTCTCCCCACATCCATTCACGTCTGGGATCCTAGAATGAAGAGCATGCAACTACTATGCATTTTCCATTCCTTGAGGTTTTGTCCACATGGAGAAGTTACTGAGACGTAATCCAGGTTACGAATTTAAAGTTTACTGGCTTCTGCACACAAAGTCCTCACATGGATGCTTTCATTAGAATAAGTGCATTCCTGCAGGCTAAAAGCATGAAGTAACTAGCACTCTACTTCACTAAGCACACCCCACTTCACACATCATATTAAGTTCCCCATGTAGACAAGCCCTAAGTAAATTCACAGCAGTCAAGGAAGCGTCAGCTTTTTAGTGATATCTGGTTCTCCATTTTAGGCCTGAATTTTAATTGATGGTCCTATTTGTAGCCTCTGAAAAAGGGATAGCGCCTTCTGACATGGTGATCCGTGGACTACCGGTGATCAATGAGGGAATACAAAGTGGTCTGCAGCTGGTCCACGGATCACAACACCAGGCCCTGTGTACACATCCTCCTGATAGCCATTGGGTGCACTGAAATGAAGCAGAGCATGCCCACTTTGCACATGCTATACCCTGAAAACATGTCACTGCCTTTCGGAGGGTTGCTAAACTCTCTATTTTAGGCGTAGCTATTAGTGAGCAGCCCAACACCATCATAAGGGTGGCGGTGTCGCATTTTGGTGGGAGAAGGAGCAGTGCGTAGAGCAGGCAGGCTGGTTACACTGTCCCGAGATGGGGTAGAGAAACCCGTAGTGTTTTCAGTGAATCATTTGATGATAATGAGGCCTGGTGGCACATGAGAAATTCTGAGGGTTGACTGTAGTCGGTGGGTCTAAAAAGCTTGGGAAGGACAAATGTAGACAAAATATGGGAGCTGGGAGGATATTCATTCCACTCCGAGGGAAGCATCCTCCACTAGCTTCACTGCAAGTCCTTTGTGCAGCAAGGAGTGACATGCCTCCCAATGGCCATTTTCCCTAGGTAATAGTCAGACACATAGCATCTGAACTGAAGTCTCTGAATTGCTCCAGACAAAAGTGGATTATCCTAATCCAGGCTTGTTGATGGCAGCTTTGGTGTCACTGGCAGCAGAGCCTGGGATGTCTCTACCTCTCTGTTACAGAGACTGAAGTGAAGGGGAATATATATAACAGGTGGCATTTTACAGGCAAGCAGAGGGGAATGGTTGGAGACACTAGAACTGTGCTGTCAACACCAGCTGTATCATGTAAGTTGGACAGCAATACCTTGCAATCCTCAGGGTCAAATGCTGCTGAGAAGCTAAGTCCTTTTTTGCCCTCCAAGCGGAATTTCATTTTATTATTCTCTGGCTGTATTTCTGATGTTTCTTCATTCTTTTTGTATTGTCTCCACTCTCATCACTGTTCATAACACCTCCTGATTTTTTATCACCTGCAGATGTAATGCATGTGCTGTTAACTCACTCTTCCAGGTCATTACCAATCATGTTACATAAAAAATCAGCCCATCACAGATTACTGTGCCACCAGTAAGCTCATTTTCAAACTCTCCTCTCATTTATCATTCATTTTAATTTTACAGGTGAAAATGGCTCTCATGACAAAGGATCATGTAAATGGATAGCAGGGCCAAATAACATCCAACCATGCATTTCAAAATGGCTGAATAGGGAGCTTTGTGAAATCTGCAAATACCATATTTACTTCAGTCCAAGACAAGGGTCCTCCCCCCAGTCAGCATGGGGTACCCCATCTTCGATTCACATGCAAAGCAGAGGCAGGGCAGGCAGGCAGCTGCTGAAGCTCTGACTCTGGCCCTGACCCACATCAGCCTCCTGCACCCCACTCCTCTTGCCCTCTGCACCTTCTGCCTCCGCCACTTCCTTGCATCTTATTATCAGGCACAGCTTGGCTCCAACTTGGGCTGGACTCCCTTCCAGGCACAGACCACATGGAAACTCTGTCCCCTGCCCAGCCAGTTAGCAGCACCGACACTGCTGCAAGGCCATTAGGGGTTTTGCTTCCACATCTGTCCCAAGAAAACAGATCGGGGGAAGAGGCACAGGCTGTGGGGAGCTGGGAGTGGGCAGTGCTGGTGGCATGGGGAGCAGGAAAGCTGCAAAGGGAAGAAGTCCGGGGGCACAGAGGGCAAAGGGGCCCTTTGACCTCCCCCCGGCCATTGCTTTCCCTGCTGTAGCAGTGCAGGAGTGGGGGGGGCACAAATGCAAGACAACTCTCCAATAATTAGATTCTATAGCTGGAAAAACTATAACAAATTTATAATGTTTCCATATATAAAATCTAATTATTGGCAGTCATCTTAAATTCAGGGTTTACTTAGATTCAAGTATACATGAGAGTTCACAAAAATCAGGGTTGATTCCAAAGATGATTCCAAATAGGGAAAACATAATTTTAATGAGTTTAGCAAAATTCTACTCATCCTTTCAGCCACCGAACTAGGCTTTTGGTTAAGTGATGAAAACACCATTCTTTTTTCACTTTGAACAATCATCCTGGCAAGGGCAAGAGAAGCAAGTATTTTGTTTGGTTTAGTAAATTATTTGACAGTTCTGAAAAAGAAGTTTCTGGATTCTTATAAAAAGACAGAGGGCAGGAGTCAATACATATGCCAGAAAACTAGAGGGCAAACAAGGTTATAAATATCAGTAAGGCGAAAATCCACTATCTTACAAGATATATTTAACAGATCTATCTATGTTTATAAACATCTAGTGAACATATTGTAATTGAACCATTAAGAAAAGTAGTAGATTTTTAGCAATGGGCCATTTCTCTGCTGTTCATATACTTCTTTGGAAAAGAAACCATCTCATTAGTTCTTTGTTAATAGACCTTGTTAAAGAAGTATGCATTGCATCATACCATAAAGAAGTGAGACTGTAATCCATTCTGGTATTGGAAGAACACTTGCACAATTCAAAAACCAACCTGGATGAAGGTGGGGAAGGTCATGGTCAAAGCCAATTTTTGCAACGATGGAAAAGGGAATTTCATTAGCTCTTAAAAAACCCGCTGGAATTCTTCATTCATATCATAGAGAAGTGACATAACATAGCAGTTGTGACAACATTTCTTTCTAGTCAGAGGTGAGTAGCTCAGGTAAGGTTATGGCTGCTCATGGCAGACACAGGCGGTTTTCCCTTTGTCTCTTCTTTTCTTTGCAGGACACCGACAGCTTCAGCTCCTTTCTTCAGTCCAAGTGATTTATTCACATCAAATACTTTCTCTGACCTATTCCACCTCCTTGTTTGCAGCCAATTATTTTATCGGGTTTACTCCTCACTCAAATTGTTTTTGTTGTTATTGTGATTTTTCTCTTCTTGGTCAATTTTCATTTCATTGTGAGCAGTTTTTTGCAAGTATCTCATTTGCATTGTTTATTGCCTGGTCCGTAACGGTTAGCTGCTCAGATGAGTCGTATCTGTGCCCCTGCTGAAGGAGCAGGGAAGTATCTTCAACACAAATACCTGCATGTGCTTTAACATTTGGTCGTGACTTCAAAAATCTCCTTGTTTGAACACTAGGCCAACACAACTCACTTGAATGAAAGTTTTTGGAGCATGGGCATGGACAAAAAGGATGCAAGTAAGTTTCACATGACTTCAACTGAACACACTGAAAGCACTTTTCAGAATTTTTCCTTTGTTTTACTTGAAAGTCTCATTTTTGATCTCTTAAGAGAGCACCCAATATCCTTCTGCCTGTTATTGCCTGGAAATATTTGTCATGGTTGTTCAGGATTATCTTATTTTTCTCTTTTTCATCAATCATTCTATTTTATTTTTAAAGTTAGTTAGCAAAGTTTACCATTCAGCTTGACTGGTTTTTATATATTAAAAATAAATATTCCAATAAAAAAATTGACAAATAATTAGAAAATTGGAGGTATCACGCATTCTGCTGGAAAGAACTTGCTTAAGAACACGAAACAAAGGAAGGAAATACCAAGATTAGAATAAAGCTAAAAATGGATGGTTTACCACCTCAAACTAGTGTTGAGTGCTGTTGGAGTGAGCTGTTTAAGAATCGCTGCTTTGATGATTCTCACCCCAGAACTGGTTGCAGTTCAGTGATGAGCAAAGTGTTCCCGTGCAAGGTTAAGGTCTGCTGTGGAGTTTGCAAACAAAGCAGCTCATCTTCAGATCTGGCAGATTACTTTGCAATGGCAATTTGGAGTTTTCCGCTCCTTTGCTGTGACAGCGTGGTATATTCATTTGTAGTGCCTAGGAATGATAGTCATGGTTTAGGACTCCTTTGTGCTAGGCGCTGTACAGACACAGAACAAAATGAGGGTCTCTGCCCATGTACACTCAGGCAACTTCACCTGAAGCAATTACACACTCTGCTAGAATTATAACAAAAGTTCAAGATCTCAGACATTCAACTATTCATTGTAACCAAAAATTAAGCATCTATCTTCCTAAAATAATTGTTCTGAGGCACTAATTGCAAATTAATCACAATTATTTGGAGTTTTTTGACAACGTGTTTTTTCAATAAGAATCAGATGTTGATTGTGAAGAAAATGAGAATGTTTTAGTATGTTTACGAACAACACATGACTTCAGTTACCTACTCACTTTTTTTTGCTCCCCACTGCATGATAAGGGGTTAATTTCTACTCAGAGCCAGAGGAAATGAGAACTCATTAACTAGCACCTAAACCAGTAAACTTGTATGGTGGGGACCATTTACATTAGTAAGAATCGATTGGAATCAGTACAGATGAATGGATATCTTGATGAGATGATGAAAACCCAACAATCAAGCATTAACTTTTGAGAACTAGAAGCCAAGTAAAGCAAAGAGGTAAAAAGAGCAGAGTCTGCAGCTTGGGCCATAGGTACCAGGTGTGAACAGTTTGCTTTGTGAATGGGCTGCTGCCCAGGGCTGAGTCACACAGAGTCAAAGATTACGACTCAGAGCCTAGGAACAGACATGGCGCTTGTCCAGCTGTGGAAACAACAGAGAGATCGCCTTGCTGTCCACCACAGGCAAGATCATTTGAGAAGCCTCCTGACCCATTTCCTTCCACTTACTGAAGATCTCCTCCCAGAATCTCCATGTGGGTTTAGGGCATCAAGAGGCACAAGTGATATGATCTTCACGACTTGCCAGCTGCAGGAGAAATGTTGGGAACAACATAAGCCTCTCTACGTAGCCTTCTTTGACTTCACAAAAGGTTTCGACTCTGCCAGCTGAGAAGGGTTGTGGAGGATCCTTCTGAAGTATGGATGCCCACCAAAACTTGTCACAGTATGTGAACAATGGTCCTCAGAAATGGATCTATCACAGATCCCTCTGAGGTTGGAACAAGCATTAAGCAAGGCTGCATCATCACTCCAACACTCTTCTCGATATTCCTTGCTGCAAAGTTATGTCTGACCACCAACAAGCGTCCAGGTGGAGCAGAGCTGAGCTACTGAATGGATGGTATGCTGTTTAACCTCAGCTGACTCTGAGCCAAAACCAAGACCACCCTAACCACAATCCTGGAGTCCAGTACACTGATGATGCTGTACTATGCGCTCACTCAGAAGCAGACCTTCAGGCAATTGTCAACTTCTTTACCAAAGGATACAAGAAAATGGGACTGATGCTTAACATTCAGAGGACTAAGGTCCTCCATCAACAAGCTCTTAATGAGCAGTCCCCAGCTCCAGTAGTTCAGATTCATGGTGAGACTCTATAAAACACTGAGTATTTCCTGTACCTTGGAAGCCATCTCTTGCGAAGGCTGACATCAATAAAGAAATCCAACAACAGCTCAAATGTGCAAGTGCAGACTTTGGACGCATGAGGAAATGAGTGTTCGAGGGTTGTGACACCAGATTCAAAACCAAGCTCATGGTTTATCAAGCAGTCACAATCCCCACCTTGCTGCATGGAGCTGAGTCGTAGACAATGTACAGGAGACACCTAAAGTTGTTGGAGAGGTACCATCAATGCTGCCTGCAAAAGATCCTCTGAATCCAATGGGAAGAGAGGTGCACCAATGTTAGCATCCTGCTGTAAGCAAACACCCCAAGTATTGAGGCAATGAACATCTGGCATCAACTTCATTGAGCCCGCCATGTCATCCAGATGTCTGACTCCAGATGCCCAAAGCAAGTTTTATTTTCCAGCTCAGCCAAGGCATATAGTCAAGAGGAGGGCAGATAAAGTGCTCCAGGGAGGTCCTCAACGCCAACTTAAAAAAAATGCAACATTGATGTCAACTCATGGGAGACTACTGCCCAGCACCGCCCTAAATGGAGGAAGAGTCTGCTGCAGGGATCTCAGTTCTTTGAAATCTCATGGCAACAACAGGAGATGGAAAAGCAGGATCAGCAAAAACAGTGTGTCATGGACCAAATAAAAAGTCCAGCACCATCCACCCCACATGGAAACACATGTCCAAGCTTCAGTAGAGTCTGCCGATCCTGGATAGGCCTCATCAGCAATCTTCAGACGCACAGATAAGACAGTCATGGAAAACAATCATCCTCAATGCAAGAAACGGCCAAAGAAGAAGAAGGAAGGGGAGCAACCCCAGGGCTGCTCCTGTTCCACTCCAGCCAGGAGCTCCTGTAAGCAAGTGTGGGGTGCTGGGCTTAGCTGGGGACAGTAGCTGTAGGCAGGATCCCCCTTTCAGGGTGCTCTGGCACCCTGCCCAGTGCCCCCATGCTGTCCCCACCCTAGGTGTCCCTTATTCACTCCCACCCTTTGATACCCCCAACTGCACTCTGTACCATGCTGCCCCCCATGAAACCTCCAACCTTAACCCCACTGGCCCCTATCCTAGCATGTTTTCAGCCCTGCAGCTCCATGGTGGGCTGTCCCCACTCCCTTACCTCCCAATGCCTCAGATTGCCCAGGTTTGCATGGCCCTGCCTATCTTCAAAGTGAGCAGCATTATGTGCAAGTGATGGCTGTGACACAGCAGCAGCATGTGATTGGTGTTGGGAAGGGGCCTATGGAGGTTCCTATAGGCTACAAAGCCCTGGCTGCTTGCTCCCTGCAGGATACTGTGCTCCTGCTCAGACACCAGATGGTGGTGGTCTGCTCTGTCTGCCCTCAACAGTTGCATCCAGCCTCATTCTGATGACAGATCTTGAATCAAGCTCTTGGTTTTTAAGTTTTTTACTGACAGTTCCATTTTTTATGGACTTCCAGGAAAAGCATTTTTAGCCCTTTTTATGGGCTGTCCATAAATTTACAGAGTTAGCAACCCTGGCCCGGAGTAGCATTGCATACTTGAGGCCATCAACACCCATGTCTTCCTGTGTGTAGATAACCAAGGATGGTGCCTAAGAGGCTCTGGAGCAGTACAGCACATGATCCTGCTGAGATAAACACTGACTTCAACTTCACTGTGCCATTTTAACTTGAAATCCTAAGTGCTGCAGGTGGTTAACAAAAGCTGACCTTTCTTGAAAAGGCTCCAGGATGTTGCCGTATAAAGGCAAGAGCATTGAAATCCATGGCAACTATATTCCAAAAACTTTTAAAAAATACTAACACAAGCAACCTTCTTTTATACTCAATCAAACATTTTATCTGAGACTCCAGCACGTTAGTACTGGATGGATTTAGCTAATTATAAGCCAGATCTAGCATTCAGACTCTTTGAACACTGAGGTACTCGAGATATGCACAGGAAAAAGATGACAGTTTACCACTGCATCAAATGCTTTGACATCTTCAAGTGTCCCTGCCAAATCTAACTGAAAACACTTACAGTCTTAAACAAGGACAATTAACTATCCAATGCTCCACAGCCTCACGTACACAGACGTCGCAGTCACTGACATACTATGATGAATTAACTCCTTTGAGCCAGATTTCCCCTTCAGCACTAAGGCCCCATTTAACTGGAGCACAGTAGTCCGTTTCAGGATAAACAAATGAAAGATTATTGAGTTTGCACTTAATAGGTTTCCCTCCAGCAACACGGCTGCCCTCTGGTTGCTTTTTGCCCTCTAGTCCAAAGGGCAAATTGTGGTCTATTGCCAATTCTCAAAAAAAAATACTGAGAGTTATGTAGCATTGGATGTTTTCTTCAAGCCCCAGCTCCTGGAATCAGGTGAACATGGGAAAAACTCAAGTTTCCTTTTTTTAAAAAGAAAATCCAGGTTCTAGACACAAGACAGAAGAAAAGCTTGAAAAAAAAAATATGAACTCAAAAGGTTCAAAGACCAGAAGGGAAGCCAGAAATAGAACCACTAAAATGAGCTGTTTTTCTGCTTTTTAAAAAGCATCTGATTTTTCAACTTGTCTCCTGGATTTTTTGAGATCCTGAAATTGAATCACGAGGACAGGGAGGTAATGGGAAATAAATCTTGCCCCTGGGCCACAGAGAAGGTCTGGAAGCGGCTTTGGTGACCACTCTGCATGAGACAGAGCTAGAGACTCCCCGGCTCCCACCTGGCTGGGCTGAGGCTGCAAATCCCCATGACCTCTCATCTCCTCCTCGTGCAACAGGAGCACATGAGTTTGTTTCCCTGCCAGTGGTCTCTCAGCAGAACTAATCGCTTAGTGCTTTGTCACCATTCCTATCCCCTCGCAGAGAGGAGTGGTTTCTGCAGGGTGCTCATGCCTCACCACTTAAAGAGGAGAGGATCACTACATCTTCCCCGACAATCCAGTGCACAGAGCAGCAAGAACAGTGGCTTGGGAAGAGGCCAGCCTTTCCCTGCCATCTTGAGGAAAGCTTGTCAAACCTGAAGCAGCGGCTTCTCCCTAGCGGTTGAAAGGGCCCCGAGGAGCGAACAAGCAGTGCTGCGTTTCCATCCAAATGAAGAGCTGGACTCATTTGGGCTGAGCGTGTGATTCTGCCCTGGGAACTTCTGTCCTGAAAGCTTGAGCCCCTACTGCTTGAATTAAAAGGACCAGCTCTGCAAGCTGTCAGCAGCTGCATATTCCTAACGGAGCAAAACCTCTCACAGAATCCTTGCAAGCGTAACGTAGAGATTTCAGGAGCAGGAATTTTACCATGAAGACATGGCCTAAATGACAAGAAACCAGACAGAATAAATGCAGAGGGACATCAAATTCCAAGAAGGATTTCACTTTTGTGTCATCATCTGATGCCCTGGAAGAAATGGAGGCATCTGCAGGACAATATATTTCAAACAGAGTCCTGGCTAAAATGGGAACCTAGGTTCTGAGAAAACAGATAGAAACTGGTTTCAGACACTTGCTTCTTCTTCCTCACCTTGTTCTGAGAATCAGGAAATCTCTCAGTCAGATATAAATAACCCTGTCTTGTATGAAAAGAGGAGAGAAAAGCAGAAGAAAAAGAAATCGTAATGCGCTGTCTATTTAGAACGTGTCCAAAAAATGTCACTGCAAGGAACAGGAGAACCACAAATGCAACTTGTTCCTTTTATCATCCTGTAGAGCTTCTGTGTTGTACAGATGTGTGCTTTTGCAGGTATCAGTTAGACTAAAGTATTTTGGAGTCTAGGCAGAAATTGTAAATCACTCACCCTGAGATATAGATTTATCCTAAAAATCCACAGACTTAGATCATTCCATTTGATCATTTGGATTCGATTTATTTTTACATATTCCAGATTAGGGTATTTATAAGGCAACATGCCTCATGAAAGAGTGACTGAGAGTTCAAAACATCCCACTCAAGGTCTGCTCCTAATACTACTGAAGATAGTGGCACGCCTCCCATTTGTTTCAGTGCTAAAGGAATGGGGCCCTTCACCTGAATCTTTAAGACGGCCCCCCTGCTGAAAATAAAATGTCCACCCAGCTACGGATTTGAAAATATAAAATACTATTATTATATCTATTCATTTCAGCTTCCAGGAAACTAGTAGCAAAAATAAACATAAGCAGTAACTTTTTCCAAGAGAGGAAGATTGCAGAGCTGTTGCAACCCTAATCAGCTCCATGACAGAAGAGCAGGCAAAACCACCGTGGACTGGACTAATCTTGCACCATAGAGTGCATTTATATTACAGAATGCTGACAGGTCTTCTGGGATGACAGATGCAATTAGGGGATTCCCAATAAGATCCAACTTTACCAGGGCCTAGGTGGCAAACCTTTAGCAAAAAGGCTGATCCCACATTCCCCTTCTGTTCTCCTCTTATCTAATCCACTAGCAGAATCTGCTTCCTGAGCTTAAATGATGTGAAAAGCAATAGAATAACCCACAGACTTTCAAGTACATCATTTTTATAAGCTTAGAGCACACCCAAAAGCAGATCCTTTGCTTAAGAAACTTTTAACTGGAGGCAGGAGTCAGCTGCAAATCCTACCAATACATATATGTACTTCCTCTATTCATAGCTCCACAGTGACGTGACACACAATTCCTTCCTACTGAAATTACATACCCCCATTCCACACAGATGGCTTATTTGAGGAGGAGAAGGCTTGACCTTGGGCATTAGTGCTTCTCTGGGACTTGCTGATGATCCCATCCACATAGCATACAAGTTTTCACCCTCTTATTCAAGCCCACAGGTTTCTAAAGGTGTCGCTTTGTATTAAACCAGAGGTAAACACAGGTGACTTCCGTTGAGCACCATAGGAGATGCAGCCCTGTTCTAGACATAACTTGATCAGGCAAAACCACACCAGTTTCTCCTGTCTATTTGATATTAGTGTTAATGTTTTAATAATATACTAAGTTTTCCTTCAGAGAAGGGTTTTGCTTTTTCAGCCCGTTTCCTTCACACTCACACCCCATCCTAACCAACCCTATCCTCTTGACCCCATCCTAACCAACCGCGGGCCAGTGGCCTGTCAATTTGGTGACAAGACTCATTGGGCGCATCTACACATGTTCATTTACTGCACGGTAACTGAAATTACTGCGCATGGGCACATGCCTAAACGTACATGTGCCTACTGTGCAGTAAATATAGCGGCTTACACCAACTTGAGTGTAAATTTGATACCAGCATCATGCAGGTATCAAATTTATGCCTTAAATACGGCACAGTAGATTTCATAGATTTCATAGACATTAGGGCTGGAAGGGACCTCGGGAGATCATCGAGTCCAGCCCCCTGCCCAAGGGGCAGCAAGTCAGCTGGGGTCATAGGATCCCACAAGATAAGCATCCAATTTACTCCTGAGGGTGTTCAATGTAGGTGCTTGAACCACCTCCGCTGGCAGACTGTTCCAGACCTTGGGGGCTCGGACAG
>NW_017728949.1:54042681-54048483 GCF_001723895.1 Crocodylus porosus | reverse complement strand
ATGAACACCTTGCTGGGGTCGTTTGACCCCAGTACTCTTTCCTGCCATGGCAGGGGGTCAGACTAGATGATCTGCTCAGGTCCCTTCCGACCCTAAAACTATGAAACTATTTACTGGAGGTTTTTTGTAGATTTTGTAAAAGTCATGATTTCCGTGCTGTGCGGTCCTTCCAAAAGCTAGCCAAATGCCTGCACCAATCTCAGGCAGACTAAAAATATTTCTAAATGCATTAATCCAAGAAAAGCCATCAGGCACCAGTCCAAAGACCAGAACTTGGCCTTTGCTCTTAACAGATCAGAATAAAAACCAGACAGCCGATGGAAGCGTATCAACTATTAACAGTTAATTAAGGAGTCTGCTCCAACAAGCTGTAATTGCAGTGTGTTGGAGCAGCCTTGCTACTCATATGTAGGTGACCTCTGTGACCTGCTGCCAGGGCTAAATTGCCATCCAGCCTGTAGGTGCAAAGGACATCTAGCTGTCCTACTTATGAAACTATTTACATCAATGCATGCTCATGCCGGGTCCCCTGAAAATGTTCCCCACAACACAGTCAAGCTTGAATTCAGTGCACTTATCCTTTTTCATGGCAACCATCCCTCAAGATAAATATATGTACTGGGCTGCTCTGATGGGTAAAATGAGCTGAGGTTTTTGCGATTCCCTTTCACGGGACCTGCTGGCCCACACAGTAAAGAAAGGGCTGGAATATCAAATTCTTCTCCTGTGTGACTATGGCTCCTAGTGGCTCAGCACAGTCAGATGTAAGAAGCAACTGCCTACTGTACTAAAGCATTTCAAACAGGCAAAAATGTGATTTGTGCTAATGTACACAACACTTGAAAAGGGACTGTGAAACAAACTTCCAAGACCCACCTGCTCAGTTGCACTAATTTACATTACTGCTTTTGGTTTGAAGATTCTCCTTTTCCCTTAAAAACAAACCCAAAAAATCCAAAACAACAAAAAACCACCAACACCAATGAAAATCCGAAACTGCTCACCTGTTATGTTTCAAGACGAGCTTTACTTTTCCATAGCTTATAGTGCACAGCTACAAACAAACAAGAACAGTCATTAGGAAGAAAGCCCCACAATCCAGCACAACACAAGAGCTGTTAGTTTTGTTACCTCCAGTTACATTATTTTGGGCCTTGGACTGGGTATTCATTCCAAGATTTGGACATGGTTACTCTTTAACCAGTAACAAATGTCTTAAGCCCTTACCAGTTACAATTCTATTACTGTAGTTAGTCAAAAGCCACTCAACATGCTCATCACCCAAGATATAACCAATACAATGTCACGGGTTGATCAGGTCATGAGGTCTTGTCTGGCATGCCAGACTCCTCTGTCTGAGTTTTGCATCTTGGATCAGTGACTGGATCTTCCAGGAGTAGGATATGAAGGGTATGTATGCTCCTTCACCTCTCTTAGTATACCAGATAGCTTTCATTTCTTAATACATAAAATTAGCTTAAGTCTTCCTCCTAATGCATATAAATAATCTTGTTTCTGTTTGCCAAATATAGTAACCCTTAACTGGAATTTTCTATTCTGAGGTGATCTTTTCATTCATAGGTGGGGGTAGGTTTTGCTCTGACTGTTCCTCTTTTGCCCAAGCTATATTTATTCAATTTAGTTAGCCAACTTCCCAATTTGTGTTATGTCAGGAACAGTATTTTTCCATCTGCTCCTTTTCACCAGGTGCAAGTCTTGACCACAATTCAAGCTAAGCATGTGGCTTAAGTTAAGCACAAAGGTCAAAACCCAGACCTGAAGGCGTCTGGGTCCCAACAGTTCGCTGACAACATACATTTTGATGCATGTACAGAAAGCGTGCGCTAGCTCTTTGCTACGTAACGAAACTATTCCATCCATAGCAGGAGATCCTTCCGTCAGGGCAGATGGGAAGTCTGAGAGGTAACTGAAATGACCCAAGCTGGTTATGCAGCATGCCTTTGCTACTCAGCTGGAACAAGAGCTTTCCAAGGGGTTTTGCATTCCAATCTGGGTTAAATTCTGCCTTACTTAACCGCAAAAAACAGGTGCTTTGGGAAATCTGAGGCATCCTTCACACCCCCTAATTTAGGAAGAGCAGGGAACTCGGGTGTCCCAGGCTCTAGCAGTCGGGATCCTAGATCAGCAGTCCCAACTTCCTGCATGTCTACAATCTGTGGCAGCCTGGTCAATTAGCAGCTTGTCCATAAAGCACAACACCACCCCCATAATGTCCTCCATGAACTTCTTCCCTAAAGCCAGCACCCAGAGAGGTTGTGTCTTTGGCTGATAAGAGGTCTGATCATACCTGCTTTAGTTAAAAACAATCCTTGCAGGACCAGCAGGCGGGTGCTGGTGCCCTACTCACAAAGCAGAAGGCAATGCAAACACCTCCATTAAAGCTACTGAGTAGATGCTGCCCACAGAGACTAGATGCTCTAATGATGAATAAGTGAAAAGGTGACTATATATTGAAATCTGTCAAATACATCGGCCTCAACATATAAATCATTAGTTGGGCAATTTCTTGCAGGTATCAGATAACACATGGGTCTTGAAAAAGTCCTCAGCTCTACACAGAATCATAGAAGTCGGGTCGGAAGGGACCTTGTAGATCTTCAAGTCCAACCCCCTGCCTGGGCAGGAGAAAAACTGGGCTCAAATGACTCCAGCCACGTAGGCATCCAGCCTCCTCTTAAAGACCCCCAAGGTAGGAGCCAGCACCACTTCCCTTGGAAGCTGGTTCCAGATCCTAGCCGCCCTGACAGTGAAGTAGTTCTTATGGATGTCTAATCTAAACCTCCTCTCCAACAACTTGTGGCCGTTATTCCTTGTTATGCCAGGGGGCGCTGGGGGAAAACAAGGTCTCCCCCAAACCCTTCCGGTCCCCCCTAGTGAGTTTATAGACTGTCACCAGGTCCCCCCTCAGCCTTCTCTTGCGAAGGCTGAACAGGTTCAGGTCCCGCAGTCTTTCATTGTAGAGCCTGCCCTGTTGTCTTCGGATCATGCGGGTGGCCCTCCTCTGGACCTTTTCCATGCTGTCCACGTCCCTCCTGAAGTGCGGCGCCCAAAACTGGACGCAGTACTCCAGCTGCGACCTGACCAGTGTTGCATAGAGGGGGGGGAATCACCTCCTTGGACCTGCTCGAGATGCATCTGTGGATGCAGGACAAGGTGCGGTTAGCCCTGCCAGCCGTGACCTCGCATTGTCGGCCCACGTTCACCTTGGAGTATATAATGGCTCCAAGATCCCTTTCTGCCTCCGTGCTCTCAAGAAGGGAGTTTCCCATCTTATAAGTGTGCTGCTGGTTACTACTGCCCACGTGCAGCACCCTGCACTTGTCAGTACTGAAATGCATCTTGTTTTTGTTAGCCCACCCCTGCAACCTATCCAGGTCTTGCTGCAGTCTTTCCCTCCCTACAAGCGTGCTCACCTCACCCCAAATTTTGGTATCATCAGCAAATTTAAACAGGTTGCTTTGCATCCCATCGTCCAAATCGCTGATAAAGAGATTGAACAGCACAGGCCCAAGGACCAAGCCCTGGGGGACTCCACTGCCCACTTCCCCCCCCAGTCGAATATGACCCGTCCAGTACCACCCCCTGAGTACGACCCTTGAGCCAATCTGCAATCCATCTGACTGTGTAGGCATCAATGCCACAGTCACCCAATTTTTTAATGAGGATGGGGTGGGAGGCGGTGTCAGAGGCCTTGCTGAAGTCCAGAAAGACTACGTCCATGGTGACACCTGCATCCAATGCTTTTGTGACCTGATCATAAAAGGCAATCAAGTTGGTCTGACATGACCTGCCCCTAATGAAACCGTGCTCCTTGCCCTTGAGCATCATCTCTGAAGCCGGCCCATCACAGATGTGCTCGAGGATCTTCTCAAAGAGTTTCCCTAGGATTGAGGTAAGACTGACGGGCCTACAGTTGCCTGGGTCCTCCCTCCTCCTTTTTTTCAAAGATGGGGACCACGTTGGCTACCCTCCAATCATCCGGCACCTGCCCGAGCACCATGAGCGCTCGTAAAGCCGTGCCAAGGGCCCTGCAATAACCTCTGTTGCTCCCTCAATACCCTGGGGTACAGAACATCTGGACCCACTGATTTGAACACGTCCAGCCCCACAGGAAGAACGTTCTCAATGTAGGTGCAGCAGAGATCAAGGAACAAAGATCACTTCAGTACCATACAGTTCACAGAAAAGGAGAAAAAGGAATCATGAAGGAGTCACTGAAGTCTAGTTCTGGTTTTGGTCTGCAATAATCTACAAATGTTAAGTTCCCACCAAAGGAAAAAAAGCCTCTCCCCGCTGGAGGACTCTCTCCAACAAATCAGAGACAGCCTTTCTGGACAAAACAAATTGTGTCAGAGACTGCATGAAACCTACTTTAAAAAATATAACACCTGTATTTATACAGCAGTGAATAATAGATAGAAAAGGGGGGACAAGTCTTCCGTAACATGGCCTTACCTTGATAAACTGCACTATTCCATCGGGGACACCGGTCTTGCTCAGCTTTTGCAAATACTCTGTGATGTCGCTTGTCTGCAAACCAACACTGACAGCGGCATAAAGCGAGTAAGCAGTCAGCTTGTACTCGTGTATGTGGCTTGGTCGACACACGGGTTCTGCGATAGCAACCAAAAAGTCTTGTGCGTACTTGTAAACAGGAGAAAAGGCTTCAAGGAAAATATGGCCGTCGGGAGCCTGAAAGAGATAAGAAAAAAAAAAAAAAAAAAAAGATGCCAAATGGATAACGCTGCAGATGAAAGACAGAGATTCCCTTCTATACCTAGTATTAGTGATTCGCAGTGCAACGGCAATTGCTGCTACATAACTACCGGTAACGGCAGATGAGGGTCAGATCAGCCACGGAGGAGCACTCAACTTGAAAGGATGCAAACAAAGATTAAAAGCAAAACCACCTTCATCTTACCCACTAACCAGTTCCACATAACTCACTTTCCCTTTGTAGAGTCTGGTGGGGAGAGATGCATTTTAAAAACAGGAACAAGAGGCTGTAAAACAGAAATGACCAGGAACCTTAGGACCCAAAGCAACTTTTAACTCATCTGCAGTGCCCGGGTATGTATTTATGAGAAGCAAAGGGGCCGCGGGGGGGAGTGTTGGGTTGGTGCTATTTTTTATTGGACCAACCATACAGCTGGGAGAGACGGCCAACATGCTGTCTACTACAGGTATCAACTTGTCAGTGACCGTTTAATGACACGCAAGAGTAACCACCATGAGGACTAATCAGGTTTTTCTTTGGGTAACATCCTGATTTTCTGTTTTTTACCTAAATTGTTGTATAGTCAGGCCTCGCACGGACCACCCCAGAGAAGATTTGGCAGTAGTCAAAGCCCCGATACACAGCAACAAGCCGAAAAGTGGAAGTTAACTTTGCATTGTGGGGCAAAGTGAATGACCTGCAGGGTCTGGCAGCAAGGTCCCACCCCCGTCTTGACCATATTTCTTTCCCTCCCCCACTAAAAGATGGTGGCCCATCAAACAAGGCTGCTGTCTTCAACACAGAGAATCAAGTGACTGCTTTTACTAACCCCAAATAGTTTGCTCTTGACCCTCACCTGGAAAGAAATGCACAGCTTCTCCCAGCAGGCTGTGCCACCTGCTTCAACCCTTCGTAGTTTCATAGTTGGTTGGGTTGGAAGGGACCTGAGCAGATCATCGAGTCCGACCCCCTGCCATGGCAGGAACGAGTACTGGGGTCAAACGACCCCAGCAAGGTGTTCATCCAGCCTCCTCTTAAACACCCCCAGGGTAGGAGCCAGCACC
>NW_017728949.1:54041193-54042506 GCF_001723895.1 Crocodylus porosus | reverse complement strand
CCAGTGCCTGCTGGTCCCCTCTGACTAGTTTACAGACAGCCACTAGATCCCCCGCCAGCCTTCTCTTGTTCAGGTCCCTTAGCCTCTCCTCATAAGGCCTGCCCTGCTGACCCCTTCATTCAGGATGACCCAAACCACCCCCAATTTTAAAAGCCATTCATAGAATTATCCCCAAAACAACACCGCCCCCTGTACATCTCTGCGCACCCCTACTCTCAGTTATCTCGAGTGCTTCACAACACCCAAACCCGACCAAAGCTCCCAACCACCGGCACGGACACTATGTTTCACCACGATGCCTCATGTGGCGTCCAGTCAAGTGAAGACAATGGCAAATCAGCTAAAAATCCCATTACGCCAGAAAAAAATTGACGGGACTTTCCCCGTTTCACCCATTTACCTCGTGTACATTGGATTGCAGGGAAAGATTTGTATAGACAGTGGTTCTTTCTTCTGCCTCTCCGAGGCATTTTATCTCGGGGGCAAAAATGGTGCAAACGCTGTTTTGCCCCACTACTAGGCCTCAAATCGTACTCCCGCAGCTCAGAGCTGCCTGACACTGGTGGATGCCCCGCATCCCTGCCACGTGCCGTGCCCCTTTCCCCCACAATACATCGCCACAAAGCAGAATGAGCAAAGCCGGCTGCCCGGTGGCACTCACCACCCAGAGTGGGCGCGAGCCGTGGTCGCCCTTGAGCAGCATCTGCTGCCGGTAATCCTTCGCGCCATACTCGTCTTTGACGACGGCCTCTTCCACCTGCTTCCCCGCGGCGGAGGGGACGGCTTCCTGCGACTCCTTGCCGGGAGCGTCATCATCGTCCTCGTCCTCGTCGTCGTAGTGACGTTTCTTGGACTTCTTCTTGTCTGGAAGCAAAGACGAGGAGGATCAGGAGACATGGACGCCGGCTGCACGCACCTGCGGCTCCCGGGAGCGACGCTGCACGCGCCTGCCACGTTGGGCGCGTGCGTGTGCAGAAATACATAGCGTGACAGCACCCGTGCGTGCTGGGGGGGGGGGGCGTACTGCACGTGCACACGCCTCGCACCTTGATGTCACTGAGACATAGGCACACACATGCACTTTCACTCACGCACACACACAATTTCACTCACACGTGCAGGCGCGCACACTCATTCACACGCGCACACTTTCATTCACACACTCACGCACCTCGCTCCCTGCGGCCCATGTCCACCACCCCTCAGCGCCTGGCCGCCATCGCGCCCCGCCACTCCTGCGCGTCACTTCCGGGAGGCCCGGAAGGCGGAATCAGAGCACACCGGCCGCACCGCGCCTGCACCGAACGCGGCCC
>NW_017728949.1:54004766-54039741 GCF_001723895.1 Crocodylus porosus | reverse complement strand
TCTATAAACTCACTAGGGGGGACCAGAAGGGTTTGGGAGAGACCTCGTTTCCCTGAGCGCCCCCCGCATAACAAGGAATAACGGCCACAAGTTGTTGGAGAGGAGGTTTAGATGAGACATCCATAAGAACTACTTCACCCTCAGGGCGGCTAAGATCTGGGACGAACTTTCAAGGGAAGCGGTGCTGGCTCCTACCCTGGGGATCTTTAAGAGGAGGCTGGATGCCGACGTGGCTGGAGTCATTTGAGCCCAGTTTTTCTCCTGCCCAGGCTGGGGGTTGGACTTGAATATCTACAAGGTCCCTTCGACCCAACTGCTGTGATTCTATGAATCTTCCCTCATGCTAATTCTTGCAGGTCTTCACGCGCCATCAGCCGCAACAAAGATGCGTCCCCACAATATACAGGTCTCAGATAAACAGTCATTAGTCAAACACAAAATAGAAATGTGGCTTCTTTGACATGACGTACAAAAACCCCCAAAGAAAATAGAAGTCATTTACCAACAAGAAAATAAAATAGGTAAATACATAGGAATTTAAAAAAAGGTTTTATACATTTTTACAAGCACAATTTTGAAAACGTAACCAAGTCAAAATGTGCATGAAATGCGGAAGAAACTGCACTGTATTGGGCAATTCAGAGGTCCTTTATCTGATGGATTTATGACTTCAGCACTTTTTATTACAAAAATTCAGACAAAAGAAATCACGCTGTCATCCACCCAAAGAGTACTTGAAAGTACAATACAACAATATGTGTCCATTTTGAATGGTTAAAAACAAAATTAAAAAAGTAATGTCTGATCAGTCAGCTGAAAATATACTTATCTAGTAAATTATCTTTCAAAGCTTTTATATATTTAATTATATTAGCTAAACATAGTATCTTTAAAAAACAAGTTCATAAATACTTTTCCAACTACTCAGCTGGTCTAATAAAAGATCCACTGGCTGTGGAGCATGTAGATGATGGCAGCCAGCTGAGACCAATGTCAGCACCCGGGCTTGTTTGGCGCAGCCTGCGCCGAGTGCCAGGAAGGGGCGAGTGATAGTGCTGGCCCCAGCAGGCAGTGGCAGCCCGCTATCATCCCGCACACAGATCCAGAGACCTGCCTCCCCCCGGAGGGCTGTGTCAGCCTCCTCCTGGGCGGGGGGGCGAGACCCTAGATCCGCATGCGGGATGACAGCAGACTGCCGCTGCCAGCAAGTGATACTAGTTTTGCTGAGAACAGTTTGAGATGCAGTTTCACAAAAAAACCTTGCACCTATCTCCTTGAAATGTGGCAGGCTTCATGCCTCAGAAGGGCTCATAGGCTATAATGGAGAATCACTAACGCATGTTAGTGGTTCTCCATTATAGCCTATGGCCAAAACACTCTTGAAACTCCGAAACTGATTCCGCTGAGTCAAAACGGGACAGTGATCCAAAATGGATCACTCTCCCTCCGAAACACCAAAACCAAAACGAAACATAAGCATTTCACACAGCCCTAGTGTGGATCTGTAATACGTTTACCCGTTACAGTAACATAACAACTCTACCCCAACCTTTCCTCCCTGCGACTACCAAATTAGGGTTATGCTCCAGTCTGTTGTTTTCTTTTGGTCGCAAAGGCAGTGCTAGGAAGGAGCTCTGCTGTGCAGAGCATTCTTTGCTGAGGATTGTAAGTTGTTTCAGCATCCTAATTAGTTTCCACATCTGCGGGTTTCAGCCTTGTGAGCTCTTAGAAAACTGATTAACAACGTAGAACCCTCAGTAGTAACTACCTACAGCACAAAGGACAATCACAGATCAATAATTTTCTTCTCCCTGTCTTCTTGTTGCATGTGTATTTTCCCTCCACCCTCAGTCAGTCAATCAGGGTGCTAGAAAAAGCTACACAGTCCTCAACAGTCCAAATCATTTGTCATTGTTTTCCTTTCAAATAAAGAACAAATACGTACTAAAGTGCTTTACCTATGTGGACCACATCAGTACACAGTAGAAATAAAAAGGTTCTAGTCCTGGTAGGTGAGAAAAGTTCCTTCTTCTAAATAGAGGTGGTCCTTGGACTTATGACAAAATCAGTTCCTGAAAACCATGTCTTAAGTCGAAATGCTGCAACTCGGAACCAATTTTCTCACAAGAAACAATGTTATAAATGGGGGATTGGTTCCTGAACCCAGGTCCAATACCCTATCTTCACCAAAAATACCCCAGAATTTTGTACTCAATCAATTATAGACGAGTAATATCGCTACACTTATGTATTAATATTGTAAACAGCAATTGTATTGATTTGGAAGGACTTCTTTGAAATGATTTTGCTGGACTTTTTGAAGGGCTCATGGCTGGAGTCTTTTCAGGAGTCTTGACTGCAGGTTTTTCCTGAGTCTTGGCTTTTTTCTTAGAAAATAAATGCAGTAGATGCAAGCTAGGTTGAAGCAAGATGTTAGTGATAATGTGGAAATGTGTGCCTTAGCAGTTCATCTGCAGATGGTCGCAGCTTGGCCTCAATAAAAATCCACTTCAGGAAATCCCGAGCATGGTCCGAGATGTGAGGTGGCAGCTGTGGGTTTGTTGGCTGGGTGGCAATTTTAAATATAGCAGGGGCTGGTTCAAACTCTGCCCACGGGGGTTTCTTAGTGAGCATTTCTACCACGGTACAACCTACGCTCCTGAAACAGAAGCAAATGTGAAACAGCAGGTTACAACAGGCTCCGACTTTCCTGCAGAAGTAAGAATTACCATGTGGCAACTACTGAAGACTGCCGTCCACTTCCCACTGCACTGCAATGCCAATGGAAATACACTGATTCCCCATTCTTGTAAACAATGTCCGCACACTGTATGGCAAGGTCACACAACACACGGAAGATCACAGCATATATGCTGCTCCACCTGCCAACTATCCCAACAACCATCACCTCAGCAGGGGAGGTCTATCTAGACAGCATGCTGCCATCTTACTTTCCAGTAAGGTTTAGAGCTGGAATTAAATCTGAATTTCAGGGGCAGTTTCAGAGTCTAGTGTCAGTGCCATCGGCAACTAGTTCAGATTCAGAGTTTGGCTAGCTGGTAGGAACACTACGCAACCCAAGAACTCTGCCTCTGAAGACCTGCTGAACACCTTGGGGTGGGATCAAAAGAATTGTGTTTAATGGTTCCTGACCCAGAGAAGACGAGTTAGAACATATACATCTGATTGGTTTGTTTGAACTGAAAGCGTCTTTGCTGCTTTGTTTCTTTTAACAGTATATTATTTAACACTACAGCATTCAACATGCCAATGTTTACTGCAATTTATTAAAAAGCTCTTCAATGCTGAACACTATATATGCAAAACACATTCCAGTAAGTACTGACCCTCCCTGCTTACCTAAGGGCAAAGGACTTCTGGGACAGCCAGGTCATTATCAGAGATTGCAAGAAAGGGTAGACCTTAAAAATCAATAGCTTAATTTTATGCAAAGGCTGATTTCTAAACTCTGTAGTACAGGAAAGGTGTCTGTATATACAAGACAACTCTTTTCTACAAGCCCTGGAAGCTAAATATTACTTTAAAAAAAGATAAATAAAAGCTTAGGTATAAATCTGGCTGATCCTTCTGTGCTGAGAAACAACTGGATACACTGCAACAGGTGACTCATGCTATTAAAACAACAGGTTTAAGGAAAAGAAGAAAGCAGCAAAGAATTTACACCAGTTGAGACTCTGAACCTTCTTGGCGTGACAGCAGTCACCACATGGTTTGGACTAGTTCTGCTGTGGTAATTGCCATTAATGGTCAAATCTCAATTTCTTTTTCTGTCCCTTTAACTAATGCCCCTGCAGTATTTACTTATTTACTCAGGTGAGCCTCCTGCTACCCAAGCTTGGCTCACTGGGACCTCTAAATCAATGAGCACAATCACTAATATACCAAAAACAAACCATTCAACATCAGCTTTTCCCAGTACATCCTTTGTTACCCGAACAGGATTTTCATATGCTACCAGAGAACCATAACTAGAGCACTCCAGCATAAAATACTGAACACTAATTCAGTTGGGAACCACCCTTTATCTGGGGCAGTATGCAAATACCTCTTGGTAGATGGGAACATACCAGATATCTGCTTTTCTGCCATACCCTTCACCACGGATAATTTCAGGACTCATCCAGTATGGAGTTCCTGTGAATGACTTCATTCCTGTACCAGAAAGGCAGACAGTCTGAAGTCGTTTGCTGGCACCAAAATCTGCAAGCTTCACATTGCCTGCTGAATCCCGCAGAATATTTGCTCCTGAAAGGGGGAGAGGGGGAAGAAATTCAATCAATCATTATATTTATCTGATTAATGGCTCCTGAACTCTATCGGAGTGCACAGCAGCAAAACATATTGGGTTGCACTAATTTGTTATAATTAGGACCCTGTGGAATCCATGCTCACAGAATTTGCTTTCCCAGGCATAGCATTTTGTTCTGAAATCTTATAAATAAATATTTTATTTAGGAAAATGTTTCTAGCCTTGGTTCCACAGGAAACCTCAGAAGTGCAAGCCAAGCAGAGCTGTGTGTCATCAAGGTGTGTTAGAAGAGAGCCTGAAACTATGTCAGATATTTACGCTGCCATATTTAATCTCAGTTGCTGCTCTGTAGATGCCATCATTTAAAAGCTGTACAATCCTGTATATTCCCCAAATAGCCTGAAGAAGGGTGTTTGTACCAGAAAGCTGTAAAGAAGAGTTTTTCCAACTATTTTAATTGGTCTAGAAAAAGGTATCGGATTTACCCAAAGAACCTTGCCTGCCTATGTCCTAAGACCAAAAGAGCTACAACCAATAGCCCTGTAATGAATGCAGAACTCAGACTTCTTCATTACCTTTAATATCTCTATGTACAATCCTATTTCTGTGCAAGTAGTGAACTCCCTCCAGAATCTGTCGGGTGTATTTTCGGGTCACAATCTCCGTGAGCGCTCCGTGTTCTTTTAACTGGTCCTTGATAGAACCCTACAGCCAAAGAGAGAAAGCATTTAACACCACATCGTTTTTACCAACCTGAGTCATCTCTCTCTAAAGCTAGATTTCTATTTCAGATTTTGTACAGTCCAGTTTAATCTGACATTTAAGAGGTGCAGTGTTCTGTCTGAACTTCTCTGCATCACCTTACTGTAGATCCAGAGTTACATCTCCATCAAAATGAGAAGATTAAGCCTTTAAAAAGATGATAGAAGTGAGGGGGCTGGGGTGGCCTGGACGCTAAGGTATACAGTGGACAGCCCAGAGGACCCACGTTCCAAGGCCATAATAGAAATGTTCATGGTGCAGCCTGTCAGATTCCAATGAATCTGCTAATTCTGCTAAATACCTTGTCACAAGGACATGACAAAGGAAAGGAAGACTGCAAGAAACAAAAGTACTTATTCCGCTAAACAAGATTTCTCTGGAGGGCTGATGGTTAAGCAATGATAATGGGAATGTCCTTCAGCAAGACACTTTCTGCCTCTACCCCAACTACTTTATAAAGGACAGTCAAAGACCACACAGGGTGATGCAGAGGATAGATTAAACTAAAGTTATTTGAGGTCTAAAATTTAGCAGGATGAAACCTGGGATCAAATGTCCTCGTGTTAATTGCTCGGGCAGTTTGTTTGACATATTTATACTGTTTGTTTTAAACTATTACAAAGACAGGAAGAGAACAAATTAAAACACTTTAAAAAAATGACACTTCTGACACTGTCTCTCCAGAGCGTGTAAAAACTAGAAAGTCCTGAAAAGGAGGCTTTGGTGCAGAAAATTCCCAATCAGATGCAGTCAATGAATTATCTACCTAAACTATTCTAACATATAATTAATAAACAATTAACACAGTAGACAAAAGTCAGATGTTCCTCATCTAGCTGATCATCTTTGGCTGTCTATTTGACACTTCTTGAACACCTGTACAGAGGTGGTGAGCAGCCTTAGTCGGAAGTCAGGGCGAAGGTAGAGCGATGTGGCAGCTTGTAGAGACTACCTTCTGTTTTAACATCCATGCGTGTGATCCTGCAACACTCATCCACTGGAGGCCTTGCCACCTCACCATCACCACCTGCAATGAGCTCTCTTGCTTACCCCTGGCATGTACTCCATGAATATGGAGAGGGTTCTTTCCGGGGGATCCCTCAAGCAGCCATAATACTGAACAATTCTCTCATGGGGCAGGTTGTTCAGCAGCTGAATCTCACATTCAAGTGCGTTTACTTCCTGAAAGGAAACATAAGTAAACTAAGCACACTCAGCAGACACCTTGGCTAATAACAGTAATATGATTTTTCAGATTTCTGTCAACAAGGCCAGGATTTAAAGGACAAAATTTGGGGCAATCTAAATTAATTGGAGAATTACTCTGGAGACCGCATAAAGTTTACACATTTTCCAGTCAGAAAACACAGAGCTGGAATGAACAAGAACAGTTCTGCAACAAGATCTGAGAAGTGCTCGACTGTAAAGTCTCCAGGAGTGCTCTGCAGTTATTTCCAGCTTCTCGCAACTCCAAGGGTCCTCACCCTCTTCATTTCACAGCTCGTTAAATATAACATGTCTGACAATTTAGTTAAGCATGGAAGAATTCAAAAGCCATGCTGTAACACTGGGTACACACTTTCGTAATTTAGATCCGTCTACAGGAATCTTTAATCCTAATTCTTATTTTATTCCAAGTAAGGACCACATTTGTAAATCTAAATGCATCAATTCCCCGAGTACATAGTTTAATTGTTTTTTCCTCCCCAATGCATGGGAAGCAGGTAAAGATGCCTTAAAAAGCTGTTCCCTGTTTGTAAAGTTTTGTTGTATAAGACTTTTAAAACTGGCTCTAAAATGAAATGTTACAGGATTGCAGAAATCCCACATGGAAGGCATTCATTAAAACTGGCTGTTTATCCACTGCAAATCACTTGTGGTACTCAAAAATTTCCAAAGGTAGAAAAAACCTCTTGGTAAGGACTTGAATTTGTTTTAAAAAAAAGAGATGGCAAGCGTGGTTGTTCACTGAACAGTAACTACTGAGGGCACGGGGTCTATATTTGTCATCTCCAAAGCAAGCTCATTATTTACATTTTTTAAATCACAATCACCCGACCACCGGTTCTTTCTTTGCTCCTATGCCACCAGAAGAGAGTCTACAAACTGGCTTCAGTCAGTTCTGCACATGATGCATGAAGAGCTGGCATAGAATCCAGCTCATTCGCCTGCAGCAATAACGACTGCAATAATTCATTATTGTCTGTAACAGAACCAGCAGGCTCAACTTGAAAGACAGTAGATCTAAACAGTCCCACTGGTGACACTTTTACATTATTTCTTTTCTGACTATTTAAAGGGCAAATTCAGATGAGACCAATCCAAACCATGCTCAACAAAAGCAGTAAAAATGCTTTTGGAGAAACAATTTGGGGTTCAGCCACATTAGGTTAATTGGCATCGGACTTGACCCCCAACATGCATTTGTACTTAAAATACATTCACTTAACTCTGTTCTTTAGCAAAACTCTTTGCTGGCTTCATTGTACAATGAACGATAAGACGTGTTAGTTCCTACATTTTTCATTCAACTACATCAATATTTCTGCAGCATGTGTTTTCTTAAATATCAGATTAGTATTTGGGCTTTATAGCCTCAGGTTGCACGGAATCTGATGTAAATACATGTTATTTTCAGCAAGATACATGGGAACGAAAATCTTATGTGATGGAACAGTGTAATTATTGAACTTAATTATCTTCTCAAATATTTTAATAAGATGAGATCTCTATCGTGTAGACATGTAGACAGATTAAGCATGTGACTTAAGGAGTCAAAGACAAGAGAAAAGCAACATCTGTTTAGATCACACTCTCACAATGTCCTTTACAAATACCTGTTTCAGGTCTCTTACCTTGCTCGTTTCTGGACTGTCAGGGTCAAACTGAACTTGTTTAACTGCCAATTCTCTTCCTGTATCAGCATCATAGCATAGATATACTCTGCCAAATGCACCCTGACCAAGAAGCTTGCCAAGTCTCCAGTTAGTTGGAGCTCGTGGTGCTGAAAATATAAGTATGTTTTGTTTTTCAAATAAGCCTGCTATTCAGTTCAAGTAAAACTGGAATACACAGGAAATAACATTTTAGGGAAAAAAAGATGATATTTTAAATCAGATGTCCATAAAAAATGAGTTATAAGTCTCCAAATCAGAAATGTAATCTAAACACCGTCTTAATAAAATCCATACTGCTCCCACAAAATATGTTTTAATACTGAAATATAACATATGCCTAAGGTACTAACTAAGAGTTACTCTGAAAAGGAAAGAATACATTTGGTCACTGTGTTGTAAGAGTGCTCTCTAAAAACAAGCCTCATGACAAGCTTGGGCACCCAGCTTTAACTTTGTTACAATATCTGTTAACAGATCTGGTTAGTTCACATACTCTCTACTCCGTCTATAGAGTAGGTTTAGGCTGGACATTAGAAATAACTTCTTCATGGTTAGGGTTGCCAGAATCTGGAATGGGCTTCCAGGGAAAGTGGTGCTCTCCCTTACCTCGGGGGTGTTTAAGAGGTGGCTAGACATGCACCTGGCATGGGTCGTCTGACCCCATTGCTTTTTCCTGCCCAGGGCAGGGGGTTGGACTTGATGATCTACTGAGGTCCCTTCTGACTCTAACATCTATGAATCTATGTTCAGTCAGTCCTATGCCCTGTATTTAAAAACTGTGGTAGCAATCTGTCTTTAACTTACAACGGCTGGGTGGGCAGATGTCCATCACTGACACAGTAGGATTGTTTGTGTCACTTCCCCTTCTTCTCATTCGGTTATCTTAGGAGCTAGCACAACATGGCCCATGGGCCGAATCCGGCCCAGCAAGCTCTTTCATCCAGGCTGCAGCCCTCACCTCAACAAACTGTACTCCACCCAACCCTTTCACTGAGAGGGAGGGAGCAAGGGATCCACATGTACACCCCCCAAAAATATACCCAATTAAGCCTTGTTCCCACCCTCCTGCGAGGCTGCTACTATCACTGTTGCAGTCCCAGGGGCCCTTCTCCGATTCCCCTGTCTCACGCTGGATCCGGACAGCAGGTCAGGAAGCTGCAGCGGCAGGGCCGCAGCAGCCAAGCATGGGCAGAACTGCGGCGTGTGGGGCTAGTGGCAGCTCAGAGCCTGAGCCAGGGTGGGGGGGTTGGTGCTCAGCTGGGCAGTGTGTGGGTATAAGAAAGGGTGGGTGGCATGGGGACCTCCCCACCGTGGCGCGCAGCCCTGGCAGATGATAGCAGCAGCAGCTGAGGTGCAGCTCCAGCCAGCACTTCACATTGCAGTGAGGGGCACAACCTCCACTGTCTGTTTGTATTGTGTGCAGGAGCCAGCCATCTTCCCCACCCCCCAGCACCTGAGGCATCGCTCCTGTGCCCAGCTCGTGCAGGGGCTGTGCATGTGGCAGGGAGCACTGGCGATACAGACAGCCTAGTGGACATTTCGCCTCTCGTTGCAATGTGCAGTGCTGGCCGGAGCTGTGCCCTGCTGGGCGCCTGCACCTTGAGTGCCTTGTCTGCTGCTACTGTGCCATGGGGGGCGTGCCCCAGCATGCACCACCCATATCTGCCGAGGCCCCACCCCAACACATTTGCATGAACCCCCAACCCCAACCCAAACCACTCACCTCTTTGATCAGGCCCTGCAGGGGCAGGCTCAGGCCTGGGCTCCTCGTGGGTGGGGACCGTGGGCTCAATCAGGCTAAGGCAGGTACCATCCCCATCACAGTGCTGCAGCAACCCCTGCATGTTCTCATCCAGCTGGCAGGGAAGAGGAGATCGGGGGAGGGGATGGAAAATGGCGGGGGTCAGGTGACCCATGCATCTAGGCTCCCAGCTCCTCCCCAACCTCGCCCCAGTTTCAAGCCCCTCGACACTCTCACTCCCCAGCCTCCACTCCTCCCAGAGAACCTAAGCACCTGGGCTCCCAGCCTGCTTTGGGAGGACACCCCACCAACCTGCTGCAAGGCCTCATCTACCTGCTTCCTTTTGTCGCACTGCAGGTCCTCCACCAAGGACTTCATTTCCAGCAGCTTCGTTTCTGATTTCTTCACTGTGTCGTGCAGCTTCACAAACTGCCGGGGAGAGAGTGGAAATTGAGTCCTGGATCAGGGTCCTGAAGCCCCAGCCCCTGGATGCAGCTAAGATGCAGCCAACTCCAGGGCTGAGGCAGCAGGGAATGGCTGGGGCTGGGCAGCAGGGGAAATGGGCCCCACCTCCAGTGAGATGCGACAGTACTTCTTCAGCACATACTTCGTCTCCTTCAGGTCCTGGTTTGAGCTTTTTGGCCCCTCATCCAGCAGCTCCAATTCCTCTGGGAGGTGGGGGAAGGGGCGGATCTGAGAACCCAGGTATCTGGACTCCCAGTTCCCCTAGTCTCATTCCCCAGGCGCCTACCTCCGAGACAACCCAGGTCTCCAACTTGCCCACTCCTATAGGATACTCAGCATAGCCTACCCTGCCTGGGACCCAAGCCCCACAGCCAGCCCTGCCCCACAACTGCACAAGCCCCACCTAGATCTTCATAGGCCGTGCCCACCCCCTTAGCTGCTTTGGCCCCACCCACCCGAGGGCCATGCCCTAGTACACCCCACCCATATCTACACAGGCTCCACCCCCAACCAGACCCCGCCCTCAGCTTGCTCACCTCTCCGGCCTGGCTGATCCACCTTGGGCCCAGGGGATTCGGACCTGGGCTTCTTGGGGGTGGGGGCCGCCGGCTCAGCTGGGGTGGGGCAGATCTTGTTCCTGACACAGAGCCACAGCCTCCACATGTTCTTTTTCATCTAGGGATGGTATGTGGGGGGTCAGGGGACCCAGGCATCCAGCTCTCCCCACCTCATCCCAGGCCCACTTCTCCCAGGGAACCCAGGCATCCGGGTTCCCAGCCCCACCAGGGAAGGGGGGAGGGGGAACCCCCACCTGCTTTAAGGCCTTGGCCAGGTGCTTTTCGAGCTTCTTATCACTCTTGTACTGACTTCTGATGTCCCGTTGGAGGTTCTCCACTGTGGTCTCCATATCCAGCGACTTGATCTCCGAGCAGTACATCTCATTCTGCAGCTGCACGTGCTTCTTGATGTCCTGTTGCAGGTTCTTCACCATGGTCTCTGAAGAGATCACCTTATCCTTCAGGTCCCAGTACTGCCGGGGAAAGGGGTGGGGGAAGAGGGTGAGCCAGGCCCTGGACTGGGGCCCCTGTGCCCCAGCCCTGGGTGCAGCCAAGAAGTGGGGGAACGAGTTGGGCCCCACCTCCAGAGCAATGGAGCAGGTCTCCTTCACCAGTTGCGTGGCCAGGTCCTGCAGGTGCTGGTTCTTCTTCATCAGGTCCTGGTTCAAGCTTTCCAGCCTCTTGTCCACCTGCTCCAACTCCTCTGGGAAAGGGCAGATTTGAGAGCTCAGGTGTCCGGGCTCCCAGCTTCCACTGCTCTCGTCTCCCAGATGCCAACCCTCCCAGAGAACCCCAAGATCTGGACTCTCAGCTCCACCCATCCCAGGGGACCCAGGTGCTCACCCACTCCTGTAGGACTCCAGCATCCGGGCTCCCAGCTACCCACTCCCAGAGAACCGGGGTGTCTGGGCTCCCAGCTCCACTGTTGTCCAGGTGCCCTATGCATCTCCTCCCCACAAGCAACCCAGGTGTCCCAACTAGGCCATACTCCCAGCCTGCTCACCTCTCCGGTCGGGCACCTTTGGCTTGGGGACAGGCTTCAGCTTGGCCCCCAGGGGCTTCTTTGGGGTGGAGGCCACGGGGTCAGCCAGGCGAGGGGGACTCCCATTCCCATCACAGTCCTGCAGCAGCAGAAAATTTGTCACATCACTGGAGAGGTATGAGGAAAACCAGGGGACCCAGGCATCCAGGTTCGCATCACAGCTCCCAGCCCCCCTGCTCTCAGCCCCAAGGCCCCACTCTTCTCCCAGAGAACCCAGGTATCTTTCTGCACTTCAGGAAGGCCTTTGACACCGTCTCTCACCCCATTCTCATCAAAAAGCTTGACGACTGCAGCATTGATACCTACAGTCAGATGGGTCGCAAATTGGCTGGAGGGCCATACCCAGAGTGGTGGTGGATGTGTCGTTCAGCCTGGAGGGACGTGGGCAATGGGGTCCCCCAGGACTCGGTCCTTAGGCCTGCACTCTTCAATTTCTTTATTAGTGACTTGGATGAGGGGAGAAAAGCACTTTGTTCAAATTCACTGACCACACCAAGCTTTGGGGTGGGGTGGGCACGCTAGAAGGGAGGGACAGAATAAAACTGAACCTGGACAGATTACAGGGATGAATGAATGAGAATAAGATGGGATTCAATATGGACAAGTGCAAGGTGCTGGACTTGGCCAGTAAGAACTAGCAGCATACCTACAGGCTGGGGAACTGCCCCCTTGTCAGCACGGTGGCAGAAAGAGATCTTGGAGTCATTATCGAGTCCAAAATGAACATGGGCCGGCAGTGTGGGGACGCGGTCAGGAAGGCCAACCGCACCTTGGCATGCATCCACAGATGCATCTCGAGCAGGTCCAGGGAGGTGATCCTCCCCCTCTACGCGGCACTGGTCAGGCCGCAGCGGGAGTACTGCGTCCAGTTCTGGGCGCCGCACTTCAGGAGGGATGTGGACAGCATGGAGAGAGAGGGTCCAGAGGAGGCCACTCGCATGATTGGGGGCAGCAGGGCAGGCCCTATGAGGAGAGGCGACGGGACCTGAACCTGTTCAGCCTCCACGAGAAGGCTGAGGGGGATCTAGTGGCCCACCAGGGGGGACCAGCGGGGAACAGGAGAGTCCCTGTTGCCCCCCAAGCACTCCCAGGAGTAGCAAGGAATAACAGCCACAAGTTGACCGAGCATAGGTTCAGACCAGACATCAGGAGGCGCTACTTCACTGTCAGGGCGGCTAGGATCTGGATCCAACTTCCAAAGGAAGTGGTGCTTGCTACTTTAAGGGTCATTCAAAACAGGCCCTAATAACTACCTAGCTGGAGTCACACAAGCTTAAACTTACTAGGGGTCATATGAGCCCAGTATTTACTCCTGCCACGGCAGGGGATCAGAGTTGGGGATCTGCTCAGGTCCCCTCCGACCCTACATCTACGAACCTATGAAACCTTGCAAGCTGGAGAAAGGACTGTCAGCAGCGGTGCTACAGAAGGAAGAGGGCAGGAGAGCAGAAGCTTGTATTTTGGGGAGCTAGGAGAAGTCGCCATCCCCACGCAGGGCCGTCCTGTCGGAAGAGGAAGCGACGAGCGGGGCAGTTGGAGGCTCCCTTCCGCGGGCACAGAGGGATCCACGTGCCGTGTCCCAGGAAGTCTGCCGTTCGCCCGGATCTCGGACGTCACGGAGGGATTACCGAGACTCATCCGGGCCTCTGGCTACTCCCCCACGCTGCTCGTCCAGGCGGGCACTAACTGGCATGGATTCGCTGTGCACCCCGTGGCGGGGGGCCGGGGACACCGAGACAGCAGTGGACGCCGTACGTACCTTTACTGGCGAGGGCAACTTGATGGCGGGACGCGTAGCCTCCTCCTCCCTTGACACCTTCTTCCCGGGGGGCCTCACGGCCCCGTCACCTGCCGCCCGCTTCACCCCAGCCCTCGGTGGGCAGGCCATGGGGAGTCTCTGCTGGAAAGGCGAGAGGAGACGGCGAGCGACCTTCCCCGGGGTGGGGGAGCGGTGGCCGTTACCTTCCTGCTGCTGCCTCACGACACGGACGTGCGCGCCTCCCGGCGGGTAGTCTGCCCGCAGGCCGCAGCGCGGCTTCCCGCCGCCGGCTTGAGGTAGCCCCGCCCACACGCGTCACTTCCGGGAGCGGGGGGGAGGAAGCCGAGACTGCGCCTGCGCCGAGCGCGGCCCGCAGGAACTACCGTATATCGTGTACACAACCCGCACCTGGAAACGGGAGTGCACGTTCCGTGCCAGATATACAGTAAGAGCCATTTGTGCGGCTTCGTGGTTCGGGGGCTCCAGGAGCACGGCGCTGCCTCGCTGCAAGAAGTGCAGGTGTGTAACATAGTTTGTTGGCAGACACCCGCTGGCCTAGCCCCAGATATCGCCTCTTCTACCCCCTGTGATTTCCCTTGCAACAAATGATCATTTTTTTCTGGCACCCGCCTCAGAGGCGGCACGCTGGCCACGAGCGAACGCAGCCCCCTTACACGGGTGTCACCCACGGCTGCGCCCTTCCTCTTCCCCCCTGGGGACGGGGCCGCGGTGCATCGCGGGACAAGACATCCTGAATAATTTGTTTCCTTGAAAAACTGTCACCAAATAAACGGAAGGGACATCAACTGGAAATAAATATTTTGTTTTATTAAACACTCAAAGTGCCATTATCTGCCGTTGTTCCATAGTTCGTTAGATTACGTCCCCTAAACCTCTGCCCCAGGACCTTTCCAGAATGAATGGACGTGGAAGAAAAAGCAATCTTCCTTTGCACTTATTCTTGCAGGTCTTCACACGCCAGTAGCCGCAACGAAGATGCGTCCCCACAATATACAGATATCAGATAAACGAAGTCATTGGTCAAACACAAAATAGAAACGTGGCTTCTTTGACATGAGGTACAAAAAACCTCAAACAAAATAAAAGCCATTTACCAGCAAGGAAATAAAATGGGTAAATACATAGGAATTTTTAAAAAAAGGTTTTATACATTTTTACAAGCACAATTTTGAGAATGTAACCAAGTCAAAATGTGCATGAAACGTGGAAGAAACCACACCATACCAGGCAGCTGGGAGGTCCTTTGTCTGACGGATTTATCCGCTCTTTTCCTAAACTTCGTACAGTTCACTGTATACCCAGAGCATGAGGAATTTTCTTCAGTACCATTTTCAACATTATACAGGATTTTTATTTTTAAGCAACAAAACTGTTACCAAATTAACATTCAAAAGTTTGCTTGGTATTCTGCTAGTTAGGTGAGAGGAGGTAAGCCACATCGTTAAAGCATGTTCTGAACGTGCCACGTGCCCATCAGCAGCGATATGGTCACACCTTTCATCTTTCCCAAGATCAGAAAGCTAGAAAGGGTGAGGGTAGGTAGAATAAAAAGAAATTCAACGTTAAAGGGAACCCGAAGGACAGAAGATAGAAAAAGGTTGACTTTTCCAAAGCTGATTTTTGTTTCCCTACAATTTAAGCAGCTCTCAGAATTCAAAGATTGCTTTCACCTTTGCAGAACAGTGTCTTTTCTCTGTCACACTAACACTTTAGCACTTTTTTTTTTTACAAAAATTCTTACAAGAGAAAATCTCACTGTCATCCCTCCAGAGTGTTTTATTGTACTTTCAAGTACAATGTGTGTCCAATCTTGGAAATACAAATACATTTTGAATGGTTAAAAACAAAATTAAAAAAATAGTTTCTGATCATCAGCCAGCTGAAAATATATTTATCTAGTAAATTATCTTTCAAAGCTTTTATATATTTAATTATACTAACTAAACATAGTACCTTTAAAAAACAAAGTTCATAAAAATGTAGAAACAAAACTGTGGAATAAGATTATTGGGAGATATATACACACACGCACACAGAGACACACACACACACTCAATGCATACGGAGAATTACAAGTATACCGTAAGTTTGGAAAACTTAGATATGTTATGGAACTTGTAGGCAATGCTCAACTCCTGAGTTCCTCAACCAGGATATAACCATAGGCTAATACATTTTTATACACGATACTTCATTTAAAGCAGCAACAGCAGTGTAGTTACTGACAGCAATATCTCCAAAGTAATAAAAAACCATACACCCAGACAGTAGTACATTGCACACATACATGATTCCCATACACCCATCAACAATTGGTCAGAGTATTAAATCAGTGTACAAATTAAACCTTTTCAAAAATGTGCAAAAAAGTCAACATCGATAGAAAAAAAAACACCTCTGTGTACATACATTACAAACTGTGCCCAGCATTATACAGAGAAACTGAGAGATTAAATAGAGAATTTGATGGCTACATAAAAATGTACATTAGATCAAAAGGGTAAAATTACAATTTTTTTTTTTTATCTATAGCTTTGTGAAAAATCAAAAGCATACTTTCAAATTTCTCCAAGGCTCCTTCATTTATTTACAATGGTATTAAATGCATGTTGTGAGGTCTGAGATGACACACAGTATGGTCTGACTAACCATTTATACTTCAGAGTGAAGGACATCAAGTTTTAAACCAGTATTAGTGAAAAATGAGCACTGGGAAAGCATGACTGCTTTTAATGCCTGTTCAGAAAGGAAAATGCAATCCTTGTCCTTAAATCCACATTTATATCATCTTTGGAGGAAAGACAGTATGTTATTGGGGGGTGGGGGGAAATATAGGCAAAACTTCTGAAACATCCCCCCAGGTAAGGTCCAAAACCATATTTATTATCTTTTCTTCTCCCCACAAAGGGCTTGGTCCTCCAGTCCTTGAGAGGAACTTATCAACATCAGAACTGAATAATCAAGCACACTATCACTGATTTGTATCCAGCTTCTCCCCCTTTAAAAAAAGAAAGCAGGGAAAACCTAAACACTAGTCAAAACAAGCTTACGGCATTCTGCCCTTCTGATACACGAGAGATCAGTGAAAACAGACCTTGTTACTACTGATGTTCCCCCAGCAACTGCCAATAGACAGGAGAACAGAAATGCCTAATTTATACAGTATCCAACAAAGTCGAATGAAAAATTTTAAAACCAACAAACTGCACAAGCTAAATGCAAGGGTGTTTTGTTCCCAATCCAAATTTAATGACTTGCAGAAACCTGACTGTGGGGGCAATACTGCTCCCACCGCCTGCTTTTACTCTGCAGCGGTGGAAGCCCCACGTATTCAGGCATGAGATTTGGCTTTTAAGTATAAAAACTGCTTTCCCAGCAGCTCTGAGGTGTTCCCACTTGCTATGGCACAACGAGCAATTCAGATCACTGACTTTTTTTCTCATGGCTTTCCTTAAATGCCTCCAAACTTAAACTTGGCTTGAAAGGTAGTCATAGAAAAGGAATTTAATCATCAATGTTAGTGATATCAGTAAGATTCACTGTGTAGAGTTCTAGTTAAACTCTTCGTTTTAATGCTGGAATGAATTTTTCCACATTGAAACAGCAACAATGAACATCCAAACTCTTTCTTGAAAAAAAAAAAAAAGTGGAGTATTGGATACAACATGGACAGGTACCTGTTTTATTGTACATAGCAACAGCTTACTGGTGGGACACGGAGAAATAACGGTATAATCTACAAAACAACACTTTTGGCCATGTGTCAAGGGGATAGAAAAGCTTTGGTTGCTTTGTTTTGTTTTTGGAGCGATTTGACACTGCATACCTGTCATAGATACAAGATAGGAACTTCCCAGCAATAAGAAATGATACCGGCAGTAATACTTTCGCTATTGCAAAACACTAGTGGGACTTGCATTCAAGCACACAATAATAATTTTTTTCCCATATGCGTGACACTTCAAAGAACTCTAAGATAAAAAAATTAACAAAAATTCAGTTTAACCATAAATCTGACCAATTTGCTCAAGTTTCTGAAGCTGCAGTTAGACATAGCTCAGTGTTGTAGGAAGAAATGGCTTACTACGCTGTACTGTATCTCCTGTTTCAAGCAAGAAAGCTTTCAGTCGAGACAATGGTAGGATCAGGACCACTTAAAAAAGCACCAAACCATCACTGGAAGCCAGGGTAGGATCTTGTGATCACTTTTCTAATTTGTCAGGACAGAGCCAAAGCTCCTATACACTTTCTGTAAAGAAACACAGCTTCCTTGATAAGTGTCTACTTACAGCACTACATGCGAAGCAGCAGGCACTTTAAAGCTATGAGTTTTTTCAGAACTGGGCTAAGATCTCTATGCAAGATTTACAATAACATCTAGCGATCAGAGCACAGATCTGGGACTCAAGATCTAATTTTGACGTTAGCAGTGATTCTATGATGCTGGAGAACTCATTTCATTTATCTGAACCTCAGTTTTCTGATCTGTAAAATGGGACTACTACAGAGCTACTTTGATGGATTTTTTCTTTCTATTTGGCATTAACATTTGTGAAGCAGCCTGAAAAGGTGCATGTGATTTTTTTGAATTCTCTTCCTCAGAGTCTGCTCTAGACCCCTGGTAAACTACAACTTTGTATACACAGAATGAGTTTAGATGTGGACACTTCAAGTTTCAGCAGAGACTCCCTGTGCCTGAAGAAAGATGACTGTGCCCAAAAGCTTAAAAAAGTTCTTAGTAACTATTCAGTTGATCTAATAAAAGATACAACATCTACTCAAAGAACCTTGCCTGCCTATGTCCTTAGACCAATATGGCTACAACCAACAACCCAGCGACGCCAATTATTATTTTTAAGGGTTGTTTTGGTGGCATGGACTGATGAGATAGAGCTATCTTTTAAATGCGGCATCTATTAACATGAATAAATTTAAGGTTCATAGATAAAGAGGTTCTAACTCCGGAAACAAATATTAAAATTATTATTCATTAATATAACTGAAAGAACAATTCAAAACTGAATTCAACTTACCTTGAATGGAAATGCTACAATGTAAAATTAAAACTAAAATAAAATGGAATAGCTTATGGATGCAAGCAGTACAGTCTGTTCCAGATGTAAAAGTAGGACTCTTCTTTTCATGCTACATTTCCCGTCACCTAGCTTTTTTGGGAAAGCACAGCCTTAAAACTAATGAGCATCATCTTCCCAACCAAAAGCTTGAATCAAAGCTAACAAATTGGTGTTTACATGGGAATCCTCCCCATGACCTAATCCAGGGGTGGGCAAAGTCCAGCCCGCATCAGGCCTGCAGCAGACTCCATTCCCCAGCAGCCCCAGCCTGTGTTGCTGTGGCCAGTTTCCATGGAGACCCCAGCAGGGCAGGGCCCAGGGCCAGGGTTTCCCTAGAGACCGGCCCCAGCAGCACTGCCTGGGGCAGGGACCTGCTCCAGGGCCGGGGCTGGAGTTTGCGGCAGTGACAGCATGGGCCAATCGGGGATGTTCTGATCTCCATGGAAGCCAGCCGCAGCACCATGGGCAAGGGGCTGCTGGGAAATGGGAGTCCAGCCGCCAGCCGGATCCACCCCTGCCCTAATCTCTAATGAGATTTGAATCATGCAACTCCTGGCACCTTTGGAATTAGAGAGAGGAAGGTTTGTTACTCTCAGTGTCCGCTGTAGGTCAGATCCTCACAGGCATACAAGGATGTATTGTACCATAAAGTAAAAACTCTTCTATACTAAAACGCAGCACAGGCAAGGGGATGAATGTACAACTCTTTAAAGAGAGAGTTTGTTCAGTTTCAATCATTCATGTTTTAAGTTCAAAATAAGTATTTCTATTTTAATAAGGGTTGTAGATAAATAGTTCTTAGCTCAATGGAGAGGTTCTCCAAAGGGTGAACCAGTTCAGTCTGCCTCCTCATTCACTTAAAAACTTAAGTATAAACATTTCAACCTGATGACCTTAGCCTTCATTAATGAGGTATTATAGTCACGTTCAATAATTTTAAGGAAGCAGCTTTACCTCAAATACTGCAAAAATCTCACATTATTCTGCAAGTTCTCTCTTTCCATTCCAAACAAGCCTACCATTGTCAGGACAGAATGCAGGGGGTTGTTGTGTTGTGGGGTTTTGGAGAAAAGGCACAAAAGCAGCAGTCTCCATTTGTTTGCTTTTTCCAGTCACAGCAAGAAAATGATACTGCGGTACTTTGGAGCTAGCTGCGCCTTGCAAACAGGATATACCCTTAGATCTCTAGATTCTGAAAAAGTGCAAGCTTCAGAGAGTGCTGTCTCTTTTGAGATAAGCATCTTTAAAATTTATGAGTGCTGCAGTTAAGCTTGATAATATTTTCCCTTTAAAATCCATTTTTGTTTTTTTGGTAACAAATAATTTTCTAACCCTTTTAGCTATCGTTGTCCACTACTCACTGATACATATATATTATTTTTTCAGCTTGGTTTTTGGTACCTTCTTTATCTGTTTGAAATGTATTAATTTCAATTACATGATTCGTACGTTATGTAAATATTATTTTCTACCTAACTTTCCCTCCTTTCCCCACTGCTTACAAACCACAGATCATTTACAGCAGAGAGGTGCAGGTGGATTCTTCCCACTGGTGGCTTCTGGAGCTTTCCTCTCATGACAAGGAGGCCAAAGGAAGCAAATCCAAAGTCATTTAATTTTGGCCCCTTGGATTTTTCCCTGATCAAGCATTCTCCTCCCATGTGTATAAACCATGTACTGCTGTGTACCCTGACCAACAAAAACAATAAGCTAAATAACAAAACAGACAACAGGAACAGACCACCGGCCCCAAATCTTATGACACTGGCCCAAATGGGGGAAAAAACAAAGCTGTTATTCCCCAAGAGGTAAACTGATTAGGAGAGATCCAGACTCCTGGTTATGCTTCTGATACAAGATTTGGAAGATGAAAATCGGTATCACGTATCACTGTAGTCCCAACAAGTTTATTTCTCAATTTTCAGACACCTTAAGCTTTTAATAAGTCCTCTTGAAGATATAAGGCAAAGAGGACCCTTGGGACCATTTTACATGACCTTGTCAGTGCAGATCCAGGGCTGAAGTAGCAATCTATTTAGTTTAAGTACAGGGAGAGAAAGAGGCAATCTTGAATCATTTCTACCAGCATGCATCAAACTTCGGTCCTCAGGTCCTTGTTCTGTAGTGAAATCCATTAATACACGATCCCAGAATTTCTCAAGGACCCTGTGACTGTCTCAGAATTGTGTTGTATTCACTTATTCTCTATTTGAGATAGAAAAGATGAACACAACAGATACGATTGTGTCAGATTACAGATGGATCTGGATTGTTAAAATTAGAGACTCATCCTGTTCAGTCATGTTTTCTTTTTGCACTTTTGGCCATTTCTTTAATATTCAAAACTTAGTTTGATCTACATGCTGCTGCTCTTTATTTAGACTGTTTTCAAAAGTTTCTGTGCTAATGTATCGTTGCTGGGGTCACACGTACAGCTTAAAATGTTCCAGTTTTCTTGGGGGGAATGTTTTCTTTTCTGAAGACTCAGAGCAAAGGTTTTAAAAACACACTGACCTTGTGAGCAATCAATATAGAAACATCAAGGATTGCCTAGGAAAGTACAAATTTAAAGCTGCATTATTATCACTGGTGCTGGAAAAGAAATATAACCAGACAAGTCTTTCTTTTCACTAACTAACTGGCCTGAAATGCTTAAACTTAGAATTATTTTCATCTCAGGAGCTCTGCAGACATCTTAGGTGACTAGACCAGGTAATTAAACAATCTAATTGAAAACAGTTTGAAAAAGGGTTATCGTATTCAGACACGTAATCTTGTACGTACTGGATTTTCTTGCATGCAACACACACCTTTTCCCCTAAAATCAGGCCCTCCCAAATTGGGGTGCATGTATTAAGTGAGGAAGCTGATTTTTCACCTGGGATAGAAGCACCCTGCTTTGATCCCTGCTCCACAGGGCAGCACCTCGGACACCAACTCTTCAGGCAGCTGAAGGAACCAATGGCCCATTGTTCTTCACTTCACAGGTGTTAAAGATCATCTCTCCTTTTCAATGGTACTGCTGTTCCACTAATGAAGCCAGCCTTTCTTAGAGGAATTTTGCTGTCTGCCACGGCTTCCGATCCGGTCTTCCATTTCACAGCTTTTTAATTATCTTCATGATTAAAGGTCCATCCAAGACCAGTCCTTCAACACAAGCTAGAGTTTTAGCTTAGCAGGAAAAAGAGAGGGTGAGTCAGTTGAAGATTAGGCTCTCTCTGCAACTGTAACTTTGGGGAAAAAATTCTCCATAAAGCCTGTCAAAAATAAGGTGTGTATTATATATATTCGGGGGCATGTTATATGCAAGAAAATAAATTGCATTTTTTTGGCACTTGTCCTCTTGCATCTTATAGGTCCTTCCGAGTCATGATTCATGTAGAGGGCAAGGATTTGTTTTCTTCCTTTACTCTTCAGTAGATTGTAGAGGGGCATTCTCTCTTGCACTCCTTTGCACCTAAGTATTTTGTAAGGGAACTGACTTAAGCCCCTCTTAACTTATACGGTAAGGAGGTATCTTTGGCAGCTGCAGGGTAGAGGTCTTCCTGATCTGCTGTTCTGATCAAACAAGAGACCTTTTTGGTTACTTTTTTGTTCCTTTATTATGGAGACTTCCCCTTGTAGCACTGTCATCTCCAAGAGTGTGGATCTGCAATACGTTTACCCATTACTCTCATTTCGTTACAGAAACCTAACAACTCTACCCCAACCTCTTCTCCCCCCAACTTGCAAATTAGGGTTATGCTCTGGTCTGCTGTTTTCTTTTGGTCGCAAAGGCAGTGCTAGGAAGGAGCTCTGCTGTGCAGAGCATGCTTTGCTGAGGATTGTAAGTTGTTTCAGCATCCTAATTAGTTTCCACATCTGCGGGTTTCAGCCTTGTGAGCTCTTAGAAAACTGATTAACAAGCTAAAACAAAACGTAGAACCCTCAGTAGTAACTACCTACAGTACAAAGGACAATCACAGATAAATAATTTTCTTCTCCCTGTCTTCTTGTTGCATGTGTATTTTCCTTCCACCCTCAGTCAATCAGGGTGCTAGAAAAAGCTACATAGTCCTCAACAGTCCAAATCATTTGTCCTTGTTTTCCCCTCAAATAAGGAACAAATACGTACTAAAGTGCTTTATCTATGCGGACCACATCAGTACACTGTAGAAATAAAAAGGTTCTAGTCCTGGTAGGGGAGAAAAGATCCTCATCCTAAATACAAAATTTAGATTGTTTACAATCCGAGTGAAACAGATTCAAGAGAACGGTTCTCTCTTGTCTTCTCGCTCCTTTTTGTAAAAAATAAAAGTGCAGTCAAATAGAAAATAAATGCAGTAGATACAAGCTGGGTTGAGGCAGGCTGTTAGTGATAATGTGCAAATGTGTGCCTTAGCAGTTCATCTGCAGATGGTCGCAGCTTGGCCTCAATAAAAATCCGCTTCAGGAAATCCCGAGCATGGTCCGAGATGTGAGGTGGCAGCTGTGGGTTTGTTGGCTGGGTGGCAATTTTAAATATGGCAGCCATTGCTTCAAACTCTGCCCACGGGGGTTTCTCAGTGAGCATTTCTACCACGGTACAACCTACGCTCCTGAAACAGAAGCAAATGTGAAACAGCAGGTTACAACAGGCTCCGACTTCCCTGCAGAAGTAAGAATTACCATGTGGCAACTACTGAAGACCGCCGTCCACTTCCCACTGCACTGCAACGCCAATGGAAATACACTGATTCCCCGTTCTTGTAAACAATGTCCGCACACTGTATGGCAAGGTCACACAACACACAGAAGATCACAGCATATATGCTGCCCCACCTGCCAACTATCCCAACAACCATCACCTCAGCAGGGGAGGTCTATCTAGACAGCATGCTGCCATCTTACTTTCCAGTAAGGTTTAGAGCTGGAATTAAATCTGAATTTCAGGGGCAGTTTCAGAGTCTAGTGTCAGTGCCATCGGCAACTAGTTCAGATTCAGAGTTTGGCTAGCTGGTAGGAACACTACGCAACCCAAGAACTCTGCCTCTGAAGACCTGCTGAACACCTTGGGGTGGGATCAAAAGAATTGTGTTTAATGGTTCCTGACCCAGAGAAGACGAGTTAGAACATATACATCTGATTGGTTTGTTTGAACTGAAAGCGTCCTTGCTGCTTTGTTTCTTTTAACAGTATATTATTTAACACTACAGCATTCAACATGCCAATGTTTACTGCAATTTATTAAAAAGCTCTTCAATGCTGAACACTATATATGCAAAACACATTCCAGTAAGTACTGACCCTCCCTGCTTACCTAAGGGCAAAGGACTTCTGGGACAGCCAGGTCATTATCAGAGATTGCAAGAAAGGGTAGACCTTAAAAATCAACAGCTTAATTTTATGCAAAGGCTGATTTCTAAACTCTGTAGACAGCTTTCCTGTATATACACGACAACTCTTCCCCATAAAACCCTGGAAGCTCAATCTTTGTTCTAAGTATCTGAATAACAGTGCAAAATGGAAGCATTTGATTTATATTAAGAAACTGTATTTCGCTGTGTATTCTATATCCCAAGCATCCTAGGGAGGAATACGGTTTGTATAAATCATTTCACACATTAGCATTTTTGACTATCAGCAAACATAGAGAAATCTACTTGCTACTAGGTCAGTGTTATTTAAAAAAAAATAGTAAGGATCAAAATGCATCACACTGCTCTGGATGCTGTAATTTCTTTTTTTAAAATAAATAAAAGTTTTGGTTAAAAAAAAAACTCAGTGATCTTGCTATGCTGAGAAATAACTGGATAAACTGCAACCGGTGATTCATGCTGTTACACCAACAGTTTTAAGGAAATGAAGGAAGAAGCAAAAGATTTACACAAGTTGAGACTCTAAACCTTCTCAACATGACAGCAGTCACCATATGGTTTGGACTAGTTCTGCTGTGGTAATTGCCATTAATTGTTAAATCTCAATTTCTTTTTATGCCCCTTTAACTAATGCCCCTGCAGTATTTACAAATATCAGGTGAGCCTCCTGCTATCTGAGCTTGGCTCACTGGGATCTCTAAATCAACGAGCACAGTCACTAATATACCAAAAACAACCCATTCAATGTCAGCTTTTCCCAGTACATCCTTTGTTACCCAAACAAGTGTTTTCATATGCTACCAGAGAACCATAACTAGAGCACTCCAGCATAAAATACTGAACACTAATTCAGCTTTTATCTGGGGCAGTATGCAAATACCTCTTGGTAGATGGGAACATACCAGATATCTGCTTTTCTGCCATATCCTTCTCCACTGATAACTTCAGGACTCATCCAGTATGGAGTCCCTGTGACTGACTTCATTCCCGTACCAGAGAGGCAGATAGTCTGAAGTCGTTTGCTGGCACCAAAATCTCCAAGCTTCACATTGCCTGCCGAATCTCGCAGAATATTTGCTCCTGAAAGGTGGGGAGGGGGAAGAAATTCAATCAGTCATTATATTTATCTGATTAATGGCTCCTGAACTCTATCGGAGTGCACGGCAGCAAAACATATTGGGTTGCACTAATTTATTATAATCAGGACCCTGTGGAATCCATGCTCACAGAATTTGCTTCCCCTGCCATAGCATTTTGTTCTGAAATCTTATAAATAAATATTTCATTCAGGAAAAGGTTTCTAGCCTTGGTTCCACAGGAAACTTCAGAAGTGCAAGCCAAGCAGAGCTGTGTGTCAGAAGAGAGCCTGAAACTGTGTCAGATATGTACGCTGCCATATTTAATCTCAGTCGCTGCTCTGTTGATGCCCTCATTCTAAAGATGTATAATCCTGTATATTCCCAAAATATGAGAGGGTTCATCACTTTGTCAGCTGGGAGCCTGCTGTTTGGTTGTCTCCCCGAGTTGCGAAGAACCTACTTGCAGCTGATGCTAGACCAGCGTATCTGTATTAACACTGCTTCTCAACCTTTTCTACTCATTTAGCCAGGAAATTCTTCTCCTCCCTCAATTTACAATACAGAAAAGGCAGCGAGCCACAACTCCCTAAGGTCTGTTTGCAACCCTTTCCTCTCTCCCCCATACCATGCGGCCCTCTTCCCCATGCTGAAAGTTTATGATATATTTGCCCTCAAAAAGAGTCATTCATGACAAGCCAATGGCTGGTAATAGAAGTATTCAGCAAGGGCACAGCCACATTCATTTCACAAAAAATCCTTATATCTTTCCTAATTTCAAACATTTCAGACCTCTGCCAGGTGGAAACCTAACAAACTTCAATGTGGGAGAAGAGCTGCCAATGCTTAATTCCACCGCTAAATTTCTGGCACTGGGCTCTCTTTATTCAAGTTCACATATTTTATAGCTTCTACAGGTACAAAATACATTCTACAGGATGCCAGTTCTACTAGCATCATCTTCACTGGTGAATTAAATCTTGTATTCAGAAGGCTTGCAGTACAAGAGATAGATTTTTTTGTCTCAAGAACACTGTCTTTTCCTACCATAACTGGTCAACCATCAATCCAAACAGTCACGCCAATCGAGCCTGTCACCAAGAACTAATTGTTCAAAAGGATGGGATTTTTTTCCTTTTATTTGTCCCACAATTACTATGTAAAACACTGGGCATGGTCAGCATTCTCCCAGTTCTGACAAGCAACATACTATTGAGTAATAGCCCATATGCTGGTACAGATGTCAGTCCAAATCCACATAGAGAGAAGATTCAGGTTTCTGGTATGAAAGATTCATATCAGAAAAAAAGGGGATCTTGGCTGTGACCATGCTGCTGCCCATATTCACGTAATTCAAAGAAACGCTCCATCTAATTCTGACCTCTAATAAAACATCTGAAATAATAGGCTGAATAACTTCTCTATTGATTTGGATCCAGTCCTTGAATTATGAATTTTAGAGGTGCTTTGTAGTCTAAGTGATAAATTGATCAAATTTGTCAATATATAAGAAGGAGGACACAAGATGGAAAAATGAAGTAAATGGGTAAACAGAACTCAGAAAAATCTTGTTTTGATATCATACTTGAGCTGAATTGCAAGCTTCTACATTCAGCATATCTGCCTACAAAAACCATCCTGCACTGGCATGAATACACTAAATCTGAATCCTCAGAAATGTAAGAAAAACAGTAGCAACAAGAAGTCAATGTAGCAATTTTAGGTACTAACGAGTGTCCATCATGCTTACAACAGGTTTCTAACTGCATACTGCTGTTACGTAAGCAAACATTTTCAGCATTGTTGATGTTACCTTTATACATACTCTGTGTGTATATCAGTAGGCTCAACAAAGCTAGTTTGGGGGAAAATGTTGTTGCAGAAAATTCCCGAAGATAAAGCTTTCTTGATGTGAAAACTGAAGCTAAGCCAGTATTTTGGCAGCACAAATCTAGCAGGCTCAGTTGCTTTTTCTTCACAGACAAAGTTTGAATGTATTTATTGTAATGAATGCAGAACTCAGACTTCTTCATTACCTTTAATATCTCTATGTACAATCATGTTACTGTGCAAATAGTGAACTCCCTCCAGAATCTGTCGGGTGTATTTTCGGGTCACATTCTCCGTGAGCGCTCCGTATGCTTTTAACTGGTCCTTGATAGAACCCTACAGCCAAAGAGAAAAAACATTAAACACCACATTATTTTTAGCAACCTGAGTGATCGCTCTTTAAAGCTAGATTTCTATTTCAGATTTTGTACAGTCCAGTTTCATCCGACATTTAAGAGGTGCAGTTCTGTCTGAACTTCTCTGCATCACCTTACTGTAGGTCCAGTTACATTGCCATCAAAATGAGAAGATTGAGCCTTTAAAAGGATGCTAGAAGTGAGGGGGTTGGGGTGGCCTAGGCACTAAGTTGTACAGTGGACAGCCCAGAGGACCCACGTTCCAAGGCCGTAGCAGAAATGTTCACGGCGCAGCCTGTCAGATTCCAATGAACCTGCTAATTCTGCTAAATACCTTGTCACAAGGACATGACAAAGGAAAGGAAGACTGCAAAAAACAAAACAACATACAGAACTGTTATCAGACTATGAATTTTATCAGTACCAAAGTGCTTATTCCTCTAAATAAGATTTCTCTGGAGGGCTGATGGTTAAGCAATGATAATGGGAATGTCCTTCAGCAAGACACTTTCTGCCTCTACCCCAACTACTTTATAAGATACAGTTAAAGACCACATTAGACAATGCAAAAGATGGATTTAAGCTAAAGCTATTTGAGGTCTAAAATTTAGCAGGATGAAGAAGCCTGGGATAAAATGCCCTCATGTTAATTGCTTGGGCAGTTCATTTGACATGATTGTAATAATTTAAAAAAAAAAAAAAAAAAAAGTGTAAAGACAGAAAAAGACCAAATTAAGCTGCTTTTAAAATTAAATACTTCTGATACTGCCCCTCCAGATCTCATAAAATCTAGTAAGTCCTGAAAAAGAGGCTTACTTCTCACAAAAAATCATAGTAGAAGGCTGCAATTCTAAGAAATATAAGATCAGAATGGATGAAGTATGTGCCCATCTTACTATAATTAGAGTTCTGCTTGTTCCATATTGAGAATCAGTACAAATCTGCAGTTGTCAGAGAGGAAAAAAAATACTTCCATAGGGAAGCAGGCAGAGCGAGGAGATCGTAAGAGACGCTCCATCTGCCAAACAAAAAAGATAAGCTGCCACAAATGTTGGCCACCACCGCTTTAAAACAAAGGCATGCTGGTTGTGATTAGAAGTTTAAAAGGGTTGTTAAAATTATAGATGGCTTTAAAGAGCTCACAAAGCTCTCTTTTCAAAGGCATCTGGTGCAAGAAATGCCCAGCCACATGCAATCAATTATTAATCTACCTAAACTATTCTAATATACTATGAGTATACTAATATACTATTGTAATATAGCTATTCTAAATGAATAAACAATTAACACAGTAGACAAAAGTCAGATATTCCTCATCTAGCTGATCATCTTTGGCTGTCTATTTGACACTTCTTGAACACCTGTACAGAGGTGGTGAGCAGCCTTAGTCGGAAGTCAGGGCGAAGGTAGAGCGATGTGGCAGCTTGTAGAGACTACCTTCTGTTTTAACATCCATGCGTGTGATCCTGCAACACTCATCCACTGGAGGCCTTGCCACCTCACCATCACCACCTGCAATGAGCTCTCTTGCTTACCCCTGGCATGTACTCCATGAATATGGAGAGGGTTCTTTCTGGGGGATCCCTCAAGCAGCCATAATACTGAACAATTCTCTCATGGAGCAGGTTTTTCAGCAGCTGAATCTCACATTCAAGTGCATTTACTTCCTGAAAGGAAACATAAGTAAACTAAGCACACTCAGCAGACACCTTGGCTAATAACAGTAATATGATTTTTCAGATTTCTGTCAACAAGGCCAGGATTTAAAGGACAAAATTTGGGGCAATCTAAATTAATTGGAGAATTACTCTGGAGACCACATAAAGTTTACACATTTTCCAGTCAGAAAACACAGAGCTGGAATGAACAAGAACAGTTCTGCAACAAGATCTGAGAAGTGCTCGACTGTAAAGTCTCCAGGAGTGCTCTGCAGTTATTTCCAGCTTCTCGCAACTCCAAGGGTCCTCACCCTCTTCATTTCACAGCTCATTAAATATAACATGTCTGACAATTTAGTTAAGCATGGAAGAATTCAAAAGCCAAGCTGTAACACTGGGTTACACACTTTCGTAATTTAGATCCGTCTACAGGAATCTTTAATCCTAATTCTTATTTTATTCCAAGTAAGGACCACATTTGTAAATCTAAATGCATCAATTCCCCGAGTACATAGTTTAATTGTTTTTTCCTCCCCAATGCATGGGAAGCAGGTAAAGATGCCTTAAAAAGCTGTTCCCTGTTTGTAAAGTTTTGTTGTATAAGACTTTTAAAACTGGCTCTAAAATGAAATGTTACAGGATTGCAGAAATCCCACATGGAAGGCATTCATTAAAACTGGCTGTTTATCCACTGCAAATCACTTGTGGTACTCAAAAATTTCCAAAGGTAGAAAAAACCTCTTGGTAAGGACTTGAATTTGTTTTAAAAAAAAGAGATGGCAAGCGTGGTTGTTCACTGAACAGTAACTACTGAGGGCACGGGGTCTATATTTGTCATCTCCAAAGCAAGCTCATTATTTACATTTTTTAAATCACAATCACCCGACCACCGGTTCTTTCTTTGCTCCTATGCCACCAGAAGAGAGTCTACAAACTGGCTTCAGTCAGTTCTGCACATGATGCATGAAGAGCTGGCGTAGAATCCAGCTCATTCTCCTGCAGCAATAACGACTGCAATGCTAACGACTGAAAATACAATAATTCATTACTGTCTGTAACAGAACCACCAGGCTCATCTTGAATGACGGTAGATCTAGAGCAGAGTTGGGCAATTATTTTAGGTGGAGGGCTGCATACTGCGTTTTGGCAAGCCGCATGACAGGCAGCCAGGGCAGATAAATATTAATTTTCCAAGTTTTTTCAGGGGCCCTAAGGGCCAGATAGAATGGCCTGGTGGGCCACATCCAGCCCACGGGCTGCATTTTGCCCATCCCTGATCTAGACAGTCCCAATCGGTGACACTTTTACACTATTTCTTTTCTGACTATTTAAAGGGCAAATTCAGATGAGACCAATCCAAGCCATGCTTAACAAAAGCAGTAAAATGCTCTTAGGGAAACAATTTGGGATCAGCTATATTAGGTCAATTGACATTGGACTTGACCCTAAGCAAGCATTTGTACTTAAATCATCTCCATTTAATGACGTTTTTAATAAAACTTCTTGCTGGCTTTATTGTACAATGAATGAAAAGACATGTTAGTTCCTACATTTTTCATTCAACAACATCAATATTTCTGCAGGATGCATTTTCTTAAATATTAGATTATTATTTAGCTTTATAGACTCAGGTTATATTGAATTTGAGAATACTGTACATGTTATCTGCAGCAAGATACACGGGATATGCAAATCTTGTGTGACAGCACAGTGTAATTATTGAACTGATATCTATCACTTTGCCATGTAGACAGATTAAGTGTGCAACTATTTGAAAGGAGACAAAGAGAAAAGAAAAGCAACGTCTGTTTAGATCACACAGAAAACCACTCTCACAATGTCCTTTACAAATACCTGTTTCAGGTCTCTTACCTTGCTCGTTTCTGGACTGTCAGGGTCAAACTGAACTTGTTTAACTGCCAATTCTCTTCCTGTATCAGCATCATAGCATAGATATACTCTGCCAAATGCACCCTGACCAAGAAGCTTGCCAAGTCTCCAGTTAGTTGGAGCTCGTGGTGCTGAAAATATAAGTATGTTTTGTTTTTCAAATGAGCCTGCTATTCAGACCAAGTAAAACTGGAATACACAGGAAATAACATTTTGGGGAAAAAAAGAGAATACTTTAAATCAGAAGATGTCCATAAAAATGAGTTATAACAATCTCCAAATCAAAAATTTAATCCAAACACTTTCTTAATAAAATCTATACTGCTCCCACAAAATATTTTTATATATTAAATGTAACATATGCCTAAGGTACCAAGAGCTAATCTGACAAGAAAATGCATTTGGTCATTGTGTTGTAGAAGTGCCCACTAAAAAAAACTCTTACAATAATCTTGGACACCCACCTTTAACTTTGTCACCTTGTGGGCATGCACAGCATTCTTTAACAGATATTTTGAGAATCTAGTTATTTCACACACTCTCTACTCAGTTCTATACTCAGTCAGTCCTATCCTCTGCATTTCAAAACTGTTTTCTGTCAGAGGCAGCAATGTGTCTTTAACTTACAGCGGCTGGGTGGGCTGATGTCCATCACTGACAAGGTAGGATTGTCTATGTCACTTCCCCTTCTTCTCATTCGGTTATCTTCATACTCTGGAGTAAAGATGCTGCTCCCACTGCTTGTACTCAATGAGTGATCAGTAGGGCTGAAACTCACTGGAGACCGGAAGCTGTTTCCTTGGGTCCTCCTGGCCCTTGGAAAAGTTTTACGACCTGCAACAGTGCACAGAAGGCTATCTGTGATAGTGTATTATAAAGAACCAGTATTAAGCAATATATATGGATATATATATTGCATAAAGCAATCATTGCATAGTTTGATTTTTCCACAGAATGATATGACTGAATGATTACGTTGTTTGGTTAGCCTGCTGTGTGGAAGAGTGTATATGTGATGCCTCCACACAGTGATCAGACTTCAGCTTAATGGCTTGGTTTGAGACTCAAGCAGAATTTCTCAAACAACAGACTAAAACTCCCACCCTTAACAAGGCACCAGGCCTTGCAATGGACCCACATCAATACAGACTATATCATCACTGGACTTAATAACAAGGAGTCCAATATTCAAGGTTCATTCTCCTGCAACTCAACCAATATTGTATATGCCATCAAATGCTTACAATGCCCATCTGCTATCGACATCAGAGACAGAGGGCATTTCTACATGTAAGAATGAATGAACGGCCATCTAATGTCAGCTGCAGAAAGACACAAAAGCCTGTGGCAGAACACTTCAAACTTCCTGGAACACTCCATCGCTGACTTGGGTTGCTGTTCAGTATGGTTTAACCAGGGACTACAGATTCTTATCTTTTTATCTGGATTAGCTTTTGTGACCCTTTGTTCCTATGGGTTCCTTGCTTGTATGCACTCACAGCACTCCCCTGCCTCCTGCCTTCTTATCTATCGCATTCAAATCACTCACTCCACTTTATACTCTCCTCTGAGCTGTCCCTTCACAGCATCTGATGAAGTGGACTTGGCTTCATGATAGCTTGTGCTTTATACACAATTTAGTTAAACCATAAAGGTGTGTATATCTACCCTGGCAAACAGAGCCAGTTCTTGATCCAATACTGGTAGGGACTGGGAGCTGTATACAGCTAACATTTGCAATTCCTGAGGAGTGAGTTTTGTAACTGAGACTCCTGTGCAGCTTGAAGAAATCTAGTTCACTGCTCTCTCTGGAATGTGCCTCCTTTTCCACTACTATATTAGGTTGTAGTCATTCCTGAAAAGCAGGCCAAAGATACCCTGGCATTCTACTGTTACATCTAGGTCGATGTCTTCACTCAGAGGGTGGCTAATATTTTTCAAAATGAAGGTGAAAGAAAACCTAAAATCAGGAGCAAGAGAAAGAGAAAGGAAAGCAGAGGGCCAGAGAAGTAAAGCAAATAACAGGTGACAAAAAAGCTGAAATACTCGATTCTTTTTTGCTTCAGTCTTCACAAAAAAAGATTAATGACGAGATGCTTAACACAATTGATATTAACAAAGGGATAGGAGTGCAGGTCAGAATAGGAGAGGAAGAAGTTAAAGAATATATGGGATATTCACACAGACAAGGTTCTTCAGGTAAATCTGATACCTTTTATTAGACCAACTCAAGTAGTTGCAAAAATTCTTCTTTGCAAGCTTTCAGGTATAAATATCCTTCGTCAAGCTGAGGAAGCACCTGCAGTTGGTGTGTGCTCTTCCTGGATGGAATGAATACAGGTTTCCCTCACCAACCATGGTTTTGAGCATCCATGGTTTAGTCTCCGCACCCTTTTGGCAACCACGGTATACAGTTTTGAGTAACCACGGTTTTCCGTGGCCGCACATCAGCACACCAACCTCCTGGTCTTGCTCGTGCCTCTGCTTCCTCACCACCCCACAACCCCTGGCCCCCTTGCTGAAGGTGACCCCCAGCCCTGCCGGAGGTGCAAGCGGGGGCAGGGAGCTGCTCTACCCGCAGTGGCAGGGAATGGCAGGCCCACTCATCGCTGTACCCTGCTGCCCTGCTTCCCTTCCCCACAACCCAGCACAGCAGAGAGCAGAGAAGCCATGCGGGGGAATCTCCTTGCCTGCTGCTGCTCGCCCTGCGCTATCCCAGCGACGCGCCTCCTGTGTCTGCTCCTGGTTTCAGGGGCGCAGACCTGCGCTGCTGTCCACAGTGCAACCCTGTGTGCAGGAGGCACATCGCCAGGGCAGCGTGAGGTGAGCAAATCCCCACATGGCTTCTCTGCTCCCTGCCGTGCCGGGTTATGGGGGAGGATAGCAGGGCAGCAGGGATCGTCAGCCCTGGCTAGGCCAGGTCATGGGACAATTGAAGTCCAGCAGCTCATCCAGGGGTGCAGGGGGGTGGCTCCTGCTGGTGTCAGGCTCGGATTGTCTCATGACCTGGCTTGGCCAGGGCCCCACGTGCTGCTGGCCAGCCAATTGCACATTGCCAGAGGCAGGCACAAAACACCCACATCCCGCCATTCAGATGGCTGTGGGAGGGGAAGCACTGCAGCGTGCTGTGCGGGGCCACCCAGCACGTCCCCCCCAACCCCTTCCTTTCCCCTTTGCCCGGGTAAGAGGCAAATGTGCTGGGAGAGATGCTGCCACTACGCCCAGTGCATGCTCCATCCCCGTCCGCCAGTGCATACCCGCTATAACCTAAGTACCCCTAGGGGTACGCCTCTGCCCAGTTGACCACCCTGTGTATTAAAGGTGTATAAAAATCATTTTTACTTACTATAGTGTACAGTATTCACATCCCTAACCCCATTTTCTCCATAAGCCTTTAGTTTTGCCAACCATGGGAACTTTCCAGAACCTAACCTCCGTGGTTGGTGAGGGGGACCTGTAGTAAAGAGGCCAGGGGTATGCATGCAAGAAAGGCAGGCAGTGAAGATGTCAATTGAGGAGTCAGTGGGTGAGAGACAGGCTGGAAAGGGGAGAATGAATGTAGCTGATACATAGTGGAGAGGTACCTGGAGAGTCAGACATTAGGCAGGTTATAATGCGTCATAGTTATATGTCCTTAGACCAACACGGCTACAACCCATACCCCTGTAAATCTGGATAATTAGATGCATTCAAGACAGCACAGTCTGCTGAATGGCACCATAGTCTGCAGAGATGAACAGCCAGCAGTGGTGAAAGAACAGATTAGGTAGGGACTATTTAGAAAAGCTGGATGTGTACATGTCCATAGAGCCAGACATGATGCACCCGAGGGTATGGAGGGAGTTGGCTGATGTGACTGCAGAGCTGCTGGCCATTATCTTTGAAAACTTGTGGCAATTGGGAGAAGTCCCAAACAACTGGAAAAGGGCACATATAGGGCCCATCTTTAAGAAAGGGAAGAAGGAGGATCTGGAGCTACAGACCAGCCAGCCTCACCTCAGGCCCTAAAAAAATCATGAGGCAGGTCCTCAAGGAATCCATTTCTAAGCACTTGGAGGAGAAGGAGGTGATTAGGAACAGCCAGAATGGATTCACCAGGGCATGTCATGCCTGACTCGGCAGGCATTGGGGGAGTCCCTGTTCCCCCGTGTGCTGCCAGGAGTGACCAGGAATAACGGTCACAAGCTGGCGGAGGGTAGGTTTAGATTAGATATTAGGAGGCGCTACTTCACAGTCAGGG
>NW_017728949.1:53983132-54004666 GCF_001723895.1 Crocodylus porosus | reverse complement strand
AAACTAGTCAGAGGGGACCAGCAGGCATTGGGGGAATCCCTATTGCCCCGAGCACTACCAGGAATGACCAGAAATAACAGTCACAAGATGGCAGAGGGTGGATTCAGGCTAGACATCAGAAGGCGTGACTTCATGGTCAGGGCAGCTAGGATCTGGAACCAACTTCCAAGCTAAGTGGTACTGGCTCCTACCCTGGGGCTCTTTAAAACAAGGCTAGACAATCACCTTGATGGGGTCGTTTGAGCCCAGTACTCTTTCCTGCCACGGCAGGGGGTCGGACTTGATGATCTGCTCAGGTCCCTTCTGACCCTACTAACTACGAAACTATGAAATGTCAATCCAATTTATTTTTCACTATTCATGTCATTTGTATATTCATGTCTCTTATGCGGTAGAAGGAAAACACATGGATAATTTCACTGTTACGAATTTGCTTTACTTTCAAGTTCTTGCATCCTAGCACAATGTTGCAGTGTTGGGGTTGTAAACAATGTGTGGAAACAGGAACAACTTGAGGAAACATTTCTTTTGGTCTTACTTTTAGAAAGCCTAAATTAGAAAGCAAGTGACCTTTTAAGCCATGTATTATTCACAGACTGGGTCATAATGCTGGTAGTCCTGTCCCCAGGAGATCTCCTTTCAGTCCCAACCTCCTGTTCTCATGACATTCAGAGAAACTGCCCTTCACTCGAGCTCAACTCTGCACTGCTCCTCCTTGCAAAAGATGGCAATAATGCCAAACTACATACAGAAGTTACTGTGACATAAACAGTGTTCCCTTTCAGGTTCCCAGCTCCTTCACATCCTCTTCAAAACTGGCACTATGTTAGAACAGCCAAAATGCTTTGTAGCCAAACACAGCCTTACAATTTTGTTCAAAGCCTTCCATAATCCTTGAGTTCCTTCAGTTTCTATGATAAAACAAAACCTGAAGTGACAGCAGTGGGGAAACAGGAGTCTCTCAGTTTCTAAAAATGTACTAAAAATGAGGAAGCCAAAAGTACAGGTTTCTCACAAAAAAGTAATTGTTGCCAATCAACGAAGGTTGAGTCAAATGTAAAGAGACTCCACTGGCATGAACTTGCACCCTGTCCTTTCAGTTTAATGGAAATTCACTTTTTAATAAAAGAGTTAAAATTCATACTTTTAAAGTTTGGAAAACTAATGGGATGACTTAATGAACTTGAATAATAATAAAACAAAACAAGCCCTAAAAGCTCTTCAAACTCATAAGCTTCTGGAAAGCTTATTCAATGGAGTACTTCTCAATTTATAAGTCCCTGAGTGTCTTCTTTATTCTAGGACCTACAAAGTTTCTTTTCTTCACAACACCCACAATGTCCAGACTTCTTTCAGACCTAGATCAAGCTGAATCTAATTGTCAGCAAATGAGCTGGCTTTTTTATTTCAAGGCTACTGACAAGAAGTCCAACATGGTGCTCTTCCCCTTTATCATACCTAACTAGGCTCAATGCAAAACATCTTGTTTAACTACAGACTCTAAGATACAGCTAATTTATTTTTCTGCTGATGATGCCAGCCATCGAGTGAAATTAGTATGTATGCCAGACTGATGCTATGAAGCTATGGGGAGGAAAATGTGACTATAAACAATTTCTGTGCACCTCAATATTAAAAACAACTAATTCACTGGCTAATCTACGTTGGCCTGTCTAGAATGACACATCAAACACATGGATCACACTTGAACTTCACTGCCTCTGGGCTCCAGTAAACCATCTCCCTGCCTAAGAATGCCTCCAAAAATAGGAGGGGATGGCTGAAAGCTGGCTAAGCTTAGGCTTTTTCCTTGATGATGGAATCCATATCACCCTCCCCTTAAGTGTTGGTCTAAAATACACTTGTATCATCCCAGTAATGCAAAGGGACCCCAGTGAAGGTCAAGCTTCTTATCCACAATGCTCCTCTGTTGATTAATTGTAAACAGCAAAATCCATTAGCAAGTTCTATATGCCAGCTTCTAACCGGGTTTTTTTTTATAGGAATCTCAATCATGTGCCTATTGCAGTCCTCCTTAAATGACAATAAATATTGATCACATCCAAATTTTAAAACAAACCCAAGATGAACATAAAGAAAAACTTTCTAGCAATTGCCTCTGTTTATTAAAACATGAAGTAGCATCCAAAGAAAATGGTACGACCTTACTGCTTTGGCAGTTCAGAGTAAAACTGCTCATTCAAGAAGAGCAATCCTGTACTGGCTCAGTGGACAAACTAAATCATTTGATAAGAATTTTCCATCATTTCTATGATGAACAAAAAAATACTTAAAATGTAAAGCTAGCTTAATTGTCGAGCAATCAAACTGACCCAAAGGAAAATAACAAACAACAACAATGACAATAGTAAGTCTCTTACTGTGTCCACTCCTGCCAGAAGCATTTCAGTCATATTGGCATAGATTTCTTCCAAGTTAAGCTCTTTACTTAATAGGAGATATGTGAGCAGCCCACCTTTTACTTCTTCTCCTTGTTCTAGCCGGGATTGAATATCCTTTAACTTCTTATCAACATGGATTTGACCTTTTGAATTGAAAAAAAAGGATTTTTATTTTTCCCCAATCTCATTTTTCAGTCCTCTTTTTCCCCTCAATTAATCCCAGCTATACTTTGACAATTACATGCATAGCATCTGGATTGTAAAAAAAGGAGTTCAAGAACTATGTCACCTCAAAACATGGTCAGATGGTAAACTCATCATGGTAGAAAGAGACAACATAATCAGCATATTCCTGCATGAGGCCTACACCAATACCCCTTCCCAAACAAGACATGGTGAACTTTTACCTGTATTTTAATTCTATTAACCATACCAGAAAAGGGCAAGGTAAGAAAGAAAACTCAAAACAGAGATAGCATTTTTCAGCAATTATTGTTCAGTTGCTCTTCATATTATTTCTCCTTCTTCCTCAACAAAGGGATATTGTACTGTGGAAGCCCTGTCACATGAATCCTCCTTTATATAAGGCATCAAGCAAAGCTATAGAAAATATATTGTAGGAAAAATACTGTGCTGGCAGGAGTATAGACTAAGGGCCAGATTCTATTCCACCTCTTAGTCATCTAATTCTAAGGTGACTTAAGGCTTAAGTAAAATTCTATCCTATTCCCTGTTCAAGTCTTGACAATTAATTTGTCCATCTACTTTTGCACAGACAGCCATCTTCCCCTTAAGACTGAATGTGAGCAAGGTAGAATAGAATAGGCTAGTGGTGCTCAACCTTTCCAGCATGTGGATTAGACGAGTGGGGCACAGCCAGTCTGTGGGCTGGATCTGGCACACAGACCCAGGTCTGCAGGCCAAATCCAGTCTACGAACTGACTCCGCACCACGGGTCTGGCCACAGACCAGCCCTATGTGCTAGGTCCAGGGCTGCAAACTGACCCCATATGCTGGGTCCGGGGTCATGTGCCAAGTCCAACCCTGTGTACCAGGCCCAGGCATGGACAGGGCCCATGTGGCAGCTCAATCCAGCATGTGGTCCCAGCTCATTCAGCCCATGGGACTCTTCATAAGTCCAAAAATGTAACGGTGAGAGAGTAGTGGCAGCATTAATGGTCCCGGGGCTCCATGAGTTCCATCAATTAACACTGCCACTGCTTCCCCACTGCTAAATTTCCAAATGCATGGGAAGCTCCACGGGCCAGATGACTTGATTCCACAAGGCGGATCTGGCCGATGGACTGTATTTTCAGGACCACTGGCACAGGCACCTTAGTTTACTTATATACCTAATAGCTGGAATAGAATCTGAATGTAGATGTCTTAATAAGTCTTGTGTTTTTTTAATTCAGATCCAGACATTAAGTTAGATTTTAAATTAACAATCTGAAAAAATCTCAAAACACCTCTTAGAGAGTATATAATAAAAGATTTTCCTGTATTATTAATAAAATAAATACAAAAAAATCAAGTGGTTTCCTAACACCCCCAGCTTTTAACTTAAATTATTAAAACAAATTATTATTTCTTCAAATAGTTCTATAGCTGCATTTCAAACTAGGCCAATATTTTGAAAAGTTCTATTCACAAGTAAGTCTGTGCACCATATTTTCCTCACTTATCTTCCCTCATTTTAATTAGTCAGTGTCCTTACTTGGGAACAAACTTGACATTTCTTTAGAACTGATCAACTACTTCCTCAGTGTTAACTTCTCTATTAGTTGCACAGATTATTGTTTTGTCAAAAAATACCTGATCCAAAGCTTATTTAAACCAATATAATAATCCTTGTCAAAGTCAGTAAATTCAATTTAAGACACTGCCAAATAAGTCTAATTTCAAGTAAGGAATAAGTAAGAGAAGAAGATGAAAATAATGAAATAATTATATAAAGTAAAAGAATACACAGACAATACTGAGGAAATTGTTAATACATGGACAGTTTCTCAAAGTTTTACTGAAGGTGTCGTTTTATTAATAATGTATTACAGAAGCATGTAGGTACCCCAATCAAGTATTAGGGCCCCATTGTGCTCAGTATAATATAAAGAAAAAGTAAGCAACTCCATTGCCAGAGAGTTCATAATGCAACAGGTGAACAAGACAGGCAAACAGGGTGGGCGGCATAATGGGGAGCAAAGCTGTGCAAAAAAGGAGGAAGTCTGAGCATCATTATCTTTCAAATAATTAACATGGTTTATAGAATTATGAAATACAGAAATTAAAAGAAGTTATTTGCACAAGGTATCCACTAGCTTGTAGCTGTACTGATCTAGAGGCAAAAGCAACCAGGACTTGTGGTAGAGGTGATATCTTTTTATTAGACCAACTAGATTTTTGCAATTAAAGACTTTTTTTTGCAAAAATCTACTTGGTCTAATAAAAGATATTACCTCTACTACGAGTCCTGACTGTTTTTATTTGCATGCAGAACTCATCACCTTGCAAAGGACTGTTTCCTAGAATACTTATTTTAGTTTTTCATTCGGGCTACTTTCAGGATGAAACTTTCACACCTCTAAAAATATCACCCCGCTACAGACTGACATCTCTTTGTCAAGCAGTTTTTCCTGGAATGCAATGTGAAAGTTCATCTATTTCTCCTATTGTACCATGATAAATAATCCCTTAATATTTTACCTATTTTATTCTTCTTTTTCTCCTTCTTTCCCACATTCTTAATATAATACTACAAATGCAATAAGTTCTATTCAAGACAGTGCCAGCTGCTAGAGAGACAAAGCTGAACTTTTCTGTTTAAATCTTACTGAATTTGAAGAGTCCATCCCAGGATCTGCAGAAAACATTCCAGGGTTTTGGAATAAGTGGACGAAGCCATTTGGGAATAACCCCTGCATACATAGCAGTCTTAAACACGCTAAACATCAACGCCAAAGCCTCAATGTACTCTACAGTCTTCTCTGGGACATTGTTTTCCAAGCACCCTAATCGGCATTCATACAGAATAGTTGCCACACCTGCAAAAGAGAAAGGGCACAGCATTTATAGCGTCTTCATTCATTTTTAAATTATTTATGGTAAATAATTGAAAGCTAAAGGAAAAGGACCTACTTCCAAAAAAGTGACCAATTACAACAAGTACTGTAGTTGCTGTTGCTGCCATTGTTGCAAAATAGCAAAACAAGCAAGACAGGGTTTTAAAAAAGCACACAAACAAGGCAGAAAAATAGTCTTGAGGCAGTCAGCAGCCTCTACATCAGTAGTGTTTGACTTGGGAAAACCTCTAGGCAGCCCAAAATCTAAAGAGCAACTGTCCAGCATCTGCATGGCATCCTCCATAGCATGACAGTGCCAGGTGGATACCCCTAGATGCCAAAGACCTGGTAAATCTTAACACAGGGCACCACATTGCATTTGAGCACATCTCCAGAAGAAGTGAGGGAACCCAAAGCCAGATAGCTTTTCATGCAATCTGCTAATGATGTGAGAGTACCTTGTCCTGGCAGAGGCCCTTTCTCCCATTCTCTCTGTCACAGTAAGCTGGTGATAGTTTTAGCTGGATGGAGAGCATGCAGCATTGTCCAAATAAGACTTCTATTATGCAGTCAGCCAGTAACAAGATGTCCTTGAACAGTGACAAGTATAGCTTTGGTTGCATCTTGTTGATCTGTCTGTTGGTTGCATTCAGCAGATGTTAAGTAGAGGGATACCGGCTAGAATTAGTAACCATATGAATTTTGTTGGCTTTGGTGTGCCTGAGTCTCTGGTTAATCATTCTGACAAGCACATATTGCATATGGTCTAGGAATAATACAGTCCCTTATAAATCAGAGAGCGTACTTAATGATCTTCCTTGTTCTATCAATGATAAAGGCATTAAAATTTAATATCCCCTTTTTTTTGCTTGCTAATACCTGGATCCTTATTTGATTTATTACACTTACATTTTCCTCGCTTCTCACTCCTTTAAACAAAGAAATCACACATACACACAGCTTTTCTGTAGATTCATTAAACTAGAGCTGTAAAGAAACAACATCATGAGTAACTATCACCAAATTTCTACTTGTTTTTGAATAGGTCAGTCCAGAATCTAAATTTTCATTAAAAAAAAAGTTTCTGGTACTTATAATTGTGAAGAAAATTTGGAAGATGCCAACCAAAAACAGTCAATGCACATTTTTTTACTGAAGCCAAAGGCAGAGTGAAACAACAGGTGAGGGGTATGATTTTTTTCAGTGGAGCTGATGAAGCTGAAAGCTAAGGAGAAATATAACTGTCAAAGTTGTTTTACTGCTGATCATTTTTAGCAGAAACATCTAGATACAGTTTGCCAATTACTACTATCATTCTTTTTGACAGTTCAGGAACAATAGCATATGTAACAACCTGTCTGACAACCATAACAAAATAGATGTCCAGTATCCCTATTAGAGATGTGAGGCAGTTTACACTAATTCAAAGTAAGCAGAGTGGATACACTTAATGTAGGTAAACAGTCAAGATTATATAGAGAGAAAGAGAGAGAGGACTAAAGTCAGTAACTGAACCTGGGTCCATTGCGTGGTGACAGAGTGCACTGTCAATATGCCTTCAGGCTGGCACTTTTATGTTTTTCTTTATTACCTCCAGATGGAAGCATGAAACTAAAACTTGTTTCTCTTCTTTTTAGTTAGCCTGAGGATTTTGGTTTGTAAGCAATTTGGGGTGGGGACCATGATTTCTGTTTGTACCCACTGAACATAACTGTGGGTATTATCAAAAACAAAGAATTTTCCTAATGTCAGAAGTATTAGATCTCCTACCACCAACCGCTGTGTTTTTATGTAGAGTAAGCCAACTTAGGTCTGAAAAGATAAGAGTCTGTGCTGCACAGAACTTACAACCCTTCCCAGTTTGGCTTTACAGGTGTATTTTCTGGTCTGTCATTCAAATTGTTAAAGGAAATATTGAATAAAACCAGGCCTGGGACAGAGTGCTTTGTAGGACCCCAATTAAATACCTTCCCAGTTTGATAGCAAGCCACTGATAATTTCTCATTTGGGAGTAGTTTTAAACCAGGTGTGCATCCATCTTACAATAATTTAACATGGACTGTAATTTGCTAGTTTTCTTGCAAGAAAGCTAAAGTCCAAGTAATATCGCACCTGTTGATTTCCCTTTTTGTAGTATCTAGGACTGGAAGGGGCCTCCTGAGCCATCCAGTGCAGTTCCCAACTATCTCAGCCCACACATTGTATAATTCCTCAGATAAAGTTATCCATCTTCGCCTGAAAAGTAAATATATTGCCTGTACTACAGCTTCACAAGCTTACTTCTCTCATGGCTATACATTTTCTTTTTAAGTACCTGGTCCCAATAAACATTTTTCATGAAGACTGAAGCAAAAAAAAAATAATTGAGGGGGACAAAGGGGCACTGAACACTTCAGCCTTCCTTGTTTTTTTTCCCCATAAGGTGATGGACTTAGACCATAAGAACAGCTATTTACTGGGTGAGACCATAGGTATCTTGTGTCACACGGAGGCAGAAAATGGATGCTGAAAGGGAGAGTGAAGAGGGTATGACCCGGGTTGTTTCCATTGCTCCTCTCCCACTTGAGCCTCCAGGATTTCAGGTCTAGGAAGTTCTGATTCAGAGCCTGTACCCCAAACTCCCATGCTCACTAGCTCCTGATACACCATTCCTCCAATAAATTCCTCTCCAACCCAGAGTTAAGCCTTGTCTGAAATGACACAACTTTGAGGCACTCACTTGGCACTTAGCATGAACTGATGAGCTTTAAAGCTCATGTTTTAAGTGCCCTAAGTATGGTCTACATGTAACTTTATCCTTACTTGAATCTGATGTAGAATTAGCCCAGAAAAAATCAGAGGTAAAATAATACCAGAGCAAATTAAACCAGTGCATGTGCTTTGTGTTCACAGGTGCCCTGAAGGAGCCAGTCACTACAGGCTCCCTTTTCAAGAGCTCCCTATGCAGCCATAACAGTCTCTAAGCTCCTTAACTTTGTTCTGCATTAGGACAGTATACTCTTATGCATATAACAGGTTTATTTTTGATACTTCCAATTCTCATTGCCGTTATCCATTAGATTATCTCCTGGAAATCTTCAAGAGGAGACTGGACAGTCACCTTGCTGGGGTCACCTGACCCCACTTGTCTTTTCTGCCTAATACCAGGGGGCTGGACCGATGATCTTGCACCAGCCCCTAACAATCTATGAATCTTCTCCAGATAATTCTCAAAAGTCTTTGGGCATAATTTACATTAATAATAATCAAATAGCATAAGATGATTTTATATGTAATGACAGGAGCAGGTTAAAAATAAAAATTCAGAAGGAACGTAAATAATTTCAATACCAATCAAAGGCAACATGTAGCTCAAAGGGTTAAAGTGCCTTAAGACCACTGGTACCTAGCTTACACTAGTTTTTTAGACATTATCTATTTAGAATAGACCCAGGTTAGCTTACCAAGTAGTCAGCCATTTGAGACAGCAGCTTCATAGATCAGAAATGCTGGAAGTGGTTACAAATCTCAATGAGTCACTATTCCTCACCAAAGAGTGCCAAAATTTTAAGCTTCAGGCAGGTATACAGTATTTTATTGTACAGTGAGAAAGACTACATTTAAATGAGGTTCTTTCTGATGGATATTATGTAACAGAACTCCTCTTAGCATAATTATAAGAAAAAGTTATGCTGCATGAGTTAAAAGACCATATGACATTTTAAAGCAAACACTGGTAAATATCACAAAAGTCTAATGATTTATATAATTCAATTACTGAAAAGCAAATGCTTTGATAAGTGAATGGAACATACTTAAAAGCAGTCGCAGAATACGGCTTGCAGTGGGAAGACACTTAGTGATCTCATTCCCCTGCTTTAACTATGGCAAGTTAGGGTGCTCTTGACGTTGTGGATAAAAATTCTCCATGTCAGGGCTGAGGGGTGCTCACAGTTTTAAGAATAGATTAGACACACTTCTACAGGATAGCTTGGACTGGAATGATCCTGCTTTGAACAGGGAGTTGGACTGGATGAGCTCCTGAGATCCCTTCCAGCCCCATGTTTCTATGAAAATCAGGACCAAAAAAAAAAAATGTTACATATGAACATAATAATCACCATCCTGGTTCAGAGTGGAGATCCATCTACTGTAGTATTCTCTTTCCAACAATAACAAGGGACAGATGCTTTGGGAGAAAATGTTAGAATCCAAAATCAAATAGATTTAGACAACAAAGCGTAGTACTTCTTCATAGCTAAGACTGGCAGAATTTAATCAAGCCAAATGCAACAAACTCATCTGGAATTGGGCCATCCTAATGAAGCTTACCTACCCTACTCTTGTGAACAATACCACAGCATTTTGCATAGGGTGTTGTTTTTACACTGTGTCTATGGATACGACTTCAACAGCAAGTGACATTTAGCATAAAAGTGTTATTGCATGGGTTTTGACTAATGAACGAATGCTACCAAAATTCACTGGCAGAAGAGCTGCAGCATTTATGGAATCAAGGCCTCTGTTTCTTTATTGTTTAGCTTGAGTATAGCAGTAGATTTTTATGCCAGAAACACATAATTATTATTGCATGGTTTAGCGCTTTTCTTTCGAGGTACTATGCAGTGTGTGTCTCACCTTCCATAGAATACTTGAAGAAGAGGTTGTTTACATCGGTCACAGTTTCCCCATCTTCCTCTTGTCTCCTGAGAGTGTGGATTCTCTTAATTAAATCAGTAATAACTTCATTGACTGGTCCAGAGAAAACAGATACATCTTCGGGTTTCAGGATTTTCTGTCTTAGTACTTTCCTCATTTTTAGCCACTGATCCCCCTCCCTAGAAGAAGTAATTAAAAATGCATGCATGCAATTCTTCCTGACAACTGCTAAATCAGCAGAAACTATAGGTTAGATGAGAACCTTTCATTAGATGCTGACAAACAAATTCAGTATTCCCCCTCAAGTAGTGGTTTCAGTGTGTCAAGTTCTACATTCTTATGGTTTCACTCCAGATTTTCATGCAAATAACAAGTCACTGTATAAATTGGGCTGATGTTGCTGTTACAATACACAACCAAGTTTGTAAATTTGATTAACGTATTCTCGTTAGAGGGTTAGAACTGTATAATTTTTCTGTCTGAAATATGTGTGCCTTCAGATGCCTGTTTTATTCACATCTGTGCTAAGTACCTGAAGTAACAGACCAAAATAGCATGCCATGGATTTGGGTTTGCATGTTATCACATTTTCATATATATATGTATGTGTTTCTGTGTGTATATACATTTATATGTATGTATGTGTGGAAAACATTTAAAAAGATAAAATGTAACGTGTATATACACACATATTACACACACACACACTGCACGTGCATATATACATATACACACATATATAGAGATTTATATCTATCTATATCTATCTTATCTATATAGATATACAGATATGTATATACATAAGATATATAGATACAGTTATACATAACACTGTTTTTACTCAAATCCAACACAAGGTTTTCTCCCCTCCGTCAGCAAGAATGGAAAATAACTCTCATCTTGGACCTGAGTACCAGCCCAAGGCAAGTGGTGACTCAGCTCTGGCTTTGGCCCCAGCCATAAAACTGCCATCAATGGTGGCAGATGACAGAACAAGGAGCAATGTTCTCAAGTTGCAGCAAGGGAAGTTGAGGTTGAATATTAGGAAAAATTCTCTCACCAGGAGGATGGTGAAGCACTGGAACAGGTTACCCAGAGAGGTGGTAGACGCTCCATCCTTGAAGGTATTTAAGACCCAGGTAGACAAAGGCCTGCTGGGATGATGTACTTGGGGTTGGTCCTGCTTTGAGCAGGGGCTTGAACTAGATGTGACCTCCTTTGGTCCCTTCAACCCTCACTTTCTATGATTCTGAGCCACCCACTGTCCTGAGCCAGAACAGCTAATCTCATAGGGCAGGGGACACGTGGCTGGGAGGAGCCTGGGGAAACCATAGGCCATACGTGGGTAGAAAACCTGCAGCCTGCCCCTTCTCCCCTCCCCCTTTTTTGTTCCTGCCTCCCTTCCCCCTGTTTCTCTCCTTCACCTTACCTTCTGCTCCAGCTCCTGTCCCTCCAGCCCCAACCCAGCTCAGCCAGGATTGCCAGGCTTTTCTTCCTGACTAGGCTGCGCTGAGGCCAGGCCAGGGCTACACTGCTGCTGACTGCCCCAGAGAAGCAGAGCTGCTGCAGAAAGTAATGGCAGGGTGGGCAGAGAGTGAGGGGTCCATGCATTGCAGGGCAGGGAGCATGCGGAAGGAGGGATACACGGCAAGGGGCAGGCATCTGGTCCTTCACCCCTACCATTTCTTTCCCCACCCCAGCAGTGAGGGAATGAATTTAGAGATGACCCCCCCCCCAGTAATTTAATTTTATATGTGGGAAATTATAACAAATTTTAAATTTTCCATGAATACAATCCCATTATGGGGCCATTGTGTTAAATTTGATGGAATCTTGGATTCAGATAGATACTGGAGTGATGCATACAAAAATATTTAAAAAACTAATGGCAATTTTGAAAAAAAACATTTTGTGTACACCGATCATTTACTGGATCACACCTCTTCGCTATGGAGTCATAAATAATGGGTGCATTTGACAGTGCTGCCATCGGTGTTCCCTGCTACTGTGTAGTTTTCCCACTCGATCACAGACAATCAGTGTGGGAAACCATTTAGCAGTTAGTTTCTCAAGCATCATTGTTTAATATAAAATAAAACAAATGAACAAAGATGAAATGCAATAAATTAATATACACACACATTGCATTTAAACTTCCTTAATTTTTCTTTTAACGAAACGGTATATGTGTGTATGTAATTTCTTTTATACAAAAGCAACATAACCAGATATGATGGACCAATAATTTGATTTAATGTAACAATATTTTTTACTCATATATCTGGCCTAATTATGCTTATCTGAAATCTGTAATAAATTACAATCCGTTCAACTCCTGAGTCTACAGGAGTTTAAAACAGATCGTTCCTAGACTAAAAATTACTTAAACAGCTTTGGAGGTGTCAACTGAAAAGGCTCACACTAATTCATTTATTACTATGTGTTTATGCACACTACTGTCTCTAGCTGGAGTGAATCAGATGTGCTGAAATGTTTATTTTCAGTTTGGGGGAAGAATTCAAATAGGACAGAACAAACTACAAACAAGCAAAAGAGATTTGTCTTTTGCAGAGGCCTGTGTGTTTAAAGCTTAAGGTGTTGAATTTTATTTATCATGCCTTATGGATGAAGTACAGCTGGGGATAACAGTTTATGTATCTATATCATGTGGAAATATGCTACAGTTTCTCAAGCAGACAAAGCAGAAGTCTTCTAAAGATTATTTTTAAATCTCTATTTGCAAAAGTATTCCTCCTGAAAGCATTCCAGTTGGAATGATGCTGCTGCACGTTTTAATTGTTACTGGCCCACAAAGAAGTTTCATTCCTTTAACTAGCACCTTCCAAATATAATTTTATGGTTGGGTGCCATTGCTGTAATTCTGGCCTTTCTTGTATTATTATTTTAAGACTGAATTTAATACTAATCTCATTCTCAGGTTTACACTACAAAGAACCTTTTGACAAGATAAAAGTGCAGTAGCAAAAGCAAGAGAATAGTCATGACTCAAAATAATTAATTTCCCTTTGAATAAATAGCTTACATCATTGAAAACTGTAAAAATACCATGGGACAGTTGATCACACCCACGCAAGCATGTGCAATCATGTTATAGACAAGCTTTGAGAGGCAGATAATTCTTTGTGAATCAGCTACAAATAAAGTGCTTGTCCACACAAGGAAATCAGAGCACAGTAAACCAGGATGCACTAGCTACTCCCCATTATTAATTCCCTGTGGGGACATCTACACATGCAATTAATATGAAGCTGTAAACTCCAGCACGTATCGCACTGGAGTTTATTGTTCCCGCACTGGAGTTTATTGCTTCCGCATTTACATGCGTCTGGGACTGCAGCTCACCAAGCCAGGTCAGAGCATCCCCGGCTGGCTGGGGGCCTGTGGGGGTCAGCCTGCCAGGGCTGCTCCAACCTGGCTCAACATGCTGTGGAGGGGCTGGCTGGGGTGTGAGGGTGCTTCAGTGTGGGGCTAGCTGGCAGGCAGCTCCCACACTGAAGCAACCTTAATTCCCCACCAGCCTCATCAGCATCTAAACATGTGTTGCTGTGCACTGAAGAATGCCACCATAAGACAGCACTTCTGTTTACAAGTACTAACGTATGGTGGAGTTCATTAGTTTCCTGCAGCTTAATAGAGCCACACATGTACACACAGAGGCTTTACTGCAGAGCTAATTAGTCAGCTCTGCAGTAAACGGTTCATGTAGAAGTGCCCACAACAGACAATCGTTGTCCTCAACAGGGCTGCCTTTTTGTGTAGCAGATAACTCCACTCTCGAAGTGGAGAACGCTGTCTCACCCTTAGCGTGCCTGAACTTTGAGGAGTTAGAGCAAAATGCTGAGCTCACTATAAATTCACACATTAGTTTATTGCACTCTAAGTTTCTTGTGCAGGTAAGCCCTAAACAGAAGGTCCTCCAGTCTGATTTCAATCTGGTGTTCCAGAAGATTAAATATGCTTTGATGATGAAAACATGGAAAAGGAAGAAGTGACTATACTTACGCAGAAATGAGTCCAGTGGCTCTTCCACGTAAGTCTCTGTATTCCTGCCAGGATTCCATATTAGCTCTTTGTGGAGCTCCACCTTCTGCCCGGAGAACCTGAGCAACCATGTCTCTGTCTGCAATGGATACTACAAACTGGAAACCAAAGTGAGACTTGAAGATCTTTCCATACTCCTGAGTATGCTTTTGCTGCAATGTCAGCAACAAATCAAAGCAAAAGAAAAACATGAGTAATTAAAAAAAGACAAAGGAAAGTTATACAGTTGTGTCACAGCATGTTGATCTGCACTAACATAGCATAAGATGCCAACTCCTACACAGAAAGTGCACAGTGATATCACTTTAAAAAGAAAGCAAGTTATTCTGGAAGAAATCATACTGCTAAATATTAACAACCTTCAAAGATTCTTCATTACTTGAAAAACAGGAGCTGAAGTTGTTCTAGTGCAGTGACTCTACATCAAGGCTTCCCAACCTTTTCCTCAGCATGACCCCATTTAAACATCTGAAATTTTTTCCAACCCCACAATGATGCAGACAAGATCAGCAAGTCATAAACATGGCATTACAATGTTTATGGTCTTGATATTTTTTCATTTAAAACATTTTAAATAATTGTAACTTCTTTTTAGATTTAAAAAGCAACATTGAATACAAAGTCTAAAAAAGGTATTAAATGCATAGTCAGCTGACACTGTCAAGCGTCTTTGAGATCCCATTTTTTATCACTGTGATCCTAAATGGGGTCACAACTCCAAGGTTGGGAAATGCTGCTCTAGATTCTTTTAAGGGCAGTGTGGAATGATGCGTAATAGTAAGACTGTTAGGAGTGGAAACACCTACACATGATTCATAGCAAAAACAGAGATGTCATGTATGAATCCATAGCACTGAAAACATTCTGACATGGTGTGGTCTTTCTAAGTTCTTTGCAGCAGAAGAATTGCTCTAATTTTTTTTTTTGTAGTCAAATACGAGTGACAGCTAAAAGCTGGCATTTTCCGAGGTGTGCCTTGGGTCTAAAAAGGTGGAGAACCACCGACCAAGTGCAAGAATCATGACCAGTCATGCGTTGAAACGAGAGTTCAGTTGCAAAACTTAAAGTCCAGAAACAGCTTGAAACACCACTAGAAAACACCTTAACAACAGTCTTAAAACACTCATGAGGACTAAAAGAGGAGATCACTTCTAAGACCTTTGAAATTAAAGCCCAGAACTCTAGACACAAGGGGTTAGGTAAACTGAGTAATGAAGAGGTGAAAAGACTCGTAAAGGGGGGAAACTGTACAACTAGATAGCTACAAATTTAGAGAATTCCCCTAAACACCTATTGTGTAGTTCTCCATTATAAAAATATTTGACCTCATACAGATTTGAAAAAGCAAGTGTTTTGCATTAGAAAAAATATCATAATCAAGTACAGAGGTACAAAGAGATAAATGTACACTTCTATATAACAAAAGTCAGTTTTTCAGTTTATTCTTTGCAGTCTACTTGTGGTCTCAGTCTTAGAGCTGTTATCCAAAAAGCAGTGCACTGAAATTTCTAAATTTTAGAGTAGATCTATTTTGCCAAATACATCTCATAAAAGTATATATTGTGGTGCAGAGAAAAAGGAGAGGTGGAGGAGGATCTTGTTCTTAGAGCAAGGTATCTCTGTTAACTGATCCATAAGTTTTATAACCACCAGCTACAGGCAAGGGACAGGTAATTATGAAAGAGAAAGTAGAAAACAGCAATAAAAAGTGAACAAAAAAATTTTCTTAGATTATTTTACAAAGTGACAATCTATTCTTAGGGTCTGGTTACACATTGCACTTTGACCTACTCCAATGCTGATCCATGTTAGTGATAGCTCAAGTTTGGAGCAGTCACACGTTAAGGATAAAAACCTACACAACTGTGACTAGACACTACAGAGCTGTTGAGGTGGAAAGTTTGTCCACACAGAACAGGAGGGTCAGGGTGCGGACACTGCATCCTAGGATGCCAGAGGACTGCAACTTGGGCAGCGTTGCTTTGTCTTCACCTTTGCTTGGTTAGTGTGGGAGTGCCCACATATTAATGAAACATGAACTGGGAAACACAGATCAGAGATAAACTTGCCCTGGAGTGGCATAACTTTAAGCCACCTAAAGTGCACTAATTTCAGGTGTTAATGTGAGGACAATCCAGAGGTTAAAAGCTCTAGGAGCTACCTAAAGCTAATGTGTAACAAGGTCTTAATTCAACAAATATAAACAGATAATTTTTTCCACTCTGAGTTGGCCTAGAAATTAAACATCCATTTCTCAAGAATTCATTTGGAATATTGCTGGGAATGGATTAAATTTAAATATAGTCCAGATTAATTTAAAAATATGTATGGATCACAAAACCACTTTTAGTAGGTAGCAACTTCAGCTCATAAAAATCAGTTAACAGTGGAGGTGATGCAAAGGAAAATCTAAATTTATGGAATCAGAGATGTGGACAAAAAAGCCCACCATTAGGAGTCCATATACAGGTTAGCTCTACCCTTGGAAAGCTTTACTTTTCTAGATATATTAAACCAGTATACTGTACTGGCAAAGCACTCCTAGAGCAAACCTTTATAGTATAGGTTGCTGTCACCCAAGCAAAAGACATGATTCATGCAGAAGCACGGTTTTGTCAGTATAACATAGAGCAATGAGGGGGCCAAACTCTTAGGCAGGTGCCACAAATTAGCCCTGCACCCTTCTGAGTGCCACTCCAATCCCCTTCCCTTGCCCAATCTGTTGCTTTGCTTTCTGCTTCCTGCAGTATATGCTGCTGTGATGCGTGTCCTTTCCTCAATCTGCCACGTGCCCATGCCACTTGTGGCATGCATGCCACAGGTTAGCCACCCCTCCCTTAGAGCAAGACTGCAAACTGGCAGCCCATGCAAGTGGTTAGTATGCAGCCAACAAGACCCTGGAGTTGCCTCTTCGGCTTCTGCATGGCACAGGAGGGTTCAGGAGCCAAAGGCTGCACGCCACTGGCACTGACCAGGAGGCACCCCTACAGCATGTGGCCCCTGTAGTGTGCTGCCTGGAGCTGTACACCAGTGTTGCATGCAGCCCCCAGCCATACCAAAGTTGAGTAGCCTTGCCTTAGGAAACTTTTACTGGAATCTTGAAATCATTCATAAATCAAACCGCTAACCAAAACAGCTTTTCCAGTAAATGCCTGCAGTGTAGATCTGGACTAAATTTGAAAACTATGCCTTAGTCATCCACATTTTCATAGATTGAATGTTTAATAACCTCAAAAAACCTTGGGCTGAATGCATCATACTTTGTCATATAATATTACATGCTTAATTCATACATACTTTCAATTACACTATTTTAAGTTATCATAAGATATCCTAGGAAGGATAGAATTCAGTTACAACAAATATGGACTGAAATCAAATGTGCACGAGTGCAATCAAATTATTTTTATGTTCTTTCCATCAAAATGGAAATAGTTAAGAAATTAATTCTTTAGGGCAATGATTTTGGCTTCTCTGATCTGCCATAGCACACCAGGATAGTCTCTGTAACAAGCAATAACAACAAACAGAATTGTGTTCTTATGCATCAGTCCTCTCTCTCTCCCTTCTGTATATTCAGCTTCTAAATTGAATCCAAACTCTTTCCTCTTCACCTTCATTTTCCCACCCTCCAGATGGGTCACAGGAGCTCCAACTCTACTGAATTCAGAATCCTTCTCTTCCACCCAGAGTTTCTGCAGGCACCGCTGCTGTTGCCTGAACTAACTAAATGCTGGAATCATGTTACAGAGAACAGACCCTTCTTTGTAAAAATGCTTAACTTGCCCCATCCTTTCTGCATATGGTGCATGAACATTTCTGTGTGTCAAAGGACATCATTTAAGTAGCTGTGGTGGTTACCAAGGGGTTTCAGATTAATTCATTCCTGATGTTCACTGTGTTGTTAAATTTGACAGAGAGTGATTAATCCAGTTAGAGAGTGTATGCAAACAAGCCATCATGATTTGTAAAGTTAAAATTTGTGAGAATCTTGACAAAATGAAAGCCTTATAATGTACTAAAATCCTCACACCTTTTTTTTTTTTAATTATTATTATTTTTCCTTCCCAAAACTACATTTGAGCAAGGGAAAAATCTTAAATCTTATAGTAGTTGCATATTGATATATATTACTTAGGACTGTTACAGCTCTCATTTCTTAAATTTGTATTATAATTTAAATAACTGTCATAACATTGACCAATACATCAGTTGTTAAGGTAACATGTGATGTTTAACTGGCACATAAACAGATCATTTGTCTTTCTTTTCTGGGGAAGTCTAGCTGTTTTAAAGGCAAAGACCGCTAATCACTTTTTTGGTTACCAATCCAATTAAGCCAAGAAATTCAAAATTAGAAGCCTAAAGTTTGGCTGCCACTGGCCTCAGTTTGGATTTGGGACCCTAACTCCAAGCTCCTATATTTTTAAACATTAATTGGAAGAAATAAACATCTGTTCCCTCAAATTAAGCAACTTGCTTAGTAGGGTTTTTTCCCGTTTTCTGCCTCTTCCGGCTATGGTTAGTCCTCTCATTTGTCCTGATTTTTGTTTGTTGGTCCTAACATTCTTTGTTTCTATCCTGGTACAGTAAGTTTTCTAGAGGTTTCCCTCTCTTCTCCTCTACTTATCAGGGCTATGTTTAAAAAGCATTACTGGCCTAACTCATGATAAGGGATTCTGGCTTTTTATCAACATAATTATGCTGGTAAATGTTCCGTTGTAAATGAAGCCATGCTAGGGTAAGAAGCTTTATACCAGTAGATTGATTATTTCACTCCATCAAACTAGAATAACTATATTGCTATAAGCATTTTCACACTGGTTGAACTGCTTTCTACACAGCGGTTATTTTACTGTTTTAACTATGCCAACACAATTAAGGCAGCAACATTTTAAAGCATAGGCGTGAGCTTAATTTCACGCCCTGACCCATACACAAGGAGTTTGACTACAGAGCCTTCCCACCTTTAACTTCTCAGTACAAGAAGCACCCACAATTGTAATCTACATATTTTGGTGGGGAGGACGGGAAACAGGCCTTCCAAATCCTGACTTACTGTAAATTGTAAACCAGATTTGTATATTTGCTTAACAGCGCATACTTGCAGTGTTAGAAAATCAAGAGGGAGGCATCATCTTTATTTTATTGAAAGGGCTTCATGAGCATCCTTTTGAAAGTTTCCCCTGAGTATTTTTCTGCCCCATGCCTGTCTGCTCCACTTTCTTCAGTGTCTGAGAGCCTCACAACTTTTCTCTGATCTTGGTATTACCACGCACTAGATGTTGCCCTATTCAGATCTCCCTCACCTCAGGGTCATGACTCCACAAAGGAAGGGATATAGGAATATAGTTGTTGTTGCGGCTGGTTGATGGGAGGCAGAAGGCCTCTACCCTACCTTCTAGCTGACTTCAGACTAATACGGCTCTTCCCTTACTCACTGACAGTCTATCAAGGTGCATATATATCTATATATAGAGATATATCTATATCCACCCTGCCTTCTAACTCCTTTTTCTGTTGCTTGATGGCACATGATTTTGGATATTTCATCTCTCCCTGTAGTGCACAGTCTGCTCCACAAGTAACACCTCATTCCTCCTGGAGCAAAATCATGAGCTGATAAAAATAGTATGTGACAAGGAAACAGGAAGCAAAAACCCCTCAATTGTTGGTTTCTTACCTAGAGATTAAATGCATTCCAGACACTAACCAAGCAAAGCTGAAGACACTGCTAGGGAGCTCATAGTCTCTGGCTAAAACGCCCAAGGTAAAGATGTTTTGCACGGTAGGATTCTCAGGGTGTAATAACAGCTGGGAGGCTCAAACCCAACTACAGGAAACACGCAAACTGTATCGAATATTTACTTTGTGTCTAAAGTGAAATGGTCTCTAGCCAATATTTAATGGAGAGAAAATTTCTTCAAGCAATAATTATGCCAACCAAGGCCATAACACAACCATGTTTTTGTACCACAAAGGAAAAATCACTAGGGGGGGCCATCCTTGAAGGAAGAAGAAAAAAAAAAGCATTACTGTGCATTTATCTTATAATTCCTTATTTCATTCAAACATAAGCACTCACCCTAAATCCACCTGCACTGGCACAGGGCCCTTTATAAAATTGTCCATGGAAGATAATTTCTTATAAAACAGCCAGGAGCAAATGGGGGGGGGGGGCAGGGGGGGACTGATACAATTGCACCGGCTTTGATTCCTGGTCCATCCAGAGTTTAAAACCAACTTCTACAGGCACAGGGAGAGTCTGATGGTCTGTGCCTGAAGAAGGGTGTTTGTGCCCAAAAGCTTGCAAAGAACAAATTTTCCCCAACTATTTAGTTGGTTGAATAAAAGCACATCTACCCAAAGGACCTTGTGTGCCCACGTCCTTAGACCAACACAGCTACAGCCAACACCCCCAAAAAACGAAGGTCTCACACCTGGCCAATTCTCAGGAGTGCACACAGTTGACAGTGTTGGCGTCTACTGATTCCTAAGGAGGACAGGAACCCCGAGGTGCCAGATCCCAAGGCAGGACGGGTTTCCTCCGTGCTCTGACACCCATACCCGATTAAAGACGGCAACCTGACATCTCCACCCTGTGTCCCACGCAAATGGCTGCCACAGCCCTGAGTGCAGTTACCCTGGAGCTTCGCTCTTCAGCACGTCTAACCAACCATCCCTGCCGCCCACACACCCCCTCAAATTAAGCAATCGAGTAACGTGGTATGTGATGCCGCCTCCTAAAACCTGTCATTGCTCCTCTTGGCTCCTGAGAGGTGACTCCCATGGCCTCTGGCTGTGGGGGTTTACAGGCAGTTAATAAATGGGCTACCAGCTGCACATGTAAAAGGCTGGGGGGATGCCTAAAATTTTGCAGGGTGGTCGCCAGTGTTGCCAATTCTCACAAGCAGCACCCCCTTCAAAAACAAGCCCAACCCATTTCAGAGACAGAGGAGTGGGGGTGCTTATCAACCTGTGACTCTCAAACAAACAACATTGGGGGGGTTGGGGGGGGTTAAAAAAAGCCCAATTCCAATAAGTGGACTTGGCAGCACTGGTTGTAGCCCTGTTGGTCTAAGAACACAGACAGACAAGGTTCTTTGGGTCCCTTTTATTAGATAGTTGGAAAAACTGCTCTTTGCAAGCTTTCAGGCACACACACCCTTCCTCAGACGAGCACCATCAGGCTCTCCCTGTGCCCATAAAAGGGCGTTTGTGCCCAAAAGAGCAATTTCCCCAACGATTTAGCTGGTCTAATAAAAAAATCGGATTTTACCTCAAGAACACTGTCTGCCGAAAATTTGGCAGGCACTTCCTTTCCTTCCCATCCACCACAAGAAAGCCCCCGCCCCACAAAACACAAGCATCGG
>NW_017728949.1:53976468-53982107 GCF_001723895.1 Crocodylus porosus | reverse complement strand
AAACCCCCTCACAGTTAGTGTCTATAGGTACAAAACATGCACCAACATCATTTTTTGATGTAGGGATGTAGAAACCCCATCACAGTTAGTGTCTATAGGTACAAAACATGCACAAAAATCATCTTTTTCATGTAGGGGTGTAGAAAATCCCCTCACAGTTAGTGTATATAGGTACAAAACATGCACAGAAATAATCCTGTTCTCGCAACTTGAGGCTCAACTGCATTGATACAGCTTGTGTCTTTGCTTTGGGGCTGAAAAGCAAGATTTGAATGCATTGTTTTCTACTGGAAACAGCAGAGGTTTTCAAGTCTCGTTGCACGAAAACTGAATGGGAAGGAAAGGGCTCCTGACTCGTGTCTGTTCTGTCACCTCCACATCAGTGACATGATGCTGAAGTGACACATGGGATTAATTGCTACTGTTAACTCCATTTTTCAATTTGACTGAGAAGTCCTGGAAGAAAAAAAGCAACAAAGTTTGTACCTGAATTTCATGAATGCGGCTGAAGCCGTCTTTCCAGAAGAACTCGTACAGGTTGCTGAAGACGCTGGGTCCAGGCATTTCTCGCAGGCTCCTCACCCTGTGGTGATGGGCAGGCTTCAACAGCCCTCCTGCCCCCTCCGTCACTGCCATCCCCTCCTCTTTGTCCTCTGCCGCTGCTTTTGCCGCTGGATTATTTTGCACCTCCAGAGCGGGGCTGCTAGAAATTTTGGGCATCTGTTGAAACCTGCAGACAAAAACCACACGATAAAAGCAACCCCTTCTCTCGGGTTCAAGAGCCTGTTTACAATTGGTTTTCAAAACCTTCAGTAAGAGAGACATTTTTTTTTCAATTAAAAAAAAACCCGTCCAATTTGCTTCTGCAGCTGCTTTATTTGGTTGCTGTTTGTCCTCTGCTTTAAGTTGTAGGAGCAGCACTTCCAACTCTTGACTGCACGAGCATCAGTTTACACAGGCCATTATGAACGGCTCCCTCCCCCTCGGGCTGGGAAAGGGGGTGGGTCTGGGATGAGACTGAACCTATTACTTTGTATAATTCAAATCAGATAAACTTACTCCTTAATCGTACACTGTAGCGATCAGTTTAGTTTTCTCCTCCCCCGCTCCCCACTTTGACAAAAATGTGCATAGGGATCATCTTAATTTTCTCCTTTATTAAAGGGTGGATTTAAGATTTCCCCCCCTATGATCCAGTTCATTTTCATGCATTTCAGCAAATACCTAATACATTGCATAATATATGTAATTTCTAGATGCAATATATCTAAATGAAATAATTATTGCACTTCTCTAGGTCATAATTCTGTAACTAGGCAATAAAAATTAAAAAAATACTAATAGTTCATGTATAAATGGCAGTGCTTTCTTGGAATAATTGTATATTTTTGTTCATATTTCTTACAACCAGTGCTCATGTACATACTTTATTCTTGAATTTATTACGATTGTGTGTCTTTTCAGAGTGCTTTTCTCCAAAGGTACATCTTCCTACTCTTGCAGAAGTTTTAATTGGACTCTCCCTTTTTATTGGATATCATATTCAATTTTGCTTTTACTTTCTTGATAAACCTATAGACATTTCATCATGATTTTTATTCTGCGCATAAACTTAAAATTCCAAACAGGATGTCCTTCTGTTTTGCCCAATGTTTTTAAAAGACTTTTACTGTCTTCCCGTTTACGACTTGATGCAAGTAAGGTGCTCAGTTGGTTGTTTCGTGAAGTGACTGTCTCACCTGCAGGCCTGTATCCAAATGCAGCAGTTAAATCTGAGTGAGAAGCTATGAGCTGTCCAAGTAAAACTTTGTCAGGGAGATATGGCTGCCATGTGACGGTCCCTGAGTTTGGAATTCACAACTCCTGGAAGTTTATCAGAGCCAAATCTAGTGAGCTTCAGCACATACCGTGAAATATTAATGTAATGAAGATTGGAAATTTATGTTTTCTAGGGCCTTGATTCTGGAAAGATGCATGTGCTCGGCTATCATTGAGACCAATGGTTCTCAACTTTCTTTGTAAACATCGACGGCCAGTGCCGACCCAGCGCCCCTCACTCCCAACCAGCTGTCCCCTACCCCCAGCCTCCCAGCGTGTGGGGCAAGGGGGCCCCCCAAGCAGCCCCTTGCAGACTGGAGCTCTGTCAGCCTGCAAGGGAAAAGCCACGTTTTTCTCCTTTAGAGAACCTGTTTTTAAAGTTTGCTCATGACCCTTTCATATATTGTTGCCATCCACTGATTAAGACTTTTCCAATTTACTGTATTTACTCAAAAGAGAAGGCAACCCTGATTATAAGACCACCCCAATAATTAGATTCTATATATGAAGAGTTATACCAGAGAAAGGAAATCAAGAATTTTCTGGAAGGGACTGAAGAGGAAGAAGAGATACAGAAGATAGAAGAAAAGATAAGTTTAACAGAAGTGGGAGAGTGCTTAAAACCTTTAAAAGAGGAAAACCTCCAGGAGCAGAGGGACTACCCATGGCATTTTACAAGAAATTCTGGTGGGGATCAATATAGCAGAGGTCTTTGAAGAAATAGTGGAAAAAGGAGAGGTGGGAGAGGATTTTACAAGAGAAATAGCAATGTTATTACCCAAGAAAGGAAAGAAAAAGCTTCTTAAGAACTAGAGACCAATTACCCTGCTAAATACAGTGGCTCTGAGAATAGGAAGAACATGAAAAAAGTTATACAGGAAGTTCAAACCTGTGCAGTCCCAGACAGAAAGATTTCTGTCTCCGTTTGGCTGAAAAGCCATACTCTGACACACGTTCAGGAGAAGTTGAACATGGCAGTAGCAAATTGGGATCTGGAGAAAGCGTATGATAGAGTGGACCATGATTTTCTATTTGAAGTGTTAAGGAAAATGCGCTTCCCAGAGAAATTGATAGGTCGGATAATTTGCTATATAGAAAGCCAAGTGCTAATAAATGGACATCTGAGCAGAGCCTTTAAAATCCAAGCCAAGGGTCAGATAAGGGTGCCCATTTTTGCCAATATTATTTGTATGTGCAATGGAGCCACTGGCACAAAGAATAAGGAAAGATAAAATCGTAAGTGGGATAATGATACTAGGAGGAGGAGCGGTAAAGTCTATCATTGTAGTGGCTAGGGAAAAATGATTGATTTGAAAGGGTACAAAAACACACAACAGAGTATGGTGAAGTGACTGGGGCTAAATGAAAAGAGCTATGATGAGAGTGGGAAACTGGAGGGACCTAGAGAAACTTGGACTACAAGTAGTAGCAGAGGGAGAGAGCAGAGTTGTATGGATCCCAATCAGGGCAGAAGGGAAAGAAAATAAAGCCTGGGAAAAGGTAGCAGCAAGGGTGCAACAAGCATTATGGTTGTTGTGGATGGGAAGGACACTGTCCTTGCTGGAAAAGTGGTGGCAGTTAAGGCAGTGCTACTGACAATAATTTTGTATACTGGAATTGTGTGTCCAGCGTCATGCTAGTGAAAATACACAGGGAAATATGTATGTTCTTTTGGAAAGCAAAAAGAGAAAGGCTGGACTGTGTAAAGCAAATGAGGTGAGGAATGAGGGATGTTGGACATAGAACTGTTTGTTTACACAAACTGTGTTCATGCAATGTGTAAAGCGGCAGCAGGAGTGAAGGGAAAGCAGAACGCTTTAGCTGATTTTTGGCAGGTACGATCTTGAGAAGATGGGAAATGTATGGGGGCTCTTGGAAGAAGCCACTGGTGTAGCAATCTACCATTCATTACATAAGAATGGAAAGTTTTGTAAAAATATACAAAATAAGAAAGGTGGGGCAGGAGGCCCTGAAAGATCACAAGAGATCGACAGAAAATGTGAGCAAAGGAGACAGTATGGCACCAGTGAGAAACTTCACAGCAGGACAACAAACAACAAAGGGGAGCATGCTGATCTGGCTCAGCTGATGGTTAGAAATACCTTGCTGGTGAGTGAGGTGCATCAGCAGTGTGTACAAGGGAGAGATGTGGGGAGGAAGAAACCATGGGATGCATTTTAGGAGAATACATATGCAAAGGTTGTGTGGGAAAAGGGTACATTTCTTTTGGAGTGTCACAAAAATAAACCAGTCCTTATCGGAAGAGACAGTACTATACAGACCCATACCAAAAGGGCCTGAGAAAATAATATTGAGAGCACTGGTAGCAAGTGTGCAAACGAATATGTGGAAAGTAAGAAACCCCTGGGTGTTTAAAACATTGGCTTTCACTGAAAGAGTGCCTGATGTTGGGACTGTACGAACTGAATTAGTACATCGATCAGGACAAGAAAGGTTGGAGAAGAGGCAGCAGAAAAGAAATGGAACAAAAAGGACTAGTCACACTTGTTTCACTGAACCAATAGAGTGGACTGATGGGCATTTCAAAGGTGTTACAAGCAGTTTTGAAGTGTAATAGCTTTTTAGAGGGAGATTAAATAATAGTTATGGGGCTCCTTATGAAGAAATAACATTTTTTGGTTTTTTCAGGGGGTCTTGGGGAAGTAGATGTATGTTGCTATGGGTTTTTTAACATATGTAGGTTTATCGTTTGTTACATAGTTGGGTTGCAATATGAAGTGCTGGTAAAACAACGTTGTTTAATATGGAAGTTTTGTAAGTGTGCAGAAAAAGGTTCTTGTCAGCATGATTGCCCAATGTGGGCCATCTGTTTAATAGTTACTCTCACTGTTAGCGGCATTTAATTACCTTCATCACTGAGTTCCATTGCTGAGCACATGCTGCTTTGGCAGCAGTTTAATGACAGACAGTCTATTTAGCAAAATTTCCTTGTATGTTTGTAAGATGAGAGGCTTTTTGTCCTGTATTTCAATAAATACAGTACTTTGAGTAGTAAAATTATGTATGTGCATAAGTCTGTAGAGCAGGTAAGAAATACTGTTCAGGTACAAAATATAAATTAACACACTCTTTATCCTAATATCAATAATGGGGGGCCCAAAACTAGACACAGTACTCCAGATGTGGCCTCACCAGTACAGTACCTAAGGTTTCTAAAAACAAAATGAAATCATTGAAGGTTTTTAAGAAAAAGTTAAATGCATTCTGTCAGGAATGGTCCAATAATATTTGATTCTGCCTCAGAATTGAGGGGCAAGCTAAAACAGCACGTCTCACACTTTTTGCATTTATGCGCCATCAGAGTTAGATCGGCCACGCTTGTGTCGTCCTACTTCAGCTGCCAAATGTAGTTTAATGCTTTTGCTCATGCACAGTATTTGCATGATTTGCACATGCATGGACAGTGGACTTATTGGGTGATATTTATCTTTATTTGTGTCCCCTTCTAGACATGTTCCACAGTTTAGGAAATGCTGGATTAGACAATCTCCTTTTCTGCCCTATATTTCTGTTTGATATATCCATCATAGTTGAAATACATTTCTATCCTATAAAAGTGCTCTCTAGGAAGAGATGATCATAAAATAAAACTTTTCAAGAAGGATGTGACCAACATGGAGAGGGTCCAGAGGTGGGCCACTGGCATGGTCAGAGGGCAGCAGGGCAGGCCCTACGAGGACCTGAACCTATTCAGCCTCCACAAGAGAAGCTAGTCAGAGGGGACCAGCAGGCATTGGGGGAGTCCCTGTTCCCCTGAGCACTGCCAGGAGTGACCAGGAATAACGGTCACAAGCTGGCAG
>NW_017728949.1:53956117-53976298 GCF_001723895.1 Crocodylus porosus | reverse complement strand
AAGAGAAGTGATGCTGGCTCCTACCCTGGGGGTTTGACCCCAGCACTCTTTCCTGCCATGGCAGGGGGTCAGACTTGATGATCTGCTCAGGTCCCTTCCGACCCTACTAACTATGAAACTATAAGGAAAATGTTAAAAACAATCAGTGATTTGGATAGAGTTCCATATAGCTGTGCTACCCAGAGTACTTTGGTGATTACATTTCCCCGAGCTCTAAAGCATTTAAATTAGTCCTAAGAGGCAGCCAAGCTCTGTTTGAGAACACAGAGACTCTCAGGAAGCAGTCCAGTTTAGCAGGTAAAGGTCTGATCTGATGCTGGGGATCAGTAGCACAGAGCTGCGCTGTGCTGCACCCCCTCTGCAGTGTTCCCCTCTGTGGCAGAGCCTGCTACGCTGCCACATCAGTGTTTGCCCTCCTTGCAGAGGGGATAGCGGTTAGCAGCCAAGGTAGGCAGACAGCTGGATGCTCCAGGGGCAGAGATTTGTGGCCTGTGGTAGGGGCTAGGTCACAAAAAGTGGCCCACTGCACAACTGGAACCCAAATTTCCCACTTCCTACAAACACCAAGCTACAAAATAGGTGAGGGGTCTTGCCCAGTCTGTTTTTGAAGCTGTACCACTTAAACAAGAATGCAAGGGTCAGGTGGTTGGAAGAAGTAGGAGGGAACCTACTTCTGTAGCTGAGTGGTTCGGACACTCTGCTGGAAGGGGTAGTCCTGTTTCCTAGCACTGTTGATCAGTATCATCACTAGGGTGCAACAACAGAAGTAACAGCCCCAGGCATCACTTTTGGTGGGGAGGGGGGACCTGAAAAAAACCCAGAGAGCTGCTGCTGAAGCTGCATGATCAAGTCAGTGGTGAAGCAGCAACCAGGAGTTGTCACTGCCTCTGTGCCCTGCTACACTTACTGCTGTTTATGCATTTTACATTAGATAACCATAGCTTAAAATCATAAATCCAACAGCAGGGACCATTTAAATTAGTTTATTTCATGGTTTATTCTCTTTCTTATGGTAACAACTTTTATGCCTTGTTTTAATACATATGTTATAGTATTATATAATCTTAGGTTTCTGTTAGAGCTATTCCACAATATTTTATTGTAGCACATTAAGACATATTTCGTAACATTCTATGTCAGCATTTTCTTCTGGCACAAGCATGCTTTAAAATAAAGTAAATAAACTCTTTTTAGGATACGCAAGAAAATACATAGTGATAGAGAGGCACCACTAAGAAAAGACACAGAGGACATAAGTAGTCCCTGTGGTTCCAGACAATCACTGTGAAACTCCATTATTTTTCAACAGACTCTGCTGTTTTACTATGGCTTTAGAGAGCTAGCCATGCTAGTCCAAAATCAGGCAGAAGAAAGCTTATGCCTTTCTGAATGCTTTACTTTTTAAGGTACCTCGTTGCCCTGCCATCTACATTATGGCTTTAATATTACAAAGCAAAACTGTTTTATCTTTCGTACCAGCATAAGTAAGAATGATGTTTTTGCAGTTCTATGGCACTGTTGGGGGAGAGGGGGAGGGAGAAGGTGACCCTTCATAATGTCACTGCATGGTTTGCAAAGCCCTTCTAAACACTCTTCCTGCTTCCTATTCACACAGAACAGCTACATTTTCTCCAGTGTGAGGACTGGCCACTGGTTCACAGATTCGGAGACGTTTAGGGCTGGAAGGGACCTTGTGAGATCATCAGGTAGGATGACTGCTGGGGTCAAATAACCCCAGCAACGTGTGCGTCCAGTCTCCTTTTAAAATGGGGTTGGATTCGATGATCTGTTGAGGTCCCTTCCAACCCTAGCATCTATGGATCTATGAATCTTTTGAAGATCTCCAGGGTAGGTGCCTGCACTGCACCTGTTGGGAGTCTATTCCAGAGTCTGGTCACATGAATTGTGGAGACATTTTCCCTTATATCCAGTCTGAAACCTTCTTCTAGGAGTTGCTCCTGGTTTTTCCCTAGAGCACTTTGGTGAATAATTGTTCTCCTGGCCCCTGATGCTCTCCCCTGTTATATTTGTAAGCTGCCACCAAATCCCCCCCAAAGTCTTCTCTTTTCTAGGCTGAACAGTCCCATATTCACAAGCTATGACTAACCTGTTCCTTGCAAGCTCCTCAATTTCCTCTAACGTCTAACCACCTTACTGTCCATATCCCCATATCTCCCAATCCTAGGAAAAGACAGAAGATACAATCTCAAAATTGAGCCGACTGGGGACAAAGATGAATCAGCACTATTCTTTTCTCATCTTAATTGGAACATGCACCAGAGCAGACATGACATGCAAGGGCAAGGCTCTTAAAAATGAAAGACAAAGGAAAAGGAACAATTTAGAGAATTCAAATAAGCATAGCCAGCTGTCTCAGGAAAGGAGCATGTTTCTCAGGGTTGAGAAGGCAAAGAATAGGTTGCCACCTGAGCAGAGCTTCAGCATTACATTCAAGACTGTCAAAACAAACAGGGAGCTGCAGGGCACTCTCTAGGGATTATGAACACACATACACACGCTTACTTACATCTTAGAATAGTACAGAAAAAAGCTCACTGCATCAGGATACCATGACACAAAAGGAAGATGGCAAAGAATGATTTATCGCTGCCTTACTTTCCCAATATTGGAAAGAAACTGTAAGGATGGCATTTCAGAATTGAGGGGGAAAAATGTTCATTTTTGATACCACAGAATCCAAACATTGGTTAATTTACCACTGATTAACCAGGCATTAGAACTCTACTGTGAAGTCACTCTTCCAATGTATGAACTCAGAGAGTTGGGAGGAGGGGGGAAAAATAGGCCTGTAAAGTCCATTACAGAAATTGTCCCAGTGCCATTCAGGAGTCCTCAAAGCAGCAAACACAAAGCTATCAATAACCTTCTGAGCGCTGACAATCTATGTAAACTACAGTGACATGACCTTGTAATAGCAAGTAATACTGAACCTCAATCAAACTGATCCCAAGAATGGAGTTACTCAGGTCACCTTGTTTTTTACTGACTGGTAACAACCGGGGCGTGGTAAGGAGATTCCCAAGAGTCACACTGCTGGACACTTAGGGATGCTCCCATGCTGCCACACAACTACTGAAGTTCTGGGATCAGCTTCTTTCAGCCTTCTGGAAATGTCTTTTACCATCCTTAAATAATGCAGCAACAGCTCGTTATACGAGGTGTCCAGCACAATCCTTCCTCATGAGATATATCCATTTCATGAACCCAGAAACAAGGCTGCGTTAAGTGGATGCGATCCACAAGCATGTCTTCCATAAGCAGCTGATTGATGTTCTTCTCTTCCTGCTGCTATAGCTGCTGCTAAGGTAACTACTGGCACTGGTGAAAAACGGTGTCAGATTTTACTCAGTTACCCCAGTAACAAGGTGACAAATTTCAACAAGCTGCTGCATGATTATGACAACCAGTACAATGGCATAAAGAACTGTGTTGTTAATGTGGATTGATAACAATTTGAGACTAGCACTAGCCAATTAAAGAAAGAAAACAAAGAAAAGATGCTAGGATAGTGAGAGTATTCACAGGAATTTGGAGTTTTGATCCCAGCTCCCATAATACCTGTTGATTTTGGCCAGCTTCTAACATGGATCACACAAAGAGCCATGAGAAGACTCTCACTATGCATAAGACACAATAGCGGGATAGACAGTCATGGGAGATGTACCAGAATGCCACACATTTCGCAGGAAAACAGTGATTCAGATTGAAGTAGGTGACTACTGGCTGTGTAGACACACTTACCGTGGACAGTCTCAAACCAAGCTCCTCTTTCTCTGCTACTCAGCCCCACCTACCCACTGAAGACAGGATCTCCGATTTCTCTTTTTAGTCCAGCTTGTAATGCTTACCACAAAAATAGTAGACTTGCAGTGTTATTGTGCTTGTGACAGTCAAGCAAATGCACAAGTAGTAAGGTTTTTTGGGTGATATCTTATTGGCATACTTTGTGGCTGAAGGTTTGTTTAACATCTCTTTCAACTATGAAGTAAAAGGTATCACCAAGAAAATCTTTGTTTCATGCGAAAATATGTACTTCAGAACCAAACATCAAAAGAAGAAATAAAATCTCTCTCCAAGTCTTCCTTTCTCTGTCTAACTGAACATTATTTTAAAATAGTTCATTCAGGATTATAATGTCCTCATAAACCTATATATATATATATTTCTAAAAAAAAAAAATCATTCTTGGCCATGTGCAAGCTTTCCCCTTCCTCAGGCTCAGGGAAAATTAAAGATGGTAAAAAGATTATTTAATTTTTCCTGAGCCTAGGGATGGCTGTGTGTGCCCAAAAGCTTGCTGAAAAAGGTATTTTTTTTGCAATTTCTTAGTTGGTGTAATAAAAGGTATCATCTCTGGACCAAGAGTTCTAGAGTTTTGCATTTCTTTTTGTCTCAGACCAACACGGCTACCAAATACATCCCTGAAACATGTCAGTAAAAAGCATTTGATGTCAGCAAAGGCATAACAACCTTGATGTGTCAGCAGCTGCACATGAACTGCATCCTCTCGGATAAAATCTGAGAGAAAAGTGTTACCCCTGCTGGAGAAGATTTTCTGTGGACTTGGCCATATCTGTCAAACTTTTATGTGCCCATCCCCCCCCAATTACTTTCAGGCACCTGTGCCCCCATCAGTCAAACTTGCATGTATCTAGTTTCCCTTTCCCCAATCAACCATTCATTTAGTCAGGCTGCAGTGAACCTAAGATCATCAATTAGGCTCGTGTTTGACTTGCTTTCATAGATCTCATAGACATTCAGGCTGGAAGGGACCCCGGATGATCATTGAGTCCAGCCCCCAAATTAGCCTGTGTTTATCCAGCCATGTTTTCAATCAGCCTGTGTTTATCCAGCCATGTTTAACCAACGAATCTTGCTTTGATCAGTCAGGATCATCCCCTCCCCCAACATATCAATAGCATGACTAAAGTTGGGGCTGTTCCTGCTTTGAGCAGGGGGTTGGACTAGATGTGACCTCCTGAGGTCCCTCTCACCCACATTTTCTATAATTCTGTGATCTCATGCTTTGGGGAATTTTACTCAAAAAAAAAAAGAATTTGCTTAAATCCTCACTTTTGTGGACAATTTCAAGAAAATTTCACCTCTTTATACTGTAGGCAAGGTTTTAGCTTTTGTCACTGTAAGGAAACACTTGGAAATTAAATTCAAGTGGACTACAAAAGCTCATAAGATAGCAAGAAAAAAAATCCCAAATTAGAACAAAAATTAATGATTTTTCAGAATTCCCCATGTTGGGATGGCATTGCTTTATTAGTGGAGTGCCTTGTCCCCCCACCCATTAAGGCTGTGTGCACCCTTAATCCAGGATTTAAAATGTACCCATTTACATTAGGTCTTCTCAGATTCCATATCACTACCAATTTTGGTCTAGTTAGACAACATTTAAAGCAATTATTTTGCTTGCAAATAAGAAACAGACCTCTTGAGAAAAAAAGTTGCATACAGATCTCAACTTCTAATCCCACCTTTTAATTTATGAAGAGAACCCCCTACAAAAAAAAATATTATAGACAATTCAAAGGGCATATAATTAACCCTCTGCAATTTATACCTACTGGTCATCTGCTTTAAAAAGAAGAGAAGTCTATATTTCATGTGTAGCCCATTTCAGAAAGTAACCACATCTATAAGGCACTTTGATAATTAATTATTACAGGTGTATTGTGGTAGCATCTGAAAATCCAGCCAGTGGTCTCATTGCAAGACCATGGGATTTTTGGGGACATAAGCAGTATGAGCAACTCGGATCAAACAAAAAGACAACAACAGGTGGAGATACAGGATAAAGAAAATACAAAAGTGAAGGACAGTATGACAGATGAGGCACAGCGGCTTCCATGCAGGCTAGCAACAGAGTCAAAGACCTCTAGTTTTCCTGTGTATGGCATACGGTTGCGAGTATGGGCTAAAGCTCGGATGAGGACGGCAGTACATTGTGCTGCACATACCTACTTGAGAGAGATACAATAAATAAACATGCTCTACTATGTCACTTTCATAGTTCCCTCTAATTTTGACAATATTATTTTTCTTGCTATGTAATAAAAATACTGCATAATAATTAAGCACGTTTCTCCTCTGTTCGAGTCAAGTCAGTCCCGAGGCCACTGCAACTGCTGGGGCACCTGAGATGCTGCACATCACTGGTGATTCTCCAGGCAAAGTGACCTGGTGGTACCCATCTCCCCTCTGGGTATGGATGCCCTTTGGCTCACAGGGAGATCGTCCGCCCTTTGACAGGTCTTGTTTTTAGTCTTGCTGGGTGTCCACACACCCTCCTCACCCTGGCTAGCCCAGGTAGGGGTGCCAGTTTAGTCGCCAACAACCAGACCATGGAACAGGCTGTACTGGCTTACATGGTACCAAATAGCAGACCAAGAGAGGCCTGGCCTCTGTTCAACAACTAACTCGAAGTGAAGTAAATCTTGGAGTGCACGCACACTTTCTCCCACAATGTCCACATCCCCTAGACGTTACCATGCCGATATAGGCAATAAGATGCTCAACAACCATAAATAGTCAGCATTTCTTTTTTCCATTTATCTGAAAAACAACACAGCTCTCGCACAATTCGGTGTTGCTTACTGGTTCGGTACTGACTTAGAGAAGAGAACCACACACAGAACCGTCTTTAGCACTGTCTTTGGTCTGTAGCAATCTTCTGAGTAGGATTAGGTTGAAAAGAAATATCTTTGGCATAATAAGAATAAAACATTAATGAAGGCTTTGCTCAGTGTTATAATATTAAATAGTTAAATATCTTCTGGGGCTTCAAGTCAAATTATTGATGGTTTACTCTAATTATAACAACTGCTGTTAAAAATATTTTATTAAAAACACAGAAAAAGAAGAGATAACAATTTAAACACTTGAAATGAAAGGTATTGAGTGGGGAAGACATATGGAGAAGAGGCATGGCAGCAGGAATCTTGGACTCTTACAGTCATAGAGAAGGAGGCCTCAAAGGGACCTTCAGAGGTCATCTGGTCCAACCTATCACATTGCCCCTGAACCCCAGGCATTGTGCAGAATTGAACCAAAGCTGGTAGAGGAGACAAAACATCCAATTCCCCTCTCCAATCTGATGTCTTGGGATCAGGACAATGAAGGCCTAACAGTGGGCCACCCTGGGCTGACAGAGGGAGTAGTCATAATAGTGAAACTCTCTTCTAGTTCATGTCTCTGCTCCTCCCACCACTGCCCCATCCTCCAAACACACACACAATGTCATAGTAGGGCAGCCTTATCCTATTAATATTAACCAATATCAATATGGTTTGGTGATTTCAATAACCATTTCCTTTCATTTCTGGAATCTTTCACTTTTTTTTTTGTGGTCATATCAACACATGACTTTAGCAGGAGCCTTGAAGATCCCCGATCACAGTTCTTAAAAATTAAACAATGCAGTTTGTCCCCACCTGTTTGTCTCCAGTTTCTGCTGAGTTTCATAAACACCTTGGCTAAACAGGGCTTTTATAACCATAGACAAGGTAAGGCACGGTTTCCTTCATAACAGTAGGGTTTTGTCTTAATTAGTTCTTGATATGATTAGTTTTTGTCTGGGAAGGAATACATTAATGATCTTCTGATTATAATTTGGTCTACAATAGTATAGGGAACTGTACAATACAGCTCTCCCATTCTTCATGTTGTCACCTTTACCTAACCACCTCTAAATCTAGTTTACAATTGGCCTACTCTTTTTTTGAATGCCTCTTGGACTTCATTTCCATCCTAATCACTCCACATCAGTCTGGGCTTCCTTATGTCCTCACCCAAAGACTGTCCACAGTAAGCAGTCACATTACTGCCTGGCATGCCCCATCTATCAGGAATTCTGTCTTCCTCTGAGCTATTGGCAATTCTTCCCAGATAATGAGTTGCTTCGTGCTTTGTAATGCTTATAACTGATTCCCTCCAAAGTGATTTGTGATATAACTGTGTAGTAAAATCATACTACACAGAAAACATTTAAAAGAAAATAAAGGACTGATGGAGTCCAGACAGAATTTAATTTATTCCTTGTAGTGGAAAAACTTAGGACTGGATGTGTTAAATCCTGCCTCAGAGTAAGAGTCTTCACTCGAACAGCATTTATCTTCAAGTGATAGACCTGAGGAACAGCAACTTTAATCTATCACTCATTCATCAAAAAGTGGTTGCTACCTCTCATTACTGAGAAAACCACAAGAAGAAATAATTGGTTTTTGAATGATGCATACTATCAAGGAAAAGGGGGAGCTAAGAAACAGTACAGGAAAAAAAAATACTTTCCATGCAGGTGTCTCAGAATGCTAGGAATTAAACTGAAAATCCACAGCTGAAAATATCCCAGCAGTTAACAAGCCATGCGGTTAGAAAGCTATGCTTTCTGCCTTTTTTTTAATATCCACAAACTTGTCCTGAGGGAAGAATTTTTCAGGCTGCAGTCACTTGCATGGAATTTTCCATGTACTTTACCAGTTCCCATAGATTTGCCTGCTAGAGGGAAGAATTTAAACCCTACAGAGGCTGAGGTGAGAGCATAGAGTATAGATAGTCTGTTATGATAAATGGCTTTAGTTTAAAAAAATCTGTTTATCTCTATTTGCTTTAGATTTCTGCACCTTGTCATCTTCTACATGACAGCCTCTAAAGTGTAAACCAGACGGTTTAACTGAAAAAGAGCTTAAATAAAAAGGTCTAAGGAAGGAGGGAAGGAAAGAAGTCCAGAGTACTGGTTACATTCCGTATTACATGCTGCTCGGTGTTGGTATTGCGTTGGTCTAATAAAAGATATCACATCTACCCAGAGAAACTTGCTTGCCCGGTGTTTAATAAAGAACATTAATTGATGGTAACAGCAGAAAACCTAACGTTGCACGTGGATTTCTTGTAGCAGGTTTAGAACCAGAAGTCTCTTGCGCTCTTTTGTTACTTTTGTCAATGAAATATTATTATTTCAGATCTGAAGGAGTGTAACTGTTAGAGAAGCCTGTTAATATAGGAGCAGCTTTCTTTGTCCCAGACAACCCTCCTCTGCCTCTGTTTCAGAAGAATAATTAAGAGCTGTGAATACTGTACTTTAACTAAGCAAAGACAGATAAAACTGCAAACATAAAGGAGTTTGTTCCCCCTTTTGAAATAGCCATAACAGCAATAAGAGCTACACATAATTTTGAGAAGAATGAATAGCTATGGGCCTAGCCCAAACAATTTTAAGAAGAATAAATATAACCCTAATCTTTAAATATAGGTGTCCATTTAAATAAATGAAACAACATGTGTGAATAAAACCTTTTTATATGCGATGAGGTTGTATGATGGGGTAGACATCTGATCCTATCTTATTAAAAATCAGTGGTAAAACTCTAACCAACTTAAATAGGATGAAGTTATGACCCTGTTCTTGGATATTTGCAATGACCCTGTACTTGAAAATTAGTAACTGTTGTACTAAATTGTTGAAACCGGTAGAAATTAAAATATTGCTTCTGTCTTGTTTATTTGAACCTTAAAGTACACACAATCTCTTTCAATGCAAATTGACTCAAATTCAGATTATTTTTTTTAATTGCCAAAGACTAATAAAATGTTGGTACTCACTTGTGCCTAAAACTTCCAGTGGAAAAAGTTGGTTTAAACCAAGCATTTCCTGTAGTGTTTGCAATCCAAACACTACACAGGTGAGAAATTCAAGATGAAATTGGTTGTGAACAAATGTGAAAACTTCAACAGTTTTTCATTGTCCAAACTGAATAATGCAAAAAAAAAAAACAACAACCAACCACCCAAACAAACAATCATAGCCTAAGCAATAAAAATAAAAGTAACTATATATGTTATTAGTAGCATAAGTTAACCAACAAATGCCTTAACAGAGCTTTAATTTAATAGCTTTAATTTAAATTCTCAGCTTGATTTTTTCACTATTTATTTTGAGACAAACCTAAGCTTGTATGTTCCATGTTCTATATTTATTAATTTGAGAAACTACCATCCTATAAAAACTGTCAGATTAATATAGCTGGGTTTAACAACCATTTTCATAGTCAGTTGCATTTAGCACAATGCAATTCTTCACCAAGGACAAGATTTTTATTTAAAAATGCAACTATAAAATGATTTGCTTTAAAGTTAATAAAGGGAGTTAAAATTAATTCCAGTGCTACAATTGTCTGTAATGCCCTCATTATGTTTGTGACTTTACAGTTACACTGTTCTGTTTTACAAAATGTTTGTGCTCCTGTTTTGCTGTGTTAGAGCCACACACAAACCACTGGAAAAACAAAATAGCTTAACTGATAATTTAGCTAAAACAGTAGGACTAACTGTACAACAAGTTCTGTCCAATGCACAAAATAAACAAATCGGAGAATGGACAAGAGAAATATTTTTCCATCTAATCTCTTTTACTTATAGTTATCTCAGACTGATCCTGCAATAATAGGGCTGGCCCCGATGATCTCACAAGGCCCCTTCCAGGTGTAGGCAGAGGTGTTAAGTGTTACAAGAACACTTGTAAAGTTTTCAAACAAAAGTATGAATTTTGGAATCACCTTGTCCTCACAGAAGTGACAAACAAACAAATCTTTGCATAAGTAGTAGTTTAAACGTCAAGTCTGGTGTGCCTCAGTGTTTTCTTTCTGTTTAGTACCCCTGCTCTCTGTAAGTCCATTCACACCATCTGATGCAGGGCTGTCCAGCTTCTAAGCCCCACAGGGCCACCCTCCCCAAGGACCACACCAGACTGCACCAGGTGAGACATGGGCTACTGGGCCCTGTATTGCCTAGATACCTCTCTCATGATCAGGCAACCTGTAAGAGAACAGACTCTTACCTTTAGAAGAAAGATGAAGACTATCTCGTCCCAGGATACCTCTCTCATGGAAGCACGGATCGTGGCTGTAGAAACCAAAACCCGCAAAATGGCTCCAACTCTGGAGCCGCAGGTTGTTCTGCATACCCACATGAGCAGCTACCCCCCTGCTGCTTCCCTGCGCTGGCATGATTTCTCCCCCCTCCTGCTGCAACATGCACCCTGCTGGGCACCACCCACACTACCCCATGCGCCCCCTTACCACTGCTGTCCCACACTGGTGTGATCTATCCCCTCAGCACGCAGCCTAGACTCACCCCCAGCTCCACATTGAACTGCATTGCTCCATGCCCTGGGGCAAAAGCAGAAAGCAGCAGCCAGAGGAGGAAGGGGGAGCCCAGACCCGCAAGCTACTTTTGCAGCTGGAGCCATGGGGGAAATGGCAGCTGGGTGAGAGCCCAGGGGCTGCAACTTAACCCCTCTCAGGCTGCTCATGGGCCATGGGTTGTACAGCTCTGAAGTAGGCTACCACTTACAAAAGCTTATGCCTCTTTGAACAAGTCAGTCTCTAAGGTGCCATCCTGCCCTGCCTTTTTTTCTGGAAGTGAATCTTCAACAAAGACATTCTTTATTCAAAATGTTCCTCATGAACTGAAGGTATGACTGTCGGGAAAAACAAAAAACCTAATTCACAAGAAGATTGAGATTCATAAAGTGAACCACAGAAAAAAAAATTTCTGCTTCGAAGTGCAACTTGGGTAATTAATACCCATCAAATCTCTTAGGTCCTAAACGACTGGGGCTCCTGAGACTCTATAGGCGTATATACAGGCCCTTCCACTCATGCCAGGACAGCCATCTGGGCAGGGATGAGATGCTCAGCACCTATCATGTTTCAAGTCATTTTGGGTCCTCAAATTGTCATCATTCAATGTCTCCTGATGAAGCTGATTAGGTAGGTGGATACACATGTGTATATTGATGCTGTTGTGATTATACAGGAGCAACCACAACTGCACGAATAAATACAGGCACATAATCAGAGTAAGATGCATCATAGAATCATAGAAAAACAGAGTTAGGAAGGACCTCAGGAGATTATTTAATCTAGCCTCCTGGAAAAGGTGGTTTCATCCCTTTCTGAACCATTCCAGACAAGAATTTGTCTAATCTGCTCTTACAAAACCCCCCAAGATGGAGAATGGACAACTTCCCTATATAATCTGTTTCAATGCTGGACATTTCTTTCTAATATCTGACCTTAATTACATATCATATTAGCATTACTTTTTAAAAGCATTCTAATATAGGCATTAGTATCTAAATAACTTTGAGCTAGTCTATATATTAAATTTTCCACTCTACCTATGCTGGCATTGTTATATTACAATTGCAATGCACTTTTCCCTCCCTCTAGGAACAGATTTGGTTTTACCAGAATAAAAGTACTTAGAGCAATATGCCTTGTTTCGGTTCAGTGAAACAAGTCACGCTGACATAAAGCAGTTTTGACTGGAATATCTGCACTGCAATATGATTTTTACTCCTATAATAGTATCAATACAAACTCTAATTCTTACGGACATAGTTATAAAGTTAGAAGTTTATGATCTAATATGTGTTTTAAGTCTTATTTTCAAAAGCAATTTTGGCACTCGGTGATCTAAATCGTAATGAAAGTCAATGGGATTTAAATCCTAAATGCTTGTGTTGCTTATTTTGAAACTGGAATTTGAGTCTGCATATCCATTTCTGTCTGTTTTTTGCAGAGGCAGAATGGTACCTTTCCTCAACAGGAACAATAGAGAAGCATTAAGGAGAGGTAAGCATATAAGTTATAAAATAATGTTAACAGATGTCATGTCAGTAAATAGCTTAATTCAGGAGAACTTGTTTTTACTTAGTTCTTCATCAGCAGCTCTTTTGAGAGAAGTCCGCAGGGAGGACAACTTTCCCTGCAGTCATGATAGTACCACTTACATTGGGACCCACCCTAGAGCACTTATTCAGATTAAACTCTGAAATGTAACTGATTTACATTTGAATGATGTTTGCAGGATGCAGATCCTTGAGGCTTTTTGCTGATTTTCTGTGGTAGTAAAGGTCAAAAGTGAAAATAAAATTAAGTGTAGGGAATATCGTTATAACAAACTACTTTTATTCTTCTGTAGCTAGCTGTGTTTCCAGACTGTCTCCTAATGTAAACTGGAGTGAAAAATTGAAAAATTCCTATGCATTTACTCCACTTAAGGTTGTTAGTCTGTCTCTTAGTGACTTTCACCTTTCATGCCATTGTGTCTACTGCCACTCCTGTAGTTTTCATTTTAATGAGATCTTTCTTCCATAGATTTCCACTGTACCACCTGTGGCTTTCCTTTTAATTAAATAGAAGAAGCTTCACAATGTTAATGTGAAATCATAGAAATAACCGGTTGATGGCACTATACAAATAGAGATTCACACATGACAATCTGGAACGTAAAAGACAATACTGAGGACATATTCAGATACAGTGAAGTTATGAATCATAAAACTATAGGAAAAATACTGAAAAAAAAGTTGTGCATTTTCTCATTTAACCAATACTTGACATATCTAGCTGAGAGAGGAAGGAAAGGAGATAGAGGCCCAAGACATTATGGATAATCATAAAATAAGAAGACAAGATGGGCCTTGTTTTCAAGGGCATTGGACTGAAATGCATAAAATTTAGTTTCAGCTCCTCGCTCTGCCACAGACCAGCATAATTTGCTTGTCTACTTACCCCTTTTGTGCATCAGTTTCCCCATCTTTTAAGTGGGACTAATATTTCTATACTTACTGATGTCTACGAGATACTCAGATGCTGTACCACAGAAAAGCCCACAAGTGAAAAAGGATAGGTGTGGAATATTTAGAAAGATGAAGCCAGGAAGGAAAATAAACAGAGAAAAAAGAAAAACCTGATTAATATATTTTAAGGCCAGAAGAGAGGTCTTAAAATGTTATGATCATTTAAGTCTCGCCTGCTGAACAGCTCAGGACATAATAATGCATTCAGTAATTTTGTATCAAGCGTATAAAAGATACTACTATCCAAAGAATAACATCCAATCCAGATTTAAAAAGTCGAAGTTATGAAGAACCCACCATGTCCCTACGTAAATTGTTCCAATGGTTAGTCAGTCTTCAGCGTGAAAACTTAGGCCACATTTCTAGCTTGAATTTGTCAACTTCATTTCAGCTTCCTACTGCTACCTCTTGTATAACCCTTTATATTAGTTTGAAGGGCCATCTGCTGTCACAAATCTCTTTCCCACATCAGTGGAGATAGACTGCAATTGAATTACCCATTATTGATGTTGGATTACCTTCTCTTGGGTGAAGGCAACAGCAAGAATTTTTCCTGATATTATTGGACCAACTTTTTCAAGATCTTCCTCTGGTCTTTTATTGCTTTCTTGCCCAAAAGCTTTCCAACAGAACCCCCACTATACAACTGGTGCACTAAAAGATATCACTAAAAATCCTTGCTGCTCATCGTATTCATCAGGAAACCTTTTGCAAGCTTTTCACTCATTTTCTGCTTGCTGCTTAAACTCAAAAGTGAAAACTAAAATAAAGTGTAAGGATTTCATTATAATAAATTTCTCAGCGTTCATTCTTCTGTAGCAAGCTGTGTCTCAGAGCTGTTTCTTATTGTAAATTGAAGTGAAAAATTGATAAATTCCTAAGCATTTGATTTACTTAAAAAGTTGTTAGTCTGTCTCTTAGTGACAGTCACTTTTCAGGTTGGTCTTTGTGTCCACTGACAGGTCTGTAGCTTTAATTTTAAACAGATCTTTCTTCCACTGTTTTATAATACACCACCTATAGTGTATGTGCTAACATGAAGTTTGCATGTGGTGCTATGGCTTTCCTTTTAATCAAGAAAGCTGCACTGCTCTAATGTGAGAACCTAGAAATGTCTGGCTAACAACATTACATGAACAGATATTCACAGAGGTAAACTTGGAACACTGAAAGATAAAGCTATGGGATCATATTCAGGTGCAGTGAGAGCTGGGATCATAAAACAATGAGAAAGTTATTTGAAAAAATGTGCAACAAAGAACTGGGAATTATTTAGAATATGAAGGCATACAACACAGCCTTTTAAAAAAAAACACAAACAAAACAACAACCCCGAAACAAGATTTGACTTATCTGAGATGGGGGAGGAAAGAGACAGAAGCCCACAAAGGAGGTGAATATTCATAAAATGAGGAGACTGGTAGGCTGGCACTGTTATTAAGAGCCAAGCAATACGGTCCTAGACAGCCTGACCCACAGATTCACCTCCCTGTTCCTTGGGCCCGGCAACCCACTGCCTGCAAGAAACGCCCCATCTTCCAGAAGAGCTCAATAAGCTCTTTTTACTTTTCTCACTGCCCAGGATCAATACTGGCAACTTCCAAAACCTCAAGGACAGTGCTGCTAACCACAGATCGAGAGCTGGTGAGCTTGAATTCAGGAAGGAAAAGTGGTTCAGGAACCTCATGACAGCATTGACAAAGAGCAGGAAGGCAACAGGAGACCAGATGATCCTGAACACACAAGGAAAGAAGTGTGGAACGTGCAAAGAGGGAAGTACAATCTAACCAAGTTGTTGGTTGAAAACAATCAGTAATTTCAAGAAGAAAACCTTAGTGACAGCTGAGAGCACATGGCTAGGAGTCTATGCTGACTGTATGGCAAATAGCAGAGAAACCAGTGAGCAGAAATGCAGACAGAGCAAGTGGAAATGCTCCACACAACCCAGCTAGGGTATAGGAAACCTTGACTCCTGCCAACAACTTGCCTTCTGCCTGCTCCTTGTCCCTTCTCACCAACCCACTCCATCTACAACCTGCAAAAGAGGCAGCAGGCCCAAGCTTCTGCTTGCCAGCCCTCGGTAAGTCCTTCATTTTTATTCTGGCAGGTGTTGTCCAGAACACAAGAGTTAAAATCCTAAACAGTTCCTGCTAACCCCCCTGCCCCAATTCCCCATTGTTAGGACTACAGATTCCTCACAGTCTTGTCATTATATACTTTAATGAACTCGTCAAGTCAGCTGGACTTCAGTTTCCCCTTAAGAATTGAGGACCCTTCTTTGTCTTCATTATTATTATATAGTCTATCACAGATTAATTTATTTATTTGCTGCTTCCATAAGTATTTGCTGAAGAAATCTGTTAGTTCACATCTGGGAATATCTGGGCCTTACGATTATTCATAGTCTTTGATCTTCAGTCTGTACCTAGGGAGCTGAAGTCTCTCATCATGAGTTTCCCATAGGATTTCCCTCTAATTAGATTGGGCAGACTTCTGCCCATGTCCAAATTCAGCCCTGGAGATCTATAACAGATTCCCAGCACTACCTCAGCAGAACCTCTTTTACCATCTTTCCCAAGAATGATTTTGCTTCAAAACATATTGCTTTATCCATGTTATCCCTTATTTCTGTACAGGCCATCATATTAACATACAATACTATGCCATTACCTTACCTTGCTATCCCATGCCCTTTTCCTTGATGTGATCTTTCAATACTTGATTGCTCTTTGTCTGCAGCTCAGTCCTCTCCCAGCAGTCCATGCTTGCCAGCCCTTGTTGTTTCTCGGACCTAGAAGCAGCAATCCCCAGAGTATAAATTGTCCCAGCATAGTCCTTTTTGGATGACTATCTGGAGCTCACCTTTGTCTTCTCACCCTCACCGTCCTTCTCTGTAGCAGGCCATCCAGCTTCACAAACAGCCAAGTCAGAACAGGTTTGTGCATGGCAAACTGCAGTGGCTGGCATGAAGTCCCAACGCAACTCCTGGGCAGTTTTTACAGCAGCACGTACTTGACAGCAGGAGATCAGAAAGGGCATAATTCAGCAGAGATGGAAATCCCTTTGCTGCTGCTGCTGCCAGTTTGAAAATGGTGTTCTCTCTTTCCAGATTTTTAGCAGTGGACTGACCCATGGACACTGAAGGAGACATCCAGCACAGCGCAGAGCACATAGGGCAAAGAAGCACTACAAAGGACTACAGGATGTCCACTCAGTTGTGTTGTGCACATAATTCAGGGAAATCTGCGTGGAAGCACTGAATTGCGATGAAGTAACTGGTAGCTGGTGCAGTGTGAAACTCTTCCTGGAAACATTTCATGCTTTGCGGTGACTTTGTATAGCCAACCGCCTCGATTCTAGCTGGGAAATGCATGGGGTGAGGTGCTCAGTTCTCACCAGGCGCACAGTTCTGCGTGAGTAGCATGTTTCTGCTTGGAGCCGACTGCACCTAAGGTCTACGAGCAGGACTGTCAGATCAGGACCAAACTCCACTGTCAAAGCAGCATAGGGAGAGATATAGGGCATATCCCTGGATGTATTCAGCTCTACAAGTGCCACTGAAGGACTGGCTTTATCCTATCATTACAGACACTTTCATATTTAGCATTTTAAAATTCTCTTTGGAAGTTTGCAACAGTGGGAAGTGGTTTTAAAGCAACCATTAATGCCTGGCAGAAATAAACATCCCCTTAGGGGTGGCGACAAATTTGTTTGATGCTATGGGAGTGTTAGAGTGATGATGTAGCATGACGGTCCAGGAATGATATGAGAGAGCTTTTCTTAGGCCGATATCTTTTATGGGACCAACTGCACAGCTGGGATAGAGTTAGGCAAGCTGTTGACTGCAAGAGCAGTAGACCTGAAGTAGAATGTGTCTTGCATATGGCAGCTTGTTTGACTCTACCCCAATTCTGCAGTTGGTCTAATAATATTCATCACCCTAAGAAATCCTTGCCTCTTTAATGAGTATATCATCTCCATGCCTTTGTTACGCTAAATAAGAATTCACTTTTCAACCAACTGCTGTTAAGACCAAGACAGAGAGAGGGCAGATACCGGAATCAGGCAGGCTGCTTTAGTGGCTGTTGGAACAACAAAACAAGATTTCTTAACTCGTTGGGCACTGCTATTGAGAGACAGAGTGAAACGAGTCAGCACCAAAATAATACAGATAGTCATTCAGGCGTGATCTTTAAGCTTCCCAAGCACGGTCTTGGCTGACCAGTCAAGAAAGAGAAGATACAGCATGGAGAAAACACTGAGTGCTGTAGGGCAGAGTTCAGAGGAAAACTGAAGTCCAAATTGGGCTTGTTGGGTGATGTCCTCAAGACTGATGACGCCTCAGGTCCAGACATATAGGTATGTGGAATACTTGTGAAACACGTAATACAACTTGTGTTCACATCTTTGCTTCAGGAGTGCTCCAGGCCCCACAAACCACTGATGGGAACACCAGCACTTCAATATAAAAACTTTGTTGTTCCAGTAAGAATCTAAGCCCATATTTAACCTTTTCTTCCCAAAAGAACTCCTGTTCCGTAGCCAGTAAAGCTCCCCTGTGCCTGGCACTATCTGAACTAGTGGCTGCAGGGAAACATTATGCTGTAGGTTGTTCCTAGAGAGCCTACAAAATCTCAGAAAGAAGCCAATATCAAATATTGTTGGACTTACAACATTAGAGGGTTCTTGGGCTAGGGTTTTTTGGACATACACCTTGCTGGGGTTATTTGACCCCAGCAGTCTATCCTGCCCGGAGCAGAGGGGCTGGACCTGATGATCTCACAAAGTCCCTTCCAGCCCAAAACTTCTCTGAACCTGTGAACATTTCTCAGCAGGTTGTTTACCACCTTTGTTTTGTCAGGGAGATTTTCAGGCTAATGAAAACAAATCCATCATTGAATCAAACTCACTCCCCTTTCATAGGAAAATAGTGCTGGAACAAACATCACAAAGTCATCTAGTCCAGCCCCTGCTCGAGGTAGGATCACCCCGACAAAAACCATCTCAGACAACTGTCTGCCCAACCTGCTCTTGAAAATGTCCAGAGATGGAGAGATCACAACTTCTCTAGGTAGCCTGTTTCAATGTTTGACCACCCTCAAAGTTGGGAAGTTCCTCCTAATGACTGACCTAGATTTCCTCTGCTGCAGCTTGAAACCATTGCTCCTAGTCCTGTCCCCTATGGCCAGAGAGAAAAGTGCATCTCCATCCTCTCTACGATCTCCCCTCAGGTATTTGAAGACTGTTATCAAATCCCCCTCAGTCTTCTCTTCTCCAGACTAAATAACCCTAGCTCTTTTAGCCTTTCCTCATAAGCCATGCTCCCCAGGCCCCTAGTTATTTTTGTTGTTCTCTGCTGGACTTTTTCCAATCTGTCCATCAGCAGCAGCAGCAGCAACCCCTCGTGGTTGACAAGGATCAGTCCCACGAGTCAAGTAAAGGGTTGTAGATAAGTCCGTTGATGGCTAAGGTTAAAGGGAGGGTTGAACCACAAATTTCTCAGTCTTGTTTCCTTTCCTTCCATTTCTGTCATTTTTCTTCCTCCAGGGCAAGACAGTTTTCCTTAAAGTAGGAAAGGCGTTGCCCCGGGCTAGTTTCTCCCAATTTGGAATGCCAATGCCACACTTTTTTAATGCTCACCTTGAGGGTGTCCTGGAAGCATTTCCTCTGGCCCCTGCATGTCCGTTGTCTTTGACTGAGTTGGGAGTAGAGCAGCTGTTGAGGTAAATCTACATCAGGCCTGTGCACACAGTGCCCGGTCCAATGCAGCAGATGTTGAATAATCAGCGCTTCCATACTGGTGGTGTTATGATCAGTGAGGACACCTAAAGGCAAGCGTGTCTTCTCTTCCAGGTTGGCTGATCCCGTACGGCGAGCTTTAAACTAGCCTCACCAGGGGAGGGGGCAGCAGGAAGACGAGGAGACACCACCCGAGCAAGACAGGTGACAAATGCTAGGAGTGTTAAGGTAAGGAATGGGGGCCCAGACCGTCTCCCTAATCGGGGGGTGGCACACACAGTCTTGCAAGGCCTTAAATGCCTATATACCAATGCTCGCAGTATGGGGAATAAACAAGAGGAACTCGCCCTCAGAATAGCTAGTTCAAACCCTGATATCATAGGGCTAACAGAAACGTGGCGGGATTCGTCCCATGACTGGGCAGTTAGCATTAGGGGCAATAGACTTTACAGGTGGGATAGAGAAGGAAGGAAAGGCGGTGGTGGGCGCTCTATGTCGAGGAGCACTACACATCCTCTGCCAGTAGAATGGGGTCAGACGAAGAGCAGGCTGAAGTGCTCTGGGTCAACATACAAGGGGGCCATGGGGAGAGGGATCCAACTGTGGGGGTCTACTACAGACCCCCCAACCCAGGGGAGGAGCTGGACCGGGAATTTTTGGGCCAGCTTGCAGAGGCACTTAAGGCAAGGGATGTAGTTGTCATGGGTGATTTTAATTACCCAGACATCTGCTGGGAGGAACAGTCAGCCAGGACGGACCGTTCCAGG
>NW_017728949.1:53954867-53956017 GCF_001723895.1 Crocodylus porosus | reverse complement strand
CTGCTGGGAGGAACAGTCAGCCAGGACGGACCGTTCCAGGAGGTTCCTGGCTGAGATACAGGACCTCCACTTAATCCAGGAGGTGCACAGTCCCACCAGAGGAAACGCCCTGTTGGACCTGCTCCTGGCCACAGGCAATGACCTGGTCAGGGGCCTCCAGATTCTTGACCACCTGGGCGATAGCGATCATCGCTTGCTGGAATTCAGCATCCAGAGCAGGGTGTCAAGGGCCTGCAGCAAGACGATAGCCCTAGACTTTAGGAGGACCAACTTCAACAAGTTGAGGAGACTAGTGGGAGGGGCGCTGGGGTCCTTGAGGGCAGGGGAACTCAGTGTCCAGGACAAGTGGTCATTCCTTAAGGAAACAATACTCAGGGCCCAAGGGGTGACCATCCCAACAAGAAGCAAGGGGGGCAGGAGTACCCGAAAGCCCCCCTGACTCACCCAGGGTGTCACGGAATGCCTGATTGCCAAAAAGGCGGCGTACATCCGGTGGAAGTGGGGAGCTATCTCCAAAGAGGAGTATACCTCCTCTGCTTGGGCCTGCAGGGAGGCTGTCAGGAAAGCTAAGGCAGACATAGAGCTAGGACTAGCGTCCAAGATCAAGGATAATAAAAAGTCCTTTTTCAAATATATAGGGAGGATGAAGAAGGCACCGGGAAATGTGGGGCCCCTGCAGGATCCTCTGGACAATCTGGTGGTTGTGCCAGAGGAGAAAGTGGACCTCTTTAACCAATTCTTCACCTCCATTTCCTCGTGCAGGGACCGGAACTTCCCCGCTGTGATGCCAGAGGGACTCGAGGGGAACACCTCCAGACCTCAGGTTGGGGAGGACTGGGTTAGAGAGCTTCTAGAGGGGCTGGATATGTTGAGGGAGCTAGCTGGGGTTATTGCAAGGCCCTTGGCAGAGCTTTACGAACACTCGTGGTGCTCGGGCCAGGTGCCGGATGATTGGAAGATAGCCAACGTGGTCCCCATCTTCAAATAAGGGAAGAGAGAGGACCCGGGCAACTATAGGCCCGTCAGTCTTACCTTAATGCTAGGGACACTCTTTCAGAAGATCCTCAAGGAGCACATCTGTGATGGGCCGGCTTCAGGGATGATGCTCAAGGGCAACCAGCACAGTGTCATTAGGGACAGGGCATGTCAG
>NW_017728949.1:53926816-53954392 GCF_001723895.1 Crocodylus porosus | reverse complement strand
CACAGCTGGAGTACTGCATCCAGTTCTGGGCGCCGCACTTCAGGAGGGATGTGGACATCATGGAGAGGGTCCAGAGGAGGCCACTCACATGATCCAGGGACTACAGGGCAGACCCTACAATGAAAGACTGCAGGACCTAAACCTGTTCAGCCTTCACAACAGAAGGCTGAGGGGGGACCTGGTGACCGTCTATAAACTCACTAGGGGAGACCAGAAGGGTTTGGAAGAGACACTGTTTCCCCTAGCGTTCCCCACCCCATAACAAGGAATAACGGCCACAAGTTGTTGGAGAGTAGGTTTAGATTAGACATCCGCAAGAACTACTTCACAGTTAGGGCGGCTAGGAGCTGGAACCAACGTCCAAGGGAAGTGGTGCTGGCTCCTACCCTGGGGATCTTTAAGAAGAGGCTTGATGCCTACCTGGCTGGAGTCATTTGAGTCGAGTTTTTCTCCCAACCAGGCCGGGGGTCGGACTTGAAGATCTACAAGGTCCCTTCGACCCGACTTCTATGATTCCATGACACTGGCATTTCATAGATTTCATAGACATCAGGGCTGGAAGGGACCTCGAGAGATCATCAAGTCCAGCCCCCTGCCCAAAGGAATTTGTGAGATGATCCTCCCACTTTATGGGATGGAGTTCAACGCAGACAACTGCAAGGTGCTGCATCTAGGGAGAAGGAACCAGCAACACACTGATAGGCTGGGGAACACCCTTCTCAACAACACGGTGGCAGAAAGAGATCTTGGGAGTCATTGTTGACTCCAGGATGGATATGAGCTGCCAATGCGAGGAAGTGGTCAGTAAGGCTACCCGCACCTCGTTGTGCATCTACAGATGCATCACAAGCAGGTCCAGGGAGGTGATCCTCCGCCTCTATGAGGCACTGGTCAGGCTGCAGTTGGAGTACTGCATCCAGCTCTGGGTGCTGCACTTCAGGAGGGTCCAGAGGAGGCCACTCCCATGGTCAAGGGGCAGCGGGGCAGGCCCTACAGGGAGAGGCTGAAGGGCCTGAATCTATTCAGCCTCAAGAGAAGGCTGAGGGGGGACCTGGTGGCCGTTTACAAGCTCACCAGGGGGGACCAGCAGGAATTGGGGGAGGCTCTGTTCGCCTGGGCACCACCCGAGGTTACTAGGAATAACGACCACAAATTGATTGAGAGCAGGTTCAGGCTTGATATCAGGAGACATTATTGTACGTTTAGGGCTGCCAGGCTCTGGAATGGGCTCCCAAGGGAGGTGGTGCTCTCCCCTACCTTGGGGGTCTTCAAGAGAAGGCTGGATAGATACTGGCTGGGGTGATTTGATCCCAGTGCTTGTTCCTGCTCAGGGCAGGGGGTCGGACTTGATCTGTTCAGGTCCCTTCCGACCCTAGAAAATATGAAACTATGACCCTGGCCCTGCCCTCCAGTGTCTGCGACTCCACCCAAATTTGTGATCTGCAAATCTACTAAACGTACACTCAATCCCATCATCCAAATCGGTGGTGCTCATGGCTGGCCTGCAGAGCTATGTCATTTGGCCCATGGGGGCCCCCTGAGGTCCAGACATTGGCAGCAGGGAAGCAGCAATTAACACTGCCACCACTTCCTCACCTCCAAATGTCTGGACCTGGGAGAAGAGCCCTACAGGATGGATAATGTGGCCCTGTTATGCTGCCGCGATAGCCAAATCTGGGCACGCAGGCTGTCCCCACGTGGGATCCTGCCTCTGGACTAACCCAGTGCTACTCGTCCAGCCCACAGGGCCAGACAGTTGGGCACCACCCGTCCAAATGATTAACAAAGCTATTAAATAACAACAGCAGATCTATTTGACAGTGCTGCCGGTAATCAAGTATATCTGCATTTAAAGGCAGGGCACTCAAATCAGCTAATGTTCAAACGGTAAGTTTTGCTGAATACTAATGTTCTAGCATAACTTACCAACACCAAACAGAAGGTTACTATGGTTTTCTTGCACCATCAATACAAGGAAACACATTTTAAGGGAACATCTTTTATTTCAACCCCGTCTCATCATTAGTAGTAACACCAAAAAAAATCCAACATGCCAAACAGATTGTGGATTAACTTTTTAAAAACACTTTCTCACATTTATTCCAGTGAAGAAGCCCTCTTCAGATTCTCTCTCTTGAATCACTGATTAGGGCATTCCCTACCAATTTGTAACTTACTGAAGCTAGGTTAAGTTACAAGTGTAAAATTACTCTGCTTCCTATGCCAAAATATGATATATAAAATGCTTTTGTCAGAACCTCCAGTTCAGGGAATGACTTTTATTTAGGCATTTTAAACTTCAATATTCTAGTTGAACAAGCATAGTAAGGTGACAAATAAAATTTCAGATACTGATACAAACGTCATATACAAAAGAGATCCATTTTGCAGAATTTGCTTAAGTGGTCTCTAAATTCAACTGATAAAAATAGAAGTTTCATTTATCACCCTGGAAATATCAGACAGGTATAACCAGGATTCAGTCCTTTCACATCTTTTGCTGTGGCTAAAATTAATCCGTTCATCCTTTCGGCCTCGCCCATTAGCATGGACAGCTTGCTAACTATACACGTATCTACACAGCCGCACATTAAAAGAGTCCTTTAACAACCTAGAACTATTTAAACTCCGTATTTCTAGATATGGAAATAAAATAGCTCTGTAGTTTAACTAAATGCCTCTGTATTTCACATCACTTCCTGAAACGTTTGAAAAGTGGGTGGATATGCTTATTGGAGGCCGCCTTGCTCCGTGAGGAGTGGTATTCCATATAAACCGTGTCGTCTGCTCCAGACATGGAACTCATTGTGCCTGCACGCCGGGACACCTACAAGAAAGGGGGGAGAAAAAAATCACAGTTCCTGAGTAACTATATGCATCACCCCCACAACTGCCACCAGACGTCGGAGTAGCTAGATGCGATGTAGTGTGGGGACTGCACCAATTTTAATCTCAAGGCTCTGGACACACACAGGTATCTTGATCACTGGCATAACTCAAACTAATCCCGTCTTCACTGCTGTACCAGTGCACCCCTCAACCACAGAAACTCTTTACACATGCATCAAATATACACCTCTACTTGCTTAAGTATAACTAAAACGATGGATCTGAAGACCTCTCAATGGATTCAGAATTCACAGGGCATTCCAGCATATCATTGTTCAATCAATCTTTAATTACGAACGTGGTGTCCTTTTAACTCGGGACTTAGCAATGCCTTTCAATTTGCTATTTGGGGCAAATTATTTTATATTCAATGTTAAAAAAAATCCTGAAACTTCTCAAGAACATATGGAGGTGGTTCTCTTGATCATCCTAGATAATTGGCCCTCTGAAGTCGAACATTTACAATGTGATGATTTCCAAGAACAACAATGCACTTGGGTAGAATGTGTACTTTATAAAACAATTTGCTTTGGTGAGAATTTAACACCCAGCAAAATCCATATCTGCCATCTGTCTCCAAGAGTGCAGAAATAACAAAGTTTGAATTTCCTCACGTGTCTCATTTCTCTACACTGCTTTACAGCTACCAGAGTTAGGACCTTGCTAGCCGTGAAGATTAAATGGAAGTAAGGGCATGTTTCCAACAATCTGCCTGTGCAACTGGCAGGGAACTGTGACACTGCTGCGATGCAGAATTAAGATGAGAGGGGCAGCCTGACATGGTGGTGTTTGTTGTCACCGGTGTAGGGACATGACAACCTTTCTGCTTACCTGAGATGACTTGGAGCCATACTCCCCAGCTACCACCTCTTCCTCAGCATCCAGGTCAGATGCTTGCAGGACTTTCTGGAGAAGCTGCTGCTGCTCTTCTTTGGATGAAAACGAAAGGTCTTCTTCTTCCATGCCTGCAAGCTTTGTGATCACCTGCGGGACAGAACGAAGCAGAGGATGCAATTTCTCCCCTTCTGGTTGAATTAAAAAAAAAAGGTATAATCCAAGCCAAAGAATATCAATCGTGCTTCTGTGTGAGCGTTGATAGCATACCAGCAGTCCTAACAGCGTTGATTTACTGCTAGTAAAAATACAGGTCATACAAAATGAAAGATATAGTCCATCTGATCTGCCACATTCATGTAAAGTCAAGTCTTACCAAGGCAAGAGGCAGAAGCGTAAGCCAATAGCTAAGGACTGAGAGAATGCCTCATTTGGCCCAATGCTTTATGTGCCAGTATGACCAGATAAGTGTCATTTACCCCAGTTACACATTCAGACCAGTGGAATTTAAGATCATGCTTTCATCCTTTGGAGTTACCCGTTTATCCCTGTTCTGTTAGTTTTCATCATTATTTCCAATTTTCCTGGGACGTGACCCAACCTGTCATTGTAGTGAGAATTTCAACATACACCCTCCCACCTTGATTAGGAATAGTAAAGGCAAACCACTTAATTAAGTTCTAAGGATCTTGATTCACTTTATACACAGGACGATGCTTGTAAGACCCAAATGGTCTCTCCCATTCTTACGTCTCTATACATTTACTGCCCAGCACATGAATATAAATCGAGCACAATCGAGTCTTTTTCCAGGCATTTTAATACTTCATTAGAACAGATGCAGATGCTAAATTGCCACTCTCACCCCAAATCCTCCTCTTTAGAAGAGCTGAATCAGAAGCAAAGTGATACAAAACCAAACCACAGCGCAGGTTAACAGATTAAAAACTGGTCAATACATTTCAAAGTGTAAATGAAGAACCATTATCCAGCAAGCGTGTTTCTGGTGGTGTCTCTTTTTAACATTTTAATCACTAACTTGAATAAAAGTCATCACTGATAACATCTGCAGATAACCAGGTAAGGGGTAAAGAAGAAGACAGGTCACTGCCACAGCTGACTCGGATCAGCTGGCAAATTGGCTGCAGGCAAACAAGGTGTTTTTTTAGTGCTTAGAAGTCAAGGTAGGTAATCAGCTGAATAGGAGCTCTCATGGTGTTGCTGTGCCCAAGAGGTTTAATGCAATTTTGGGATGTATAAAGAGTGGGATTTGAAATAGTAACCTCCATTTCACATCGGCGTGGAGTACCACATCCAGTTCAGATGTCTGTGCTTCAGAAAAGATATCGAGTGACTGACAGTTGAACTGACTGATTGATGGACTGAACTGTCCCCTGGAGTGTCTCACAGTACAAGGCATGTTTTCCAATCCTTTAATTATTCTCATGGCTCCTCTCCAAACCATCAAGTGATCAACCTGTTCGCCTTATGGAGGAACACCACCGTATCAGTGTGAGCACCTCTTTCTGCAATGCGATGCACCAGGAGGGTGTGCTGCGAGAACATGGAGTTCACTGAGCCTTCTTGAAAGCACGGAGGCAGAAAGGGATCTGGGAGTCATGACTGACTCCAAGATGAACGTGGGCCGACAATGCGAGGTCACGGTGGGCAGGGCTAACCGCACCTTGTCGTGCATCCACAGATGCATCTCGAGCAGGTCCAAGGAGGTGATCCTCCCCCTCTATGCGGCACTGGTCAGGCCTCAGCTGGAGTCCTGCGTCCAGTTCTGGGTGCCCCACTTAAGGAGGGATGTGGACAACACGGAGAGGGTCCAGCGGAGGCCACTCGCATGATCAGGGGGCAGCAGGGCAGGTCCTATGAGAGACTGCGGGACCTGGACCTGGTCAGCCTCCACAAGAAAAGGCCGCGGGGGGACCTGGTGACTGTCTATAAACTCACTAGGAGGGACCAGAGAGACCTTGTTTAACCGAGCGCCCCCCGCATAACAAGGAATAACGGCCACAAGTTGTTGGAGAGGAGGTTTAGATTAGACATCCATAAGAACTACTTCACGGTCAGGGCAGACAGGAGCTGGAACCAGCTTCCAAGGGAAGTGGTGCTGGCTCCTACCTTGGGGGTCTTTAAGAAGAGGCTGGATGCCTACCTGGCTGGAGTCATTTGAGCCCAGTTTTTTCTCCTGCCCAGGCAGGAGGTCGGACTTGAAGATCTACAAGGTCCCTTCCGACCCGACATCTATGATTGTATGATTCTATGAGCCTTGTGGCTGATGTAAAGGCAGTCAAGATGGCCATCTCAAATGTATTTAGTTAGTCTATAAGGTGCATCTCTACCCTGCCTTCCACCCAGCTTCAGACGAACACAGCTCTCTGATGATGCTCAGCCAGAATTCTCTCTGCTGCTACGGAGCTATCAGGATCAACGTGGGTGCACATTACCCTGAGAGGGGAGGAAGGAGTCAGTGGAAATGCAGACAGATTAGTACAAACTGAGGATCCTGAGCTCAGGCCTCTTCTACAACAAGGCCTGGGCACTTATCTTTGGTGCCAAGCAGTCTATAATAACAGGATTTTCCAAGGAGAAAATACTGATTGCTGAAGAACTCTGTCTTCACTTGCCAAATCACTGCAGTCTCCTGGGAGAGGAACGCCACTGGTGCTATCCCGTGCAGCTGATACCATGCCCACGAATGGACTGCCTCAAGCAAGCCAGGGTGATCATAAATGAGCAGCTATACCTGTGGAGGGGTCAGGTGTCATGTAAGAACTTTACCAGGCAGATTCTCACAACAGGTAGGAAGACAGTACAAACTAGTCTGATCCTTTAATTGTTGAGCTGTTGTCCATGAAACAAATATCTTCTTGGAGCCATCAGTACCCAGGGCCTGTTCTGGGGGCCTGACTGCCAATTCAGCAATGACAGGATGGAGCTGGAACAGGTGTTCGTGTGCCTGGTCATCTGATGTCTCACAGGGTGATACAGTTTCATTAGCCAGCCTCATAATAAACCTAAAAAGTCTACCTAGTGGTGTTGTGGGCACATGACAATGTGATTATAAGTATGAGACAGGTCTGATTCTGGATAACAGAACCAACATCAGCGACTAAGTCAACGAAGCAAGATCCAAGCTGGGGAAATACAATTTTGCTGATCTGGAGTTCAAGGAACTTCTGGCCTCTACTGTCTTGTGGGTTGAGACCATTAGGCCCAGTTGTCCAATAGGAGCAGTAAGACATTCAGGCTGGGGTGACTTCTTGACCGAACTGGTCTTACAGCAGTATTTCAGTCCAGTTTTGGGCCGTCCACTACAGAAAGGATGCGGAAAAATTGGAGAGAGTCCAACAGAGGGCAACAGAAATGGTTCAGGGACTGGGGCACCGGACTTGTGAGGAGAGGCCCAGGGAACTGGGCTGATTTAGTCTAGAGAAGAGAAGACTGAGGGGGATTGAATAGCAGCCTCCACCTCCCCGCAGGGGGGTTGCAAAGAGGATGGACCTGGACTGATCTCAGTGGGGGCAGATGACAGGACAAGGAGCAACGGTCTCAGGATGCAGCAAGGGAAGCTGAGGTTGGATATTAGGAAAAACTCTCTCACGAGGATGGCGGTGAAGCACTGGAACAGGCTCCCCGGAGAGGTGGTGCAGTCTCCATCCTTGGAGGTGTTTAAGTCCTGACTAAACAAAACCTCGGCTGGGATGATGTAGTTGGGGCTGGTCATGCTTGGAGCAGGGGGTTGGAGTAGAGGTGACCTCCTGAGGTCCCTTCCCACCCTAATGTTCTGTTATTTGTCTAAACCAATGCCTCTCAACCTTTCTGGACTCAAGAAACCCCTCACTGGACTTGAGGCACCTTCTACAACTGCTGTGAGTTCAATGGCACACAATTTCATAAACTAATTTCTAAATTACAATGCTTGTCTCCTTGCAAAGGGGCAGGGAACGACCTAGGCAGGGACAACCCTGAGTATCTGTGTATCTCTTAACACCTCACTTATCTTACACCTCGTGGCACCCTTTCAAGGATCTGGCGGCACTCCAGTGTGCTGTGGCACCCTGGTTGAGCATCACTAGTCTAGACAGAAGTGCGACAACAGTGAGGTATTCAGGGAAGACTCTCAGTGCTGTGGGGTGACTAAACAGAAGCAACAACCACTGGCCTTGGCTGCACTGTAAATCTCAAACCATCTGGGGCCAAAAAGAACAGTGTGGAGGTATGAACCACGGAGGAGGCTGCAAACCAAGTGAGCTGGAGAGAAGGAATGATGGGCACTGCTAGCATTTCTGTCCAAAATCCAAGCAGGCTTATGGATTTGTTCAGTCTTCACAGGTCCAGGATAGGATGAGACACCTGCCCCTTTTTCTCTGGAATATCAGGAGCAGGAGGGAGAGAACAGGAGCTGAAGCCTCTTCTCCTGGACTCTGGCAGCACCTGCTCTATGGCTCCTAGGTGAAGCAGGGATGCCACTTTGAAAAGGCTGCTGCTGAGAGTAGCTTGATATCTTCTGCCTTGCTTGTCTTTAGGGCACAGATGTTAATGCCCCACAAAGGAAGTGCTGCTTTGAGAGCTGCCATCATCACAAGCACCAAGTCCGTGGTTCACAATGTTGTTTGGACTTGAGGCACCCCTGGCCAGACACGAGCCCCCCTTGGAAAGTGCCAGCTCTTAGTTTTCACTCTTTTTTTGACTACAGAAAAGTAACAGAGCAGATTTTCTGTTGCAAGAACTCAGGAAGACCAAACTCTGGATTTCTATTTGAAATCTTGGGGCTTATCCTGTGAACCATGTATCCACACCTAAAAGTGGTAACACTGCCATGGCACCCTGGTTGAGAATCATGGCACTAAATAAAGAAATCTGCACACCTACAAGGCCACACTTCTATTGTACTGTGCACCTCCTGGGAATACAAGAAGCATGAAGCTACTGGAAACAACCACAATGGCTATGGATGTAAGCTGCCGTGTCCGACGCATCCACTACTCAACCGTTATGCACGCCTACCACAGCATGAATGTGAACAAATACTTGAACACTGATATAACCCAGCCGGCTCTGGGTAGCAACGGTGAGGCTTCCGACTAGTCTTATAAGAGTCAGAATGTATATTTTCAAATCTTTTAAAGAAGTATTTGATTTGTAGAAGAGAGGAAATGCCATGCTAAGGACAAGAGCTGAAAACAAAGAGAACAAAAGTGCCTAGCACTGAAATAGTCATTTTAGCCACAGCCTCAAACATACATGTTCGAGCTACGGTTCACTTGGCAGACCTTCTCGGCAATGCCAAGAAGAACTGATAAGGGAAGGAAACTATCACCAGGGGTGACCACCAGGATCTGGGGGAACGTTTGTTCACCAGAGCGCCCCAAGGGATGACGAGGTCGAGCGGTCACAAACTCCTGCGAGACCGTTTCAGGCTGGACATAAGGAAGAATTTCTTTACTGTCCGAGCCCCCGAGGTCTGGAACAGTCTGCCAGCGGAGGTGGTTCAAGCGCCTACACTGAACACCTTCAAGAGCAAATTGGATCCTTATCTTGCTGGGATCCTATGACCCCAGCTGACTTCCTGCCCCTGGAGCAGGGGGCTGGACTCGATGATCTTCTGAGGTCCCTTCCAGCCCAAATGTCTATGAAATCTATGAAGTACAAAAAAAAACCCCAGCAACTTTCCTTTTAACAGGCAAGAAGAGGGAGAAGCAGGGGTGCTCAGCCCCTGGCCATGGAGCCATGTTGGCCAGTCTACAAGACCCACCCCCCATGGAACCAAAAATGTGGTTACTGCTCTACTGCCAAATTTCCACTGCCAACTCTGCTGGCTAGACTGCATGGCCCTGCACCCTAGACAGGTGCACAAGGGGCCAAGTGGAGGCAGCGCGGAGCTCAAGCAGACCAACAGACCAGCCCCACAGCACTTGTTCAGCTTGTAGGGACAAAAGGTTGAGCACTGCCAGTGTAAAGCATTCACAGGACACTGATACGTACCCTGTCACACACAGCAACGAGGAGGACAACCCACTGAGGACACCAAGCAAAGTGTTTTACTTGAGTCTCCATTCTCCCACTTGCCTCATTGCTGTTTGCAGACACCCACTTTCAAGACACCTACGGCCAGGTCACGGCCACCCCATTTATATGGGATCAAACTTCCATGTAATTGTACTTCCTCTGCCCCTCTCCCCAGCTGCTGGCAGTCAAAATGCTGCATCCACAAAGGCTGTAAAATACTGCTCCAACCCATCCTCAAGCTCAATAAAATACAGTGTTGTTATGGCAACAGCTGTTGTTGCCAAGTGCCAATTGACAACAATTGCACACTTGACTATTTTCAAAAAGTATTTCATCTGTTCAAATTCCCAGCCTCAATGATCTGACCAGCACACGTTAGCTGTGCTCCTCTTAAAGGTGAATATTACCTTGAAACTGTACCCTTGATCCACCAGAAATCTTTGTCGCTTGGTCGAATAAGCCATTTCCTGAGTGTCTTGCGATACCAGAGAATAAAAGAAGGCATTGTATTCCTCTGCCACGGTCCCTAGGAGACAAGAGACAGCGGATGATTAGTTGGCTTGAGATTAGGACGCTGAACCAAGGATAAAAAAAGACTGCACCCAGAGCAGGTGTATGGCTCTCATTTTAACCCAATCACTTTTCTGAATATGCTTTAAAGATCAGCGGCGTGTATGCCTGAAGGTAATATGAGAAGTTGTTAAGTGCAGACACACGTGCATGGAAAGTCTTACTGCCTGCTGCTGGTATCTGCAATGGCAGCAGCCAACAGGAGATGCTCTGCAGGATCTAACTCCGCTGCACGGGTGTTATGTGCGCAGCTTGTTGCCATATTACATGTACCAAACAGGGTGAAAACAAAATGAGATGAACATCGCGTGGGTGCTGGCAGAACACAGTCAAGCCAATACAGAGGGAGAGTCTTAGGGCCTCTCTATACTTGCAGGTAAAGGCCTGATGAGATCTAATCCATGATCTACACCATCAGGCCTCCTACCACACCACACGCACAGGGGCAGGAAGCACGACTGTGGGGTCACGCATTAGATTCCACTGCACCTTACTGACAGTGCAGGGGGAGCTTGATCCAACCTCCACCAGCACTGGCAAGAAGCACGTTAAATAAATGTGGAAATTAAAGCCAGACAGCAACCAGCTATGAAGTTCGCACACATTCTGGAGGTCTAACTTTATAGCTGGTTGGACCCTTTTATGGCATGATGGGTACCCTGCACATGTAGCTGGTCTTAAATGTGCAACAGCTGCAATGTGTGCGTGTGTGTGTGTGTGTGGAGGGAGGGGGGTCCCTTACTAACTGAATTGGAGACATCTGCTCAAACGTGGCACAGAAGCACGGTCTACTGAAAATGCAGAATCGTGTATGCTATACGTATCTGTACGTGGGCAACAGGCTTCATGGAGCAAAGGGAATAAAGCAGCATCTCCAGAATCTACGGTACCACCCCAAGTTTCACTACCAGTGACAGGGGCACGTGCCTTCCAGGTGGACTTTCAAGCCCACACTGCATTGCATGAACCCTATGCTACGGGATCCACAAACTGAACACGAGGTACTTTGCATGTGCTCTCTCCAACCAGCCAGCAAGATCTAGGAAACCAAGTTTAATTTTCAAAAGTAGCATGGGTGCTTTTAAAAGCACTGCCATTTAAAGAGAGAAGCATTTAGGGTAACACTACAATATCATTTTTATGCTAGGATCTGGGGTTCAATTGGTAAAGAAAAACCACAAGTTCCCTCCAATTCTTTACATACAGCTAACTGTAGTCCATTAAATTGAACTGCATTTGCTCCTACACAAATCTTCACTAATAGATGTGGCATCCTTTATTAGTAATAAATACATACTTTCAATGCAACATCAGCAACCAACCCACATGCTACGTGCTGAAAAAAGAACTATTTCTCCCCACTAGGCAAAGTCGGGGGAGGGTGGGGGGGTGGAATAAGCTTTGCTGCTGTTCCAGAAAAAGCAAGAAAACCAGGCTCTGCAGACCAGGGTGGGGAATTCAGTGTGACAAGGGTCCTCCAAGGAAATAAATGCCTTGCCAGCAGTTCCCTCAGTATTTCAGGGGGGCTCCAGCTCAAACGTCTCCATGGGCTTGACCTCAGCAGACAGGCACAGAGAAAAATGCTTCCTCAAGAAACCTCAGTCCCAAATGACTTCGGGCTTTGCAAGCTAAAACCAGCACCTCGACTTGCTCCTGGAAGCTCACTGCAAACCAGGCTAATCCCCAGACACTGATCTGACGTGCTCCCAATGTGCAATTCGACTCCCCCAAAAGACCTTGGCATTCAGCTCTTGCTCTAGCTTCTCAATGGCCCAAAAGATGTTTCCTCCCACTGCCCCCGTGCATTACAGCAGTCCCTACTTGTGAGGTGAAAAAGGCAGAAATAACTTTGGAAGTCAACTGTGGGCAAAAAAGATCATGTTTCTCATGTGAGGAGAAAAGTGAAAGAAAGACTCATCACTACAGCTGCTACCTGGCCATCTAGGAGCAGTCCAAGGTGCCCCCTCATAGGCACTCTCCCCAGAGATGCCAGCCACGGGCCACTGAAATTCTTCCAGTTGCTTTCTCTGTCTACTGCAGTGTGTTGGCATCACGTCACAGCCAGTTAAACTCTCATCCAAACCCCAAGCTCATGTAGGAACAATGGTACCCTACGGAGAGACCCCTTGGAGCAAAGGTCGCTGGCCTCCATCCACTTCTCAGGTTCTCTTCAGACAGTAGGAGAAGCGTTCAAGATCTACAAGCAAGTCAAGGCTCATCAAAAGCACCCTAGAGCCTTGAGAGGCAGCACGTGCCGAGTCTTCGTCCACGGCTAAGAAATCACCGACTAGTTCTACGTGTGCCCTTTCTGCTCCGGGCAATAGCACAGCGCAGTCCAAGGAAAACTCAGTAATCAAGAACTGTCAGAGCTGCCTCGAGACAGCCTTCACCGTGACCCTCCCCAGGCTGCCCGTACTTCAAGCTGGTGTCTTGAACTCGTGCCTCACCACAGTTTATGAACGACTGACCCCATATGGAAATCCCAATTCCAACCAAGGATGGACATACCCCCGTGGCTGGCCTCCAATTCTCAGCCTGAAGCAGAGAAAGCCCAGTGTTCCTCCCTCAACAACCTCCATGTGAGACACCAGCAGGAATCCCAAGAAAGCAAAAACAATATCTGTCTGCAAAGTAACGTGAAATCCTTTACCAGCGTTACTCAAGCTGGACAGCAACTGTGGGGATTAACCACATTGCCAAGTCCTCCAGGCAGGTCTTCTGTGAGGGAGAAGAAACTTTTGCTCGCTTCTACAAGAGCAGCAACGTACAGCTTTAACACAAGCATGAATGCCGCGGATGCACCTCCTTCTACCTTGTGGTATGAAATTTAAACTATGGTGAGCTGCAAAGGCAAGATGGGTGGAGCTGGCATTTAAGAGTCAGGGATCACCTAAGCCCATCACCGATTAGATGCCTTCTAATTAGTTAGGAAAATGGGAGTCCTCCACTGCAGCCAAAAGCATAGACTTTTTTTTTACCTCACATGCGTATGAAAACAGAATGGTCTTTCACAACAGAAAACAATGTTAATACCCCAAATTAAGTTTGATGTTTCAGGCAATTCTAAATGTTAAGCACTGAATTACTTAGAGATTTGCCATTCAGAAGTTTCTAGGCTCCAAATCCAGAGCTCAAAGAATGACAGTTTCAAACATTAGGATTATGCTGTTCCAAAATCAATTTGACAATGTATCCTTATAAGCCTTGCAAATAAGCTGATCCCATTTCTCAAGCTGAAAGTCATGCTGGTGGTAGGTACCAGTCTCTCCTTCACACCTCCTGAGAAGAAAGGAGGAGATCTGGAAAACCAAGTTCTGGTTCAGGCGTTTGGAGTTTCTTTCTCCCGCCACCAGTGATACGGGCCTAGTGGCCCTCCTGCTAGCTCCGTCTGAAACCAAATGCTCAGGGGCCAGTTCAGTACCAAAGACTGTACTAGCTTCCAGCCACCAAGTCCTCCCCCACCTGAACACAGCGATAAGAAGCCAGAGGGACATCAAGATAACAAGACCATTACAACATGCTCCGAGGAGGAGGTAAAAAGAACAACAGAGTCCCCACCCCCACATGTGGAAGCACATAGGTGGGAAAGCCCTTAAGCCAAGAGGGAGGGAAAGCAAAGGAAAGGTTTTATTAAAGAGACTGCTGGGAAGAGAATCCTACACGTGGTCTCACTCAGCATTAAAGGAAACACAGATTCACTTTCTCAAGTTGTGGTGGTGCCGTCCCATGCCCTCTGCTGTGCACTACACAACCTACGAGTGCTATATAATCCCAGCTCCACATCTAGGCAAATCTTTGGCCTCTGCAGATGTTACCAACAAGATCGCTGGCTGGCTAAGTTTGACAGGAGTTTGTTACGGTGGACACCTCACCTTTAGGCACTGCAAAAAGCCCCATCTTCTTGTCTCCCAAAGTTCACCAACCCCAATATAGATCATTTAAGTAACTCACTAGCAACGGCTCTCTGTGGGGAAAAGTGTTAGGTACCAGAAACTGGACTGGTAAATTTATTTTAAGCTATAATATATACACCATAGACCCCAGCATGCAGTGGGGGAGGAGTTGGGCTCTCCATTTATCACCATTGAGACTGAGGAGGGGCAAAAGGACCTTGGGTCACCCTGTACTAGGTGCTGTACAAAGAACAGCAGTCCCTGCTCCGAACAGCTTACAATCTAAACTGGTGCCAGGGAGCTACACAGCAGAAACGAGGAGAGGGCAGTTCATCGGTCCCCACTGTACCGCAACATGCCGGAGGAAACAAACCGGCCCTTTAACAGAGATCTTCCTGGAACCGAATGTGACTGCATCACGTGTCTGGGGCTGTGGCATCAATACTCTGGACCTGGACCTGGGCCCACAATGGGCAGGGGCATCCTCGAAGCCATTCACTTGAATATGCTCTTGAAGAAAAGGCAAAAGAAGCAGGAGAAAGGGCAAAGCAGGGACGTGGGGTGATGGCACTCCAGCAGGGACACTGAAATAGGGCTGAAGGAGAGAAAAGAAGGGAAGTGGAACAAAAATATGAAGGGGGAAGACTCACTTCTTGGCCATGGTAAAGGAAAAAAGAAGAAATCTATGAGAGGAGGGTACGTAGTGGGAAACACAGGCAGGAGGGAAGACAAGATGGCTCCTTAATGCGACAGATTTAGGATGCCTTGTGACTTACACACATGGGACTGGCCTGACTTGGCCAATGTCAACACAACAGCAGTTTGCCATATGGCACAAGTGGAAACCGTATGCGGCACCAACATTTCAGGGTTCAGTTTAAATGATTAAGAGTTCCTGGTCCCAAGGCCCAGAGCCCAAGAACAACCTCATTTACCTTTTTTGGCTCTCAGCACTCGTCCCAATCTTTGAGCCTCCTGTCTTCGAGACCCCCCATGGGACGAAATCTGAATCAGAACATTGGCTTCTGGCAGGTCAAAGGATGTGTCACCTACCTACAATACAGAAGCAGCCTCTGAGCAATAAGCTATTTTCCCACAGTAACAAACGAAGGCTTAATGAACAACAAACCTGGTGAGGTGCAATAAAAGTACATCAAAAATAAGAGAGCACGTGTAACTTACTGTTTCTTTAAAATACAGTCTCTTTCAAGGTGATGCTGTCACACTGAATGCCTTCATTTACCTTGGAAATAAAGATGGTGTTGATTTTTGGGTTATGCTTGAAGTTCTGCAGGATTTGCATCCTTTCCCCTTGCGCAGTGGGACCATATATATAAGGTCTGAAAGGAGAGAACAGGTAATCAGAGGCAAGGTAATCAGAGCAAGACTTCTCACAGCTGTTTGTTCCTAGGTGCTCAGAGACTCTGGACAGGAGGCATGAGACTAACTCTGCCTACATCCGTACCAGAGAAGTGCACGATTTGCTTAATTACATAATGCCATCCCAAATGCCCTGCTCACGCTGGAACAACACTGGTTAAGGGTATAAACTGCACAGCGTCTTTCCATCACGTCATCTAGTTCAGAACTACCTGTACTTTAACTGCACCAGAAACAGCGAAGGGGAAGCAGCTGTCACAGAACTGTTATTAAAAGCCGTGAAACAATGGGAGCTAGCCCGCTGCTGCACTGTTACGCCACACGAATGGGATCGTGTACTTCCCAAGCATGGTCTGCATTACATTTGGATAACTGATGCACCATGGAAGTGCACAGCTTTTCTTCAACCCACAGACTATGCAATAAAAGAGCACAACATATACAAATGCTACCTTTTTGAGGTCAATATAAAAATGGAAGTAGATCTAACACGGCTTTGCTAACCCTTTCACCTCTTGACAGTAACCCTGCCCAACAGGAGGCTGACTCGCCACCTGGAGCAACCTGATCTGCCAGAGGTAGATGTCTTTCCATTCTCTGCAGAAATAATTCCTGACAGTTGCAAACGGTGCTCATTTGATGCACGCCGATGGCACTGCAGATCAATGGACTGAATATATCTGCTAAGCCTACATGAAAGATGGGAGGCAGCTGTTTAAATACAAAGGCAGGGCTTTTTTGTTCCACAAATCCATTGAGTCAGCACATGGACAGCTGTGTCCCTCTTGGTTTTTCCTGGTTGAATCCTTAAGAATCTGAGTTTCCCTTCTAATGAAAGCCGCAGTGCCTCAAGATGGATGTTGGAAATTCTTGTCTCCAATTACCTCTGGAGATCAGGTGGTGCGACCAGCTTGACATCCACAGTGCCTTATGGACGTAAGCAGCAGTTTGGCCTTCCCCAGCAGAGCAGCAGCCAGACTTCCCTAGCAGGCCTGGCCAGTGCACACTCAAAGGCTGACAGAAGTGGGAAGTGCCTTTGGTCTCAAGGTGAGAGCAGCAAAGGCTACCTTCTTCACATTGAAAGGACAAACGATAGAGGAAAGAAATGAGATGCTCCAATTCTTTGTGCTTGTAGATGTGGATTGCCCTTCTCTTTCAGGCTTCCAAACTACCTTGCATGACTGTTCACGCTCCCTTTTATTAACCACCCCCACCCCCCAAACAAACAAACAAACCAACCCTGAGCTGAGTTTGAGGGCTGGCATATATCCCAGCAAGAACAAGAACCCAATGCACAGCCTGAAAGTCTTCTGCATCTTGCCATCTGACTCCCTGGTGAGGGCTTTCTAAATGCCTCCTCGAGAGCAAGCTTCAGCTTATTTCTGCGTCACCAAGCAGACCAACTCTCTTCTAATCCAATTCTTCTACTTATCGTATTTTATTAACAATCTTCTCTTTGGCTGTGACTAACAATGAAACGGCCAACAGCACCCAACCCGTTTAAACAGTCAACTGGTTAGCGGCACTCTGTAACCGTGTCGGAGCCAACAGTGTATGGGGTCCCTTACTTTAAGCTTTCATTTATCATTTTATTTTACAATACAAAAATGATGCTTTCTTTAATCCAAACTTTACACAAAACATCTCACTGCTAAGCTAGAATTAAAGCACGTGTACCTTGCACATCTATAAAGAACTGCTTCCCAAGACGACAGAGCTGGTCAAACATTTGCCCATTTTTCCTTTGATTGAACCCGTTAAATGAAAAATCAAGGATGCTCTTCCTCCCCTGGCCATACCTCACTTGGGATTATAGTGATGAACTAATGAGCAACAGGGCACTCCGTATCCAGGACACAACACAAAATGCTGAATTACAACCAAAAGTCACAGCACGGCATCTCCCCACTCCTGGGGAAATACCAAGCCTCAAGGATGCTTTTACACTCAACACACATCTCAAACCCATAAGGCCCAGAAAGGCCTGACTGAGATGTGACAACTTGTAGACGTAATGATGATCCCATGATCATATGATGCCTCCCAAGAAGAGGCATCATATGATCTAGAACAGGGGTGCTCAATCCCCAGCATGCAGACCAGATCTGACCCGTGGAGTCATGTCATCTGGCCCACATGAGGACAGAAATGTGGCAGCGAGAGCAGTGACAATTAACACTGCCACCACACCAATGCCAAATTTCCAAGCTCTATGCGGCTGGATCCATCCCAGGGCCTGTGCGCTGGATCACACACAGACTGGATAGGGCCGGTGGACCAACCTGGCACCGCTGATCCAGCCTGGGGGGGGCGAACAGGTTGGGAAGCATGGATCTAGAACGGCCTGGGTGACAGGCCAACTGCTAGGACAGCAGGATTAGAACTATTCTGAGAAAAGGGCTCTAACCAAAGAGGAGAATCCTTCAAGACTGCAACGCTTCTCTCGTGGTGCTGACAGCTGCATGACCACGGGATCCTCTCCAAATCTGAGGAGTGCTATGCGGAGGAAGAAGTCACTTGAAACGCAGCCAAACAAAGACACAGTAGTTCTGCCATAAATCTTCTCTTACACCAGTTACCACGCATCTTCCCAGTCTATCATTGTACAAGCTGCTATTTAGCAGACAACCACCCAGCTTTCCCTACCCGACGTTTTATTAATTATTTTCTATGGAACACTGCACAGCATTAATAGCATTCCAGAAGCATCATTCTAGCTAATCTCTGTCCAGCCGGGTTTAAGGATAATGATGAAAGACCACGAGTTCTGAATCTGGAAATCTTCCAGCATTGTTAGCCCTGCTTATTATTTGAAATCACAATGAGCAGGAGTATTCAAATGCCAGTCAAAACTCATGACAAATTTTGGAAAGGGATAAGGAGAAAGTTTGTTTTTTGGGCCAGAAATGCTACTGGAAACTCCTTGGACAACAGAGGCTTGGAAAGTCAAGTGCTGTCTCTGCACCACTTCTAACAGCAAAGGAGAACCCAATGGCTCCAGTCTGGGGTTGTGACAAATGAGCTGGCTTCCCTGAATCCACTCCTGGAGAAGGACTGTACACAAGGAAGAGACCAAGAACTCTCCTCGACTGTCCCCTCTCCAATCCTGCAAGAACGCTGATGCTGTGTAGCGAAGTTCAGATGGGCTTGCTCTTTGCTTCTGTACTTGGACCACATGCAAAGAGCCCTTCCAAGGCAGCACAGAAGCTCACGGGTCTCTTGCCGAATGGTGCTACCATTTTGTTTGTCAGCCATATCCCGTTAATGCCTGGAAACCCCAGCATACCAGGCATGGCACAGACTATGTGAGAAGCCTCCCCTCTGTGCCCCTCAAAGTGAAACATCTCAGTTTAAGATGAGTCTGCCACAGGACCTGAGCGGGGGAGGAAAGCAGGGAAGGTGCTGAGAGCCCCGAAGATCCTATGGGCCAAGTGCTCCTCATTCATACGGGGGAGAGATTACAGTACGCAACAGTCACAGAGTTCACCGTCCAAATAACCCTGCCTTCAGCCACTTCTCTTGATCCCCAAACCATTTCTTTGCGACTACTACTATGAAGTCTCCACACAAGTTTAGGATTCCTCTGTGGCAGGCACTGAACACACAGCTCACCTTAGAATAATGCCACCTACAGCAACACGCACTGAAGTTCACCTAAAAAGCCTGCTGCCATTTCCTATTCGCTTTTCTTGGACAAATGCTGGAAGTGAAATTTGTGAAATGTGCTCCCAGGAAGGAACAATTCATTATCACTTACTTCCCCAGCCTGATTGCATATTCCTTCAGGGCAAACACGTTGTCAGCAAACACGATGATCTTGTCATTCCTTCGCTCATGAAACTTAATCAGGAACTGGCACGCCCTGAATTTGTTTGGGTTCATGGTGTAGAGCAGTATCCGCTTCTTTGTTTTGATGGCGACGTATTCTCTGTAGAACTCGGGAGACATGGGGCACCAAACCTAGACGTTTGGGGGGAAAGAACCAAAACAAATGAATACGTGCAAAACTACAAAAGTCTCGGTTTTTCTTTTTAAACTTTAACGGTTAGATTTGAGAGACAAATATGGTCATGCGTCCCGACTTCTGCGTAACAGGCCACAGTTTCACCTACTGAAGCCTGCCGCGAGCCCAAGCATTTCCTTTAGGAATCCACTGCGGGCCTAACAAGTCGTGTTCGGAGGGTCTCCCCAACCACTGCTACAGCACTGGGTAATGTCTTGAGTTCCAGGGTCAGCTGAAAGACATGTCGTTTTTCACACTGTAGACAAAAGCAAATAGCCAATCTCCTTTGTCACAAGCCCATACCCTTTGTGAGGTGTTACTGAGGAAAGCTGCTGCCCTTCTGAATGTGTTAGTCTCTAAGGTGCCACCCTGCCCCATCTTCTGCCTGACTTCATACTAAACACAGCTACCCACCTCTCTCTAGTCTGTATTATTACAGATCATCAACAGATTTTGAGGACCTTGCCTCAAATGTAGTGGTCCTACCTCAATGCTAAACCAGACTAGAAACTCATAGTCTTCTGCTCCACTCAGCAGTGCCGCATGAAAGTGTTAACCACACTAGCAAATGAAAACTTGGTTAGTAAGTCCTGTCAGTTAAGGAAGTTTAAAAACAAACCTGCTCAGTCATGAAGAGCACCAGTAACTAAGCCCAACGTCTGCATCATGGGATGGAAGATGTGGCTAAAAAAAAGTTCTCTTAGCCTTTTCCTGGGCGCAACTTAACAGGCAGGCCACAGTAACTGGGGAAGAAGCTTGCTGTCTCACCAGCCTGGAGGAACGACGAGGTAAGTATGAAGTAGACTATTGCTCCTGCCCACCCCTTGCATGAAAGGTAAACTTTCTCGTTCCTGTGAATACTCCCAGGAGGAAAAGGGAGGATGAGAATAAAAAAATGTTTGAAGACAGAAGATTTCAAGAGCGCAACACAGGATTTGCTGCCATCGAGCACATCAGCTTCTGTTCGCACACTGACTGGAGTGTCTAAAACGGCCAGAGCTGAGCGCTCATCCCCATTAATCTCAGCAATTCAGAGGTTTGCAAATGTGCCTTCAAGGCCTGACCTTTCTATGGCAGTGGGGGGCAATCCTCTGAAAACAGTTACTGGAAATAGTTATCAGCTGGCAGAAACCCCTAATGAGCACTCACCCTGAACATGCTGCAGCCACTAACATAATTTTACATTCTGCTCCTCACCGTGTTGTAGGCGGAAAGGGAGCACCTGGACGAATGCTAGCGCTGCCCTCTATTGTTACCACAAGGTAAGTCGGAAGTCAGGAACAGCCCCGCGGCACCGTCAGCCCAGAGCAGACTGCGCCAGGTGTGAAATGACACCCCACCTCTGCACAGCGGGAGGAGGAAAACCAGACTGGTGCACAGGGAAAATGCAAGCCTGGTCTAGGCACAGAAACTTGCCCGTTCCCACTGTTAACATCTTGTCTTTCTTAGAATACAGATCCTAAATTAACACCCCCCAGAAGTCCCACACATTAAAGAACATGAATTTGCACAAAGTCGCACAGCACGCCTGGAGAGCTCACACTACGGTACGGGTCTTTGCCCAAGGCAAGTCGGGAATGACCAGGCAGGATACAGAGCAAGTAAACTCTGCTCCTGAAACCAAATTACCTGCTCATGGCTGAAGTGACATTGCCAGCTCGATTCATTGTCACTTGATGGGCTATCTAATTGTTCATCTATCTAGAATGGCCATGAAACGGTCATTCTTTTTTTCAAAAGACCTGTCACTTTCTAGCATTTTATTTTTGCAAGGGGGAAAAAATGACTTATGCCAGGGAAAATGCAGACAACTGAGAACTAATTGTGTGTGTTTTCAGGCCTCTTGGTCAGCTTTATTGTAATCTTGTAGCTAAGCAGATACAAGAAGAGTCTGGCCAACCGTGTTTTAATGGAACAGCTCCAGTAGACAGGATAGGGACATGTGTGCTCCAACCTGACTGCCCTCCCAAGAGCTCAGGAAGGAGAAGATTAGTGAAAGGATCAAGAGCTTTGTAGACGGGCATTCAGTTTGCTTGGGGATTTTACCTATTTTTACTTTAAGGAGAATTAGCTTGTTTCAGAACTCCCTTGTTACAGCAATGGTCTGAGAGCTGGAAATGGAAACCGCTGTGACAGTGACTCCCTCTCACCCTCCAGTTTTTTATTTAAGGTTAAATCAAAGCAGGAGGAAGGGCGCTCTAAATTCTGAAGCCAGGGACAGGCAGGCATGCAAAGTGCTCCAAGTCCTACATTATGTAAACCCCCAAACCCACATAAGCACTTTGGCATGCAGTCGCCCAGCACCAGCCAGGGCCAGGAGAGCAGGAAACCCTGCATGCTTCTGCCTCCGCACAGCCGCACAGGACAGTGCTCGCTGGCTGTCTACCCCGCTTCCTCCTTCAGCAATGTGAGGGAAAGGAGCACTGCAGGGTGCTGGAGGATGGTTGGACGGGGCAGTCGTTTCACGAAGTGCTTCAAAATTAGATGTTTTAAAGTTCCTCTTTCCTCAGACATCACCTTTGAAGCACTTTTTTGGCTGTCAATGTTGCACTCTGTCTGGGGTGCTTCAAACAGCACGTCCGTCTGTGGCCCGTAAGAAGGAAACAGGAAGGACCCTGGAGGACTTCCACCCCACCCACCGCTGTGACTAAACTCCAGGTCTCTCTGCCATGCTCCAATTACATGAGTGCCTCGAATTTTTGAAGAAAATGTGTAAGAAGTAAGGTTTCCCTTCTCTAACATGACAGCTGAGATTCACCTTTCTCGTCTGCTTCAACAACTAAGGGACAGATCATACAATCACATTGCAATGATTAACAAAATCCAGTGACTAGAATCAATGGCCACACCAGGCTGAACTTGAAATAAAGCACTCGCATCTAACCACTGGATGAGCTTTCCCAAGGGCTGTGGTAACCACCATCCCATCTCGTCTTTAAATTCAAATTGGGTACCAGTCAAAAATTAGATCTCCATTCCACCACGTACCACCGGGCTTGCTAGCCTTGCCAGGCAGGACGTCAAAGTAGATGGTCAAAAGTGTCCCTTCTGACCTGACTACCAAGGACTGCAACACTACATCAGCACAGTGGCCTCTGCGAACATGTTTGAAGGTGGGGCCAGAAAACATCAACATGGCATTACCAGACCAGCCACAAAAATGAGCACATTAATCAGTCGTGATACCACACAATGCACCGTGCAGGAGTTATCATGAACTTAGTGATGATAAGGGACAGCCTGGCCTGAACTGCAGTTTCTCAAGGACAAATGCTTCTCTTCATTCAAGATATGGAATGGGATAGCTCTGCCTGCAAACGCCTGTAGACTGCAGAATACAGCATGGTACTCGAGTGGTAATAAAGAGCAGAGCATCACCTCAGCACACTGCACTTTGGCAATGTAACCATTGTTCTGCAGCTCCATCCAGTTGGCTTCATAGAGTTTTGGGCCAATCAGGAAATTCAAGTCCACGATTTTATCGTCCTCCCTGACCAGGGTAGCCGTCAATCCCAGTTTGCAGTGAGCTTGTACAATGGTGAGCACACGCCTGAACATTTTTGCTAGGAGATACAGAACAGAAAATTTCATTTTGGTTTCACAAATGGATTAAAAAAGACCAGCACTGCAAGGACATGGACCTTCCACCTAAAAAGATGCAGAGCTGTGTGCCACAACAATGAGCACTGTGCAAAGCAATGCTGATCCAGTTCAGGCAGGACCCTCATTTAATGGTCGTTTCAGACTAGCTGCAGTTTTTGACACACTCACAGAACACTACAAAACACAGGAGTCCTCAGATCTCTCCATTATTCCCATTGCCCCATTAGAAGAACAGACGCAGCGCTGTTAGGGGACTTGGTCTACGCCAGTGCTTCTCAAACTATCTGATGTGGCAGACCGGCAATTTTTTTTCCCATGGGCCAAGGACCGGTGCCCAGTTCAGCTGGTGGCAGCAACTGCGTGCAACAGCGCCACACAAATGCGCGACCGGCTGTTTCTTTCTCTTTCCTCACCTCGCATGACGTGACGTCACCTGGAGAGTTGGAACGTACAAACTGTGGCGCTATGACATATCAGTGTTATGCTTCTGAAAATATACGTTTTTCTTTCCTGGCAACTTGCTGCGGACTGGCAACCGGTGGGTTGTGGACCAGCACCGGTCCACGGACCGCCACTTTGAGAAGCACTGGTCTACGCCACATACCATTTCAGAACCAGATTAGAAAGGAAGAGACTTCGGGGCTTCTACTTCTAGAAGCTACTAGCCTACCACAGCATCCTCCGCCTACAAAAAACCCTGTCCTCTACCCGAGGTATTTCAAGCATTTAGCATTACGGTAGCTAGCAGCAGAGCCTATATTCTCTACCTTACTTTTAAGTCTAAGAAGGGATGAACCTAAGAGAACTAAGGGAGCAGAATATTCCTACCCTAAAGGGGCTGCCAATCAACAAACCCTTCTCCCATTTCTGCCACTTCCACTTTCCAGTATTTTCCTACTTCTCCCAAGACATAACAGTTGCATCCAAATCAACTGTGTAAAATATAACAGAAAGCAGATGCGGGATTAGCGAGGCATTTCTGCCCAGAGTGCCTCCTCATCACTAGCACTCCTTTCTTCCCTTCCATCATCCCATTCTCACCTGGCAGTTTACAAGTTACCACAAGTATTCACCATGTTTTGGGGGTGATGGTTGTAGCTGTGTTGGTCAAAGATATAGTTTTGTCATAAGTATTCACAGCATTTTATTGGGTGGAAATGGACTTTAAAAGTCTCCTTGTCTAGATGTGCGACCATAAAAAGAATTTGGTTTATGACATTTCCATCTCCCTTTAAGAGCATGCAGATCAACTCCCCTTATTCACAGTGGTACAACATCCACATGGCAAGCTGCTTTGATGAAAAGTAAATGAGCATTTAGTGGTCTTAAAGTATCTGGCTGCAGTTTAAGAGCCAGTAGCGTGCGACTATCCTGTCTTCCAGATCACCGCATGAGAACAACTCGCCCAGATATGACACTGTTACTGCTGCAATTAAGGAAAATCTAACTTTAATACAACTATTCCTCCCACTACGGAGAATAACACGCGTCATAGATTTCATAAGACATTCGGGCTGGAAGGGACCTCGGAAGATCATCGAGTCCAGCCCCTGGCCCGAAGGGCAGGAAGTCAGCTGGGGTCATAGGATCCCAGCAAGGTAAGCATCCAATTTGCTCCTGAAGGTGTTCAATGTAGGAAATGCTGCATTGCTTTGAGAGGACTCTGGGAATTGATCTTCACAGAAGGGCTGAAAAACATGCATCAAATAATAGACAAGAGGCAAGGATTGCTGCTGGTGATAGCTTTTACTGATCAAACTGCATGGTTGGGACAGACACAGACATGCTTTCGAATGCAATGCATTCTGCTTCAGGTGACCCAATTAGACCAGAACGCAATGCTTGACCTGAAGGAGAACGTATTGCATCTGCAGTATATATCTGTTCCAGCCATACAGTTTGTCCAACACAAAATACCACCTACAGAAATCCTTGCAGACAGAATCAGCATTGCTCCAACACTACCAAATAACATGTTTATATAGTTACGTTTCAAGCACTAAACTAGGAGCTTGCTAAAAGTGCATTCAATATTCTGAGGAAATGAAAAGGGAAACAGTATTAAAGAGGCACTGCGTTAATCATGGGCATGATGAGAGGGGCTTCGTAATGCTACTCCCTTACCAGGTATGGTGTGCACTTCATCAAGGATCATGAGGCCCCACTCTTGACTTTTAAGCCACTCCATTACTCTCTCTGCCTCCCAAGACCTCTTGGTTGTGTGCCCCAACATGGAGTACGTGCTAATGGCAATCGAGCACCCAATGGGCTTGTCTTTGGCATCTGAGGTGAATCGACAGATCTGGCTGTCATCTATGGTGGACCACATCTTGAACTGGGCTTTCCACTGCTCCACAGACACTGCAGAGTTGCCAAGTACCAGGCATCGCTTATGGACTGTGCATGCAGCTGTGACTCCGACAAGAGACTTGCCCGCGCCTAGAAAAAAAGAAAAGCAATCATCATTCATAACTGTCCTACAGAAATTGTCATGCTCAAAGAAAAGTGAGAGAGAAGGGAGGAAAGAGACTGGAAAACAGTTACTCATGAGCTCAGCTGGAGAAGGACAAATTTCTTGTTGTCTGTGGCTTTAAGAATTAAAAGACACAGGCTGTGCATACAAACAGGTACGTACAAAAACCACGCTTCCATAAGGGGGCCTGGCAGAAAAGCCAGAAAGGCTCAGCAGAACCACAATGAATGCACTTTGCAACAAGACGAGCCGATTTTACCAGTTTCTTCATTCCAAAGCTACTGTTAGACGTGGCTTCAGTAACCTTTTATTTAACTAGCATCCCAAAGGCTCCTTGCATCTCTCCATTCCACCATCCCCCAAGCTCTGCATGTTCTTCACACTTCCCATCCTATTTCAGTAATACTTTGCAAATATCCCAGCTCTCCATCGTGCCAGCTCAACATGCCCTCCACCTTCCTACACCATCTCCTCCTCCCTCCTTTCCCTCCATCATACCAGCGGATATCTGTACCTTCGTTCCATCCCAGACTCTCCTCAGTATGCCAGATATGCTATAACAATCTCCCATCTCCCCTGCCACCAGTTTCCTGTTCTCCCCTCCGCCCCCAGTCTAAGTAATTCTCTGTGTAGTTTCTTTCCCACTTCCTTACACTTCCATCATTTGTTGTCTTTCTTTCTGGGAGACAAATTGTCAAGGGTGTTGACATTCTTCAACCTGCATTGAGTGGATCAGCACAGCTGAGACAGAGAAGCATTTGTATGTTGGAAGGAATTAATGTTTGCTGTGAATCAGCTTCCTGAACAACTGACATTAGCAGATGCAGGGGAGCTGGCATATCTGCTAATCAGATGCTCTTGCTTCCATTTCCCCTTCCCATCAAAACAGGCAGTGCTCTGCCCACTTATATCTAGAACCTTTCTGGAAATTTTAGAACTGATCTGATGCACTGCTCAAAAGTTAGCGCATTACAAATGTAAGAGCGCCACCAGCTGTGGGAGATGTCACATCAGTCAGCCAAGACACACACGAGTAACTCACCGCACGGCAGGACAATGACTCCTGATCTAGCTCGCCCATTCCCAAACATCTTCCTCAGGCTTTTCTCTTGATAAGGTCTGAGAACAGCTGTGGGTTTCAGGTCAATATTTATGTCCGGATTCACTGAATCATTTCTGAAGTCATACTCAGCCAGCAAGGGGTATTCCAGATGAATGCAACGCTTCTGAAGCTCTTCGATCATTTCCTGAAAAGGAAAGAAAGCTTCAAAAAACAGGAAGGATTACACTTCTGAATCCTGCTGATTTTTTTTTTTTGTTATATATACCCACTGTTTATACAGGACCTGTGTAAAAGCAAGTTTATTTTGCAACCCTTGCTAGCGGTTTAAATGTACCTCCAAGAGCTTTTCTGGTGACCAACCCAGTAAAAAACCCCAAAACAACAAGATAAGTATGAAGAAAAAAAAAAGGGGGAGAAAGTTGCCTGATAAATGAAAAAGTAGGATATTCAAATCTGAGGGGTTAGCAGTACAGTCCTTCTGAGAGGGTCTCTTTCACACGACTAAGACAAATCTACATTGTGAGGTAGCAAGGAGCTGACTCTCCAACAAAAACCTAAAACAGAGCCTCTGCTGCCCATTATTCAGTCAAAGATCAGCACCAGCTACACATCTGGTATTTATGAAATCTTTACTCCCCTGTAATAATTATTTTAGCGCAATGGCATGCTGATTTAAATTGCTGGGAAATGGCAATAATTGACCTAAATAGCAGCAGGTTCTCTTTTTAATGCTTCCACCATTAGACTGGCCAAGTTTATGACGGATTTACAAAAACTTTTTTAAAAAGCCTCTCAACCATGGACAATTCATATCCTGCATCTGTCAGGAACTGACATGCTCTGTTTT
>NW_017728949.1:53923328-53926716 GCF_001723895.1 Crocodylus porosus | reverse complement strand
TGATACAAATATGATAAAGTTTGCCCAAAGAATATACAGTCTGAAAGACGGAGACAAATCATGTGAAATCAAACAGTTCATACCCCAGCGCTTCTACACTGTAAAATAAGGGAAGCATGTGACTGAAGCACCAATCTAAAAAAGTACCCTACCCTGGTCATCTGGGCTGGCATCAGGAGTAAGAGCAATACTGCAGAGCATGAAACCAAAAACCAGGCTGGCTGGGTTCTGAATGAGCCCTTCCTTCAAGCAGCCTGCACAGAGGAAAGGAGGCCCTTCCAGTCTGCGTGACTTCCTTTGGCTGAGCATCTCAGTATCGGTCACCTTATCCAGCTCACAAAATAGGGGACAGTGGGTCCCATCACAACCACAGATGCCAAGAACCTATCACAGATTCACCTGCTTAACTTCAAAAGATACTGTCTGCGTTTCCTCCTCCTCCTCTTCATCTTTGTCCATCTGTTCATAAAACTTAAACAGGTCGGCTGGAACATCTGGTTTGTTCTGAGCGTCTGGGCCTTGTGACGTTGAAGGACCGCCAGCTCCTTCACTGGTTTTCAAGATCTGAAATGGGTGTTCAGGACACTTTGTGAAAGTCTGCATTTGAGATCTCTGATGAGCTGTGGTTCATTACTGGAGAACAGAACAGCAGTTACAACAAAAGATAAAATGAACCCACTCCCCGTAAACAGAAATCATCACCACAGACTGCGCAACAGTTCTGGTCATATGTACATCCTTGCACAGAAAAATCAAACCCTTTAAAAGGTGGCTTTGAGCCCAACATACAGCAGATTTGCTCGTGAATGTCTCAGTAATGAGCTCCGTTTCTTCTCCCTCGGCATTTCTCAGGCGACACCCTCTAATAATTTTGTCCTGCAGAAGCTGTTGAATGACATCAGGGTGGGTGCTTTCCACAAAATACCTGAATGAAAAGAACAAGTGAACTACAAAAGCAGCTCCCAACCCATTTAAGGCCAATAATGGCAGTTGCTGAGGACTTCCATCTAAATAACTACAAAAACACTGACACTGACACTTCAGTGTCCCCTGACAGCCAGGGGTGTGCAAAACAGGCCCTATTTGATTCAGATTTGGCCTGAATCAAGGACAGCGATTCGATTTGTTGATTTGGATCGCTGTCCCGATTCAATTCGGCCAAATCTGAATCTAAAGATTTGATGCTGATTCGGAGAATCATCTATTCAGACACAGACGCAGCTTTAAATGTTTTTTGACATACTTCGAGGTACCAGGCAGCTTGTGAACACTGCGATGCTGGGGCACATGGAGCAATCCACAGGAGTGCGGGGGACCCCCAGCGTGCTTGGTGGCAAACCTGGTAGTAGACCAGAAGCAGTTCCAGTCCACTTCCGGGTCCGCCGGGAAGCACGCTGGGGGGGCACTCCCCTGTTCCCCCAAGGCTCTGCAGTCGGCTGCAAGGGGACCCCAGGTGCCCTTCCCCAGACCCAGGAGGCACCTGTCACCGAGCCGGGTGGGCGCAGGGAGGTCCTGTGTGCTCTCCAGTGGACCCAGAAGATCACTTCCAGGTCTGCTGCCGAGTCCACCGAACTGAATCAGGGAGCGAAGCTTCACATAGCCCTACTGACAGCTATTCCAGATGCAACCACACAAGTTCTTAAATCTTTGCCTTCACTTTCTCACTTTAACATTCAAACATTTGCTGCTGTTGCAAAGCCGTTTGGAAAAAAAGTCCTCAGGGCCAGTCCTTGAACAATACATTTTAAAAACTGGATGGATTGGAAAGGGCATCAGAAGGACCACTGAGTCAGGGCTGAGCTTTGCTGGTATTAATGCATCTCTGTGTTACCCAAAGGACCAGGTTCAAAGGAAAGCAGCTCCATGACAAACCATCTCACTTAGTAATCCCTGCACCGGGTTCATACCTTCTGCTTGACTATGGCATTTCTTAACTCAAAAATGTGCATCTTTTTAAAGTTTCAAATGACAGAAAATCCACATTTCTGTGTTTGCTGCTCTAATGATTAGTTATCATCACTATTAAAAATGAATCCCTTCTTTTTAGACTGACATTAACTAGCTTCAGCTTCCAGACACTGAACTTGTCATCTATAAGTCCTATCAGATAGAAGAGCTGGCCACTCTGCCTTTCCTGCGCTCTCCCTATATCTTATTTATTTAGTCTACAAGATGTACCTCTACCTGTCTCCTACCATTCCCTTCACCAGGCAGGTATGGTAGACCACAATCAAATCACCTCTTACCCCTCTCTCAGAAGAGCTAAACTGAGCTTCCTTCCTGTCTCACTATAAGGTAGATTTTCCTGATTCCCAGTTAGACTTGTAGCTCTTTTCTGAAGTGTTAATTCCAGACCTGGTGGCAATATTCCAGTAATGATCTCACTAGTGCTATGAACAGAGAATACCACCTGCTAGGCAATGATACTTTCCCTTGCGAAGATTTGAAGCCTACAAGTGAAAAACATTAAACATTACAAAACTATTTGTAATGGAAAGGAGGGATGACTATACTGCAGTTGCTTAGGGAAGTAGGGGGGCAGTCAGGAAGGCCAAGGCACAGGTGGAACTGGGACTAGCTTCCTGGACTAAGGACAATAAGAACTCCTTCTTTAAATACATAGGGGGTAAAAAGAAGGTTCAGGGTAAGGTGGGGCCCCTGCAGGACAGGTTAGGAAATTTGGTCATCACACCAGACAATAAAGCTAACATATTTAAAGATTTCTTTGCCTCCATCTTCCTAAGCAGGGACCGGAAGAGCCACCCCCACCACTAGGCCCCCCTCGGGCCCCAGGGGAGGCGCACCTGGGCCAAGGGTTAGTGAGGAACTAGTTAGGGAGCTTCTGGAGGGACTGGACATATTCAAGTCAGCTGGTCCGGACAATCTCCATCCTAGAGTACTAAAGGAATTGGCTGAGGTCATTGCAGGACCCTTGGCACGGCTGTACGAGCACTCGTGGTGCTCTGGTGTGGTGCCAGAAGACTGGAAGAGGGCCAATGTGGTTCCCATCTTCAAAAAGGGGAAGAAGGAGGACCCAGGAAACTATAGGCCAGTTAGTCTTACTTGGATCCTAGGCAAGCTGTTCGAGAAAATTATGCTGGCACACATCCATGAGGGGCCAGCAGGGGATTTCATGCTTAGGGGCACCCAACACAGGTTCATCGGAGCACCCCCAGCCCGGTCATGAGGCGCTACAGGAATTTGGGAGCGGGGCTTAGGGGTCTGGGAGCTCAGGTGGTGTTTTCGTCGATCCTCCCAGGCTCGGGCTATGGGCTGAGGAGGGAGAGGAGGATCCACGCAGTGTACCAAAGACTGCGGCGCTGGTGTCATCGGGAAGGCTTTGGCTTCCATGACCACAGCCCGCTCTTTGGCGAGAGAGGCAGCGAGC
>NW_017728949.1:53917529-53923228 GCF_001723895.1 Crocodylus porosus | reverse complement strand
GGCTGCTGAGGGGGTGTCTGGGGGGCTTCGGGGGAGCGGGGGCGCAGTGGGGTTCACCCGCGCGTCTCTCACCGCTCTGGAGCCTAACTGAGTAATGGACATGTAGACACATTACTGTGCATTAAGTGCATTAATGCTCTGTGTGGGGACTGATTTGGGAACAATTTTAGTTCCAAGTCAGTCCACACACAGCTTTAATGCACTTTAACGCCTGCACATGTAGACACTTGCCTATTCCCACTTACTGCACAGTAAATTTAAGCCGGCGTAAATGCACATGTAGACATGCCCACTGTTAAGCAACAAGCTCCTTCTCAAACACAGGCCTGATAGCTCTTCCCTTCCATGGAAAATGTGGAATTGGAAATGCAATCTTGCTCTTCTGCAGAGGGCAGGGCAAAACACCATTTCTAGAAGGCTACCAGCTCAAACCCATAGATGTATAAACACAGGATCTACCTAGATCATCTAGGCCAGCAGTTCCCAAGTTATATTCTGGGGGTCTGCGCAGCATTGGTTGATAGTGTGCTAAGAACCAGCCGGTCACATGATGCTGGCTCCAGTTGTTACAGTATATTAAGGACAGCTAAAAATAAGTCACTCCCTGTCTAAAATTATTTTTCCACTTAAGTAATTACTGTAATTGCCCTATGTTGGGACCCTATGTAGTTGCAGACAGAAGGGAGCTGTTCCACACTATCATGAAAATGAGGCAAGGTGGCCGAGAGAACAGTTTTTCAGTTAAGATGGAACCCATATAATAAAAAAGCATAAAAACCCTAGTCTAGTCTGTCACCTAAGAAACACTGCTGGACTATTCCTTACAGTATGCTTTCCAGTATCAACCCCAGGCTAGTTTTAAATTGATCCTGCAATGGGTGATTTTTCCATTTCTCTTATGTGAAACTAATCCATAGATGTCTATTCTCTATGCTTTTACAGCTGCCATCAGGATGAGCATATAGGGTATATATAAAAACACCTACACTCCCAATATATACATTCTCTCAAATCTTTTAGTATATGAGCTGTGTGTATATTATTATTTCTTTTAGGTAATACCCAGAATATTCTAGGTGTAATCCAGACACAAGAAAGAGAAATTCCACCCCAGGCCCTGGTGACCCAATGATCAGCAGAGGGCAATAGTCACCCAACCCACCTCAATATTGGGATAAACTCCCCATGATCCACCTGGCCTATGAGGCCAAAGTTGTGGAAACCCCTGTCATCATGAACCTTGCTGGACCAGCCAGGGAACAGTCCCTGCTGATCCACAGCAACCTGCAGCACCACTGAAAAAAGGCTCCTTGTAGTTGACATACTCTGTCTCGATGGGCAGAGCACACATGGTGATATGGTACCATCAGTGGTCCTAATGCTGTTGGGAAACCCCACATGTCTAAACCCAGCCACAGCCTCTTGAGGGCTGATGAGGTGGATGAATCAGAGCCCAGAACCTCCTTGATCACCAGGCATCACTGCCATGATGCCAATCCTGCTGTGGACTTGCACATGCAAACTGGTTGGCCATGGACTGGAGGCTGTCGGAGCTTCTGAGCTTCCACATGGCAACGGTCACACGCTTCCCCATGATCAAAGGCGCTCTCCACTCAGTGGCCTGCTGATCAAATGTGGGCACCAGCTCAGAGCAGATTTCCATGAAGGTGACCCTGGGACATGAGAAAGTTCATCTGGAACCCCACGCACACTCTGATGACTCTCTTACCGCAAAGCATGCTGGGACATGGGCTCTCTTCAGCCTTCTGGTGGCAGAGCAACAGCGCTTCATGCTGATGCTTAGCTTGGAATGCTGGGAAACGTACGTCTCCATGCCTCTGGTCTACAACATTTCTGAACCGTTTCCAAACCAATGCCACTTGGAAAGAATTCAGTTATTTTGTGTGTCTGCACCCTGAATGATGCAATGGCTTATTACATCAGGACTGGTGGGTTCCAGCACCCCCCCCCCCCCCGGCTGAAGAGGGAATCTGTGCTGATATCTCTTCAAAATAATCTTTACTGCCTTATCCTGCATCTGTGCAAGAGAGTGGATAAAATGATCTTTGAGGTCCCTTACAACCCTCTGGCTCTCAGAGTTAGCTGATTTGCACTGAACTGCTCAAACTCTATTCCACAAAGCTAATACACCTCAAACCATCTACCAGAGATCCTTACATGGCAGAGATTTTGCTTTTCGGAGCAGGAAGATGTGAGGTCTATCTACATTGCTTACACATGGCCTCATTATGCCGGGTACAGCTCTGCCTTGAAGTCTTATACAGTAACAGATTTGTGCATTTGATATATAATTTTCAAAGCAAAAAGCCAAACACCACAAGAAAAAAATTGTCACTGATGACTAGAAGAGCTACACCAAAATGTAAATGACAAAGATTTGGGTTTGACACAACACAAGAGTAGCAACAATACATTGGCTTTATGCTGTCTACTAAGTAAGCCTGCTGTTTTATAAATCTATAGGCTGGATCCCAAATGGCTGTCATAATCACATTTGAAAATACAATGCAGAGCAGAAGTGAGATGAATGAAAAAGCAGTCAGTATTGACATCCAGTTTACCTCTCACAATAAAACTAAGCTGACTAGTCAAGTGGTGAATAAGTCATTTATATGTGGATTATAAATTTGGTATTCCAGACTGCAAAAGAAAACTTGTATTTTACACAGCTTTTCTGAAGCAGTAATATAAATATGTTTCAAAAATTGCACTATTGTGAATTTTGGGTGGCCGTGGATTTGTGACAATACTAGCGAGCAGCATTAAGAGGTGTGACAGTGAATACTGGGAGAATAATTTCGCTCAGGGAGTGCTACTGAACTGGCTTGGAAGCAGTGTCAAAGACAGAGATTAGTAAATTAACTTTAAAATAGTCCTGACCATTTTTCACACACATACCTTTTTTTCTCTCACAGCCAACACAACTGCTATTGAATCATTTTCTCAGTCTGGGAACAGCTTCTTTTTGGTGAGTTCAGAGCTCTTGCTGCAATTCTAACTGGCTATGCTTCCTGCACGAGAGACAGGGGTCTTCAGCACTTGCAGATACTGACAGTGAAAAGTACTTGTCTAAATGATGGTATTTTTAAATTCCTCTTCCTCTACACTTCAGAGCAGTAACCTATGGTCAGCACTAATTTAACTAAACGAATCACTGATAGACGCCAATTGCTGAAAGGATTTTATTTGCTATTGTAGACAAGGTTCAAGTCTGTAATTGTGTTCCTGAAGGACCTGATTCTAGAAAGTATTTAAGCAACCTTCCTGATTTAGGATGTTTCTCTGAAATCTGGGCCACCATTTTTTTTATTGATATTTAAACATCACCCACTCTATTGTAAGCCTTCTGCAATACTGTAAAATAAATACACTTCATAAGTTATCTGTCTTCTCAGTAACGTTATTTATCTATTATGTTAATTTTAATAAATGTATCTACTAGGGTAAATGGAATTTTTATTTGTGGATTAATCACCATAGTTTTGATATGTCTATGTTGATGCATTATTTACTATTCACTGTAAATTCTGGAAGATATCTGAGAATGCTTTCCTTAAGCTGCCCACGGTCTCACGTACCCAGTTCCACGGCACCGCTTGAAAACCTAATTTCATGTTAAGCAAGTGTTTTCATTCTAACAAAGGTAGAATATGAGCATTTGCTACTGGAAAAGTTACTACATGATCTTGTTTTTCTTAACGGGAGTTGTAAAATAGTTAGACAGAAATAGCCATGCTAGTTTGAAGCCGGGTAGAAGTTTTGGTAGAGATGCACCTTGTAGACTGAATCAGAAATGCATACGCTTTCTTGAGCTTTTAGGGCTACAATTCTCCCAGTAATGGTTAATGGTCGCTTGTTCTGCATTTGCTGCATCTCCAAATAGATATGTGTTATTGCCTTGCCATTACCAATTACATGGACTGTCTTGATGTTAACTGCATGACTTTCTTCTGAAAAAATAATAATTTTCCTTATACATGTTGCAAATTCAAGCAAAACTGAATTAGTTCATACGCTTCAGCATGTGTAGTACAGAGGAATTTTTCCTATCATTTCATTCATTCTGCAATTTCCTTCATTTCTGAAGGGATGAGGTTTTTATTTTATCTTTTATTTGGCTGGATTTTTTTCAGGGAGGGATGAGGTTGGGACTAGCTGATCACTTAGATTCTGAATCTCTGTGAGCGTGTCCACACAAGACAGTAAATGCACAGTAGACTAATTCTACTGCGCATTAGCACTTCACAGCAAAACCCATGCTAATGCACAGTAGAATTAGTCCACGATTCATTAGCATCACTAAAACAGCATGCACCGATGCTACTAAATTTAATACGCTGTAATTACGGCACATTAATGCACATATAGATGCACCCCATTTCTCTTATTTCAGTAACAAAACAGTAAAAACAAGCTGTGGCTGCCCCTATCGTCTCTCTCAGCACTGCTCAGATCATTCCCTAGATCCTTTTCCCTCATATACATACACTTCTCCAACCTCCCTTAAATCCAAGTGCAGTATGTTACACTTCAGGGAGTCGACAAGTCACATTCACGATTTCCCTACTGGATCAGCACTTGGTAGCAGGCTGTGTGCTACAGGCAAATACTCTCAAAGCCTTTTACAGCAGGCATGTCAAAAACTTCCCTTTTCTGCAACACTTGAAGGAGTCAACAAGAAGATAGCTGGAACCAGCCAGACAACAAATTTTCCTCCTAGTTACTCCCCTTTTAATTGAACTTGGGAATATGGAAACACAGGACTGGAAGCCATGAGCTTCACCTTCAGGATCTTGTCTTCTTTGTATCTGCCTTATCTAGACAGAGATGCTCACTGCAGGATGTCTATACCGTGCCTTTTGCACAACACTAAACATATGGTTGTAAGTCAGGAGTCAGAAGTTTCTAACAATGTGGCTCTAAAAGCCTGTGTTTCTCCAACAGGCCTACAGGCAATTGCGTGCACAAAGCTGTGAATTTTATTTTGTTTGCAAAATGATGTACCTGCCTGTGTTATTCCCTGGTTTTGAGCAAGCATGTGCAGAAGTGCACGTGTAAAGCATGTACACAGCTGCATATGTGTCTGATGTATGTAGGAAAGCAGTCTTTCAAAACCTTTGTCAAACAAGTATAGCAAAAAACCCATAACTTAAAGAACTGACAGAATATGAAGTACAATGAATTTTAGATGGGGCTACGGGAGTGAACATAGTGTAAATTACTTATTTGGCTTTCTTAGATGTATCTTTAGATTTTCATCTTCCATAAATACAATTTGACTAAAACTGACTAATACTGTGAAGACAGCACCATCTAATGGTACTTCTGGACCATGAAAGCTTTTTCCTCAATGGTATTCCTAGCAATAATGAACAAGCCCCCAGTTCTCTGATGTAAGCTGCACTTTGGACAGTGGAGGAAGTTCCCCAATTAAATCCACTGGAAAGAAATTCTACACATTTATATATTTTTTTCTTTAACTGAAAAGAAGCAAAACCTATACACAGCAAATACATCAATTCATTAACATGCAAATTTCATAGTTTCATAGTAGCTAGAGTCGGAAGGGACCTAGGTAGATCATCAAGTCCGACCCCCTGCCTTGGCAGGAAAGAGCACCGGGGTCAGATGACCCCGGCAAGGTGCTCATCTAACTTCCTTTTAAAAATCCCCAGGCT
>NW_017728949.1:53903640-53916294 GCF_001723895.1 Crocodylus porosus | reverse complement strand
CGTCCGGACCAGCGGACTTGAACACGTCCAGCCTCTCCAGAAGTACCCTAACTAACTCCTCGCTAACCCCTGGCCCAGGCGTGTCTCTCCCGGGGCCAAATTTCTTTGGCTGCTTCCTATTTACATTTTCACTTAATTGTATTATTCAGAGAAAAGAGTGGAATTCTGTATCTTAACACTTTGTGTTTACTTTTCGCTATATAAGTTGTTTACCTTTATGCTATTAGCGTTACAGTTCCAGCCTGCCTATCTATGTTCATTTCTTAAGTGTATAGATGGGGAAATTGGAATATTTAAACATAAATGTATATACCAGGCGCATCTACATGTGCGCTATACTGTGGAGTGGACTAATTCGCTCTGCAGTAAAGCATCACCATCTACACATGTGCCAGTATTACGGTGCAATAAATTAACCAGTAAATAAATTACTGTTGGGGACAGTACTATCTTACAGCAGAGGAGCTAACTCTGCCATAACGCATGTGTTGATGGTGAGAGGAGTTGGCTGGGTCATGAGGGTGCAAAAATGCAGGGGCTGCCTGCCGCCTAGCCCTGTACTTAAGCACCCTTGTGCCCCAGCCAGCTCCTCCACCACCCGGAGCCTGAGGCTGACCCCCCAGGTACCCTGCCAGCCTGGGGCTGCTCCACCCCAGCTTAGACTGCTGCGGTCCCAGGCACACAAGCAGATGCTGCACCTAGGAGCAGCTGACTCCAGAGCAAACTGTGTCAGAGTTTATAATGTCACCTTAATGGCATGTGTAGATGCACCCACCAATAGTTAAGACCCAAGTGTTTTCCACTTAGGACTATTGTCAAGTTCCAGCAAGCTACAAGAATGTTGCTTTATTATATGTCTACATAATAGATGACAGGACACATATATAGAAACCACACCACCTTTGCTTAATTTATGAAGTCTAGTATCTTGCCGCTAAGCAGTCAACACGTGGGAAGTGTGGCACTGATTCCCTATGTTTTTTTCATTTTGCATACTCATTTATGCATGTTCAAAGGGACTGTAAACTACTACTATTGTAAATGGTTATACAAAGAGGCTGCATAGTACCTGGCACAGGAGTAAGGTTCAGATCCTATCTCCTCTACTAATACTTGAAGGTAAAAAAGTCTACAGCATACCTAAATGCAAATCTTGCCCTTGCCACCACTGGTACAGAGGGCTTCTTGTCAGCAGAGAAAAAGCAATTCTGGGGTGCTAGGAAAGCAGGGTTTTGTTAGCTGTCCCGCAATGGGGGTGCATGCTCTGTACTGTGCAGAGTCAGATGTGGTAGGAGCTCCTTCTGTGGCCATGTACACAGTGTATTTAGGATCAAATATAAAACATTAATCCCAAATAGTTTTAAGATCGAGGTTAAATAGTTTATGATCAGGATTATACCATTTGGTTGCCTATGATGGCAGGAGACTGGACTTGACCCAGAAAATCCTGTCACATCTTCTGTTTGCTTGCTGAAGTAAAAGCAGGTCAGAAGATGGACAAATCGGGGCCTGGACGATGCTCCAGTGAGTTTTTACCCACAAAAATGATGTGGTATGGCCATGAGGGCTACACAGGTACTAGGCTACTGTACGTTTCACAGAAAGGCTGGAGGCTGGGGTGGCATGGGTGCTAAAGTTGTATGGCTGACAGCCCAAAAGGTAGCACGTCTGAGGTCACAGCAGTAGCACTCATGGCACTGCCTGTGGGATTTCAATGAAATCTGCAAATTCTGCTAAATACCTTGTCACAAAGATGGAAAGGAAATGGAACGGTCAACACAGTTGCTTCAGTTTTGTAGGAACAATTCTTTCGCCTCATTGTCTTTTCCCCACCCTCCTCCCAGCATTCAGCTAAAATAATCATCTTGCAAATCAGAGACTAGATTTGTCCCTAACCAAATGTACCGTGTAGTACATAATAAAAATGGCATGGCTTTTCAACACTTACAGACAACCTTTCCATACTTCAAAGCATGCATTTTGATAATACTGTATTCATGTTATCTTATTAGCTGCAATTTATATTCCCTCTTTAATCTTTTTAAAGACTAGAACTTTCTAAAGTCTGCTGACCGTGTTTGGCAGTGACCTCTTGCAATACCAGATTCTAGAGGTAGACTATACACTGCATGAAAAAGCATGTTTTCTAAAAATGCCGGCCTTTAATTTCCTGTAATCTCTGATTTTAAGATCATGGAGCAGCATATAATAACACAATTATCTTCTCTCGTGCTACCCTCTAAAATTTCAATACCCCTTTCTTCTAAAATAAAGACTCTTCTATTTTATTCTCTGATCCCCTGTGAACATAGCAGGTAGTATTTAAATTGCAGTAGTTAAACTAAAAAGCCCTGATCAATTCAGCTGCTTTTAGAAGGAAAAAGTGGTGTGCATTTGCAAATATATACATTATTCTTGAGTACTCAAAGAAAAAATAACAAACAATGAACCCTTTGCCTAAAAATCCCCAGATCACAATTTTATGAGTATCAACTGGTATCAACTGCTGCCTCTCTATGGTTATGTTTTTTATGGTGTCAGTGGGTGCACTCACACATGCATTTTAATGCATATTTAGCCCACTTTAATGTGCATTAAAGTATCACAAAAAACTGGGGGCTCCTGTACACAAGTATGGAGGCTGCTCTGCCATGCTGGAATTCCAGCACGTTGGAGCAGACTCAGTTAGTCAACGCTGCTGGAGCGTGGCAATTACTGTGCTCTAGCAGCCTGCTGCGTCTCATGTATAAGTGTCCTCACACTTCAAAATGGTGGTGAGTGTGCTTGAACTAAAGCTCATTCCCTAAACTAAAGCATTTATTAAAGCACGTTAATGCATGTGTAGACACACTCAGTATTCTGTATTGGTTTGTAATTAATACTTCAACGTTCATTTGTATTTATTTCAATAATTACCCAACAAATCAAGTCACCCTGCCATTCAAGTCAAAGGTAGGAACATAGAGCTGGAAGGGTCCTCCTGGGTCATCAAGTCCAGTTCCCTGTTATTGCCAGGAAACAATTTCTATACCTTTTTATCAATTGGTCAAACTCTTTTATAAACCTGTTTGCTTTACTGGCCCGGTGTAAGGCTGCTCCAGAACTTCACTCACCTGATAGTTAGAAACCTTTTTCTACCTTCCAACTTAAATTCATTCTGTTCATGGCTAGTTTATTCCATTTGTTCTTGTGCAAACCCATCCTTTACTTCTTCCCCTTCCCTTGTGCTAACAGTCTTGATGCATGTATAAATAGCAGTCATATCCATTCTCAACCTTCACTTTGCTAGACTAAACAATTCAAGCTCATTTAAGATAGGATCTTCATTCCCTTGATTGTCTTATAGAGGAAAGCAACACAAGCAGAACCGTTTTGCTCCTTTGCATACCAGTTATCCCTTTTTCATCTAATGCTTTTCTTCAGTGCAGGAAAGGACAATTTGTGCAATTATATTGCTGTGTATCGTATCTGCTCAGTTTTTATTACAACTTTAAGCCTCTTAATGCATACTAAATTATACACCTGTCATATCCCTAGCAGCCCCTCTCTCCACCTTTTCAAGTCTGAATTCATCTTTCTTGAACATAGGTGATTAGCATTATGAACAACACTCCAGATGAGGAGTCACTAGTGCCCTGTACAATATCATTAATTGTTTCCCATTTCTCCTGGAAATACCTTGTGCGATGCATCCAAAGATAGTATTTATCTCTTTCATAACACTGGCAGCTCATAGCAATTTTTTGATCAACTAATACACCCAAGTTTTTCTCTGTTATCATTTTACCTTATGAACTCCCAGCAGAAAACCTTGTTATTTCTTCACTGTATAACCTGGTACTTTGTACTATTAAATTTCCTCCATTTCTATTATTCCAGTCAGTCCTTAAGGTCATCCAGGTTTTCCTTCACAATAATCAAATCCTCCTCTGTGTTAACATTTCCCAATTTTGTGAAACACTTTTTTTTGCTAATTAATTAATGAAAATAGTAAATTAGATTAATCTCAAAACTATTCCTTGAGGAATGTTTCTCCAGCCTGCTAGTTCTCCCCTCAACAACACTACCATCTTCCCTTTAACAAATTCCTTACCCACCTTATAAATCTTGTAGCAATCCCCAACACCTCAAGCCACTGGAATCATTTCCCATGCATCAATTTCCCAGTTATAAAATGTTTCCTTCCAACATGTTCAAAATCTGGAGATACTAGGGAAAAGTGCTACTGTGAACAACAATACGAAACAAAAACTGAGACATCTATTTTATATAAATATTTTATTAAATGCACCAAACAAGATTCTTTATCAAAACAAATCAAAGCTTTCTTTTATGAGATGAATGAAATTCTTAAAATTACATTTCTAGAATTCCTCTTATACTGTGAAGTATCAGCTTGGAATTGGTATGAATTAACAAAAATATCAGAATACACCAATAGTTGCTCTCGACCAGCGGTTTTCAAAATTTTGAGCTGAGTGCCCCTTAGAGTTACAATTTTGTTTGCGGCCCCCCCCACACACACACGAGCAGCACAGCTAGGCACAGGGCACTCTTCATCCTAGCAGCCACCACGGCTCGGCTTGGCAGGTCAGGCTCCACCCACCGCGGTTCCAACACCTCCTGCCTTGGCCCTGCTGTGGCTCTAGGCTGTGCACCTACTGCACTGGGCTCCCAGAGACATAGCAGCCCACTGGTAGAGCCTGCCTGGGGCTCCCCACCCCGGCATTCCCCTATGAGGCCACAGTGGCACTGGCTCCTTGCAGACTTGTTGCCCATGCACCCCTGCACTGCACCCCTCCAACATTCCTTCATGCCCCACTAGGGGGGTGGCCCCAGTTTGAAAACCACTGCTCTACACTAATGATGATATAACAGTGCAAAATACAGGTCTCATAAGGAATCCAAATTTGGATTCAGAGTGTGGCCCTTCTGCTCTCAGTCAAGATATGCCCTGGAGTGTCATGGAAGCAGCAAGCTTAACCCTTATGAAATTACAAGTTTTTGTCTATCTTTTGGATAATATTCAGATGTGCAGACTGGCTCTGGAGAAAAATAATCCAGTCTCAGAAAAACGGAGTTAGTGCAAAGCTGGGTGTTTTTTGGAAATGATATTGGAAAGGAAATAAAAAACACAAGAAAAATAAAATAATAACATAAATAGCTACATGGGTATAACTAATACAGTTCTGACTTCTTTGATTCATTGGCTATCTATACAGATGTTTAATACTCTGACAAAATAGATGAATGACCTTACAGAGAAAAAGATTTATATAGCAGATCCATGAAAAGGAGCAACATTACCCAATCCTCAAATTGGTACGTCCAAGAAATGCAGAACTGTCTCTGTCTGCAGAGCTCAGATACACAAAAGTATTATACTACTAAAAGTAAAAATGAATTTAAAAAATCATTTTTACCGTATCTTGAACTTTTTTGATGGCTGCATGGGTGAAGAACAAAAGACAAATTAAGAACCCCAATTTGAAAACTAGTTTCTTGCATTTCCATTGTTAGAAGGTTTATGAACATCAGTAAGTAAACTTGCTTACATTTATTCTGCCATTCCTACACTAATAATTAACTACAGATTATGAAATAGTTCATTTTACTTTAGAATATTCAAGCTGGAGCTTTTTTGTAAAATGGTTCACCTCAAGGCATCATAAAATATTCCACAAGTAAAATGTTTTCCTAAATAAGGATTTCTTTTATATTTAAACTTGACCTCTTGTGATGTTAAAGACTTCCCGTTAGCTGTCAGAGATAAGACTTTAAAGCATTTGCTCCTTAAACTGGTTGCTAAATGGTCAATGAATGGCAAACTGTCGCAGTTATACTTAAATCCTACAGAGGGCACTTGTGTACTGAATCCACTGAGCAATATTCTACAACGTGAAATGTCCAGCGCTTACATTTAAAAAGAGATAGTTAGGATAAACATTACATGCTTAAAAAAAACGTAAATCTATGCTGCTAATAACACTTTCTCTCAGAGGAAATGAGAACATGTAAATAACTATTTGTTATCATTTTATCATGTTTATCATCATGTTTGAGAACTATCTCTATAACTTCCTGTGTTGGAGCAGTGAAACTAGCTGGTTTTACATTTTGCTTTTCACATATCAGCACTATTATGAAGTTGGGCTCATAACCCTGTAATGTGATATCAAAATCTTTATTTCTTAAAGTTTAATTTTGGAAAAGTATGTCTATAGGCAATAATGAATTGAATTGGTCCAATAAAAGAGAGCAGATTCACACAGAGAACCTTGTCTGCCTATGTCCTTAGACCAACACGGCTACAACCTACACCTCTGTAATGATTTATAAATACATTTTTAAAACATTCTAAATTTTCAGTCTAAATAAACTGATAGGACTTTTGCCTTTTTAAGAAACTCCTTACATTTCCAAGTACTGAAATAATTTTTATTTTTTATAAACATTGTGCAAATATTTCTGCAAACTAAGTAAAGAAAAACTTTACTGATGACCCCACTGCTGTGTGGGGAATTCTAAAAATGACACTTCTGGGGAGGATCAAAACCCCAGAAAATATCCACGTATGGACTTAAGTTTGAATGCAGTACATTGCTATCACAGAGTCTCTCAAAAGCACATGAAATATTTGTCTCATGTTTAAACACTCTAGAAAAAGCATAGGACAGTATGCAATATCTGAATTTTGTACTATTGTTTCAGTGCACCCATGGCCACCACCAGAAATTGCTCCAGAGAAAAATGACTTCCAGTGCAAAAAGGAAATGTTTCAGTTTATGTTTCTATAGATTCCACATGAAATTTCATAATTATCTACTATGAGAGAGTTAACTTCTCTTGCATATTGCTTCAATTAAGTCAGAACATAAGGCCTGCTCATTTTACAGGGTATCCACAAACCAGTGAACAAGAGAACGATCATCATATTTCATCCTATGCAGGTCTATATCTCAGAAAAGTATACCAAAATTTACTAAACTTTAGATTCTTACTTCCTGTTAGCAAATTTCACATTGATGGAATCTCCAGGAGTCAAAAGTCCATGGGTTTTAGCACGAACTGGTTTTGTTTTGGAAGAAATTTTGATCTCAAAATTTTGAAGCAACTGGAAAGAAACATATGGTAATATTAGAAGTATTATAAAGCAACAAGATTATAATTCTCCACAGAAAACCAGCAACAGCCCTTTAAGTTTGTGAGAAACAACATGTATGGTGTCAACTCTAATAGACTCAAGTAACATGGTTCCCCTGAAGGGAAAAATATAAAGCTGTCCCAGAATGAAGAACCTGGTTGGCAATTTTGTTTCTGTAGTGCAAAGGGATTTTCTACAATTAGAATAAAACTTGTCTTTTTGATCTACGAAATTCCTCAGAGGTCAGCCCAAAAGTGTGCAATTAACTCCCACAGGAACTAAGATTATAAGCCTCACCAACTTCTATTCTAAAGGCAAGGTGTCTAAACACCAAAATCCAATTATCTGTCTGAACAAAAGATGAGAAAACAAACATGAGGCAGATTGCTTAACACATTACTGGAAGGCACTCAGAAAAAATCAGTGATGCGCATAGAAGAAACTAATTAGAACAGAATAGGATAAACAGGCTGCCATTCAGTCAAGGGGAGTGTGCTAACATTAAATAATTATTCTTATGACATCTCCACTGAACCAGCAGGAGACTGAACACAAAGATGAGACAGCAAATGTTTTGAAGTGGTACAGAGTAAATATATAAGATTACAAAGCACATTTGAGGAGACCAGCTGTGAATACAAATTATGGAATCACAGAAATATATGGATGGAAAGGATGTTTAAAGGCCAATTTCTCCATTCTCCTGCCCTAAAACAGGATCAAGTATACCTAAGCCATCGTTACCAAAATTTCTTTAACCTGTGAGTAAAAATTATCAAACTTCTCTAGGCAGTCTGCTCAAATGGTTTACAACAGCTGCATTCTTCTTATACACCCATCAGTAGACATACTGAGCTCGGTTGCAATCCACTGGAGAGCAATCTCTCATGTACTGGAAGATTTTGTATTTCTCCTTCAGACTTCTTTTTGTTAGGCTGAAGGATTCAATTCCTTCAGAAGTCATGTTTTATAAACTTCCTACCATTCTTTCTGTTCTCCACTATATCCTCTCTGTTTCTTCTCCACTCTGCACTCAAGTGCAGATCCCAAACCTGAACATAATATTTTGGGTGAGACCTCACTCCTACTGAGTGAAGAGAGGAATATTACCTCCTGTTAAAATTACCCTCCTGTTAATACATCCCAGAATGACATTTGCCTTTTTTTATATCAGCATTACATTATGTCCTCATATTTCATTTGTGCTGCACTGTAATCTTTAGATCATTTTCTGCATTACTTGCTGCGCTACTTACTGCAAACTATTCAAACTGATCTGAATATTTATGTGCATTTTGGAGATGAGCTACAACATAGGGATTGATGGGAAAGCTTTCTCTAAATTGTGAAAAAATAAGAAAAACCCAGAAAATATATAAAATAGAAAAGAAAGACAAAAATAAATGAGGACAGGAAGAACAGGAAAGGTGGAGAAAATAACATTTGACTTGAATGTTTGAAATTATGGTCCACTTCAGACTAAGGGTTACAAACCTATTTCACTTTCTGGTAAGTGCCTACTTGTTCTTAGTTCAAACATGTTTTATACAAAATCTTACAAATAAGTAAACACTCTACTGTAGGGGTGGCCAATCTGCAGCATGAGTGCTGTAAGTGACCCAGGCAGCCTCTGTGTGTAGCAACCAGTAGACTAGGGAGGGGACAGACAGCACAGTGCCAGACAGGGCAGGAAGCAGAAAGCAGAGAGGCAGATCAGGCATGGAAAGGGGGTCAGAGTTGCACCTGGGAGATTTTGGGGTTAATTTGTAGCATGCCTGCCCAAAAGATTGGCTCTCACTGCCCTACTGTGTGCCAAGAGAGTCTTTTATTTAAAGGCTGCAATTCATTCATTAAAATTCTGCTATACTTATCATTTAATTTCCCTGATCTTATACTGGATTGTGCCATATCAAAAGTACCTTCTGTAACATGCTTAATTCAAAACAGATCACTATGTGTTTATCAAAAGTCCTGTGACAGGATAACGCTTTAGATATAAAAAAGGGATGTCCAGAAGTGATTTGCATAGCAAGAATGTACTGATATATAATCTTGTAATCTTGTCACAAATTTCTAACCTGAATCAGTGCAAGGTGAATTTCCAGTTCTGCAATTCTTTTTCCTATACAACTGCGAATGCCATAACCAAATGGGATGGAACCAAAGTTGTCTACTCTGTCCATATGGTCTTTCCTCAGCCAGCGCTCAGGTTGGAACTCATTTGCCATTGGGAAATTCTCTTCATCGTAAGATGTAGCATAATGACAAAGTGCCAGCTGGGTCTGAAAAAATATTTGATTTTATGTTTAGTCAGTTTCAGGGCATGAACAAACAATTCATGTATAATTTCTGTAACATGAAATATAATGAGAATATGATATAAATATCAAGAGATTTGAAAAATTAGATCCTCTTCTCAGAGTTAAACTGGGTTAATTTCAAAACCTTTTAGACTCGATTAAAGGTTTCTCGTGACCTTATATTAAAAAAAAAAAACAACCTTTCCACACTTGTTGTCTCCTGTGTTAAATAAACAGTGCATGCTACACACTCAAAAGAAAAGGGAAATTGCATTTATGAAAATCAGACAACCCAGACGAGAGTCTCAGCTACAATTATATAAATGTACTTATATATAAGTGTACTTGAGAGTGGAATATTGTCATAGGGGATGGCAAAGAAGGATATGACATGAAAAAGAACATATCAGAATTTATAATGAAGAGGTACAAAGGACAAAAGCCATGTGTATTTAGGGTTGTTGGTTGTAGCTCTGCTGGTCTAAGGTCATAGGCAGACAAGATTCTTTGGGTAGATGTGATATATTTTATTGGACCAACTAAATAATTGGAAAAATAGTTCTTTACAAGCTTTTAGGCACAAACACTCTTCTTCAGGGATAAGGAGAGCCTGCTGGTATACAAATCGCACACCATTAGAGTTACCATCCTTCCCTGGACCATATGTAGAAAATCCTCAAACAATTGCATCCCAGAAGAAAACCCAACTCTTAAACAGATCTTTCCAGATCACCCAACTTGGCCTTTGAACAAGCACCAAACCTCACCAACCTCATCCCCAGAAGCAAACTTCCTCATCCCCAGAAGCACACCAAATGGATCTAGGCCATGCCAGGACAAGAAATGTAAAACCTGCCAACACATCTCCACCACACTCCCCCCAATAACTATACCCTACAACGGAACCATCACCATTCCTGCATCTTACACCTGCACCTCCAGAAATGTAATATATCTCATCCAGTGCACTGACTGCCCTGATGGAAAATATGTAGGAAAAACCAAACAACAACTGTGCACCAGAATGAACGCACACTGGAAATCTATCTAAGACAAAAATACCCAGTTACCTAAGGGTGCACACCTCCCACAGGACCACCACTCTCTCCCCAATCTCTCAATTCTAATCCTCAAGGGTAATTTAAAAAACACCTTTTGTAGACGAGTCTACAAACTTCACTTCGTAAATCTACTGAATACAAAAAACCTTGGACTAAAATATAGATGTTGGATTTACAGCACGTTACAACCTGCCTGACATCCCATAACCCCAGGTAACCTGTTTGCATTTTACCAGCTACATCTTATCACTAGTTCAACATTCCCCCTTATTCTCCCACTTACCTGTCTCACACCTATTGTCTCATTCCCCCTGATCCTCACTGCCACACATTTACATTTTCACAGACCTGCATTTTGCATATTTGGCTTCTATTCCACCCAGGACAGCACACAAACACCAACAGATTCTCCTTGTGCCTGAAGAAGGGTGTTTGTACCCAAAAGCTTTCAAAGAACGTTTTTCCAACTATTTAATTGGTCTAATAAAAGATATCACATCTACCCAAAGAAACCATATGTATGCATATAAGAGCAGACTTTGCCATAAGAATTGACACAATGCTCAGTTGCATCATTCTGAACAATTATGATTTTTTCTGTAAATATATATTAGAAAATGACCCATGGTTTCAAATATAAGAATTATGAGCCAAAACTACCACAGCAGGATTTGTATTTACATGGTTCACATACCTTATTCAGTTTCTCCAAAATCTAAACCTTTTTAAGTTACCAGCCTAATGGTTATGAAAAAAAAAAACTTTCCAAACCTGAACCAGCTTATAGGATCATAGGAAAATATGGCTGGCTCACAAAGTCATCTAGTCCAGAATCTACTCAGACAGGAACAACCCTGACTAAATCATCCCAAGTCTCTCTCCAATCTGCTGTTGAAAATTCCCAGGGACAGAGTGGTTCACTACTTTTCTAAGTAACCCATTCTAATGCTTGACCACCCTCAAAGTTAGAAAGTTCCTCCTCATCTCAAACCTAAATGTCTTCTGCTGCAGCTGAGGCCATTGCTCCAATCCTGTCCCCTCTGGTTACAAGAAAAGCCCATCTCGATCCTGACCATAACTGCCCCTGAGGTATTTGAAGACTGTTATTAAATCACCCCTTAGTCTTCTCTTTTCTAGACTATGTAATCCTAGTTCTTTCAACCTTTCCTCCTAAGTCATGCTTCCCAGGCTCCATTTGTGTTGCTTTCCACTGGACTGTATCTAATCTGTCCACATCCTTTTTAAAGTGCAATGCCCAAAATTGGGCACAATACTCCAGGGGAGGCCTCACCAGTGCTGAACAGAGTGGAAGAATCACTTCCCTTGATTTTCAATTAATACTCCAAGCCAGTCATTCACCTGTCTATATATTTGCATGTAATTATTCTATCCCAAATGCAGGATAGAATAATGGGCCAACGGGTCCCAGCAGCCGCACCCCTCACCACTGATTGGCCAAGAGGGCTGACCATCATGTGGCCCCACCCCTCGCTGCTGATTGGTGAAAAAAGGTGGGAATCCACAATGGGCAGCCCTCTCTGCCAATCAACAGCAAGGAGTTGGGGGGGAGGGGGCAGCTGCTACCTTTCACAGATTTCATAGACACTGGGGCTGGAAGGAATCTCGGAAGATCATCGAGTCCAGCCCCCTGCCCGAGTAGCAGGAAGTCATCTTAGAGAACTCCTGGCGCTCTGATGAAGTGCCCAAACATTGATAGGCCAATGCGATCCCTATCTTCAAGAAAGGGAAGAAAGTGGATCTGGCAAACTACAGGCCCATCAGCCTGACTTCTATAAGTCTTAGAGAAGATTATCCTGCAGGTCTGGACCAGTGCAGAATATTCCTCCTTGGAGGTGGATCCAGTCCTCCATCCTTTGTAAATCTGTCTTTTTAGACACAGGAGGTCTGCTAGTTCCCTGGAGAGCCAAGGGGGCTGCTGTGCCCTTTTATAGTTTCATAGTTTCTAGGGTCGGAAGGGACCTGAGCAGATCATCTAGTCTGACCCCCTGCCATGGGAGGAGAGTACTGGGGTCAAACGACCCCAGCAAAGTGTTCGCCTAGCCTCCTCTTAAACACCCCCAGGGTAGGAGCCTGCACCACTTCTCTTGGAAGTTGGTTCCAGATCCTAGCTGCCCTGACCGTGAAGTAG
>NW_017728949.1:53895117-53903260 GCF_001723895.1 Crocodylus porosus | reverse complement strand
AGGGGAGTTCCCCAGCCTGTAGGTATGGTGCCGGTTGTTCCTCCCCAGGTGCATCACTTTGCACTTGTCTGTGTTGAATCCCATCCTATTCTCATTCGCCCACCCCTGTAACCTGTCTAGGTCCGATTGTAGTCTGTTGCTCCCTTCTAGTGTGCCCACATCCCCCCACATCTTAGTGTCATCAGCAAATTTGAACAGGGTGCTTTTCACTCCTGCGTCCAAGTCACTGATGAAGATGTTGCTGCCTTTCCTCCGAGACAGAACAGACTTTGCTTGTGCATCTAGGATTGCTCCCTTGAGGAGCAACCACTCTTCCTGAACTCCCCTCCCCTTTGGGTTGTGGCCCTTTAGGGCCTCACTGACAAGCTCCTGAGCTTGTCAAAGTCAGCTTTCCTGAAGTCGAGGACTTCTGTATTGCTGACTGAGTTGCCAGCTTTACGGCAGATAGTGAAGGTGATCAGCTCATGGCTAGCTTCCCTTTGATGGTTAGGTCGCTGATTAGGTTGTCCCCTGCTGCCAGTACCAGGTTGAGCAGCATTTTACCTCTCATCAGCCTGTAGACTTCTTCCATCAGATAGAGCTCATCCATGCACGAGGGAAAGCTTAGTGACCATTTGGATTTGGCTGAGCACTCTTTCCAGCAGATGTCTGGGTAGTTGAAGTCTCCCATGACAACCATGCACCGAAAGCATGCAGCCTCAGCCAAATCCCTAGCACATTCCTGGTCAAGCTCTTGATCCTGGGTAGGACGTCTGTAGTAGACTCCCACCATTGTGTCCCCTGTGCCATGTTCCCCACTGATTTTAACCCAGAGGGTCTCCAGTGGTCCGCCCTGGGCACCAATGCCGGCTTCCAGGGACATGTAGCTTTCCTTGACATAGAGAGCTACACCCCTACCCCTTTTGTCCACTAGATCTCTCCTGTACAACGTATAGCCATCTATACCCATGGTCAAGTCCTGGGTGGAGTCCCACCAGGTCTCCATTATCCCTATGACATCGTAATTATTTGTGTTAAGCAGGAGGACAAGTTCCTCCTGTTTATTCCCCAAACTCCTGGCATTTGTGTACAGGCATACAAGTGTCCCTTTTGGGGCCCTTGCCTTGCTCAATGCTCATTGCAGGGCTGCGGCAGGGGTGGGGTCCCTTAAGTGCCTTGGCCTGCTGGCTTTGCAAGGGTTGTTCAGCAGGCCAGCAGTAGCAGTAGTCCCCACCATTCCCCAGAGGGCTTAGTTTAAAGCCTGGTGGAGCAGGTCAGCCAGTCTGGCTGAGAAGAGCCTCCTCCACAGTGGAGTGGTGGAGGCCATCCCTTCCCAGCAGCTCACTGCCTCTCTCACCGAAGAGCAGACTGTGGTCATGGAAGCCAAAGTCTTCATGATGACACCAGCACTGCAGTCTTTGGTTTGCTAGCTCAATACTCCTCTCACTCCTCAGTCCATAACCCAAAACTGGGAGGATCAAGGAAAACACCACCTGCGCCCCCAGCCCCTTAAGCTCTGCTCCCAAATCCCTGTAGCACTTCATGACCCAGCTGGGATTGCTCCGAGCCGTGTCATTCGTTCCCACATGGATAAGGAGCACAGGGTAGTGGTCAGTGGGCTGGAGAAGCTTAGGGATCTTCTCCACAATGTCTCAGATTCGGGCTCCTGGGAAGCAGCAGACTTCCCAGGCTAAGGGGTCGGGGCAGCAGATTGCCCCCTCAGTCCCCCTCAAGATGGAGTCTCCCACGATAAACACTTTGCGTTTTGTCTTAAGGAGAACGGGTGTGGTAGCTACAGTTGAACCTGTGCTGCTGGCAGGAGCTGGCAGCTTAGCAGGCTCTGCTGGGGCTGCAAGAGATTCATACCTGTTGCAAAGCTCCAGCGGGGTGGGGTCCTTGGTGCAGCGGGCCTTAGGGCCCTTGACCACCTCGGTCCAATTGCCTGGCTGGACAGAATGGGAGGTGTCCTCCCTTGCCCTGGAAGGTGTCCATGGTCTGCCCTACACCTCCAGGGGGAGAAGGGCCTGGCAGTAGGAGTCTATTTCCCGCTCACCATCCCTGATGGCATGCAATCTCTGGACTGCAGCCTGGAGCTCCTCCAGCTGGTGTGCCAGAGACCCCAAAAGGGAGCAGACCTTTGCTGTTGTGCTTTTTGCCTGCAGCTCTCCCACCCCGCCTATCAGGCTGTGAGGCCAGTTTGCAGTGGCCCAGAGGATTCCTGTCATTTCATTTTTAGTAAGTTTTTTTTACCTGGCAAATCTATGCCAAAATCGCAGGCATTGCTGTTTTTTCACAGGATTTCACAAAAAATGCAGAATTGCAAACAAGGTAAATCCCTACCCTTAAGACTTGGAATTGCCTCCAGAACAGTTACATAAGAAGAGAACAGAACAGAACAGAACAGACAAAAGCAAGTGAAATACGAGAGTAGCAAAAGAGAATGGGGAAGGAAAGAAAACAAAGTTTAGAAACAATGACATTTACAAAGATGGTCACGTTTTCAAAATACAGAATGCAGCAAGTAGATACTTAAATAAACAATGTTATGGAACCTGAGGATCCATTTCTTAATAATTAAGACACCTGTATATTTCTCTGCTATTATAAAAGGACTTTACTGTGAATCAAATTGAATTTATATCTGTTTTGAAGATCACTTGAATCTGTCACAACAAAGAGAAAGAATGTTACTTTCTATGAGACTGATAGTATAAGTTTAGTATCTACCTAAAGATGCAGTCTATCTTTGATCTTTGTATACATCTCCAAATGGCACCAGTGAAAGTTCCACTGTTAATTGAGGGCAACTGGAACGCCTAGGTGTAAGTGGGCCCCAATTAAAAAAGAAATGAATCTCTCTCCATAGAATGAACTAGATACCTGAATTAGTCCAGCTGTAAAAATAACTGAAATATATGTTACTGTTCTGAAACCTAACCCAATTTGGGTCATGCCCCAAGGTTGGGAACCATTGTGTTAGGAAAACCTTTGCATTTACTCAAATAGAGAGAGAGATAATCTGTGATAAAATCCACTTTTTTCACACAACTAGTAAACCTTTATAAAGCTCGACACAGATGGTATCATAAGAAGTCATGGAAGTGTGTGTGTTTTAAAAGACTTCAAGACATACAGAAAATATAAAATTCTATCCTTCCCCCTCCTTAAGACAATTGTACAACTCACCCCTTTAGGTATCAAGTATCCTCCAACAATGAGGTCTTCTTGAGTCACCCTACCATTGCCTGGTAATACTGGGAATAACCTACAGACAATTGTTAACGAGACACTCAACATTAATTACTGACAACAGGAAAGCTAAATCCTATTTAGATTCCAAGGTAACATATAACCATCATGAAATGGACTGTGGCAAATACAGGTTCCAAGAGTTCTTATGATATTTCCACACCACCTCCATGTTGTACCAGAAACAGCACCATTAAGCACACCCCTCCACCTTACTCTCTCTCCATCACACCAAAATCATCCCAAATGAGCTGATTTAATCGCCTTAGTGCAGGACTTGACGCTTGCCTGACACTGGCACGCTGTCTCAGATATGCTTATAGAGGGGCACTTAAGTGCATGACAAAGGCAGCTACATTACCTCTTTTTCAGGATTTGGTGTGCAGAAAGCTAGAGTCAGTGGATAGGGAGTTCTTCATGGCATGGAGGTAGTATAAGCATGGGGCTCCCTGGTTTGTCAAGTGGTCCAAATATAAGACTAGGGGCTAAAAACTCCTCACTTTTAATTCTGTCTCTGCCAATGACAGGGTTTTTTTTTTAATCCGCACCTGAAAAATAGGAATAATAAGTTGTCACTGGTTCTTAGACACCAGTTTGCAAGGAACCCCTGATTCAGAGGCAGGTATAGTTGCAATCATTTTACCTCCACAATCATAGCAACTGCCCAGAGCTAGCCACCTTTAAGGGAAGAAATAGAGTCATGTGTAGGTAACTTCCTTAAGAACTACAGAAGCAGGTAAATTCCCTTATATCCTCTAAGGAAAAATTTCTCCTACACCCACTGCTGAGGTGGTGTGGTTTCATAGTCCTCTACAAGAACCAATGCTTTAAAGGCACAGTCTAACTCTTATCTACAATGCAGACATGTAATGAGTAGTATAACTGTATTTTCTTGCATACAACACACACTTTCTAGTTGCTAGAAACTGGGGTGGGTGTTTCAAGTAAGGAAATACGGCAACAGCAATTTCTGCCCCTTAAGCTTCTGCCAAGCAAGAGTGAAATTAACTCTGCACACGATCCACATGGAACAAAAGAACAATGAGCAGTCTCCCTAGCTGCTGCTACTCAGTTACTTAGAAGGAGACCATCTTTCCTTCATTCTGCCCTTCAAAAACAAGGTATGTATGTTATTCCAGGGTGTGTTGTACACAAGATAATATGGTAATTAATAACTACATAGCACAGCACTTAATATTTTCTAAGTGTAATATAATATTACGGTGATCAGAATACACTGTACACATTAGTGGTACAATAATTAGCAGTAAGTAGGTAAGAATAAAGACACAAAAGCTTTAAATTATCAGTTTGCATTTGTCTGCTACTTACCTCAGAGTTTCTTTAAGCACAGCTCTTATCATTGGCAATTTAGGGACATCATCTGCAGTGGGAACACGGTCCTTGCCCAACTTATTAACTATTTCTTCATACACAGATTGCTGAATTTCAGGATGCTTTGCCAACAAGAATGTTACCCAGGACAAAGTAAAAGAAGTCTAAGAAAAAATCAGCATAATCAGGAACAGCCAGAGTAGATAAAAATAATTAATTTAATGCCAAGAAAAACAAATCAAATGCCAACTGAGGATTCATTATACACACATTCACACACAGCCATAAAACAAAAGAGCTATGATTAACATCTGGATTTGTTACGGCATGATGTCAAGTTACATCATCATCTTCCTTAGCCCTTCTCCACCTGGAAAAACACACATACAAAAATTCCCTCCATATTTCTACCAAAAAGTAATAAGAAAATTAAACTAATATCAAATAAGATATGTAGGGCAAAAACCATCAACAGTTATGGAAAAAATTATTTGCTGGCTTTTAGTGACTGCACTGCATTTCTTCCCAACAAAAATATCTTGCAGGAGACAGAATGATGAAATATTACTTGAAACATTTCCAGAGACTGTAAACATATTTCTTTCTCCTCACAGCATCCTACTTGTCACAAAATTGATACAATATAGGCATCTGTTCGTCTCGCGAGACAATAGATTTGGCAGAAATTGATATCACGTCTTCCAAAATTACATATAATCATTTAATAAGCAGCGCTACAGCCTAACATGCACTGTCTAGCAGCTGGAAAGTTCTGGTACCCAACTAAAATGGCATCATATTTTTCTTGTTTTATTGTGAAAATTTAAGGAGTACTAAAGGGGAATACTTGTGGAGTACTTAGAGGGAAGAAGAGCAGCTTTACGAATTATGGTTTAAAACAGCCAAATATCATTCATCTTTTCTATTTATCGAGGAGATACTTACATTAAAATGGCAGATTAAATTAAAGAAAAAAATGCACATTTTTTAAACTAACTATCATGAGGGACTGTGTAGAATTAAGTCAGTATTTCTCAATCAGGGTGCAACGAGTTCCACGGAGATAAGAAGGTGTGAGCAGATAAATGCAGACTCCAGTCCTCCCTGCCTGGCTGCTGCCCTGCCCCTCTGCAAGAAGGCAAGCATTGTAATGCACAAATTAGTTTTTTAAATGGGTCCTGCTCAATTAACGAGTTATGGAGGGGTGCCTTGAGTCAAATGAGGGGTCCTTGAGTCTAAACAAGTTGAGAACCAATGAAATAGGCATTTAAATGGACGCTGTGAGGCTAAAACAAATAACTCCCCATTATGCCTTGCTGGGTACCTCTAAATGACATGCTTTACTGTGAAGTTGAACAAACATCAAGGACCATTGGGGTCCCACAAGGCTCTGTCCTAGGTTCTATACTGTTTAACATCTTCATCAGTGATGTGGACACTGGTGTCAGAAGCGGATTGGCCAAGTTCAGCAACGACACCAAACACTGGGGTAAAGCATCCATACCTGAGGATAGGAGGGTGATGCAGGCAGATCTGGACAGACTCATGAAATGGGCGGATGAGAATCTGATGGTGTTCAACACCGAAAAATGCAGGGTTTTCCACCTTGGGAGGAAAAACCTGCACCATGCTTATAGGCTCGGTAGTGCAACACTGGTTGGCACTACAGATGAAAGGGACTTGGGGGTCATGGTTGACCACAAGATGAACATGAGCCTTCAGAGCAATGCTGCGGCTAGTAAAGCGAGCAACATGCTGGCGTGCATCCATAGATGCTTCTCAAGCAGATCCCGAGACGTCATTCTCCTGCTGTACTCAGCCTTGGTGAGGCTGCAGCTACAGTACTGAGTCCAGTTTTGGCCTCCACAATTCAAAAGGGATGTGGAGAAGCTTGAGGGGGTTCAGAGGAGAGCCACGCACATGATCAGAGGTCAGGAAAACAGACCTTATGAGAGGCTGACACAATGGGGCTATTCAATGGAAAAGTGCAGGCTCAGGGGTAATCTGGTGGTGACCTATAAGTTTATAGTGCTCATCAGGATCTGGGGGAACATCTGTTCACCAGAGCGCCCCAAGGGATGACAAGATCGAACGGTCACAAACTCCACTGTGACCGATTCAGGTTGGACATAAGAAAGAACTTCTTCACTGTCCAAGCCCCCAAGGTTTGGAATAGACTGCCGCCAGAGGCGGTTCAAGCACCCACTTTGAACGCCTTCAAGACATATTTGGATGCTTATCTTGCTGGGATCCTATGATCCCTACTGAATTCCTGCCCCTGGGGCAGGGGACTGAACTCAGTGATCCTCCAGGGTCCCTTCCAGCCCAAATATCTATGAAATTAGCTCCGCAGTAAAGTGTCACCATCTATATGTGCACCCCTATTAGGCTAGAGTAAGCTAATTAACTCTGCCATAGGACAGTTCTGCTTGACACAAGTACTATTCTATAGTGGAGTTATTTACTCCACCGCAATGCACATGTAGATGGTGACTGGGGCTGGCTGGGGCAGAAGGGTGCTAGCCCTGCACTGGACCACCCTTGTGCCACAGCCAGCTCCTCCGCAGCACATTGAGCTGTGGTGGAGAAGTTCCACCTCTTGGCTAACCTCTTGGCCTCCCTGCTACCCATAGCTGTGCTGCCTGGCTCAACATGCTGTGGTCCTGGGTATACCTGTGAACACTGCATCTGGGAGCAATAAAGTCCAGCACAAACTGCACTGTTGTTTATTGCATCACATTAATATCATGTATAGATGCACCCACTCTGTACGAAGACAGGGATAGAAAACAAGGACAGGGAAAAAATAATGCAGCTACTGGCACAAGTTACTTTAAAAGGAGTCATGAGGCAACAGCAGAAGGAGACTAGCTGGTCCAAGTGTTGAAAGTGAGTGAATAAAGAAGAAAGATACATTACTACATGAGAAAGGTACATTTTCCTTTGAACCTGGTTCCCTCACAGGTGGTGAGAAGGGGTTAACTCCTCGCTCCCTGGGAGGAGGCGGCTGCATGGAGCCTGGCCGGGTCAAGCCCCCGCCCAGGCCCCTACTTGGCCCAGCCCCCCCAGGAAGAGAGAAGAGAAGGAATGGGGTACTCACCAGTCCCCCTCCTGTAGGGCAGGGCCCCCCAAATCCCGGGCAGGGCCCCCCTGGCCTGAGAAACCAGCTTTCCCCGACAGCAGACCCACTGCGCATGCATGCAGTTTAAAAGGGCCTGCCAAACAGGGAAAAAAGCTCAGTTAGGCTCCAGAGCGGTGAGAGACGCACGGGTGAAGCCCGCTGCGCCCCCGCTCCCCCGAAGCTCCCCAGACACCCCCTCAGCAGCTGCAGAGCCCCCTCCGACCCCCAGCACAGCCGGAGGTAAGCGGGCTCGTGGTGGGAAGGGGTTAACTCCTCGCTCCCTGGGAGGAGGCGGCTGCGTGGAGCCAGGTCGGGTCAAGCCCCCGCCCAGGCCCCTACTTGGCCCAGCCCCCCAGGGAACAGGCTGCGTAAACAGGCGCTCGAGTTAGCACAGAGTTCACGTGGGAGAGGGCGCGTGAGGGCACGAGACCCTGCCTGCGACCCCCCCAGAGTAGTCAG
>NW_017728949.1:53853172-53883052 GCF_001723895.1 Crocodylus porosus | reverse complement strand
GGCTGGTGACAGCTAGGAGGAGGGCGAGTTCCTCCTGCTTCTTCCCCATACTTCGAGCATTCGTGTAGAGGCATTTGAGGCCTCCAACGGTTGTGCCCACTGACCCCCTAGTCTCAGCAATCCAACGGTTGTGCCCACTGACCCCCTAGTCTCAGCAACTCACGCGTGATCAGACCATGCACACAGTTCTTCAGAACAACCAAGCAAGCTCCAGTGCCTAAGGGCTTTCCCTGCAATGGCTACTCCAGGCAGGGTACCATAACTGAACTCTCTGCCCCTGCGAGCACTGAGTCAGCATGGAAGAAGCAGCCAGCTAATTCAAATGCAGAGGGGACAGAAACCAGATGGAATGTAGAAGGAAACAACTGGATTGGAACAAGGAGGCTGAAAGAAATGGTACTAGAGTTGGGAACAGAAACAGACTGGGAGGGGCATGAAGAGAAGGGAGATGGGGACTGACAGCCAGATGGGGAAGCTCGAACAGCAGAGGTGCTTGAGGCAGTGTGAGGCCATAAAATGCCATTTCTGTTTTCTTTTCAGATTGCTTTAAGGAAGTACACATAAAAACTATGCAGAAAAAAAGAACATAAAGGATAAAGACAAAATTTAGGAAAGACCATAATTTAAGTTTGCATCCTTAGATGTATCTGTTAGCATATGGTCTTTAATTACATGACCTTAAGAGTGTTTTCTACAGGACTCTCATCCTGTTCAGTCCATAAAATGGTCCAGCTCTGGGGATCAATGAAGGCTGTATAATAAAAAGGGTTCACATATGAAACTCCTTGGCCTCTTATTGCAGAAGCTGAAGAATATGTTGTAAGGCAGGGGATGACAGAAAGACTGTGCATCTAGGCCACATAGTTAACACAGCTGAATGCTGTCTTGGCCAACTGGATACTACTCCAGCTTCACCCACAGACTTCTGGCATGAGGCTACCCAGATCAAAAATAAAAACCGTTGTGTCTGATTAACAGAAGTTCTGTGCACACACAACTAACAGCAAAGTCAATAGGAACAGTTCCTTAAAATACAAGTAGTACTAATAGTTGTATACTGAAAAAAAAAATCAGATGCAAAGCATCTCAAATTGGGCACTCAAGATCTACAGATTTGATGGATCATTCCCTATCTGTAACATGGGGAAACTACCCACTTCATCTCCCAGAGGTGAAAATAAATGGGATGTTTATGATGCACTGTGATACAGTAGCATGACAGCAATAAAACAGTGCAGAAAATTAATTGTACTAGCTTAAATGGTGCGTAGAATATGTTTAGGCCACACATTAAGCAAGGAGAAAACAAAATATTAATTAAATGCTCAGTAACTGAGCACGATCCATCCTGTGTACTGAACCCATAAAAGAACTTATAAGAAAATTAGTATGTGGTCATGTAAGTAAAGACATAAGGACAAGAGGACTGACTTAAGGTGGCATAAGGAAACTGAATTCTGGCATAGCCGAACTGTTCATTTAGAACTAGATGTTGCAACTTCAATGCTTATTTAATAGCATTTTTGTGGGTACTATATCTAATAACCTGCTAAATACTTTAAAATCCCTAAAGATGAAAGTGCTTTGTAAATGCACATGAATATTTTGACATTTTTTCAGATAACATAGACACTATTTGTTTTCTCTTGCTCCTTCAAGCACAAAAGTTCAACAGACACTGAAAAAACTTATCTATTGAACCAGCTTAATTATTAGCCAGCAAACTTCCTATTCCTGAGCTTCACTAGGGACATGCTATCTCAAAGTCATTTTCATACTTAGCTAGATGCAGCTAGTCTTGAAGGGTGTCCAGTTTGGATTCAAGCCAGGACTTGTTATGAAAAGAGTGTTAGATGTCAATTGATTGACGATCTCAAAGTTAGGTGAATTTCATTCTTAAACCTGGACACCACTGCTCCGTCAGAGCCTAAGCCCACCAATTTATATGGCACAGCATAAAGTCCACCATCTCTGGTGTTAACATGAGTTGGATGGGATGAGGAATACACATTTTCACCCATCCCATGTACAGTGATTTTCTGTTAGAGAGGTTAAAAGTGCTTTACAAAGTGGGGAATCTTTATTTTACAGATGGAAAAAATGAAGGCTCGAAAGGAAATTAAGTAAGATCACACAAAGCTACACAATAGTTTAGTGATGGACCAGGACTACAGCCCAGGTGCAACACCCAGTCCTGATGCCCTAATGCCCTGGATAAGCGTGGTGCTAACTTTGAAAGAAAAACAAGAATGTGATACTGTGCATCTCATTCTGAGATATGCTACTTGCAGAACACACAGAATGGATGAATTGGTGGTTTTACCTACCTGAGAATTCCTGATGATTATCTGGATAGCTTTGTGCCCGTGGCATCCGAGATTTGGGGTAGCTGTCTCTAAAATTGTAAAAACAGACAATATCTAAAATGTTATTGCAGTTAGAGTAATAAAGAAAGTAATTAAAATCTGTTTTGCAACTGCTGCATAAAAAAAAAAATGGATGTCAAAGAACCTAACTTTTAAATGCTAAAACTTATAATTGATACCTAAAATGGATAGATCTTGCTTGATTTCATAGAAATCAAATGTCATTTGCTTGCAATAGGAAAGGAAGCAATAAACTGGTACTGCGCAATGCCATGTGCAAATATATGAAGTAATGCCTGTGCAGCCACATGCAAGCTCCTATTTGCCATTTTCATATCTAAACAAAACATTAGTTACAGGATGATATCTTTATTGCGAATTCATGGATCCTGTTTAAAAAAATTTCCCAAAAGAAAAGCAGAGCCTTTCTGTGTTTTCTTCACACATTTCCTTTTTCCTTTCATGAAAATGAAGTGATTTCACAAAATCAAGAGCAATTTTTATAGAATCATTTGAGTGCTTTTCCTCATGTGCCTGTACTCTTTCTTATATAGAAGTCCTAGCTACCAAGTAGGAATGAATGAGATTCCCAATTAGAAAGAACGACCAATTCCAGGACAGCACTTCCATAACAAACCACCTGAGAGTCTTCTTTTTCCTCAGAAGATTTTCTTAATTAGCCATTACATGACAAAAGGGCAGACAGCAAGCCCACCCCCCTACAAAGAGTCTCGGAATAAAGAAAGAGTAGTAAACTAGGGCAGGATGACAAGAGGATCTCTGGCTACGTTTGGGCAAATCAGAACATTTCTAAGCAAAATGTGTTTTCATGGAATATTAGTCAATCCAATCCAGTTTGCACTTCCCCAGGGGGAAAAAGAACTAAAAAAAGAGGGTAAGTAATAGAACAGGGTTCAAAATATCTAAATGACAAAAATTTAGTGTACACATACCAAATAGCAAAGAGATTTTTTTCAAGTCTTGAGGTAATCTCTGTACCCTAGATAGCTCATCTGTAAAACAAGGATCTTGCTCAAATCAAAAGATGATAAATTATCTAAATGTTTGTGAAAAAGAGCTTCTTGGGAAAAAAGGTACTATGGAAGGGAAGAATATTAATAATTGTAGTAGCAATTCACTTCCTTCCAAGGAAATGGAACACACACAAATACTATACAAATTTCCATTAGAAGTCTAAAATTTGTGCAACCACTTAGCCATGATGCAAATCTCCAGGAAGAAAAGAAGGTGCTGGAAAACAAATGATCTTCCCTAACACTGGTAAGAGCAATAATTTGTCACTAGTTGAATAAGCATGATTAAGAGTTTAAAAAAGTATTATCTAGTGAGCTATCATTTGCTCTTTATACTTCCAAGCTTCTGGCATGCATCAATCACAAAAGCTTTCCAAGATCTAGTCTACGTGTGACATTTTGTAGATAATCAACCAATGATTTCACATCTTGTTTTAAAAAATATTGACCTAAGGGGATAGGTGCTTTAATTCTGAAGCAATACCCACTATTTAGTTTGTACAATCCAAATAAAACAAGTTTATACTTCATACCATAAACTTAATCTGATGACTCTATTCAGTGTGGCAACAAGAAGCTAGATTTCAGAGTGACTCATATAGTTGCTGTTGTGCCAATATTTTGACCCACAAGACTACAGGCTGATTCTGAGTCTAGCTAGCACAGGGTTCCTGGACTTGAAAACTAGTAGAAACAACCGTGAAGGACAGAAGGCCCAGATGATCTTGTTACTGCCCTGCTAAGACGCAGAGAGAGCTGCATATCATAAGCAAAAAAAAAAAATCAAAATGGAAACTGATATCTTGCCTCAAAACATTTACACTTTCCTGGTCCAACTCCATTTCTATAACAGGCAAGAAACTGCTATTACAGCTTTGCAAGTAAAAATAGACAGAAGTTCCTTAGGTGCTCTGGACACGTTAAATTAGTCTCTTACCAGAGAAGAACAGGAAGGTAAGACTTTTGAATACATATTCATAAATTCAGCAGCTTTTCATTCATCAACAATTGATAATGGCCTTGTGTAGTCTAACTAAAAATCAATTACGTGTAAAAAACAGCACAAAAGAGTAGGCAAGTTTAACTGCCTACCCTTTTGAGGATGGCGTGAACATCTTACATCCACTGGAGGGAAAAAAGTTTAATTTATATGATGCTTGGCCACAGCTCTGACCACTATCCAAAATTTAAAACACATTTTTAAAAATATCTAGAATGTAAGTAGCTGTTGGATTCAATTTTTTAATTTCTAGCTACCCTATTGATAGACTCGCTCCCAGAAAAAATCAACATGCTCCACTTCACCGTAACACAAGAACCTACTGGATCATCCTCCCGTGCTCAGTCCTTCCATACGTAGACCTGCAACAACTTAAATGCTGGCCAGAAAAAACAGACTCTACAAAATGGCTGAAAGGGAAACCATCCATTCACAGTGCCATTCTTATCAAATTAAGGAAGACGACCTCCACTGGGATTTGCTAGTTATAACTGGCATTTGTACAAGCCTGCCTGGTTCAACATGGGGAACAACCATCCACTCTGGATCAATGCATCTATTTTTCAAAAATGTGTACTAAAATTGACTGCTACACTTCAAATATTAGGCTCCACCCCTTTGCGCACTTATTGTTTAAATAACTGAGTTACAATTGCTTTTTTCTTCAAAATGATTTTTCAGAAGAGTGACTTTCAATTTTAAAAATAAAACTTTAAAAACTCTATCCACCCACATGCATGCACCATATGGATAGACCCGTAATGTTCCATAACATGTTCCAACAATACAATCCTACATTACCGCATTTACTAAAATATAAGATGAGGCTTTTCCACCATAATCAACACAGAGGAAAAAAGCTCCATATCTAACATTTGCCTACAAGAAAATCAAATTAAATACAATGCCCATCTTTGAGCTGCTGCTAAAAGCAGCATGTGCTCAGTAATGGAAACCAATTCTGAAGTTGATTAAACACAGCCAGCACTAAGCAGCACTAAAATACAGGAGCCGTAGTGGGCAAACATGCTGATGGGAACCTACCATAAGAACAGGATAGTGCCATCCATCTGAATAAAATATATGGTAGTGCCCATTGAGTGCAATCACCCTTAGCGCTGACTCTTCAAGTCATGGAGGGGAAGGGGCTGCAGGAGGAAGTTGGGGGAGGGGTAGAGAACAAAGGGAATACCTGACCTGCTGCAGAAGTGGGAGGTTGACAAATTCAAGACAAGCCTCCAATAATTAGATTCCGAATCGGGAAAATTATATCAAATACATTTTCTATATATAGAATCTAACTATGGGGGGGGGGAGGGTCATCTTATAATCGGGGTTGTCTTATATTCAAGAAAATGTGATATATAATTCTAATATAATAAAAGCGTCTGTCTGTCTGTCTGTCTATAACGCTTTTGCCCAACTGCGCATGCCCCAATTCACTGTGTGGGCCAGGTGGCCGGGGGCAGAGCCAACCAAGTTAAAATGGGTGCCCCTCCACCGGCGCCACCACCTCCTGCAGCCTCCCATCCAGCAGCTCCCTCCACCCCACCTCCACAGAGGCAAAAAAAGTAAAAAAAATTGCCATGAGCAGTTTACAGGCACCGAGGCCAGCTGAAGAAAGGTGGGAGCCCTCCTGTCAGCCCCACCTCCTCCTCCAGCCTCTGTGTGGCTGCTCCCTGTGCTCCTTTTCCACACATGGGCAATCAATAAATTGAGAAGATCAAGTTAATAGCAGCAGGGCCAGCTGAGGAAAAGAGGAAAACACTCTGCTGGTGCTGCTGCAGGGCAGGGATGGGAGGATGGGAAGGGGGCTGCCTCAGCATGATGGAGAGTAGGGGAGGGGGAAGGTCTCTGGAGGGGAAGGTATGAGGCTGCCTCTTTGCATGAGTGTGTGTATGCACCTGTGCTCATCTGCAGGCATGTCAGGCCATTTGTATGCATCTGCTTCTGTGTGTGCATGTCTGTGCATGTGCATGCATCTACTCAAGGCAGCCAAACTGAGTCTGTGTGTCCATCTGCAGAGTGAGTACAGTGCATGCCCATCTGTGCATGCATGTGCACATGAATCTTCATAGTAGGAGGGAGAGTGTATTTGTGTCTGGATCCATGTGCAGAGAGTGGGTAGAGTGTGTGCGTGTCTGTGCGCATGCGTGTGTCCATCCATGAGTGTAAGTCCGTGCATCTGTGTTCACGGAAGGGAGAGTGTGTTTGTATCTGTGTCCATGTGCAGAGTGAGTAGTGTGCACCCATCTGCATGTGTGCATGCATGTCTGTGAGAGTCCATGTGTGCACATGCATGCATTTGTGTTCATGGCAGGAGGGAGTGTGTTTGTGTCTGTATATCCATGTGCAGAGAGTAGAGTGAGTAGTAGCGTAGAGCGAGTGAATACAGTGTGCGCCTGCCAGCATGTGTGCATGCATGCGTACATGCGTCTCTGTCCATGTGCAGAAAGTGAGAGCAGAGTGTGCACCTGTCTGTGTGCACACCTGCGTGTGTGTACCTGTATGTGTATGTTTGGCCATCGCAGGATGGGGTGGGGCAGGGAGCAAGGAGAAGAGGCAGTATGTGCCCCCACACCCCCAGCCCGGCAGGGTCGCCCCAGCTTCCCCTGCCCCACCCCTTGTAGCCCAGCCCCTGGGGAGAGGGGGCCTCCAATTTTGTTTGCCCAGGCCCTCAGTACACAATTCACCTCTGGGCATGGGGCCGGACAAAGAGTGGCAGGGGGCTGGCACAGGGCCAGACACGGAGTAGCAGGGTGCAGGAGGGCAACTTGTGTGCAGCCGGATGTGGAGCAGCAGCAGTGCCAGACAGTGGCAGTGGTGGCAGCTGCGAGCAGGCTTCCTCCTAGTAATCGGCGGGAGGCAGCAGTGGCGTGGAGTGGTGAGTGACGGTGCTCTGTCTCTGCCTGCCCGTTCTCACCATTATTCTTGACAGGCAGTTGGCTAGTCTCACCTGTAATTCTATATCAGCAATGACCTGTCACCTTCCTGTTAATGTTAGATTATTTTAATTGATATATCATCTTGGCAACAAATAGTGAAGTACAGTATTGGGTAAAATGCTAGGAAAACAGCAGTCTCTTTCACATTATGATAATATAGAAATGTAAGTTGGATGGAGTTGTTCATTGTTTGAGAATAGGCTCAATGTATGAACCAGCCAAGCATAGATTTAAAGTAAATCTTTGCAAATGATGAAGCAGTGAGTACAGAATTTGATATTTTATTTTTCAAAAATCTTCAAAAAAACAACTCTGCCAATCTGTTATTCTTCTCTTGTAGATTTACAAGCAATTTAATTTCAAAACACTGTTATACCGGTATATTTTTAATCAGAAAAAAAGCACACCTAAAAGTTACTGAAAGTGAAGCAATTATATTGGGATCAGTTTCTTTAAGCAGTCTAGAAATATTGAAAAATAAATTCTTACCCATCTAAAGGGCTGTCAAGGGAGGGGCAGCTTCCTGAGCCAGAGTTCTCAGGACTACTTAAGGACAATGGATCCAGCATCTAGTGACAATCAGAGTAAGTGACAATTTTTATATTGTTTAAAAACCTGGTGGTTCTTAACATCACATTTTACAGTTTAAAAAAAATGCATCATCTTAATCACAGAAGCCAGCAGAAATCTGATGTGAATGAAGTCCTATTTGTTCAGAAGTGTCCTGTCCCACTTCTCAACTCTTGTGACATCTGAGCTGCAAAAGAAATGTATATAATACACAATATTAAGTGGAGCAGGAATAGCACCTACACTGAAGTCACTCAACAGTATCACATCTCTGTATCAGGCTGAAGCTTTCCAGAAACCAGGAGCAATAATGAGGCTGCTAAAGGATGGCTAGTGATGCTAATGTTTACATTTTCCCCCCAAAGCAGCTCCAGGCATTAAGGCAGGAATTCAGAATGTGGCCAGGAGACAGTCATAGATGCGCCTCCTGCAAGTTTGTCTTATTTGGTCAAACCTGATGGGTTGTCAGAGAGACAGAACTTGAATGATGTTCACCGTGTTCAGTCTGCCTCTTAACAGTCCAACTGCCCAATACATGTCACTAAGTAAAATTGGTCAGAAAAGGTGTAGGGGTGAGATGCAGGAGGAGGGGCTCATGGAGCTCACTGAAAACTGATGGACACAAAAGTCCAAACGGAAAACTTCTGTGGTTTTGACAAATAAAGGCAAGTTTCAGCTGACACTGGAAAGTTTTTACAATCAAATGGGAAACCCAATTTTCTATCAAGACTAATCCAGACTGTAAATTTGACTGCCCCTACTTGTGAAATGTATTAGAGCTCCTGCTTTAAATCACCCAGAACAATCGCTAGGCCAAACAAAACAAATCACTATGCCCTTTCTCCTGCTGCTCCTCAGAAACTCTGAACCAGTCCTGAGCTGGAAGTCAGAGTAAGGTCAAGTCTCATCTTTCATACTCACTGGGGTATGTGTGTATTTTGTATCACAACCTTTACCGTTTAATGCCTAATAAGAAAGGCAAGTATCAGAACTCCCCTTCTCCCCATCTGACAGCTATGCAGCCCTTCCTCAGGGCTAAATAAAAAACGTTAACTCTGTAGTTAGGCTGACACAGCTGCTCTGTAGCTAACAGGATGTCTGGCACGGTACTAAAGGCCTGGCTAATACGCTGTCCAAATTAAAAAAAGCGATGGCCCCAAAAAGGGGATTTGCACTCTAGTACATGCCTGACAGAATGAACTTCTGTAAGACGGGAGTTACACAAGTGAGAGCCTAGGGGTCAGGTGCCTCCCCACATCTGGGTGACCAGTCCAGAGAGGAACACAGTCTCCTACTTCTTGCTAGCTGGGTTAATCCTATAGCTTTAGAAGTAGATTTCTATGTAGCAGATCTGAATGGCTCCAGTTCACACATTCCTTGGTCTCTGATGAGAACAATCCTTATGCACATTTGTGTGAATTTAACTTGGCAGAGATCCACAAACTGACTTTAATAAAGGCCAGTGATAATGTTTTTCTGAAAATACACACCTGGACGAAGTCTGATCAGGTTACTGACTGGCAGAGCAGAGCATCAGACACATACCTGACTGCAAGTCAGGAGGTCTGGGTCCTACTGTCCATTCATTTACTAGCTTGCTGTACATGTCACTACCTCCTTGCATTCATCTTCACTTCCACTCTTTGTCTTTCAAGTACACAGAAGGTAAGTTCTACGTGCCACATATTGTCTTATTATATGTTTTCAAGGAACTCCTAAATGTGACTGAAGTTAATATTATAGTGGTGCATAATAACACATGTAAAAAGTAATATACATGCTACTATAAGTTACTTCAGCTAGGCTCCCCTTTTGTGCAGAAAGGATACTGATATTGAGAGAACAGGATTTTTGTATATTCAAGACACCTTACTACCCCAACCAATGTGGCAGACATCAGATGGAGAGAATGCCATGCACTTGTGCACCTTCCAGATAGACGTGGTAACAGGTAACAAAACAACAGGAAACAAAACAAAAAAGAAAAGAAGATATTTACTTGATCCATGCTTTCTGGAATGAACTCGCCTTCGCTGTTGATACTTGTGAATGATCCATTTCGGGCCACCTGGTGCAGTTCATCGGGAATGTATCCTGGGGGAGGTGAGCTTCTATCACGCGTATTAGAACCTTTATAGAAAAAGAAAAAAAAAAAAGAAAGAAGGAAGTTTGTTGATGAACACTTTACTGGAATTGATAATTAAACACCAAACCTAGTGGCCCAAGTTTCTTTCTTGTTTGGGGTCGGGGCGGGTTGGGTTTTTTTGTAATAAAAAGGCAGAAGCTTTGCTTCCGCAACTAATGCAACTAAGTCTCACAATCTTAAAACACTAGCCGTCGCTTTCATAGGGACTGATGCTGGTAAATTGCTGAATTACTAAAGATCAGGCAAGGGACTTGGAAAATCCCCCAAAGTGCCCAGTTGGTGTCAGCTCCTAAAATTCAGGCCAGAAGGTTCTGAATTCATTTAAAGGTCTATTAAATGCCAAAATATAGCTGGCAAATTACTAAGCATGAACCAACTGTGTCTGAGCAGATCAACATGCAGAATCTGAGCTGATGACAAATGAAGTACTGCTAAACATTATGAGACAGGACTGCATTAGAAAGTCAGTCTACCTACTGAAGGCCTGGACATGTTTCTTAGGTACTTCAGTTTTCTGGCTACAGTAGTTGAAACATTTGTTGTTTCCTATAGCAGGGAACAACAATTTACTAAATGAGGGTTGACAAATGACTGCAAAGACTGTTTTGCTTTATTTATTTAGCTTCTTTATGGCATTAAGAGGTAAAAATAAAAACAAGTTTTGGAATGTTTTAATTAAGAGATGCCAGAAATATTTATCTAACCTTCCCTGCTTTTGCCAGATAACCTCAAGTGGGTATCTGGAAGCTTTCCCCTCTCAGTTGCTTAGCTTTCACTCTTGGCTGCTTCAGTGTTGTCATATCACTAGTTTTCAACTCATCACGCATATACACAATAAGTCTATTTTTGGCATCACAAAAATTAAAGTTTTTTTGTTTTTTGTAAGTCACTTAAAACATCATTAGAAGCACCATTAGACAAGCATGCAAGGTTCTTTGGGTAAATGTGATATCTTTTATTAGAGCAACTAAATAGTTGGGAAAAAAGTTCTCCTCGAGCTTTCAGGCACAAACACCCTTCTTCAGCCACTGGGAGACTCCCTCTCCAATCTCTCAGTTCTAATCCTCAAAGGGAACTTACAAAACACCTTTCATAGATGAGCCTATGAACTTCACTTCATAAATCTACTCGATATAAAAAAATCATGAACTTAATATAGAAATTGGGCACATTACAACCTGCCTGACACCCAATTCACTGGGTACCTGCCTGAAGCTTACTTTTTGCACTCCTTCACCCCCCACCCTGCTACTCCCCTCCTATCTCTACCCTGTCTTCCAAACTTCCATTCATTTACACTTTCACAGACTTCTTGTTACACTTTTAGCTTCTTTTCTGCCTTGGAGAACTCAGAACAACAGCAGTCTCCCAATACCCGAAGAAGTGTGTTTAAGCCCGAAAGCTTGCAAAGAACTTTTTCCAACTACTCAGTTGGTCTAATAAAAGATATCACATTTATCTAAAGAACCTTGTCTGCCTACGCCCTTAGACCAACACAGCTACAACCAACACACCCCTATTAGACAAGCATAACATTTTAACCCTGTAATCTGGAAATTGTGAAAAATCTAGGTATTTGTTTCCAGATGGAACTATGCACATGTTCCATTGTATGGAAACGGATATAATTCATTCATAGACAGATAAGCCATATAACAAACAAATGAAACAAAAATTCCTTTAAAGTAAAAAATGGAGTGTGTACTACAGTTTTGAAAAGCCCCAGCTCCTGAAATTGACTGCAAGATTGTCATGTTTCATTTTTTTAAAATCCATGTCTGTTAGTCACTCACAGCAGAGAAAAGTTTGAAAACTTGAAGCCTAAAGTTCAAAATGAGAAGAATTTTAAAAAAAAAAATTAGTCTCATTGTATTTTGAGGCCTGACTTAATGATTTTAAAACCTTAAAGATGACATTTAAAACAGATGCCACTTGCAGCAATCTAGTTTACAAACTGTTACTTAATACTTGGCTTTTATCATTATAAATTTTCATTTATTATGGTAGAGCTGGAGTGGTGTTGTAGCTGTGATGGTCCAAGAATTATGCAAGGATTGTTGTGGGGGATACCTTTTTTTGGACCAGCTGCATGGTTGGGATAGACTTGGACAGGCTTCAAGGTGAAATATTCTTCATTAGGTCTGACAGCCCTCAAGATCTCAGAGTCCTCCAACCAATAAAAGATACCACCCATAAAAATCCTCACCTCTGGCATATTTATTATTATGGTATTTAATTTTTAAAGAGTCCTGAATACTCAGTCCCAGAAAAATACTTGAAGCATCTTGCCTATACGAACAAAGGTGGTCACCATGCTGAGTATTTTCTATTTATAATATCACTGTCTCCTCAGCAAATTTATACACATACAATACACAAGCACAACATGTAATTTAGAATTAAGCCAACTGAAACAAATTACTATTATTTGTTCAATAATTTTTTTAGAAAAAGGGAACACAAAGAATTCTCAATATTAAACTTCACAAGTTAACCCGGTAGTAAAACCACAGTTTTAGATGGAGACACTTTGTAAACAATGTCAAACAGTTTAAGAATGGAAAGCTCCATTTAATGACAGCCATGAAAACAAGCTGCCATTTAAATAAGGATATTTTGTTCAGAAGCCCAATCCTCAACCCAATAAAGTCAAAGGAAGCATTAGCATTGACTTTTATGGACACAAAAATTAGTATGTAAAATGAACAATAAAATTATTTTAAGTAAAATTGTGGGGGGAAAAATAAAATATTTTGTCAACTTTAATAATCTAAAGCTGGTCCTATTTGTTTTCTTTCAGTTGTGATAGAGTAGTTACTTTGCCAGAACTTTCTGCACTGACTATTTATATAAATTAAACAAACTTTTTTTTAATCCCCCCACTTTGTTTTCTAAAACTAGCATTTTAGTGAAATATTACAGAAGTGTGCCAACTATTCTGCATGTATAAACCTTCTACTATAGAACATCAATACATATCTTATGCTGAGAGATTAAAAGGAAAGCTCTTACACTTCAAGTTACTACAATACAGCAGTTTACCTATTACAGGAAGCTTGCTTTTTCTTTCTGTTACTCCAAACACTGTGTTATTCAAATCTTCCAGTGACGAAAGGGGTTCCATGTTACTCACACTGGGAGACTAAAAATGAGAACATATTAAAATAAATGCACATTTCTGAAAGCTAGACATCTTTCTGTTAAGAAAAAAAACAAACTTGTAAATGCTATAACTTTTTAAGAAGGAAAAGAGCTGCTTCCTTGAAGTTCATGTTTCATACAGCTTCATCAACAGTTTATTCACACATTTGCACAGGTAAACTTTAAACTAAACTACTCTGGGACAAAAGTTTACACGTATAATTGATAACTTAGGACGTCTTTCAAACTTGAGCATTTCAGTTCCTATCAAGAAAAGTTTTCTGGATGGCGCTTGGATTTCAGCTTGAAATGTAATTATTAAAAAAATGTAACTTATAATAAGGTATATAATTCTGTAACATTGCTGAAAATGTCACATGATTTAGAAACAACCTCCTTCCGCTGCTGTGTAAAAGACCCATGCATCATACATGGCAGACCAAGCAACTACGAAGTGGCACAGTGAAACTGACTGAACTAACTGCTGTTAAACATATTCAATTTAGCTGGCTGGAAGAAAATATTCTCTCTCTAAACCTTGCAGCTAGAGTAATTGTAAATGTTACTCGTAACAATAAGATAAACATTTTAGATAGACATGCTCTTTTTAAGTAACTATTGTTCCTTTAAACTTTATAAAGGAAACCCTTTAAAATACTGAGTAGGTACCTGTGTATTTCCATGCACTACAAGCAATATTTTGAGGCTCTTCATGTGAACACTACGATCTAACAGTTCAACAGCTTTGTCCAAATCATCCTGTGTGGTTAACGGAATCACCAGCTATAGGAGAGGAAGACAAATTAGTTTTAACAAGAAACATATGGGAAGAAGAGCTGGTATAAGAATTTGATAACATAAGATTCCCCCCACCTGCCTAGACGTTTTTATTCATTACACAAAAAAATCTATGCCAATGCATGTTAAGGTGACAGTGAACAGACCTAGAAGATACCACATTTAAACGTGAAGCACAGCCCTAACTTTGCCTTTTAGCACATATGACATTACAAAAGAAGCATTTGTTATTAGGTAACTACCACTTCTGGTATACTGTGCAATGTACTGTCCACAGCTTTAATCAGGGGCATCAAACTCATCTGGCCCAGCTGGCTGGATGAGCAGCATGGGCTTATTTGCAAGCTGATCAGGCGCACGCACAGACCAACCCTGCATGCTGAGTTCAGTGCACACTGCTAATCCCGTGTACACATCACATATGTTGCCGGCCCCATGTACCATGTGTAGTTTACAGGGCTGGTCTGACAAATGCCACACACAGCTCCCAGTTCAAGACCCATAGACGGAATAGCAGGCTGGATGATGGGGCTCCACAGACCAGATCCAGCCCATAAGCAGTATCTTGAACACCCCTGCTTTAGAAGAGGCTACACGACTATGTAGCATCTTCACTCTTCTACGCAGCAGCTTCATTTAATACCTATACATTTACTCAGACCTGTTGAATAAAATCTCTTTTCTGGAGACTTATACACTGATTTTTTTATATATTTTTGTTTCTAACTTATTAAGAAATCCCGTTGTTCAAAAAATGTCAGACATGAACCTTCCCAAAAGGCCTAAACATGCATCTCACTAGAAATCCATGGACTGGTTTAATTATTTCTTTAAGCAAGTCACAAATCCACTCGAAGCATAATTAACACATGTTAAAATACAAACCAGATTTTAATAAAACTTAGAAATGAAATCTCTCTTGTTTCTATAAAGAAGCTGCATTAGGCTAGATGAATAGACGCTCTCCACCTATGTCCTTAATTTCATTAGTGATCATTTTACTTATTCTACTCTGTAGCAATTAATGTTACTCCAAGGAAATTACTTCCAAATACTGCATGTGGGGTTGGATAAACCTGACAAAAAACAAACTAAATTTAGAGAAAGAGAGAAATATTAGTGCCTAAAACCCTCAATCATAAAGGGCACAGTGCAGACAAGAAGTAAAGCCAGACCCTGCTCAAAGACATTCATTATAACTCATGTATACCAGGCAGGCTAACGCACAGATGAGAAGGGACAAAGAAAGAGGATGAGGCAATGATGAAAGCAAGATTTTTCCATTATAGCCTTTGTTTTCTAATGTGTATTTGTTAGGAATAACCTGCTACATTTAAACTAACACACTTCTGGCAAGATCATCCCTTTATATTTTATCCAGAACATGACAAGAAGAGTTAAAAAACTCCTGATCAACTGCCCAACAATCCGTTAGGGATATTTGAGCTTACTAAGCATAATGTATACCCCCCTGCCCTTCAAAAACCCTCTGTGGGAATGTATTCAGTATTTAGGAATTAGTCAGTTCAAAAAAGGGTGGTTGGTGAGGTAGGTAGTAGCAGATGGACAAATACCTCATGCTATCCCTGGCAGATGCAACCAGGTAATTGAGCACATAGAGTTATAAAGGGCATGTATACTCCCTACTATTTTAATAAAATAAGGACAAAAAACAGGGAAAGTTCCTGAAAATTAATACTGACCCCTATATATATGCTTTTCTATCAAGTCTCCCTCTACACCTCTGGCTTGCTTGGAAGAAGTAATTTGGGTCGGTCACAGGATCATAGGAAAGTAAGGCTGGAAGGGACTTCATGAGGTCACAGGTAGTTCAGCTCCCTGCTCAAGGTAGGATCATCCTTGACTAAAGCATCCCTGCCTAGTGTCTGTCCAACCTGCTCTTGAACATTTCCAGGAATGGGGAGTCCATAACTTCTCTAGGTGGTCAGAAAGTCCCTCCTAATCTCCAACCTAAATTTCTTCCACTGCAGCTTGAGGCCACTGCTCCTAGTCCTGTCCCGTCCCCTATGGCCACAAGAAAAAATCATCTCCATCCTCTCCATAATCATCCTTCAAGCATTTGGAGACTTATCAAATCATTTGTCCCAGGCCTCTACTCATTGCTCTTGGCTGCACTCTCTCCAATCTGTCCACATCCTTGAAACATGGGGCCCAAACTGGACACAGGACTCCAGGTGAGGCCTCACCAGTGCTGGATAAAGCAGAAGGCTCACTTACCTTGATATGCAGGTGACACTCCTGTTAATACAACCCAGCATACTGTTAACCTTTTTTGCGACATGAGCATGCTTGCTGGCTCATATTCAGCTTATGGGTGGTGTAAGTGGGTCACTCAACCAGCTAGGAAGCCAGTTATTTCTGGGTTCAGGCTTTACAGGCAGTTTTACATGGAGCAACCCTATCCCCACAGTACACAAAAGCAATAAAATAAGCAAGCATGCAAATGACAAACAAAACCAAAACCTGCCTTCAACCTCGAGGGATGTGCGCTCTGCTTTACCCGAGTTTAGACAATTCCCATTCACTTAAAGAAAGAACAGACTGGAAGCCCTGCAGTCCACAACAGAAATAACCAACTAAAACCTCACTCTCCTGCAGCTTTCTTACAGATGTACATCCTATAGCCCTCAGTCAACCCTAATGAAAATCAGTTTGATTTCAGTCTTGAAATGTATTAAAGTATAATAAACCCAGGATTTAGGAATTCAGAAAAATTACCTCATTATTGCTATAATGCAAATCCATAGGCTGTCCAAAAGCAACTTTAGCTTTAGCTGCAAGATCTTCTAGCTTGACAGGTCTTGGAAACTGCAGGATTCTGAAAAACAATTTAAGTGTGAGAACATTTTTTCCACTACTATTAAAAGGATATATTGTTATTAATAAAACTGCTTGTGCATCTGATCCTAAATCTAAAGTTAGTCACATGGATTAAACACATTAAAAAAAAGATTTCATATGTTTGCCTTCTATTTTTGGTACATTAATGTATAGTTTAAACAAAACACATTTATTTCAGTGAAAAATTAAAAGGAAGCTCACAGTTAGTATACATATGATTAGTGCATTATCAGTATTTTACTTGCTTTGATGTTGCTTCCATTTTGTAGGCAAACAGGACATTAAACTATTTTGCGTCCTGCTGTAAGCACACCAGTATTCCAGATGCTTGTACATGCATGTCAATATTGCCTTGTTTAAGGGATGCAGCAAAACAGTGGAGGCAGTTACCACTGAAGAGAGCCAAGAGGTAGGTTAGTAATGGCTTGATAAGCAAAAGAGCAAAATATCGCAGCTTTCATTTTAAGGAGCAAATAGATTTTCCTTATTCAGGAAGGCAACTTCATAAAATCACCCTTAAAATAAATGAGAAGAGAGGGGAGCGGGAAGAGAGATGATAGTGTATTTAACCAAATACATGCATAATTATACAAGGGCCTGCCCTTGGCCCCCCCCTGCCCCACCCCCACTGCCTTCTCACCACCAATGCTTGTGTGGCCTAGTGCCTGCCTCCCTCCCACCCACCTCCTACAGCAGGGGTGGGCAATTATTTCGGGCAGAGGGCCGCTTACTGAGTTTTGGCAAGCCATTGAGGGCCACATTACAGGCAGCCAGGAGCAGATAAATATTAATTTTCTAAATTTGTAGGGACCCCACGGGCTGGATAGAATGGCCTGGTAGGCCGCATCTGGCCCATGGGCTGCATTTTGCCCACCCCTATCCTACAGCCTCCCTCCTGCCACCGCTTTCCCTCTGGCTCCGGCCCCGATCCAGCCCAGGGAACAGAGCATGTGGCTGCTTCAGCCCCAGCCCAGCCAAACAGCAGTTGCTGGAGCAGTGGCAGCTCCGGCTGGGCCTGAGCCACAGCCTGGGTTGAAGCTGCTGCCATTGCCACCAGGCTGGGCTCACGCAGAAGGAAACGCTTGCTTTGGGCCCTGGGCTGGAGTGGGGCCAGAGCCCTGCCAGAGCAGACAGTAAGTGGTAGAAGGGGAGAAGGCAATGAGGCAGAGGCTGGGGAGGCAGGACAGCAGGAGTGGGCAGGCAGAAAACGGGCAGCAGCTGTGGTTCAAACACCAACACTGAGTCAGGGCCCAAGCTGGATCTGCAGCAGCTACCTCTCTACCCCAGGCCCACCACCCTGTACTTGCAAGATGAGGGGCTTTATACCTCCCCCCACCCCACACACACACCTCCCATGTTAAATGGAGGGAAAAAACCCTCTCATCTTGGATTTAAGAAATATGGTATATTAAATTGTTACATGCATCAATCAGCATTGACAGCATTCCTTCAAGAACCGCGTCCCCTTAACAATTCTTGCAAGTGTGAGCACCAACCAAAAGATTTTCTACCACCTGAATTCTGCCTAAACCAGAAGATACAAAATAGGCCTAAACTTGCTGAACTTCTGTAATAGAAAATTATCTCCTGAATAAGAGCAATTAAACTATTTGGGCAGAAAGGTAATAAAACAAACTTCTTCATCTGTGTTCTACGTTACTGATACTCAAACCACACAGAGGAGAAATTTTGGTTATATGTTATGGGTGTTACACTAGAAAATTATCAATGGCTAATGGTCCCTTTTATCTGTGTGTTCACTAACCAACAAAGCAATAAGAATATGATTTTACTCAGTCAGAGAAGGACAGACACTAGGTCATTTCTGAGTTACAAAAAGGAACATTTCTCTCCTTTCTCATGGTAATTAACTGTTCATTCAGCAAGTTTGGAACCTTTGACCGTGCCTGCTGGAAGACCTTGTTCATCACTTTTGAATGCCACTTCAATAATTGGAATTCAAGAAGAACTACTGCTTCTCCTTTCTACCCGTCTCTTTCACAAAGGGTAAAAGCACTAATACGTTGCAAAATACTTTTGTTGCATTGCTTCATCACTGTATTGTTGGAGCTACGTGTTCCAGGAACAGAGCTCACCCTGTACACTGGGCTTGGTCTGCCCCGTGTCCCCAAGGCATTCAGCTCCAAATCACTTTTGGCAAGTCTGAAACAGAACCAGAACTTGTCTGCATGATGGGATAAATGAGAAATGCTATGCCACAATAGCTCCCTACATACACGCATACTTACTCTGCCCAAGAGCTACTGTGTGTGGCTTGTCATAACTTTGGAAGTGGATTAAGCTGAACTGCTACAATTTACTCTTCCATAAGGCTGCAACAGACATTGCCTTTGTGCCACCATAAAAATGTAAATGGTGGCACAAAACCCATGTAACCAGACACTGTAGCTCTTACCTACGTCACAAATGCCAAAATCTGGGAGCATGACGATTCCTAATAATAGTTGGTGCTGCCTTTTCATGGCTAATTTCTGTTCAGCTTATGGCTCCAACTGACCCTGGCAGGTGCTCCTGGGGCTTCAGGGACCTGATCCCAGTAGAGGGATACCCAAGATATGGCACCCATGGTTACTGTTCCACAGGATCAAACCCCTGCAGGACAATGGCTCTGGCAATATCTGTTAACCTCAATGAAGGAGATCAGCTGTGCCAGGACACATCCTACCAAGAGCTGATCCAGTTCCAAACATGACAGCTGTTTATACCCTAAGAATGAGAGAAAGAGCATGCACAGTGTTGGACAAAGTGTGTATCTTGTTAACAGCCATCAAGAATATTCCTATTTTTCTAGGTATTAAGACGTGACCACACCATTATAGTGAGATTAGCATGAAAGAACCTGAACTGACAGATTTTATATGTAGGCCAATAAGGACAGGTTCCCAGTATAAACTTGTGAAAGAAATGTATTAAAATCTTTTCCTGTCTTACCTTTTTTCACCTCGATGTTCAAACTTGACTCTAACATCATTCTGTAATGAAAGAAACAAGTTATACACACAAAGCAAAATGCCAATAAAAAGCAATATCAATTATTGGTTTGTGACAAATCCTTTTCTACTCAGAAAACTGAGCAAGATCTATTAAACATTCATACACAATTTGCATAATCTTTAAGAGATGAGTATTTATTCATATTTTTTTGGCCTACTGAACGTTTAGCAAAAGTGGAAAACTATTTCTTTTGCTAAGGTATCAGATAAGTCCAAACTCAACAAAGCACAAATGCTTGTATGAGGAAAAAAAAGTAAGTGTAATTTTTGATTATATGGTAACCTTTCTTTCCCCTCCAAAAGACTCATAAGAAAAAAATAATAATAATCATCACCATCATCACCACACTTGACCCATATGCAGGGGTATCTTATAATTGCCTACAGTCTTGATGTTTTACTCTCAGTATTTTTGCACATGCAATAAAATACTAGATGAGAAATTTTCAGTGTAGTTTTTATTTGAGTGTACTTAAATACTTTCAATCTTTTCCTTAGTCATTTGATTCCCCTGTGATATTCTGTAAGAACAACAGGAGTTCACAGACTTTTTCTGTTATTCATATCTTAGTTTTGGAGAAAATCATTATTTGCTAAACTTGAACCTTAAAGTATAGGGCTGACTTATAATCAGAATACTGCATTGCAGACGGCAATGTTTTATTAAATAATACATTGGTGGTTTTAAATTAAATATGAAATTTACTTACTATTTTGTCTAAGGATTAGGGTCTCACTCAGGTGGCTTGCGAGATTAAAATACTCAGTTTAAATGACTATTCGAGTAATTATTCTTCCCTTCCTCTGTGCCCTGCATATTTGGTCTCACAACTGAAGTGTCTCATTTAACAGGGGGAAGGGTTGGTTTGGCAACCATCATTCCCTTCCAGATCATGGTGTATGCAGGAGAGGTCACCCAGACCTTCAACACATTAGCCCACGCAGAAGTATGGAAGAGTGGAGGCAGTCCAGGCCTGCTATCCCCGCTTTAGGCCATTGAGACAGAATCCAAAGGCCAGACTGAGTCCAGACATTTGGTGCCTCCATAGCTGTAGTTGTAGAAGTAGCTGGGAATTGAACCCATGTCTCCTGTGTGGCAGACAAGCTTTCTATCCAGAGGGGACTCCAGAAGGTGAAAGACTACAAGTAATAGTACTTCTATAGCTAAGGCTGCAAAAGTATTGCCATTATTTCAGTAGTTAGATATCCAAAGTTAGATACCTCTGGAGCCAAACAGTGCTGCAACTCTTCGAACCTCATTAGGGGCAACAAAACTCCTGTTTTTCCTCCGTATACATGGGGGGAAATTTCTTTATTAGCCTCCTTCAGTGCCTGCCTAGCTCACAAAGCAAATAATTGGTGGAGACTGGGCATTTCACAAAGTATGAGGGAAAAACTCTCACAGACTTCCTGCGGTGTTCAAAAGAGGCTAATTTTCCCCAACTACATACTATTCATGAGAAAAAACTCTTGGTACCATCTAGCAAATATTTCCACATTGGCTTTCACTCGTACTATTTCCAGTTTTTCACAACCCAGCAGCATTCACTTAAATGAAGACTGTGCCCTAATGCACATATATAAAAGGGGCAAAATTATGGCTAAATGGACAGCCTTAAACACTGGTATTACCTCAGCTCAGTCTTCCACTTTAACACTTAATAGTATTCTTTTAGCAGATCTGTTTCCCCAAATTGCCTCAAAACTTTTTTATTTTTTTAAAGGAAAGTGACAGACAAAAAATAATAATTTTGCACCCTGAAACTCTAGCAATTCTTCAGCAAGATGATGACTGGATATTTTTAAACTGAGTGAGGACTTCTTCAGACCTCTAGGAAGACTAGTACATTGAATGAAACAAGGTGCTATTATGTACATTAGCAGTGCCAATGAAACATTGGAAACTGTTAAAATAAGTTACTATATAAAGTACTTCTGATACAGAAAGTATTCTTTATAAAAAGTTATCATTTTACTAAACCAGAAAGAATTTATGATCATGAAGAACACATCCAACACTCTATTCAAACAACAAAGTTTTGCTGTTCCCTCCTGTAAAGCCATGAAAACTATTAAAAAAAAGTCACAGCTTTAAATAATGAAAAATATGTACTTTATTCATTGCCTTGGAACTCAAGAATTCTTAACTATCTTCGCTTAAAACTTCTCAGATGTCCTTTATCCTTAAAATGGGACCAGACAAGGAAAATTTCTGTCCAGAAGGTAAAAAACAGTTATGGACATTAGGGTTTTTTTGTTTTTGTACAATCATTTATAAGAATGGAAGCATGTATGAATAAAAAGTTTCCCATTGTGTTTTCCTATTATTTATTGTATTACATATTTATTATATACAAAAAGAGGAGGATTGCACATGCACACATTTATTTTGCTGCCTAAAAATGTGTACAATACTAACGGTCAAGTCACTACGACAGACTACCACCATTTTGTCAATGAACATATTGAACACATGCATGATAAAATATCAACCCTATGAAAACTTACAGCTTTTAAACCACTAGTAGGGACTGAACCAAATAAAGATTTTAACTAAGCTAAATATATAATATCCATTACAGGTAGCTTGCTGTACAAGTGAGAAAAACTTCTACTTTGTGAAATTCATAGAGGGCCTGAAAATTTTAGATTTTTTAAGCTTTGTACAGCTGGACTTAAAAATCCTTTCCCCCTAGATTGATATTGTAAACGGGGATTGACAAAGTTAGGCAATGTCAAGACACTCAAGAATTCTAAAGACCTACCATGTCTGAAATTAAGAAGTGGCTACAGCCTTTCACACCTCCTCGATACTTCACAAAACACAATAAAGAAAATAAGAACTCTTTCCCTGAATTGCTGATACTTTTGGTATGACAGGTTCAGTTCACAGAGTCCACTTTATATCTAAATTCATAGATTGTAAAGGGCTGGAAAGGACCTTGCAGATCATTGGGTCCAGCCTCCCCACTCTAGGCAGGAAGACAACTGGGGTTAAGGGACCCCAGCGAGGTGACTGTCCAGTCTCCTCTTGAAAACCTCCACGGTAGGTGACTGCACCACCTCTGGAAGAAGTTTATTGCAGTCTGGACACCCTGACAGTGAAGGAGTTTTTTCTGGTATTAAGCCTGAAGCAGCCTTCCAAGAGTTTGTACCCATTACTCCTGGTCTTCCCTGGGGGTGCCCTAGTAAACAATTGCTCACCGAGCTCCTGATGCACTCCTTCAATATAGCTGTAAGCCAACTATCAACTCCCCTCTCAACCTTCTCTTCTGTAGTCTAAAGAGGTCCAGGTCCCTCAGCCTCTCCTCATATGGCTTGCCTTGCAAGTCCTTGATCTTATGGGTGAGCCTTCTCCGGACCCTCTCAAGTTTTTCCACATCTTTATTGAAGTGCGGTGCCCAGAACTGGACACAGTACTCCAGCTGTGGTCTCACCAGTGCTGAGTATAGCGGGAGTACCTCTTTCTTTGTTTTACAAAGATGCACTGGTCAATGCATGCCAGCATGTTGTTTGCCTTGCTGACCACCACCTTGCACTGATGGCTCACATTCATGTGATGGTCGATCATTACCCCCAGGTCCATTGCAGCTGTGGTGCAAGTCAAGCAGTTTCCATGAAGCCTATAGGTATGCTGAAGGCTGTTTGACCCCCAGTGGAGCACCTTACACTTGGATGTGTTAAACTTCATCTGGTCCCAGTCTGCCCAACTCTCAAGCCTGTCCAGGTCCACCTGTACCCGCAACCTATCATCTGGCGTGACCACACTGCCCCATAACTTGGTGTCATCCACAAACTTGGCCAGCGAGCTTTTCACTCCCCCCATCCAAATCACTGATAAAGATGTTGAAAATTCCCTCCAAGGAAACATGGAAAGAACGGGTAGTAAACCTCAATTCTAAACAAAATCCAACAAAAAAAAACAACAAAAAACAAATAAATATAAAACACTGTGATGGATAATGTCAAATCAAAGCATAAGCTTGAGGTTTACTGCTTCTCCCAGCTCATGATCTTTAAAATGCAATATGGGAATGGGAAGGGGAAGCTTTCCCATTATACAGTAAGCACCTTCAAAATCTGTCTTGAAAAGACACACTAGGATTTGCCATTTGTTTCCTAAATACGGATAATAAAAAACAATTGTATCTACAGAGGGCTGGAATCATTCATTTAACAGTGGCACTGGTGTTGCAACAGGAGAATTATAGAAGCTGTAATACACTATACTCTGGCCACTGTGCTAACAAGAATACTGAAGATAACCTGTTTCTTAGGTGAAGATGATTTGGGTTTTCCTGTTTCTTGTAGGGGCAGCACAGGATGACTGGCCTTATGAAGTACAGCCAGGTCTTGCATGATTGAATTCAAAGCTTGCTGCTCATCTGTTTAAAAAAACACAACAAAAAAGAGACAGAAAATGTGTAAGTGACCACTGTAGTTTACATTGACTAGAATAGTAATCCATTCTAAAATACACATAACTATCACAACCACCCTAATAACAATTCAAGAATCATGTTACCCTGTGGCTGGCATATTGCAGTTACAAATTCTTCATTTTATTCATTCCCAGGCAATATCATCATAAACAGGAAAATAAGTATCTTTTTGGCAATTTACCTTTCGGTTACAAACAGTTAAACAAACAAAAAGAGTTTTGAACAAACTGCTGTAAGCTTGTAGCAAGTTGTTCTCCTTGATACAACTGCAGATGTGAAGTAACTTAAAAAAAAATTCAGTGAGAAAAGTGAGAGAGAAAAGAAAACAAAATCCCCATCTTGCAATGACAGAAACATATCAACGTTAACAATGTACCCTGAGTATTATTTTTTCCCTGCTAAAAAACACTTGAACTCAGGCACAAAGTAAAACAAGCAAACGCACTAAATTCTTGGGAGACTTTTGCTGCCTAAATACCTACCATTGATGGCTCACCGTGCAGAGGTGTTTTGCTTTGTTTTGTTTTGTTTTTTTACTTTTCCTCTGCACAAATGAAGTCTTCTAAGGCAAAGGAGTGAGCAGAGAGATTCATAGGCAAAGGTGGTCAGTCTGAGACTGATCGGGTGCAGAGATACTTAGCAATGAGGATGGCTGACAGTGGAATTGCACAAAGCTGAAGGTGATCAAACTTGAAAACGTTACCCTTACAGCCCTGGTAAGTAGGGAATAATTAGCATTTTGGACTTTTTTTTTCTTGGAGGTGGGGAATTGGAAGGCTGACACTATCCCAACTCCACACCACATCACTGTTGCTCCTCTTCAGTTTGGCCTTGTCTCCACAGACGTATCAACAGAGTGAACATCACATTTTTGCCTCCCCCCAAAAATTATTTAATAGTGGCACAAGAAAGAGCTCTTCATTTGATTTTCCTTAAGCCTGGCCTAATTACCCATCTCCATGACAAGTTCAGCTGCACAGTTCCTGAGTGACAAAAGGCCTTCAGCAAGAACCTAGGGAACTGCACAAATGGATACTAATTGTTTTATGACTTTATGGTCCATCTGACTAAGAATTTAGCCATTTGAACAGCCAGTCAAGTCACAGATATTGATAAGGAGACAGAGAAAAATAATCTGTATATTAAAACTTTGATATTCTTGGATATCCACATTATAAACGTGAACAACACTTTTGAGGGCTATCCAAAGTCATGCAACAATATGAACCTCAATAAGTGAAATACCAGAGTCTCTACAGTCAATAGTATTTATTAAAAGTGATTGAGCCCTGTGGAATAACTTTGTTAGATATTCCAAAGTTAAGTATTAATAGATTTATTCATGCTATGCATAAATGGATGCCAAGTTCAAATATATAATTTTATGATCCATGACAAAGGATCCCTTATGAAATGCCACTTTGTTGTAATGTTAACTTTGCAGAAATGGGAAGCAAGGTTTCATGACAAATACAAATAAATGTTGGCTCACTTGTAGGATTTGCAATTGATGCTATTAATTTACATTATCAAAAGAAAAAGAAGAGTTGCAAGTGACAGTGATAATCTAGATAACTTGTACCAAGCTTTGCAGCTCAGTATTTCGTTGTCATAATCCTCTTGGGAAGGTTATACTTTATGCTGGATATTACAAAGAAGCTGTAAAGAATAAAACTTTATGTGAATTTACCCATACCTAAAATGACCCTAAACTTAAGACAACCCCCCAATAATTAAATTAGATTAAATTATTATTTTCTAGATTCTATACATAGAAAACTAAAACAAGCTTATAAAATTTCCATGTACTCAACTGAATTATTGAAAGATCGGCTTAAATCTGCCCCATCCCCAACCTGCTGCAGCAGGGAAAGCAGTGGCAGGGGGGCAGTAAGGCAGCTTGACCCCTGCCCCCTTGCTAAGCAAACAGAGGTCCATACCTTGTTACATAACAAATGCCTGAATTTTGTAGCTGCAACAAGTAGTATCAATTTGTACCACTTCATTGTGGTAGCTGTCCATTAGGTTTATGGCAGGAGAGTGCTGGTTAGCCTGGAGCTGCCTCCGCTTCTCTAGTCACCCTGGTCAGGCACAGCTGGCACTTCAGGGGCCCAATGCTGTGCACTCTGGAAATGGGAATTTCCAGGGCATGCAGGATTGTGTCCCTGAAGATCTGAAACCACCGGCCTGGGTTCACTGGTTTGGGAGTCTCTGGGTGCCTGCTTCCAAGCAATACAAGTATCTGGCCTCCTCAGTAAGTGCAAGTCTCAAAGACGGGGTAGAAACAGGAGAAAACAATTTCTTCAGAACACATTTACACTAGACCAATTCTAAATGGAAAATTTTCTTTAGACCATTTTCTCAGCTTCCTAGCCTTAATACCACATACTTAATGCAGCTGACTTAGTTTCCAGCCCAGTCTCTGTATCAAAAGGAGCCTCCCAGCATTTATCTGCAGTTTGGATGAATACAATGGCTTTAAAGAAGGACAGGTAAAGCCACAGTAGTATATGGTCAGTGACTCCCAAGGGGAGGACAGGATTTGCTCAGATTATGGAATGAATCCATGAAGGAAGAGGCCAAGTCTCTTCTCAAGCATCCCTGGGGAGATATCCTATATGCAGCTAAACTTCAAGACTGCATAGAAAGAATGGAATTTCCCTTGGTTAAATTATATTAGTTCTCTAGGACTACAAAGCATTATTTCAATTAAGGAGGATATGCATTCATTATTCAGACAGATGTTCTGTAATTAAAAAAAATAAATCCCCAATTACAGGTAGTATTACTAGATATATTACCAAGCTTTTGATCAATTACTAAAGAATATAATAGGCTTGCTTATTACTTCATAAACACATCAGACAAGGATTAAAATGTAAAATGTGTCAGATTATAATGTAACTGAAGCAAATTAAAAAACGCACAGAGGAACATGTGGACTGGTAACTAATAAGCAGTTTTCATTTTTAGCTGAAGATGCCTACTATGTACAATACTGAAGCATAGTAAATATGCAGGAAAAACTAAACAATTGATAATGGATTATTTTGTGTGCAACATCCTGAGGAACCTATGCACATTTTATGACACCTGGCTGGCACCATGAAACAGCTGAATCATGTCAGTGCATGCAATGTCAACTATCTGTAGTATATCCCACCTAGATGAAGTACAATGGTGGATCATTAATATTTGTCTGTAAAACGGAAACACTGAGATAAGTTGGCTGAAGCCAAGAAAAAGGTAACTCCCCACCACCTTTTGTGCAGGAAGTAGAGAGTGCAAAAGCCCCAGAAGCAGAACAAATTAAGTAATGTGTTAATACTTGCCTTTAAATACCACAAAGGCTAGATGAGTCAAAGGAGACTCAGAGCCACATTTGAAATGTTGGGGTAGGAAACAGGAAAAGGATTAAATATTTTCATAGCTGGGAGTGAATCATGCTTGAATGTGGGACACGCCAAGTTCAGAGCAAACTACCTGGGGGAAAGACAGGCCAATGAATCATGCACACTGCAGAAGACAGGCATGGACTCTGCTGCATGCTCTGATTAAACATTTGAACCAAGGACTCTACATATTATGTTCCCATTCACTATATGTTCCAATTGCCAGCTTATAATACTGAAAATGCCTACAGACTGCAATGACCCCTGGAAAAGGTGAAGAACCACAGGAGAGATTAACCTCATTCAGACAAACTGGAGAGCCACAGTGAGAAATGTGTGCTAAAAGTAAGAGGACCCATCCATGGTATAGAAGGGCTGGCACAGCTCACCTTTACAAAAAGGTGCAGCTCTAGCTCCTAGTATTAAAAAATATGGGGAAGGGGGGAGTATTCCCAAGGACACAAAAAAAGATCAGGGGCACAGCCCACCCTTTAAATTTGCAAATGTAAGTAAGTGGAGTAAGATCCTCATTGTTTTGTCAGCTGCTTGCATCAGTTATACTGTATTTACAACATGCTAAAATATTTGATATCTAAATTTAATGTATGAAACTGCTGATTATCTACCTAGGTGATTCTTGATGGATGAAAAGTTTGTTGAAAATGTAAGAATAAAATGTCCTAATCTGGGAATCACTGTTCTGTGTAACACAGTATCAGATCCAAGAAAAACCTAGCACTAAAAAGCAAACAAATGCTCCCTGGATATGATAAAGAGGGGTTATCCTCCTAAATCATACTCAAATATTGGCTATGATATTTATCTAACTGACAAATCCTTTCTTTGATTTCAACTGTAGTGTCTAAGTGGTACCTTATTTGTAAATTTGCTACCATTAAGGAAATGCACTTCCTTCATTCTGATGTATTTTAGGTCAGTGCTTAAGAAAGAAAATTGTATTGTTCCTCTGATAGATGGGTGGGAAGACAAATGTCAAAGCAGGCTAGATTACCACATTTCATAAATGATGAACATGAGCCGGCAGCGTGATGAGGCCATCGATAAAACCAACTGCACCTTGTTGTGCATGACCAACAGATCGAGGGAGGTGATGCTCCCCCTCTATGCGGCACTGGTCAGGCCGCAGCTGGAGTACTGTGTCCAGTTTTGGGTGCCACACTTCAAGAGGGACATGGAGAATCTGGAGAGGGTTCAGAGAAAGGCCACTCATATGATTAGTGGCCTCCATGAAAGACCCTACACGGGGAAGTTGAGGGATCTGGATCTCTTCAGCTTTCACAAGAGACATCTGAGGGGAGACCTTGTAGCTGCCTATAAGTTTATCAAGGGAGGACAACAGGGACTTGGAGATGCACTATTTACCAGAGCACGCCTAGCAGTAACTAGGAATAATGGGTGCAAACTGGTGGAAAGTAGATTCAGATTAGACATCAGGAAGAAATTTTTCACAGTAAGGGTAGCCAGAATCTGGAATGGGCTTTCAAGAGAGGTGGTACTATCACCTAACCTGGAAGTCTTCAAGAGGAGGTTTGATAGTACCCAGCTGGGGTTATCTGACCTCAGTCATCTTTCCTGCCGGGGCAGCGGGTCAGACACGATGATCCTTTGTGGTCCCTTCCAACTCTACAACCTATGAATCTATGAAACCTGAGCATTTGGATGAGAAGTCTAAATCAAATATCTAGTATGATTCGATAAAAGCCTTGTACTCACAAAATTCAATTTGTACACAATCACTAATCCCATAGATTTTATATTCTTGAACTAATCTTTTAAAAGTATTAGATTGGGGTGGGGGGAAAGCACAAGTTGTATCTGACAGTATCAGTGATTAATTTTGGTTAAAGGTGTAACGCTGCATTTATTCCAAAAATAAGCATTATAAACTTGAGATATTCAGTGAAGGGTAAACTTAAAAGAAACAGATACATTGGAAGTATGGAAAGCATTAGGGGTGCACAGATAAAGATTTTTTGGGCTGAATTTTCCTTGCAAGCTTTTGGGCACAAACACCCTTCTTCCAGCATAGGGAGAGTCTGCTGGTGTTTATGCGCTCTCCTGTGTACACTAGAAGCCAATATTCTAACCTGTGTACAGGACCTCCACCTGACGCAGGAGGTACATGGTCCCACTAGGGGGAATGCCTTAC
>NW_017728949.1:53838516-53853072 GCF_001723895.1 Crocodylus porosus | reverse complement strand
ACTCTTTCCTGCTTATGCAGGGGGTCGGACTCGATGATCCATTGAGGTCCCTTCCGACCCTAGCATCTATGAATCTATGAATATGCAAAATGCAGGTCTGTGAAAATGCAAATCCATTGCAGTAAGGTTCAAAGGGAATAGGAGACAATAGGTGTGAGAAGGGAGTTGGGGGGAGGGAGGTGGGAAGGGGGAGGTGGTGATAGAAGGTAGCTGGTAAAATGTAGAGAGGTTATCTGCGGTTATCAGATGGCAGGCAGGTCATAATGTGCCATAAATCCAATGTCTATATTTAGTCCATGATTTTTTGTATCCACTAGATTTATGAAGATGTATTTGATCCATTGTCTCTATGATTAAAGAATTTTGTCTATAGTTCGTATTTAAAAATGGATTGTTTTTGGCCTAACAGCATTATTGCCAGACAGAATCAATGCTATTTGGTACCTCAGCTGTGCACTTAATATTTTTACTTAAGTTTATTCTACATCCAAAAAGTAGGTATTGTAATTTTGGGAAATACACAAAGTAACTAAACCTCACTTCAAGTGAAAATATCACTACAACATGCATCTCCATGGTAATAAATTAAAGTTATATAACTTTTACTATTCTTTTTACTGGCAACAATACTAAATTGGATTCAACTCGCATGTAACTTACCCATAATGGCAGTCAGCCTGAAAACCTGAATTTCAGGGCAATGATTCTCTTGTTAGCATGCTTCTATTCCCTGAAAATAAAAAGATATTAAACAATCAGAATTACTAAAAAGTCAAAACTGAGTATTTAAGATGACAAAAATTCCAAGTGTGAAGTATAGCCATTTCATTAGTTCCCACAGCAGGCGTTTGGGAGTGTCAAATATTTAAAAACTGAATACCCAGAAACTCAGGAAGCACAGTATTAAGCTGCAGACTTTTATTGTATCTATAATTTAAAAGCTTCAAAAATAAAATCTTCAACTTTAATTTTGATTGCCACCTTAACATCTGGATGTGCAAGCTGGAGATTCAAAGGCACAGAAAGATGTCAAAATGCCCCTGAAAGCAAGTCCCTCAGGAAAGTACTATGTATAAAATTAAATTGCCTGCTTAAATTTTTAAGCATTTAACAATTTAGATATATGCGGTCCAGAAAAAAGATGGACATATAAATATAGATGGACATAAATCTGTTGAGAATGAATCCAAAACGTCCATGTTGGGCAGCTGTTAGAACATGCAAAGAGTGAAGCAAAAAATCCTCCTGTAGAAAAGCAATAAAGAGAGAGGGAGCTTTCAGGACTTCAACAGGAAACACACAAGAACCATCAAAGAAAAGAGAAGAATGGTGGACCCTTAGTTGTATCCTAAGTAAAAGCAGGATTAAGATTTAGCATGCAAGAACCCAAGGGAAAGGGGAAAAAAAAATCACTGCATATTGCCCATGCTCAAAATATCCCTTCTTCCCCGAATGGAGCAGGTAACCATAATAGCATTTTATTTCCTTCTTCACTCAAATGCCAGCACAAGATGAGTCTCTAAGGATCTAGAGCACCACATAGGGAATGAGATTGATAGATGCATGTATTGCCTGTCCCTCCAACCAGCACCCAATCACAGCAACACCAAAAATGCAATACCGTTCCAACTATACAAGCTACATTGACTTCGCTTCCCTTTCACCTAGCATCCCAAAGCTGACTGAGGTAGTTAATGTTGGCCTGAAGTTAGGCAGAAGGCAAGTAAAGATGCACCTTACAGACTAACTGAATCAGAGATAGATAAGCTCTCCTGAGCCACAGCTCACTTCATCACATGCTATGCAAGGACATGCAGAGAGCAGACTATCACTACTTCTGTTTGAAAGCCTACTCTCTGAATGTCCTTTCATGGGTTATGGAAGCTTATGAATTTCTGATTCAGTCTATAAGATGCACCTCTACCTTGTCTTCTGCCTAAAATCCCATCATCAACTAGCGGAAACAACTCTCAAATAACCACGCAGATGTCATGGGCTTTCTACAAACCTTGGGACACCATCATAGCTTGGAGGTTGGTCTCAGCAATTTCTGTTGGCAAGGGAAATCTCCTGTCCCTTATGCATGATGAACCTGAAGTAAGTTCACAAGTGGGAACTCAGATCTTTCCTTCTCCACAGTCCCTCCCCATCAGAGGGGATAAAAGTGCTCCTGAGAAGCCAGGAAAAGCATTTTTATGAATCCTAGCTTAATTTGGTCTTCCAGCACAACTGAAATATTTTCAGTATATATTTTCAGTATCAGGAACATGGCAAGTTTCCCGTGTACTGTGCAACTATTCAGACTTTTGAACATTTAAAATTGTCTCCTTAGTAACTGAATTCTTTATACAAATGTCTACATTTCTAGTCAAGCAATTTATGCACACTGTACAAAAGTAATCATGTAATACAGATACAAATCATTGAGTAAGAATAAGTATGTTAGTGTGACAAAAAACCCCCCACATAGGCAACCCTAACCCTACTTCTCTTTCATGTGGAAATCTTTCTGATAAGAGTCAATGGCAGTTTGTTATATGAACAGTTGGAGAAGCGTGTCTGTCTGTGTCAGGGAGAGAGGGAGAATACCCAGATATTCAGAATCCTAAATTAGTAGTAAGGATAAAAGCAATATTTAATCCTCCCGCCCAAAAAGGAGAAAAAAATGTATGCAGATGCTATTGCAAAGTATAATTATCCCTGCACTTTTAAACCAAAACTGAAACCATGACCATATTTCTTCATGATCTGCCAAAACGAGTGCTGTTCCAAACACCATAAGCAGGGAGAGTTTTTTGAAAGACGGAAAAAACTTCAAAAAAGGGCCTGAAGAGCCACAAATGCTTCCTTTTAATTTGCTAAAGGCTCTGGCAACACAGAAGGCAAGATTTTTTTTTTCTTTGAACAGAAAAAAAAGCTGCTTAATAAGCAGTTTCTAAACAAAAAACATGCCGTTTTATGAAACAAAGCTACTTTTAAAACACAGCCGACAGACTAATTGATTCGGATGTCCAGACAACTGAGACTACATAGAGGTTGTGTACATAAAACAAACAGATAAGATAACAATTAGTCTCTAACAGAAAATACCTACACAATAAAACACTGCATTAATGAAACAGGGGACTGCTCCTAATTCTTGTACTTAATAAAATGCAACTGTGAATTAAGATTTATTTCTACAATGAACAGAAATATTTTTGCTTCTTAGTTAGCTGTTGCAGGTCCAGCATTTTCCCTGTAGCGAGCTCTCAGACTCATAATAAAATCTTTTCCTCTACTAAAAAGAGTATTCACCCTCTTCCTTTACTGCCAACCATAGTGGAGGAAAACCCCCCAACATGTTTTCCAAGATCCTACTCATTTGATCCCTATGAAAAAGACTCAAGGGCTAGGAGTTAGTCAAGAGGAAGTACAGAGAAAACAGCACAGGACCACCTACTCACTACTACCCACTACAGCCTCTTAGTACCCTTGTGGCTCTCTGCATGACGCATATATTACATCAGAAAACCTCATCTTCCCAACTGTTTTGCACAGTGGTTTAAGTCTGAAATGAGAAGCAATCTGCTGAAATCGATCTACTTGCCACCTCATCCGCATCAGTGGATGAAGCAAAGGACCCATCTGTACTTTTTCAACATGACTAAAAGACTTTCAAAACTTCTTCACAGAATGGCAGAACCTTTAGAAAGAGCAGTAACAAGGGAAAAATATATCAGACTAGCATAAAGATTACCAGAAAGACCAGCTATGAAAGCCTTTAGAGCCAGCACAGGTGCTGTGATGCACACCAGCCTTTATTCCACCAATTTCTATAAAAGGTGAGAGGATGCCAGATGCTTCTTTGAGCTTTTAGTATTTCTATACACAGCTAGCACTAGCATCACTCAATCACTGAACCCAAAGGCAAGGCAAGGCAAGGCAAAGTAAGGAAACCACTAAAAACTAACACCAAACTGGAGCCTAAAAGTATGCTGGTCTTCAGTTTAGCATTACCAACTCATTCATACTTAGAAGTGCTTGATAGTTGGTCAAAATGCCTGATTTTACTGATGGGATGAATTTTGAACTTGGGGAAACTCAACTTGACTCCATATATAATAATGGCTCATAACAACTCTTCAGTAATCCTGTCTTCAGGTCCATATGGATGACGTGTAGCTCTCAGCACATATTCACCTATTTCTTTCCATTCAAGACATGGGCAATATATAAAGGTTCCTAGTACAGACTTTGCATTTCCAGCACAGAGTCCTATCATTTAGATTATCAATAGCCAAGAGATTACATAAAATGTCTTGCAGTGTATATGGGGAGGTCAGGAACACCACAGGTTCACCCACACCACAGTCACTGATCTCCTAGAGGACCTCTAGCACTTCTCTAGGCTCTACACAGCAAGAGCACACCTACTTCAGGCCAGCTTCAAAGCTGGGGACACATCTTAAGAGTCAATATACAAAACCAATTTCAGAAAACGGCACAGATGTGTTTAAAGATTTTAGGTCATATCATATCATGCACATTTGTAACTGTATATGACAGACATCGCCACTGTTGTATGTAAAAAGTGTCTGGAAACATCACATCAATATACCAGTCCTTATTCCTCCAGAAGGCCTAAAGCCACTGGATTGATGGAAGAATCCCAATTTGTCTGCAGCGGTGTTCTGTTTTCTGTGCTGTTATCTTCAAAGGAATGGTAACAGATGCTTCCCAACCCTGGCTGGGGAGCATATGTTGCTGATACCAATTTTGGGTTTTGTGATCCTGAGAGATTATAAAAGCTCCATATAATGCTTTGGAACATGGAAAGGTAGTTTTCCAGGACAAAAAATGAAGGTCACATGCAACTCTCCTATAACAGAAAACATCAGCTTGGAATTGGTCCACCTATTGCTAAATAACCCCAGTAGCTTGCACCTACAAGTATTACAGAGCACCAGACATTTTCAAGTGACCACAATTGATCAATAAAGGTCTCAATCAGAATCATTCACAGGAAGGCTCATTCACACAATTTTTTTGTCAAAAACAGGAAGACAAGCAAACAAACAAACAAACAACTGTCTCCTGTTCTGCTTCAGATTACACTTAGATCCTTCTCATGCTGAGACTCCAGGCCTGGTGTGTGGATATCCATCAACCTCCCCCTCTACAGTGGATTGCAAAGAAACTCAAACATGACTGCTTTAATGACCCTGATAGTACCAGCCTGGCTTAGGCAATTCAGATTCCCAGATGCCATGAGATTGTCAAAGCAACCAATGATACCACTGTCCTGACAACAGAGGCAGCTAGCATGAGCAACTAGCCATGGCCAATTCATAGGCTGGACTATAGGAGGTTGACAAACATGGAGACAGTTTATATTACAGAGGTCAAAATTGTTCTTCATCTCTGCCGTTAAAGAGGTTTAGAAAACCTAGTCTGTCTTGGTGAAGAAATCCAAGTTCAACTGCCATTTAAGCTTTCAGGGGTGGTGCATGAGGGTACTCAGGTGTACAGGCATGACCCAAAGAACACGGGCCCAAAAAAACCCAATCAAATGCACAGAGTACTTGTGCACCAAAGCATGGCATACATGTGGGAAACACTGGGAAGAACTACATCTATTGTAAGATCCCAAATATGAGCAATGTCTGAAATTTGCCCTTTTGTATTATATTCTCAGTGTTTACTGAAGATAACATGAAACAGTCTACAACTGCTGACTTAACAGCCACATTGCAGAGTCATTTAAAAAAATATGCTTCAGAGGGGGGAACTTTTGTACAAAATTTGACTCAACAGTACTAAAAAAAGAGCAAGACTAGTTCTTTAACATATTACTGTGCTCTTTAGCACAGAGGAACAAAAATTAAGCACAAGATAAAGTGATACTAGCAACACACCTGTATCTGAACATTTGCCTTTAACTCAACAACAGCATCCAATTATCATAGCAAAGATTAGAGGAAAAACTATTCTTTCAACTTAATCATGTATCTAATTATACTATTTTTCACCATGTTTCAGTATGATCAGGTGCCCCTATTTGCATACTTGGTGTCTCAGCAAAACAAAAGAAAAAGCACACTTTACAAATAGGAAGTTGTTAATGTAAAAATTCAAAAATTGGTGCAGTGGCTTCCATGGAATATTTTAACGCAGAAAAATGGTTTTAAATTGAGTGACCCTTTAACTAAATCTGGTCAATCTGAAAGAATAAAACAGATTTTACTTAGTTAGTTATATTTCCACAGTACAGCCATTATCTCGATCTAGTTAAGCTAAGGGCATGATAAGCTCACACTTGATGGTCCAGCAATTACGTCAGAACCTCAGCTTTAATTTTTAGAAAAGTAAATAACCATGCCAAATGTAAAGAAAAGCTTGTCACTTGGATTCAAGCATAACCCATTCAAGCATACCTTGCCAAGACCACAGGAGGCATAAAAAAATAACTGAGATAACAAAGTTCACTGCTCTGGGATCCTGAGCCAACAGCAATTTAGCAGAGGACTCTGCGTGGCAAGAAAGGGGGGAGGGGGGACTGAAAACAGGTTAGCCTAATCCCACTCTTACTCCCCCCAAAAAGAGAACAAATATACCACTGGGGACAAGTGCCAAGAAGCATCTCCTGCTGTCACTCTTGCCTCCCACAGTGGGAGACAACACCTGTTATAGCCCTTGCTGGCCCCCCTCCCAGTGGGAAAAGGGGTCTAATTTTATCTCTTTAGGAAGTGAGGAGGATTACCACCACTCCAAGAAAGAATATGGCCAAAGGGGTTAAAAAATCACCTTAAGCCAGTGGTCAGCAACCTTTTAAGGCTAGAGGCCGGACTGACCCAGTTCAGGTCAGAACCAGCCCTGAGGACTGTTGGTCGCTGACCCTTGCTTTTAACCAGTCCTGCTCAGACTCTCATCATTTTTCATAACACTTGGAGATGGGGTGTCCAACTCACCGGCCCTGTGGACTTGATGAATGACCTAGGGCCAGTCCACAGGCTGGGCCAGGCCCACAGATCTCTTTCCATTCCCTCTCCACCTTCCCCAACATGCCTGATCTGTGCATGGCACAGATCCCCAAGTGGCTGCAACAGATGCCGGATGTGGTGCAGTGTGGTGAGAGCAGCAGCCACACCATGTATGACACCTGCTCTGAGACACACGCCTCACACAGCACCTACTCCAACAAGTTTGGAAATTGAGGTGCAAGCAGTACTCACAGGGTTCACGTGTGGTGCAGGTCCCAAACAAGATGGAGCGGCCACCTGATCAGGTATGCTGGCAGAAAAGTGGGGAGAGGAGGACAGGGGGAATCTGTGGGCTGGATCTATTCTGTGGGTCTGGTCAGACCAATAAGCAGTCCCAGGGGCCAGAAGGCAGGGGCCCACGAGCTGAATTTGGCCCATGGACCATAAGTTTGATACCCCTGTCTTAGAGTCTAGTCATGTCACTTGTCATACAAGTCTCTCCCCCTGCCCTACCTGGAAACTACATTATAAAGCAACATCTAAAAGTACTCTTACGTGAGTCACTATGCAAGGATTGTAGGACTGCCTCGATCATGCAGGACTTTGCCCCACAGCCTTAAAGCTACTAAAAAAATCTGCCTAGTTAATAAAGTTTTAATTTTTAAAAAATGCTCAGTATTTGTTTCAACTTTCCTGAAATAGAAAGCAGGAGTACTTTAACAAATATAGTCTATTTTAATATACTAAAAAAGGTTTGGTAAATCCATACATTTCACAGACATTAGGGCTGGAAGGGACCTTGCAAGATCACTGTGTCCAGCCCCCTGGGCAGGGAAGTCAGCTGGGGTCAGATGACCACAGCAAGGTGACCATCCAGGCGTTCCTTGAACGTATCCAGAGTAGGTGCTTGCACCGCTTCTGGAGGGAGTCTATCCAGCTCAAACGTATTTTCTTGCCAACTGTGCAAAAGGATAAAGACATTTGTTATACGCATGTTCACCCATGCACACACTTACACCACATCTTGTCAAACAAAAATGCCCAACGTAGCAGGTGCTTGTTCCAGGGTGATCGCGATGGCCCCTGATGGCTGCTTAGCCCTGGCCCAAGTGTGACTCTCCTTGGGCAATCTCCCCTTCACTCACCTGCCACACCTTGGTGTTATCATCTTTGAAAAAAAGGGAGGCTTCCCAAGCCTGGTCTTACTCTCATGAGCACAAGTGTCCAAAGTCATTGCCATATGGCCCAATTACGTGGGCTCCATCCTCCCTAATACCCTCACCATGCCTCACAGGTGATTTGCTAACACATGCCGTTCCTGGGGTACAGGCTCCCAGCCCTCACCCTTCTTGGGCTATGGGCCCCTTGGTCACTGGCAGTGACCCCAGGTCTTTGGCCCCCTCTCTGTGCCCTTCCCCTGCTCCTAGAACACTTGAGACCTCTGGGCTCCCAGGTCCTGGTAGTGGTCCATTCCTGGGCCAATGAGATTTCCGGCCTCCCAGGCCCTGTTCACAGTTGCCCCTCCTAGGCTCAAAGGCCCCCTTGGTCTTCAGCTGTGACCCCCGGTCTTTGGCCCCTCTCTGGACCCTTGCCCCACCCCTAGGCCAGGTGAAACTCCTAGGCAACTCTGGCCCTGCCAGTCTCTGGCTGTGGTCCCTGACCTTCGGTCTTGCTAGACCCCTGGCCCTGCTCCTAGGACCAGGAGACCTTCAAGCTCCCTGGCCCTGCCGATATTCATTCCTTCTGGGCTACTGACTTCTGGGCTCCCTGCCCTTCCCGGGCTCTGACCTCAGCCTGAGCACAGGACTGGCTGACTAGGTTTCTCCCTCTGGGCCGCAGGCCCTCTGTTCCTCTCCCTCTTTCTCTGGGCCAGCTGGAACCTCTTTACCACCCCTTCAGTCCCTTCCACAACTGCCAGATATTATTCATCACCAGTCCTCTCGGGCCTTGGCAGCCTCTGCAGGCTATGGGCTCACCCAACCCTATTCCCAGACCTCTCTTGTCCAAGGCCTCTCTCTCCAAGCCATGGGTTCACTGCCCTTGTTTCCAGGGCATTCCCCTGCAAGGCCTGCACTATTCCCAGGCTCTGTAACTGCTTACCTCAGCTTGATCAGCTGCTCTCTCAGGAGCCCTGCTACCAGGAGCTCCTCTCCCTGCGTCTCCCAGGGCTAGACTGCCTGATCAGCTCAGGCCAGGGGTTTATATGGCTCAAGCTGGGCCGTTTTCTGGTCAGATACCTCCCTAATTAGCCCCTGCCCCTTCTCAGGCACCCTCTCCTCAAGTGACAGGTGCACCAAGCACCCTGTCACACCATGGTATTCCTATCCAATTGAACCAAGCCAGTCAAATTTGCAAGTTCAAAATGTCTGAGCTTTGAAGGAGCAAAAAAGTATTAGGCAAACAAGGTTCTTTGAGTAAAGACTAACACAGCTACAACCAACAACCCTAAAAAATATTAGGAAGTTTTTATGAAGTTCTCATCTTTTCCAGTACTATGAAAACCTGTAAACTCCTTTCTTGAATTCTGATTCTGCTACTTGTCTTTCTAACTGATATGTAAACTATTGCTTTTTTGTACGTTTGACAGCTAATAAGCTTTGATTCAGGAAACAGACCATTCACTGATATTTCTCCTCCATTTTTTCCAAAATAGCCTTTCTGAAAACATCCTCAACTTGATTAATAAGAATAATGGGAAAACTGTTATTTTAGGAGTATGAAGTCATTTGGTTTACTAAAATTGGTAGATTTCTCACTTATGAATCTAATTTGTTTCTTTTCTGTACCTGGAATTCTTTACATACCACGCAGACGACAATTATACAGTAACTAAATGCAAAATTGGGCTTGGACAGCATATGGTACATGACAAAAGGATGTACAAAGAGCAGTATGTAAAAGCCACCTTCACAAATAGAAAAATGCTGAACAGGGAGATTTTATTTAAGGAGGAAGAGAAAGAAAATTTGACAGAAAAATGTCAAGTAACCTAAGGATAAGAAACAGCATTAATTTAATTAAGGTGCAAAACTGAGACATAGGATTTGAAAGAAGTGAGACAGAAGTGGGACCAAAAGATTTTCAAAAAATGATATGAAAGTGGCTTTGAAGGCAAGGACAAACATCTGAAATTAGATGCAAAAAAGGATGCAAGTGAAAAAAAGGCCAAGGAAATGGTGAAGTGCCAAGGGTGACAAGTAAAGAAGAACCCTTGAGAAACAGCATTTTGAACAGAGGGTAGAGAGATGAAAATTCAGATTGGCATCAATGACACTTCATCAGGTATCATGCCACAGAAACCTTCAGAGATCATGGAAGTGAACTGAAGATTATGATGATGCTGTTCTTTACCTTGGAAACTCTTCTTCGTTTTCTCATTTGTAGATCACATAAAGACTGGTAGCAAAAGAAACAAGTTAGGAAATGCTAGAGGTGGTTAAATGGGATAGAAAGTTTTTGCACTTTCTATAGACTAGATATGTCTATAGAAGGGGTTGTATGGTACTAAAAACTCACGTTAGGAGTAGGGGTACAAGCCTCCCAGTGACAGATTAACAAGGGCAGGCAGGAGGACTTTCAACTGTGCACAAAGCGGGGAGAAGGATGATAAGAAGGTCATATGGTACAAATACTAGGATTATAAGTCGGTATCATGGCATCAAATTTGAGGGAAAATCCAAACAAAAAGGATGCAAGAAACTATATTAATTGTCTATATACTAATAGTAGGAGCCCTTAGATAATAGACAAGAGGTACTGGAAAAGTTTATGTACAAGATAAAATATGATATGGTTTGTATTATTAAAAGTGATAATCATAAAACATACTGTACCTGCGTTAAAAGGTTTACAAATTATTTAATAACAGAATATGGAACAAAGGGTGGGATTCACTTTATGTTAAAGATATGTTAGCAGTTAGTCAGACAACTTGGAATCCTTTCGATGCTCATTTATTAAAACTAACTTTGAAAACTAAAGATGGTGTAGGAACAAGCATTTGTTAAAAGACTCAATTTCAGAGAGAGAACCACTCCCTACTTCTGTGCTTGAAGTGCAAAATGGAAAAAAAAAAAAAAAAAAAGCAAACTAAAAAATAACAGATAGTTTCTTAACAAAGTCCCATGTCTGGCATGTCATAACTTACCGTTGACTCCATTCTGAAGAACAGCTAATTGCTGATCTAAAAAATGAGTGGCTACCAAATTTCTAGTGATCATGATCTGATGACATTCATCTTGAACAGAATGATACCAATAAGTAAAATAAATATTTATAACTTTAAAAAGACCAATTCTCCAACACTCAAAGATGGGGCCAGGGGCCAACTCTGCACACTGGCTTCAGAGCTATATGCCAGGTCCAACCCAACACACAGCCCTGAAGCCAGTGCAGGATCCCAGACTTGGTGTGCTGGGTCCAATTTGGCACATGGCTCTGAAGCCAGTGTGCAGGATCCAGCTCTAGGTCAATCCTGGGTGGTACCTCATTCCAGCACAATGTTGGAGAAGGGAGCTCAACATGGATCTGGATATTTGGCAGTGGTTGAGGGGGGCACAGAAATTAACACTGCCACCACCCCACCCATCCATTCCCACCCCTAAATGTCTAGAACTGCAAGGAGGTTTTTCATCACATATGATGTGCACCTCAATTTTTCCAAGCTGGTTTAGGGGGAGAGGACAGGCAGTGGGTGTGGGGAAGGTGCAAGTTATGTGCGAGAAAAATACAGTAAATCATAACTGAGATACTTAATAAGTGGAGCCTGCTAGGCCTATATCACTTGCAAGTTCAATTTCTGAATATTTTATAAAACTTTATTTAGTTTCCCATTCACATCACAATGGAAGTGAAAAGAAAAGGTGGGAAATGACATACTGAATTGGATGGTAAATAACAGATCATGTTGGTTAATAAAAGCAAGGGATAGAAATCAATACACCAAAACCTGGCATGTCAGAATTAAGTCTAATTGGTGAACAAAATTATGAGTGCCTGATCTATCCTGCTTCATGATGAGATCCTTAAAACGACAGGCTGACAGGCAGACTTTGGAAGGGAATGAATGGCTGCAAGATTCTTGGAGTGGGGGGGATGCCAATGAGACCTTTTGCTTCACTATCAAAACTCTTTCTTATTTTAGTGTCTAGTAATTGTGCTCCACATCTACAGGATGGATCTGACGGCTCTGTGGGACAGATCTGGCCCGCAGGCAGTAGGTTGCCAACCTGTGCAGTACATGAAAGGGAAAAAAGAATGACCCAGAAATCTATATATTATTTAGTATGAAATTAATAGAGAAAATGATTAATTCATAACTCAGATAAGTAGAGACCAAATATATAATTAACACCATCCAGCATGGTTTCATGCAAGACAGCCTTTTCAAAAAAAGATGCATTTCTGACAGGGTTACAAGTCTGGTTAATAATGGTAACTGAGGTGATACAGCATACCTAAGCAAATGACTTGCAGAAATCTAAAATGTTTCAATTACTTGATTAAAGCTTGCATTATATTTAACTAATGGAACACACATTGGATAAATTAGAACAAGAGTACTAGCAGATTGCAAAAATACAGCTATTAAATGCATTTTTATATAGTTATAAATTATATCAGTAGGTGGGATTCTCTCTCATGGGATGTACTCAGGATCAGTTGGTTCATGGCCTGGCTAACTTTAACATTCTTTTTCTATTAATGATTAAAACGATGGTATGAAATCTCTGTGGGAAAGAGTTTGCAGAATATAGAAAGATTGGTTGGGTAGCAAGTAATGAATGAGAGACAAGATATGGTTAAAATCAGTACAAACTGTTTTGTTAAATAGTCACACTCAACAAAACGCCTTTTCATACAGCATAAAGAGTAGGTAATAATTCTAGGATCCAGAAATGCAACAATACCTATATGATCAGAACGATTCTGTCTTGGAAAGCAATGGCTAAAATATATTTAGGGGGTCATCATGGATAAAAACCTCTACAGGAGTTCAAAGCAATACCATGGCAAAAAAAAGATTCCTGTAAAGCTTGGATGAAAAAAAAAACTAGATATCAGGTAGAAGCAAAGAAACAGTCTTGCCTCTGTACATATGTTGGACAATACTACTAAAACACTGCACACCTAGGTATGGCATTTGCACTTCAAGGAGGATACGAAAATACCTCAGCTGAAGGAGAACCACAAAAAGATCGAAAGGCTGGGAAATAATTTTTACATTGTGAAGTTTAAGGCTCATCTTATTCAGCTTCTCAAAGACAAGGTTGAGAGTTAACAAGCATAAAGATGCTCAGTAAGGAAAGACTTTTGACCTTGCTGACAATGCCCTAAGCTACCGGCTATAATTTCAAGCTAGTTGAATTCAACCTTGAGGTAAACTGTGATTTCTTAACAACAAGGGTGATTAAACCTTGGAATGCCTTACCAAAGGAGCTAGTAGACTTACCATCACTTGAAGTCTTTAAGACAAAACTCCTCAAAGACGCACCTTGATTTAACTGTTGAGACACATTCTTTGGTGAATACAGAGAAGGAAGGGTTAAGAAGGATGGCTGGAATGCCTCTTTCTGGCTGTGGACTCTCTCTCTGAGCTTTCCTTTTCAACATCTTTCTTTAAGGGCCCCAAGAAGCTCAGGTTTTCTTGCTTTGTTCTCATCATGATCATAAACACTTGCAGCTCTGCATTAAGACTATTATAATCAAGCACAAGTTTAGGGTTCCAACCAGTTCCTTATAGGGGTCAGGCAAATGCTTCCCCCTCCCCACAAAAGCATAATTAATTGGAATTTTTTTTTTACCTTCATCCAAGTATCAGCAATTCACTACGCTAGAGTTGGGCAAGTTGGGTACTGAGCAGGTTGGGCCAGTGTTCTAAAACCGTACCTAGAAACCTTGCAGGTACCAGCTAACTAGCCAGCCGTGTTAGCTAAGTTTGAAGGATTTTTAAAAATTAAAATATTTAATGTAAAACAAAGGCTGGGAACCTATGGCCCACGACCCAGATGTAACCACAGAGCTATTCTTTCTTGCAGCAGAGCGGGGGGGGGAGGGTGTCCATCTGTAATAAGGAGGGAAGAATCAGCAGTGGCAGCACTGCAGAAGGGAGAGGTGACTTAACACAGCTCCTGCCACCACAACTATAAAGTGGCCTGCATTGGGGGCTAAGCTCCTTTAACAGCAGCCCCCGAACATTACCAACCCCAGTCTAAAAAACATGGATTGATACAGGACTTGAAATGAAATTTGATGGCCTGTGATGTACAGGAGGTCAGGCTAAATGACCTATGGGTCCTTTCTACATTCATTGCTAAGACATTTTGGGATGCAAGAATGCCAGAGCAGAAAGCTACACTGACCACTAAAAATCAGAAGCAGAATGGCATAAAAGGGGCCTAACGCAAATGAAAATGAGATCTGCTTCACAGACTGCAAGTTGTATAAAAGCTGCCTTTCGTTCTTGTTGCAGGGTTGTAGCTGTGTTGGTCTAAGGACATAGGCAGGCAAGGTTCTTTGGTTACATGTGATATCTTTTATTAGACCAACTAAACAGCTGGAAAAATGTTCTTTGCAAGCTTTCAGGCACAAACAC
>NW_017728949.1:53828676-53838376 GCF_001723895.1 Crocodylus porosus | reverse complement strand
CTGAAAGCTTGCAAAGAACATTTTTCCAGCTGTTTAGTTGGTCTAATAAAAGATATCACATGTAACCAAAGAACCTTGCCTGCCTCTTTCTGACAGATTTGTAAACATTTTGCTTTTTTCCAGAGGCTCTTCATATAGTTCTCAGCCTCAATATTCTGCAGTCCTCTGACCAATTCCCCATGTTGCTTATCTTCCTAGATTCCAATATGGTCAAAAATGACCCTGAAGAGATAAGAAATTACTACAAGCTCTGGGATCAAGTGTGGATGGCTAGGAGGAGGAACAAGGTCTTCACTACTTCTTTCAGTGGAGACTAAAAATTCAGGCAGAGACAAACGCATCCGTGAGATAAATACATAGTTTGCCTGCTTTGACTGTGTTGCCATTCCTTAGACGAGGACTACTGGGTAGATGGATAGTTTTCCTGATGAACGCAAGTATTCTAAAATGCTGTTCCTGACACACCAGGCTAATAAAGAGAGTTTCAAAGGGGACTAGTGACAAAGGTCTATACAGAAGTAAAAACAATGACCTCTCAGAAGACTGTAATATAGAGGGAAATAGAGGAGAAAGGAACTGGCAGTCATACGAGACAAAAAAGGAAAATAATGACATACTGCTAAACAACCTCAATACTTGTACGCCATGAGTATGGGACACACATGGAAATAACCAGATATATCAGTACACAAAGTGACAGCTTAAAAATGGCATCACAATTATTTAGTGGGGAAAAAAATCATGGGACACGTATAGAAGAGTATAGCTCGTCCAGGAAGCCAGACATCAGAAAAGGAGGTGATGCACTGTAGAGCAAGTATTCATGTTGTTACAAAGTCTAGGCTAGAGAAAGAGGAAGACTTTTTGGAAATCTCCAGTGAAACGGAAATAACGAAGGGTGATGAAATGGTAGAGTTCTACTACAGAGCAGCAAATTAGGAGGTACATCTGAAAAATGAACAGAAAGGGCATGACCTCCTGGGGGGCTCTACAACTACCCAGTGGAAAAGCTACACAGAAGGACAGACACTTTTTATCAATTGAATGTGCTGGAGAGATCTTGTTTCAGAAAGTGATGGAACATAACTAGGGCAAACTATTTCAGATGTGACTGACTAGCAGGAGAACTGGTTGAGAATCTGAAGGCAGATAATTTGGAAGAAAGGAATCATATGATAAGAGAATCCATTATGCTAAGGAAAAGAAGGAGTAAGTTGAGTAGAACGACAGCAAATGTCAACACATTCAGGTAACTGATAGGTAAGGGTCTCCCATGAGAAGAAATTTTACAAGTTCAAAAGATCTGATAATTCTGAGACTCATATTAAAAGCACAGTGACAAACTATCCAACACGCAAAAAAAAGATAGGAAATACTAGCCAACTGCCTGTCAAGAATGACGGGCGGAGGGGAGCAGGCAGGAACAGAGCCCCATGTACCCCCCTGTCCAGGCCCACTCCCCCTTTCCCTCTTGAGGTCCGGGCCTGCTCCCCCCTTCCCTGCTGTGGCAGCAGGGGAAGGGGAGGAGCAGACCTGGGCCTGATGCAGGGGGTGGGGTGGGGTGGAAGACTGGGCCCAAGGGTGGGAAGAAGCCAACCCGCTGCAGCAGCGGTGGGGGTGGGGGGAGCAGCAGGCCCAGGCCAATGCAGCAGCAGTGTGAGGACAGAAGCAGCGAGCTCAGGGCCGAACGCAGGGGAGGGGACCTGGGCCTGAGTGGGGAGGAGCTCCCCCCCACTGCTGCCGTGTCAGGCTGGGCCCACTGCTACTCCTCCCCCCACAACTGCTGTGGCAGGTGGGCTTCTTCCACCACCTCAAGCCCACTCCTTCCTCCCCACAGCGTCCTCTCGCTTGCTGCCTGCAGGGAGCAGAGTCCTGCCCCACCGCTCCATCGCCGCTGCCTCCAGGGATCAGTGCAGGGCTGGGGGGGGGGCTCCAGCTGTGCAGGCCTTGCCCCCCCATTCCCTGCCATCATAGCAGTGCTCCACTGCAATGCCACCTCCTGGCCAAACACTGTATTTGCACTCTGATTGGTTGTTTCAGTCAGCCAACCAGAGTGCAAAAAAAGTGTTATGGATAGACAGACAGATTAAGGCTTTTATAATACTGGAACTGTAAAATTCCAAAATGACCGCAGTGGTGGGACAGAGAGTGGGGTTGTGAACCCACGTTACTATGGACAAGTAAAAAAAACTCAGCACAAATGTGAAGGGAATAGAATCCAAGGCATTATGCAAAATTATTTAGAATTAATAAGGGATGTAAAAAATAGCAAGGGAAAGACAAAGGAAAGTATGAGCCCATCACTTGATGGGAAAGGAGAGCATATACTGGACATTACAGAGAAGGTCAAAATTGTTCAATGTCTTTTTTGCTTCTGTCTTCATTAAACAGTTAATTGTGACACAGGAAATTTGAAAATGGTGTAGGAAAACAGACCAAGAAGGTAAAGCTAAAGAACAGATTAAAGTTAGATGCATTCAGGTCAACAAGGCATGGTGAAATTCACCTTCAAGTACTTAAGAGACTAGCTGAAACAATCTCTGAACCATTTGCAATTATTTTCGAGAGCACATGGAGGAGCTCTTAGAGGACTAGTTAAGAACAAACATAGCAGCCATTTTTATTGAAGAGAACCAGAGGGCTTCTGGACCAGTCAGTCTAAATTAAACTGGGAAGACACTAGAACAAAGCATTAAAGACCCAGGATATGGTGAAAGAGCCAACATGGATTTGTTGAGCACAAATAATGCCAAAATAATTTAATTGTGTTCTTTAACAGGGTAAGTGGCCTAATGGATACAAGGCAAACAATAGCTGTTAAGCCATTTAGTAAAGCTTTTGACATACTCTCATGACAATAGAGAAAATACAGTCTAGGTGAAATCCCCATAAGGTGGGTATGGAACTGGTTACAGAAATTGCTATAAAAAATTAATGATCAATGTTTCGCTGACAAACCAAGAGGACATATCAAGTGGACTACCATAGGGGCCTATCCGGGGTTTAATACTAAGCAACATTTTCATTAAGGATCTAAATGATGAAATATTAAAAAAACAAAAAAATACACTAATTAAAACTGTGGAATACACAAAGCTGGAGTCATATGCACTCTGGAGCACAAAATGTGAATTCAAAGTGATCTTGATAAACTGAAAAGGCAGGCTGAAATCAACAAGATTTGAGGCGAACTGTGAAATTCCTGTCACTGGAGGCTTTTAAGAACAGGTGAGATATGTGTTTCACCTTATGTCACAATAGGAGGAAGGACTAAATGGCATCCTGAGCTCCCTCCCTCTCTTACCTTTCTAGGATTTGTTCGTTCACCCAAATAGGGGAATGCCACTCTTATCTATGCTCTGGAAAGAAGGGTTGTCTTGGCAAACACCAGCAGTTTGAAACACTTCTGTTGTCAAAATACTTGTATTCCTGGTAAGCATGGTAACAAATGCAGCCTCCTTCACTGCTGTCAAAAATCACAAATGTAGATGCACAAGCTACAAAGGGGATATGAAAAAAGAGAAACCCTGTCTACAAAGACATTACAGGGGTGCAAAAGAGTGCGTCTTCTTCATACTACTATAACAACAACGGCTGAAATTGGAGCAACATTCCTGAAGGGTGCTGAGGTGTAATGAACAAGCCATAAGCTGAGGGCTATGTCTACATAACAATTAAGCAGATGATCAGCATCCACATCTGAGCACTTAGGACTCCACAGCCCAAGAGCGACAGAGTAACAACGCAAGTATGAGCAGCCATGCTGCAAAGCCATGCCAGTTACAGTGCCCTGGGCTCGTGTTACATTTACCGGCATGTTCTGCAAAAAATTCCGGGTTTTGTGCTACAAGGAACAGATTTGCTCAGTGACTCATTCCTATATAATTAATACAGTACCACCTTACTATAATGAACCCCATGGGACTGGAAGAAAACTTCATTAAAAGAGTGTTTTGCTATAACAGTGTTAGTCAATTTATTACATCATAATAATGGGGGGGGCGGGGAGAGGAACACCAGTCCCAGCTGCAGGAATGGTTAAAACCAGAGGATTATTATGACGAGGTTGTATGGTAATATTATCCTTTCCTCTATAATTGAGAGAGAACTTCTGGGCAAACAGGGGAAAAGGAAGGGAAGGGGGGCAGGAGGTTTAAAGTATCAAGCTCAGAAAGCTGTGAGTGGACCCATAAGAGTGGGGGTGAGGGGCAATATCTGGTAGGGTCTGTGGCCACGTCCCCGAATTTATAAGAATAAGATTTATTTAAAGGCAGAGATGAAGCATGAAAAAAAAGTAAGCCTGAAAGTTCAATAAAATGTTATAAATGTTTGAAGACAAATTTATAATAAACTAAATGGTAAACAGAACTACTGCTGTCACTAACATGAGTAGAATGAAGTCCATTAAGTTTTGGCCAGTTTAAACAAACTTAAAGAGTTCTAGTGCTGAGGTTTGAAAATAGCCTATTTTATACATAGAGTATATATACTTTGTTCTCCCCAACAGACTCTAAGTAGAGCACCATATGGAAAAAATGGTATGTCTAATGTTATATAAAATGGAATTCACAAAAAAAATAATATTGTTGTTTCTAGCCAAGGACAGTCCAAGCTCCTCCCTAATTCTGCTAGATGACATTCATCTTTCATTCATTCCCATCCTCCTAAGTCCCAAGTTTTTCCTTGCTTGTTTTTACTCCTGTGACATTATTAAAACCAAAAGTTTTGGAAAATCGTGGAAGGACTATATACTGTATGTGCATGCCTAGTTTAAGTCAAATCAATAGTCTACATCCATCCTCACTTTTGATCCATCATTTGTGTCACTCATTTTTAAGGCAGGGACTCATGCTAAAATACCAAGACCAAGGAATGAGAATCATAGTGTATGGGAGAAGTATCATAAAGGTAATTATTTTTCAATGATAAGAGGCACTAGAGACAATTCACAAATAGTGAATGCTGTATGAATGAGTTTTACATTGCCTATAAACTTATTTATGAAGTCTTGTATACATAGAAAAGTTGAAAAAAAAAAACACACTGCTGCTCTATTCTTTTTCAAAGGCCAATTGTAAGCTTGATTTCTCACCTCCAACCTCTCCCACCAAGAAAGAGAAGGACCACACGAGACTGTCACTAAGCTTGGAATGAATAGCAAATTGATGAAAAATAATTATTTTGTGAAGAACAGTCTTTGTAAACAAACTTAACTACTTTGGAAAAGGTATAAATGTAATACCTGAAAAGAAAACTATTAAGTAAGACCTGCCATGTTTTAAAGTTTCACTAAACCTGATTCAAATCATCCCACAAACCTATAGAGGAAAATGGTTTCTATTCTGCCTCACCGTTAACAAATTCCAGTTGCACGGCCAAGTTCAGCCCTCAGTTACACCTGCGTAACCTTTGCTAAGGTATATGCCCTGTACGTCTTACACTGATTTAGATGACCACTAGTACAAATGTGCTTAAAACAAATACATGCTCACAAGTGACAAGCTTTATTAGGACATCTGTAAAATGTTGATTCCAATGTATAAGGAAAATGTATAAGCTCCCACACAGTGTAGTTAACCCAAGTCTAAACTTCACTTTTCATTTTAATTTTGCAGTTTACATTTAGAGTGGCTCAGAGGTATCTGAGTATGAGGACCTTGTGAAGAGATGTTACTATACATCATTAGGATAATTAGACTGACTTCAAACATGCACAGATTGTTCCAGGAACAGCGTCAAGTCCAGTATCTGGGTGCAAGCTGTAGCCATATTGGTCTAATGACATAGGCAGGCAAGGTTCTTTTGGTGAATCTGATATCTTTTATTAGACCAACTTAAATAGTTGGGAAAAATTAGCAAGCTTTTGAACATGACAAAGGATTTTTGAACTCAAAAAGCTTGCTAAAATTTTTTTTCCCAACTATTTAAGTTACTCTAATAAAAGATATCAGATTCACCCAAAGAAACATGTCTGCCTAAATTCAGTATCTTACTTTTATTTCAATTTACATTTTTTTCAAAAGTTCTGCACGTCTTGGATACGGGACAAGTTGTTACTATTTAAATATGGCTTCATCTCAGTGAACTTAGGTCCAAGACATCTATCTAAATGATATTGGAAAAGAATGGTTTCAATATTACCTTTGTTTTTTTCCCCATAATACTATGCATAATCAGATTATTTTGCAATATTACATTTCCACTCTTACCTTTTACTTATAACTTTTCAGACCTACATATCAGATGTCCCATCAGAACTTTACAATTCATTAAATACTGAAAGGTTAATTGTGAACATACCCAACTACAAATATATGACAGTCATGTCGTGTCATGTACTGTGTTGGTAGATCAGTAAGCTTTTACCATATCTTTATATTACAGCACATTTGTACTCTGCTCCTATTATTTGATGACAAAATTATCTTGGAAAGCACTACTGTCAGGATATTTGTTTTACTTATTCATATGCGTCTAATGAACGTTTCATTTATGTTTCTATAATTATTCATAATCGTTTATGTTTCTATAAGGATTCAGAGATAACTGCAGAAACACAATATTCCAAAACAGTAAATTCAATTGTCTGCCAAGTAGATAACTATGTTACTTAACAGGTTAACCAGTCTACTATTATTTTCCTTTCATGCCAGTATATGTAAAACTAAACCTAACAAAAATGTCAAAAAAATTCCTTAGATTCTGTGCATTCCATTAGTAGTCATTTCCCATTTTGTGCCAAAAGTTAAACCAAGTAAGATATTATTTATACCAGAGTGATAAATGCATGTTTACAAATTTATCTCTATTACCTCCCATAAGAAGACATATCAGTGGGTATCTAATTAGAACAAGACAGGTATTTTAATAGGAGATACTAGGGGGGAAAAAACAAAAACCTACTCTATTATAGTTCCAACTTACACTGCATTCTAAAAACAGTAATTTTCATGATTATTCTGAGTTCATAAAATATTCAGTAGGTTAAAGACCTACATGCATCAGAACAATACCAGGAAAAACAGTTGCACCTAACTCATCATTTTAAACTTAACCCTGTAATTTAAAAGGCTGGTTGCAGGTTATCATACTATCTTAGTACTTAGGGTCAGAAGGGACCTAAACAGATTATCAGGTCCAACCCCCTGCCCTGGGCAGGAACGGGTGGCGGAATCATATCAACCCAGCCAAATATCTGTTATACATAAACTAACCCTCTTCCATCTGCATTATATTAACAAATACAATTTGGAACTATTAAATACGCAGAACCTTCCTCAAGGAAATTCTTTTGACCATATGTATCAATAGTATGACACTTTCAAACCACAACTCATCTGTACCTAGTTACAAACGTAGCAGCTGATGAGAAAGTAACAAAAACTCCAAGAATAGCAGCAACAATATATGTGAAAGAGACTTACAGAACAAGAAATGCTCCAAATTTCTAAAGCACATCAGCTTATTTCTACCACAAAACAAAGCATGTTTCTGTATCTAGCTGCAATCCTTTTCAAGTTCCATAGATGTAAATGTGAATAACTTCCCTGAGAATCAGGCAAAAGTACCACAGATAAAACCAATCAAATATAAAAGTCTTTTTACCATTTATTTTAGAAATATTAAATCAAATACTATAAGTGTAAATCATTATACCTTCACACTGAATTTTCTCCCACAAGAACATCAAAGGCTCTCAAAAGGAAAAAAAACATTAAAATTAGATTACACTGAGGCAAACTTGAAATATTCCTGGAGGTGCTCTCACACCTACAGGGTCTCAAAAAAAATAGTTATAAGTGTGCAGGTTTTGAAAGCACTCTATCACAACAGCTATCCTAAAACATTTCCTCTAACATCTGAGAGACAAGCAGACTCAAGCTCTACTTAAAAACGGATGTTTTCTTCATCCTAGCCCTCCATTAATGTCTTGTAAACCAATGATAGTTTCACAAGACAAACTATACACACTTATTTTTCTCCAAAGACAGTCATTTTGTGAATTACCAGCTTGTCATTTTGCTTTATAAAGACCCATATGAATTTGTCCCTTTTACTCATATGCAGTGTTGCTTTGACAATCAGCGTTAGCACTTTGGTTTAATAATATGCTGTATGCCAAGATTGCTAAAGAAAAAGCACTGAGGGGAACAAGCAAAAAAAAAAAGGTTACTGGAAGCTGTCATTTGTAAATAACTACATATACATTATTGCGTTCCCATACGTGTATATAGGCAAATATAAAAAAGCTAAACTTCCGTAAGAAACAGTGCAGACCAGAACATGGAGCAATTCCACAGATTTCTTATGTCATCCTCAATACCAGGGAAGTTTTAACTGTTGAGAGGTCTACAAAAAGTACATTTAATCCTGTTATGCAGTGTCCACTGTCTCTCCTAAACACTCTTCAACCCCTGAATAACATGAGGGGGGGGGAAAAGCCTTGCTAGAACTTGATACTGATGCATTCAACTGCACGGCAGAATACAAGACATTTTGCAAGATAAGCATGTAAACTTCCTGCAAATCCTAAACCCTGCCATGTACAGAGCAATGCATTTCTGAAGGCCTTGTTCATTCTGCAAAAAGCTGCATTGTTTTGAGCAAAATCTCACAATTTAATTTAAAGCTGTTGCATGTACACACCAAGTCTCCTCCTTTCAGGAGACGGCTTCCAGTACCCTCCGCCACTTCCCCACAAAGAACTTTTCAATGATATGGTATTGCTAAAAGGTGATTATAGCTGCTTTGATCTTCAAAAGCAACAATTTTGTGGCAAACCTTGAAGAACTTATTTGCCAAAAAAAACAAAGGAGCCAAGGAAATACCTTGTGTATACTCAACAGGAATTTGTACTAGGGCAGGAAAAAGAAGGCGTATTTTTGTCAAGGAAAAGCAAACACTAAGGTGCCCCAATGCCTCGTGCTACCCCACTACCCTGAAACAATTTAGAAGGCGACAGCAAGCATCCCCACAGTGACTGTAAAAACCCGAAAGCAATACCAGAAGTGAATCATTCCTACAGCACCCAAAGGCCTTTGAAGTTCCTTGTTTACAACACGAATGCCATGATCTCTGAGGGACCCACAAGAACCCAAACTCCGCAGCTAAATGCTTTTGCAGCTTCATTAGTTCTGTCAGCACCTCGCCCAGCACGGAGGGGCTCACTTTGACCCCCGGCCCGCTGGATCCATCTCAAATACTCCAGGGAAAGGGTAGCTCTGGGGTGCTCTCCTCACCCACAGCCCCATCAGGCCACTTGCTACTAGCACCCTGCACAAGCTCCCATACCCAGCTCAGGGTGGGGGTCTCCCACCTCACCCCCCAGCCCCAGCTGGGGGGCCCTGCCCCCCAAAAGTAGTCAGGGGGTCTCCCCTCCCCCAGGCCCAGCTCAGGGGGATCCCCCTGCCCCCAAAATTAGTCAGTGGGTCTCCCCTACCCCAGGCCAAGCCTAGAGAGCGGTCCCCCCCTGCCCAGCTGGGGGTTCCCCCAGCCCCCAAGACTAGTCAGGGAGTCTCCCCTCCCCCAGGCCCAGATCGGAATGCACCCCCCCACGTAGGTCTCCCCCCCAACCAACTTGGGGGTCTCCCCTCTTCCCCCCAGCCCTCAAGCCTAATCAGGCGGCCCCCGCCCCCTCAGATCCACTTCAGAGGTCTCCCTCCCCGGCCCACCGCACTGCCCCCTCCCCTCTCCTTCCCTC
>NW_017728949.1:53823723-53828576 GCF_001723895.1 Crocodylus porosus | reverse complement strand
GGGGCACAGGGGAGCTGAGGCCGAGGCCCAGCGGGGGGGAGGCCGCGCTCAGGCCGGCCGGGCCGGGGGCCGAGACCCTTCCGCGTGAGGCGGCCGCGAGCAGCGCTCCTCCTGCCAGCGAGCCGAGCCCCGCCTCCTCCACGCAGGAACCCGTGACGTACAGCGCAGAGACCGTGCGCGCCCAACCCGGCGGGGGGGGGAAGGGGGGAAAGCTGCGTATAACGTAATCGCGCGCGCGCGCGCACCACTAACGGATACCCAGGAAGAGCCGTAGTGTGCCTGCGGGCTTCCTCCCCCCTGCGCATGCGTCTGAACCAGTGGAGGGACGGGAAATGGACTTGCCTGGGTCCTCCTCTCCCTGTGCGCATGTGCCTGAACCAGTGGCGGGAGGGGGAGGCTCTCCTGGGCTGTGCGCAGACGCAGTGGGAGCCTGCCCCTTCCCCCAGCCGTGCCGGGAGGGGAGAGGCGGTGTCCGGTGTGTGAGGGCCACAGCGCCAAACCCTAGCACGGCTGAGGGGGCCAGTGGCCTCCACTTAGTGCTGCCTGGGCATGAGGGACACGCTTCAAGGGAGTGGAGGGAAATCCCCTCTTGAGACCCTTTTCCTTTCCTCTTTCAGCCTCTGCTCTGCAGGGCTTGGGAGACTAACCCTAAGGAGGCGTCCGAGATGCAAAAAAACCCCGAACTACTACTTCCCATGGAAAAAAACGAGGGGAAATTTGCCATTCTGCCTCGGATTCAACTTCCTCCAAACCCGTTGCTGAGAGGACGCAGCTCCGGGGGTCACTCAGCGGTGGGGACCAACTTGTAGCATCCCCCTCACTGAGGCAAAGAAGCTTTTTTTTTTTTTCAAAAAAAGCCAAAACATTGAAATGGGCTTGTCAGCCCCGCAACTCACATGGAGCAGTGGGTGGATAACAGGCGCGTTATCGCCTGCTGAGATCTTCAACCGAGCGCTTACTGTGTGTAACAGAAGACGGTTGTGTGGTTACTGTGCGGAACAGGAAGCCGAGTCACCGACCCCAAAACCTTCGCTGCAATGCTATCGGCACAGCCAACGTGGAAATCTATGCTGTCGACTAATGCACATTTCTAGTGTTCTTTTTAATAATAATAGATCGGCCCTGTTGGACCATGTAGCGTACAACCAAATAAGAGAGGAATCTGATGGGGACCAGCTCTTGACAGCCTGAAACAAATGGTTGGGGGAAGCTGCCTACAAGAAAAAGGACCTGGGGGGACAGGGGCCAGCAGTGCACCCTTGGTGCCAAGAAGATGAATGGCAGCTCGGGCTGCGTTGGGAGGAGCGTTACCAGCAGATCAAGGGAAGTGATTCTTCTCCTCTACTCAGCACTGGGGAGGCCGTACCTGGACCCCTGTGTCCAGCTGTGGGCCCCCACTACAGAAAGGTTGTGGACATGGAAAGAGTCCAGTGCAGGACAGTGAAAATGGTTGGGGGCTGGAGGACAGAACTGGTGAGAAGAGGCTGAAGGAACTGGGCTGATTTAGTCTGCAGATGGGAAGACCGAGGGGGATTGAATAGCAGCCTTCACCTCCCTGCAGGGGGGCTGCAAAAAGGATGGAGCTGGGCTGGTCTCATTGGGGGCAGATGACAGAACAAGGAGCAATGGGCTCAAGCTGCAGCAAGGGAAGTTGAGGTTGTATATTAGGAAAAACTCTCTCACTAGGAGGGTGCTGAAACACTGGGACAGATTACTTAGAGAGGTGGTGGGACCTCCATCCTTGGAGGTATTTAAGACCCGGCTAGACAAAGCCTTGTCTGGGATGACGTAGTTGGGGCTGGTCCTGCTTGGAGAAGGGGGTTGGACTAGATGCGACCTCCTAAGGCTGCTATTCAATCTCCCCTCGGTCTTCTCTTCTGCAGACTAAGCCCAGTTCCCTCGGCCTCTCCTCAGAAGTCATGAGGCTAGCAAGGTTTCTAGCCTCTGCCACTAATATATTTGGCAGCAGACAGCAGCCTGTACCATCCAGTGGCCAGATCACATACTCACCTGTGGGTTTCTGATGGCTCCATGCCATCTTATGGTGGCAACTGTAGGGCCAGAATCTGGAGTGCAGCTTAGGAAGGCACCAGACGCTGAAGGGACTGTGCCAGCTGGTAGAAGGTGCAAGACTGCCTACATACACTTTCTGCCAACTGCTGGAAGACAAAAGCCTCATACCACCTTTGCTGAGTAAAGTATTTAATAGCAGGAAGGAACTGCTACCAGAATAGCTCTGGGTATGGATACCAAGTTTTCTGGTCTCTGCAGTTGTGTAGCATAAACTAGGCCCTGTGATAAATAGTTACTTCTCTCCCTCTTTCACACACAAAACACCCCTATGTGCACACACTGTACTACCAGCACCTTTAAAAAGACAATTATAGGATAAGTGCTGCTGTATTTAAGTGTTTTGACACCCTACCCTGAAAAATACAGTAGCTGGCAGATAATTCTGTTGAGAAATATCAATAGTTAAAACACAAGTATCCATTAAAACAAGACAGGGCCAAATGACAGCACAACTGATGAAGAGTATCCAAATAAGAGTCGTGTGGCTCTGAATCACACTGGTGAGCCAAGTGGGCCATGAAATATTATTTAATCCAAAGGACTTTAAGAACTTAAAAGGACAATCAACACAGAAAATGCACAAAAGAGCCAAGAAGTCTCATCTCACAGCAGGCCAAGTGTTGGTAGATGTACTCCTGGGAAGCTGAGAAGATATTTATCATTGACCAAAGCCTCCTCCAAAAAAAAAACAAAACCTCTTTTAACTAAGCAGTCAGCATGGTGACCTTTTGCACTGAGACAGAGGAAGAGCCAAGAGAAACGCTGACTTGGTGCAATACTTCTGCACCATCTAGCAAGTCAGTGAGCCAGAGCAGCTTTAAAAACATCCAACAGTCCCCTCCTATTCCTGTTCCAGCTCATAACTGTTTATATCAGTTTTAGCATCTTCAGAAATTAATGTTTCAGAGGAGAAGGGTACGCGGAGGGCGTGTGGGATACTGAGAGTAGATTAAATGAATGTTAGCAAAGGCTGGAGAGAGAGAGATCATGAATGACCATCTTTCCCTGCTACATCTGCCCTAATGATACAAGTCCTCTGAGCCTGGTGTTCCTGTCAACCACAACAGTAGCACCATGCCAGGAATGTTTTGCATGATTCCCATAGTTCCTGATGGGTGCTGCTTTTGCCTGTTTTTAGAACAGTCTCCAAAATTCAGTTTCTATGGTGATGGGAGCAGCATAAATACAGAAATAAGTGTGTTGGTTTTTTTTGTTTTTTAACTTTCAACATACATTCAACAGCAGAAGGAACTGGCGTTTGTGAGGATGGGTCCATTTCTACTACAGCAAGCAGGGTCTCCACTCTAGCGAGGTCCCTGGATTAGATGATGGGCTGTTGCAGCCATTGAGACACTAACAGTTAACTGCTGCAGATACAAATATGAAACAGATGACACCAATGGTGCAAATAAAACCAGGGTCACTTATGTATTAAATTCCATACCTTGTCCTGGGGACTGTAGGGTGTATGTATCTGGAGATTCTTGGGTGCACATAGGAACACTTTTGTAAAGGTAACTAAAAGCTGAATTGTGCATTGTTTGCCAGACATGTTTTCTTTATATTTCACAAGCAACACCCCAGGCAGATAAGCTGTGCATACTTCCCAGGGCTACAGTTTCATCAGTTTGCACATGGTGTGTGTTAGAAGATTTTCTTCACAGCCAGGTTTCTTTCACTGCTCATTAGCAAAGATTCCCACCTCCAGAATACATTGGGCCTCAGTTACAAGTCAGCCTGCTACAGTCAAATTTCATAGAAGTAAGGCTGGAAGGGACCTCAAGAGATCATCTAGTCCAACTGGGGATCTTGTTCATGCATCCAGAGAATCATGAACCTTTAAGTTTCAAACTTGTTTGTTATTAAAATCTTCCCATAAACCAGAGCCCTTTCCATCTTAGGCAGAGCTATGATTACTTCTCTTGTGCCCGGGAAATGCTGACTGGAAGCATGTTCTGACCATCTACTCTGCACAGGCCACACCTGGAAGTGAGACTGTCAAGCCACCCCAAGGGTGCCTGTGCCACAAACACGTCAGGGACTGATTTCAAGAGTGGCAGCAGGGGATACCCAAGAATGGTTTTACTTCTTCCTTTATGGGTTTGACACACAAGGAGTGGGCATGGGTTGGCAGGGACTGCTGCTTAGCTTTTCTTCTTCAGCAATCATTCACAGTTGAGGAAGATAGTCTTATTTGTGTGTCTGAAGATGGCCAGCAAGGCTGATCCAAGATCGACAGACTCTCTTGCAGTTTGGGCACGTTTCTATGCTGGGTGGGGGGCTTTGGGTTCTTGATTTGGTCCATGACGTGGTTTCTGCCACTCCTGCTTTTCTGTCTCTTGTTGTTGCTGCTGCTGCAAGGTTTCAAAGTACTTGCAGCAGACTTTTCCTCCATTTGGGGTGTTCCTAAATGATAATCTCCCACAAATTGATGTCGGTGGTGCATTTTTTTTCCAAGCTGGCTTTGAGGACATCCTTAAAGTGCTTTCTCTGCCCTCCTCTTAAGTGTATGCCTTGATTAAGCTGGGAGAATAAAACTTGCTTCAGGAGTCTGGAGTCAGACATCCTAATAACGTGGCCAGCCCAGCAAAATTGATGTCAGATGATCGTCGCCTCAATTTTTGTGGTGTTTGTTTGCAGGAGGATGCCAACATTGGTGCATCTATCTTCCGGCTGGAAATTTCATAGATTTCATAGACATCAGGGCTGGAAGGGACCTCGGGAGATCATCGAGTCCAGCCCCCTACCCAAAGGGCAGGAAGTCAGCTGGGGTCATAGGA
>NW_017728949.1:53810576-53823623 GCF_001723895.1 Crocodylus porosus | reverse complement strand
GAAATTCTTCCTTATGTCCAGCCTGAAACGGTCTTGCAGGAGTTTGTGACCGTTCGACCTCGTCATCCCTTGGGGCGCTCTGGTGAACAGACGTTTCCCCAGATCCTGGTGGTCACCCCTGATAAACTTATAGGTGGCCACCAGATCAGATATGAAGGATCTTCTGCAGTCAGTGTTGATGGTACTTCTCCAGTGACCTTAGGTGTATCCTGTACGTTGTCCATGTCTCAGCTTGGTACAGTAAGGTGGGGATCACAACTGCTTAATGAACCATGAGGTTGTGGTTTCAGATCCATTGTTGCAATCCTTGAATGCCCATTTTCTCAGGTGCCCAAAGGCTGCACTTGCACATTTGAGGCAATGTTGGATTTCTTCATTAATGAAAGGGCTGTTGCAGTCCTCAGACATCTCATCCTTCTGCGAGAGATGGCTTCTAAGGTATGGGAAATACTCAACATTTTATAGAGTCTCACCGTGAATCTGAATTACCAGAGCTGGGGACTGCTCATTAGGCGCTCGTTGATGAAGGACCTTAGTCTTAATCTTCTGAATATTAAGTGTCAGTCCCACTTTCTTCTGTGCCTCAGTTAAGATGTCAATGATTGCCTGAAGGTCTGCTTCTAGGCAAGCACACGCTACAGCATCATCAGTGTACAGGAGCTCAAGGACTGTGGTCAGGGTAGTCTTGGTTTTGGTTTGGAGTCGGCTAAAGTTAAACAGCTTACCATCCATTAGCACTGCTCTCATGATGACCACAGAAGCACTACCAACATACCCCTTGAACCAGGTTAAAGGTAAGTGGCATAAGTCAAGGTAAAAACAGAGATGATAAGATGTAGATCTAGGCATAGATGAAGAGCACCTAGTTGCATGTCATTACAGATAAACACATGCCCACCACCACAAACAAACCTGTTAGCACTTCTCACTCTTGTGAACTGCCTCACACCTACAGTCAGAGGACATCTTTCCTGTGCTTGCTCTTACTGCTGGGGTGGGCAACTATTTGGGCTGGAGGGCCACAGAAGGAGTTTTGGTGAGCTGTTGAGGACCTGGGGAGATGTCAGTTGATGCTGTCTGGCCTGCTGGCCACCAACAGAATCCTAAAAAGGGAGGACTGTGCTCTGTGCCACTTTGCTCTGCTGCAGCCAGGACTGGGCCGGGCCACACAGCACGCAGACTTTTTTTCCCCTTCCTCCCCCACACTTGGCTTTCTGTTGGTGCCGTAGTTGCCGACAGCCACGCCTGCAAGGGGCGGCACGGTGCAGCATGCCGAGTGGCCGTTCTGTCTGCCGTAACGAGCTGCTGCCGCCACCATGCTGCACTGGGAAAGTCAAGGGCAGCTGTCCCAGGCCGAGCCCACCCAGTGGCCAGCATGGGCAAGTGGTGCTGTGGTGGCAGCGTCTCATCATGGCAGGTGGGTGGGATGGCTGCTTAGCATGCTCCATTGTGCCCACGGTGCCAGGACCATCCACCTACAGCGCCAACAGGAAGCTGAGGAGAGGGGCAGTAGAGGAGTATATGGTGTGTGGGGTGCAGTCCTCCCTCATCAGGCTCCCGGTGGCAGCTGGCAGGCCAGATAGGATCAATTGGCAGGTTGGATACAGCCCACACGCCATGTTTTGCCCACCCTTGTCCTACTGCCTGGACTCAAATCTCCCACAGCAGGAAATCACGTTTCTTGTTAGCTTACTCCTCAGATATACATGCCCCACCAGATCCAATCAATACACATCTATTACAGAAGAGCTCTTAACATCTTCCTCCTCACCCATTCCTCTAACCATATCTCATACCCACAGCTTGTGGGATTCTTCATCGCCGGAAATTGTTTTAGGGAATTCCTACATAGGTTTTGTGATATTCTAGAATTCAGACCAGATGATCACAATGTTCCCAGCCAGTCTGATACTCTAAAATTACCCAATGGTTGAGTAATTAAGGCCACACAAGGAGGCACAGAGTGATAGACAGCAATGTAAAATTGCTAGATCTTGTATGTAAAGAGGATCCTTCAGTACTGCGACTCTGGGCATTGTACAGTTAGCAAAACAGAATCGTGAAAATGATTAAGCCAAATTTAAGATTCAGGAACCTATTTTTCATCCACATATGGGCAAGCAGTGATGGTCTAATTGCAACAAGCAGTAAACACCAACTTGAGGCTTGGTTACATGATGCCCTGCCTCCTGTTTACGTTTAGCAGGTAAACCTACATGTATAAAGAGCTGTTGATGTAGGCTGTAATACTTAAAGCAGAATAAAGTGAGGAAAAAACAGAATTGTCAGCCAGGGCCCTGGAAGGGACGTCAGAGTTATTTCTATGGACAAAGCATACTATAAATCAGATGAAGGGGAAGCAGCCCAGTTCAAAGGTTTGCCTGTTTAAACCCCATAAAGTAAGTTTATGAGGCAGCTCATTTACCTCTATAGCCAGGCTCAGCAATCCAGAACATTGGCAGTGCTGATTTTTTTTTAAACAAGATGATTTCCTCTAGTCCCAGCCTGCAGGAAAGCTGGCTTAACTGCCCAAGACAGCAAGAATGGATTAAAAGATGCGGATTAGAAGCATATGAAATTATTCAATTACACAGGATGTTTTGCATGGATTCAAAGACTAGACACACCTTAAGAGCTTGTCACAAGCAACTGTTGTCTGCTTTGTAAAAGTGACATGCTGAAGCAGAGACACTTCACCTTGCTGCAGACGGGCACTGAGAACCAGACTGCATTGTGTACCAACCACGACAATAATTCACCTTTAAAGAATGAAGATGTTACAGCTTGCTTTAGTTATTGTCCTAAATAAGTCAGTACAATAGTGATGGCTCAAGGTGGTGCAAAGAGTGACAATCAGGAAGTAAGCCCTCTGCTTCTGAAAGCTTATGTTGTGCACCTCTGATTTAGTTAGTCTATAAGATGCACATCTACTCCACCAAGCATTACAAAATACATTACCCCAATCTCAACAAAGGTGATGATAAAAACACACACACCCCTTTGTCCCAAAATTCAGTTACAGCAAATTGGGGTGTGCATTTTAAGCACGGAAATACAGCAATAACAGTTTCTGTCCCTGCTTTTGACTGTAGACAATCTTTCTCTTCCACTGTCCCCAGCTCCAGCTTCCAGCAGAGGGCCCTGCTGCAGAAGCAAGGAAAGATTTTTTTTTCTTTTCAGTATGTCTTTCAAAAACAAGGTGCACATCTTGTTGGGGGGGTGTTGTATGCAAGAAAATATAGTAGTTTCGTAGCCACGTTAAGCATTACTGCACATATTCACGTACAATAGTGAGAAATATAAGCAAGGACACCATTTAACAATTTAGCAATAAGCATCTCTTTATTATCTTATTATTAACTAGTGTCAGGAGACAGAATAGTCACGGCTATAAAAACCAAAAGTACAGTAGTAAAGCAACATAAGAGATTTCCAAAATACAACTGAGGTAACATTTGTATGCAAGATTAATAGACTGCTCATGCCATATTCCTATAATAGTCAAATGTGATTGACATCTAGCTGTTTGAATCTCAGTGATTTTCACAGATTTCTTTGCAGAGTGGCATTCGCTTTCCTTATTAGGATATCGTTAGATAGCTGAAGTCAAACCAAACAAGTCAGAGGACAAAGATAAATTCATCACCACACCCAACACTTCCCTCTGAATGCCCTTTGACCAAGAACGAGTTGTCAGAATAGGTACAGATTTGCAGGCACTGGTTTGATTGTAGTAATGCAGAGTAATGGAGGCCTCAGTTGTTCAGAACAGCTGATATTATGTTGGGAAAAGCAGTAGCAATAACTACAGCGCCCCATATCTGTAAAATGGTTTGAGACCCTCAAGTGATACCACTCTACTTACTCCCCACTGGGATTTAAAAAAAAAAAGAGAGGGGGCAGGGGAGACAGACGGACAGACTGTATTTTTCACAGCTGAATTATTCTGGTCCGTCTTCTCTTGCCCTCCTGGGAAAGGAGGCCCTACACAAACAAGGGGAGACAGTGGAATAAACACTGCTATCTGAGGCATGTGTGGGTTAACCTCACTGGCAACCTACTTTGGCACGTAATAGATTTAGGTTCTAACACTGTATAAGGGCAAGGTAGCAAAAGGCATCTCAGTGATGTTTCCCCCTTTCCATTTGAGGGAACATTGTGCTATTTTGTATAGTTTCCTCTACTACACTCACATTATTGTAGAATCAGAGAACCCTACTGTAGTGCTTTAAGCAACATGACCCCATGATTGTAATGTGCACGCTGGTACTTGCCAGGAGAAGAGTACGCAAGACTCTAGCTTTTCTCAGGAAGGTTTTATACAGTGCCTTCAACAGAAAATGCAGGGTCAAAGAAATGTTCCTAGGGGAGAAGATGAGGAGATCTGCAAGCATCCTGGGGAAATTCATTCTAATCTCAGACCAGAGCCCAGAGGAAAGCTCTCTCCCCCTTGGAAATGGAAGCTTTCCCGTTAATACAGAAATCCATATTGTTGGAGCCCAGCATGATGCTATATGACATCCCTCTTGTGGAGATTCAACCTCCAAAGCAGAGTTTAAAAGATAATGCCCCCTCACCCCCCACAACAAATCAGCAAATACTTGAGATGGCAGAGGAGGGGTTTCTTTCCTGTCTGGATTATGCTCCACTTCCCCTTTAGAGAGCTCCAGGGTTTCATCTAGGTGAGCATTCAAGCGTCTTCAAGTCACCTTCAGGTCACCTCCAATCTATATCTGGCACCCATCCTGCAAGTTCATAAGCTAACACAGAGGAAGGAAGTTGCATAAACGCTAGACATGGATCTTGCATTAAAGTTTTAGTTTCTGATAAAGGTTCATGTGAAGAGTGTAGCAACATTGTTATCTTGGCAAGCTAAATAATTGCACTTCAGTTCTTGCAGCTACCTAAGTCACTGGGTGCTAGTCAGGTAGCAGCCATATTTTCTACCAGAAATGTTCTCCAAATGTTTATCTTATCGAAGCTGAATATGCCTATGCTGACAGGCTTGAAAGAACTGATTTAATCTCTTTATGAGTTCTTCACATGAATAAGCATCCACTTACTCAGAAAAACAGGTACCAGTATGATATTAGATCCAATACAAAAGTGTTTGGGCTTTATGGTTAACAATCCCCCCACACCCCCGTGGTGGATTTCTGCTGTCACAAACTGAAGAGAACAATCTACCGTCTAGTGTAGATTTCACCATTAGGATGAATGAAACCAGAGGCTTATGTGCAGCTACTTGCTTTAAAAGAACACAGTCATATGCAATGCTAACACGATATACATGGCACGATACAGACACCAGAATTCTGAAATTTAAAAGGAAAAATGGCAACTTCAATCAGACAAAAATGTACCTTCTTGTGGCCATAAGTCAAGTCATCACAGTGCTGTTAGACGACTCTGAAACTGGGCAAATGCAAAAAAAGTGACAGTTACAGGCCTCCAAGCTTCTCCTGCAACAGCTAAAGACATCCCCAACACCTACATGTCAGGATGCTTCCTTGAGTTGCCTTATGTACTTGATGATATAGATTCTTGCAGGTGAAAACACCGTCCCAGACTCTTATCCCAGCCAGCAAGATGAAGAAGCAACAGCTCAGAATTGCAGCTGTGCCCTGCATGGCCAAAACTTCATGGCCAGTGTCATAGCAGAGCCACTTGCATGGCTGTTTGAGCACTCGTGGTGCTCAGGTCAGGTCCCAAAAGACTGGAAAAGGGTCAACGTGGTCCCTATTTTCAAGAAGGGGAGGAAGAAGCATCCAGGTAATTATGCTGGTTAGTCTCACCTACATCTTTGGGAAACCTTTGACACCGTCTCCCACCTCTTTCTCATTGAAAAGCTACGTGACTGTGGCATTGATGCCTACACAGATGGATCGCAAATTGGCTGAGGGGCCGCACCCAGAGGGTGGTGGTGGACGGGTCAAATTTGACCTGGAGGGAAGTGGGCAGTGGGGTCCCCCAGGACTCGGTCCTCGGGCCCGGACTGTTCAATTTCTTTATTAGCGATTTGGATGAGGGGGTGAAAAGCACCCTGTTCAAATTCGCTGATGACACCAAGATTTGGGGTGAGGTGGGCACGCTAGAAGGGAGGGACAGGATACAACTGGACCTAGACAGGCTACAGGGGTGGGCAAATCAGAATAGGATGGGATTCAATATTGACAAGTGCAGGGTGCTGCACCTGGGCAGTAAGAACCAGCAGCATACCTATAGGCTGGGAAACTCCCTTCCTGTAGGCACAGTGACAGCAAGGGATCTTGGAGTCATTATCGATTCCAAAATGAACATGGGCTGCCAATGTGAGGACGCAGTCAGTAAAGCTAACCGCACCTTGTCATGCAGCCACAAATGCATCGTGAGCAGGGCCAAGGAGGTGATCCTCCCCCTCTATGCGTCCAGTTCTGGGCACCGCACTTTAGGAGGGATGTGGCCAGCATCGAGAGGGTCCAGAGGAGGCCACTCGCGTGATCAGGGGCAGCAGGGCAGGCCCTACGAGGAGAGGCGACAGGACCTGAACCTGTTCAGCCTCCACAAGAGAAGGCTGAGGGGGATCTGGTAGCCATCTATAAACTTACCGGGGGGACCAGTGGAGAATGGGAGAGACCCTGTTTCCCCAAGCACCTCCCGGAGTAACAAGGAATAATGGCCATAAGTTGTTTGAGAGTAGGTTCAGGCTATATATCAGGAAGCACTACTTCACGGTCAGGGCGGCTAGGATCTGGAACCAACTTCCAAGAGAAGTGGTGCTGGCTCCTGCCCTGGGGGGCTTTAAGAGGAGGCTTGACAATTACCTAGCTGGGGTCATATGAGCCCAGTATGCTTTCCTGCCCAGGGCAGGGAGTTGGCCTTGATCTACTTAGGTCCCTTCTGACTCTACATCTATGAATCTATGAAAAAATTATCAAGGATCACATTTGTGGGAGTCCATCAGGTAATATTATGTTGAAGGGCAACCAGTGCAGGTTCATAGCAGGTAGATCCTGCCTGACTAACCTTGTTTCTTTCTATGACCAGGTCACCAAATGCTTAAACACAGGAGTTGAGGTAGATATCATTTACCTGAATTTTAAGAAGGCCTTCAACAAGGGATTCCATCCTTTTTGCATAAACAGAGTAGCTGTGAAGTAGATAATTACACAATCAGGTCGGTGGCAAATTGGCTTAAGGGTTGCACCCAGACAGTGATGGTGGACAGACTGGTATTCAAGTTGGAAAGATGTGGGCAGTGGGGTCCCCCAAGGCTCGGTCCTTGGACCAGTGCTGTTCAATATCTTCATCAGTGACTTGGATGAGGGCGTGGAGAGCACTCTGTCTAAATTCATAGATGATACCACATTATGAGGTAAAGTTAACACAGTAGAGGGTAAGGAATGAATCCAGGCAGATCTGGACAGGTTGGAGAAGTGGGCAGAACAGAATAGGATGCAGTTCAACAAAGTTCAACTTGGACTTGGACGAGGGGGTAGAAAGCACACTGTCCAAATTCGCTGATGACACCAAGATGTGGGGCGAGGTGGACACACTTGAAGGGAGAGAGAGGCTGCAACTAGATTTAGACAGACTACAAAAGCGGGCAGGTGACAATAGGACGGGGTTCAATGTAGACAAATGCAGGGTGCTGCACCTGGGGAGAAGTAATCCACAGCATACATACAGGCTGGGGAGTTCCCCTCTTGAAAGCACAGAGGCAGAGAGGGATCTTGGGAGTCATTATTGACTCCAGGATGAACATGAGCTGCCAATGCCAGACTGCAGCCAGCAAGGCCAGCCATACCTTGTCATGCATCCAAAGATGCATCTCAAGCCGGTCCAGGGAGGTGATGCTCCCCCTCTATGCGCCTTTGGTCAGGTCGCCACTGGAGTACTGCATCCAGTACTGGGCGTCGTATTTTAAAAAGGACGTGGCCAGCCTGGAGAGGGTTCAGAGGAGGGCCACCTGCTTGGTGAGAGGGCAACAGGACAGGCCCTATCAGGAGGGACTGAGGGACCTGAACCTGTTCAGCCTCAGCAAGAGGAGGCTGAGGGGGGACCTGGTGGCTGCCTACAAACTCATCAGGGAAGATCAACAGCAAATAGGTAGCACCACCTGGGGTGATGAGGAACAATGGTAATAAGTTGATGGAGAATAGGTGTAGGTTAGAGATCAGAAGGCAATATTTTAGTTAGGGTGGCCAAAATCTGGAACCAACTTCCCAGGGAAGTGCTCCTCGCCCCTACCTTGGGCAAATTCAAGAGAAGGTTGATGATCACCTGTCTGGGGTCTTGTGAACCCAGCATTCATTCCTGCCTGAGGCAGGGGGTCAGGCTAGATGATCTGTTTGGGTCCCTCCTGACCCTAGCTACTATGAAAGATGAGTGCAAAGTCCTACACCTAAGAAGGAATCACCAGCATGCTAACAGGTTGGGGGATGACCTTCTCAGCGGCACAGCAGTGGAAAGGGATCTTGGAGTCATTATTGACACGAAGATGAACATGAGTTGTCAATGTGATGAAGTGATCAACAAGGCTAATTGCACTTTATCATACATTATGATACATGATGAACAGGTCTAGGGAAGTGATGCTTCCCCTCTGTGTGGCATTGGTCAGGCTGCAGCTGGAGTACTTAATCCAGTTTTGAGCACCGCACTTCAAGAGGGGTATGGACAACCTCAAGAGGGTTCAGAGGAGGGCCACCTGTATGGTTAGGGACCTGCACGTAAAGCCCTGCAAGGAGAGATTGAGGGCCCTGGATCTCTTCAGCGTTCGCAAGAGAAAGCTGAGAGGTGATCTTGCAGCCACCTACAAGTTCATTGGTGTGGGGGGCAGCAGGTAATGGGAGATGCTGTTTACCAGGGCACCCCTTGGAGTAACTAGAAACAAGGGCCACAAACTGACGGAGAGCCGATTTAGATTAGACATTAGGAAGAAATTATTTACGGAAAGGGTTACTAGAATCTGGAACAGGCTTCCAAGGCAGGTGGTGCTCTCCCCTACCTTGCGGGTCTTTAAGAGAAAGCTGGATAGGTATCTGGCTGGGGTCATCCGAACCCAGCACTCTTTCCTGCCCAGGGGAGAGGGTCGGACTCAGTGATCTGCTGAGGTCCCTCATCACATCCCCACATGGCACACCCTTCCCGCAGGGCTGCAAGCCATGCCCCTCGCCTCCCCCCCCCCGGCACTGTGAAGCACACCCTGGTCCCCACCACCTCTGCCGTGCCTGTGTGTCTGTCTGTCAATAAGGCTCTGGGTGGCGCATGCATAGTTGGCCCGTAACGTTATGGACAGACACACAGCCAGAAGTGCCATGGCTTTTATTATATTAGACTGCTGCAATAGTCAGATCATGTTGACCCATTCCCAATGTGTTTCAGCTATAGTTTCTTTAATTAGCTTATATAATCACTGGCTCTCAACCATTTCAGTCAAGGTGCTCCTCCATCGTTTTATGATTTTGGCAGCACCCCAGTTGAGAACCCCTGTTCTGAAGTCTCAGCGTACTTACTTCATCTCCAGGCTGTTGCACCATCACTGCCAGGTGGAATGGCCATGTGTGCTTCTTTCCAGGAGGGACACATGGAGCCAAACCTCAAAGCTGCTGCCTGTATTAGGTTTACCTAACCATTTATCCCAGGCCTGCTCCAGTTGCACCCACTTCCCAGTCTAGTTCTACCTGTCCCTCCTGGGAATGGAGGCACATGGGGGAGTTTCACATGGCCATGGCAGTGCTGGCACCTGCAGCAAAACACCCTTTAAAAGCTGCAGCATTCCAGTTGTGAACTGCTGGCCTAGGCTATGGGTTTAATACAGTGATTCACAACCAGGCTGCTGCGGGGTGCCAAGCAATGTTAGCACTGTTTGGTGTTCAGACATGATTCACAAGATAAACACAGAGAGATTTCAAATAGGAATGCAATGTTAAAAACATTCTAACCCATTGTGTCTTTCTGAGTTCCCTTCAACAGAGGAACTGCTCTATTATTTTTTCATAGTTAAAAAATGAGTGAAACTAAGAGCTGACATTTTCTGAGGGATGCGTACAGTCTATCCAAGTTGAGAATCCCCCTGGTTTAACAGAATTGGAGCTGGAGTCAATTGACTGATTAAGCCTATGTGTTGGATGGTGTTTTCTTTTCTCCCCTTCAGAGAAATACATTTTCCTTGGGGTATAAACTCTGTTCTTTTCACATTCACCCTGATTTAGGGGGCAAGGATAGGGCAGGGAGCTGACATTCCTCCTCAGCCCAACCTATTTTGAGGTAGTTCTCTTTGACAACTTCAGTATGGCATGCCCTATCCCAGGAGTTACAGAAATCCTCTTCTTCTAAAGAGTCTTCTTTGGTTCCCCCAGACTGAAGCTGCTAAATGCTGGCATACTGAGGTGAAGAATCAGTCTACTCCAATTCTTCTCACTGGGAGATGGAGAGTATTCACTGTAAAACTTTATGGCATTCTTTACAAACTTACAAAAAAAATTTAGGCACACAGGGTATTAGCAGGATATCCAGCTTTACTGGGCATTCGACACCAAAATCTTGCCCTGTTAGCATCACCAGGGAGGTCAGGCAGAATCTCTTTTCTTTATAGCTTTGATTTTGGAAATGCTTTTTCAAGCGCTCTGGCGTTCTCTCCTTCTGGTGCTGGAGGCCAGTTGTTATGATCTGTGATGCAAAGAACAGCAGCAGCAACAATAAAAAATACTTAATTCCTCTTCCAAATTAACCATTTATGTCCTCCCATTCCAAGTGGCACCCTGCCCAAAGTCAAGTCACTGCAGGACACATATTCCAATAGTTCATTTTTACCTGGTACATCCCAGAAGGAGGCATACAAGGTTTGACCGCCATCCACAGTCACAGTTTCGCCAGTTATAAAGGAGGCAGCAGGAGACAGCAGAAAACACACGAGAGGGGAGACCTAATAAAGAATTATAGAGCTCACTGACTGTGGCGTGAGGGGGAGGCACGTGATACAAAGCTCCTCGAGGCTGATGTGCATGCAAGGCAGCTACCGCAACACACCCATGTTCTGTGGGTGCCGAGCATATGTAGTTAGTTCATCAGTGACATTAAGCTAAAGTTTGAACACAGCCACCATCTAAATACAGTTGCTTAGTGCAACAAGCCTTCTGAATTGGGCATCTGATCTGAACTTATCTTCCCTACTTCAGGCCAAAAAAAAAAATGCAGCACTGTTCTTACTGACCAGACCAACAATTCGTAACTGGGGTTCATGAGATCCCTTAAAGGCCCAGCTCCCATGCTCCTCCCTCTGGGCCCACTCCAATGCACCACAGACAAGCTATGCCCACAGCTGCTCCTCTGGGGACTCCTGCTTCTTTTGCCACCTCCTTCCCTGCCCAGCAGCCCCTGCACTCCAAGCAGCACATTGTGATGTGGACAAGCAGGGAATGCAGGGCTGCACTTTTCAGCCTAGCTCATCCCCCATGCTCCTCCCAGGGCAGGCAGGAGGAAGGGGCAGGGAACCCCATTTGCCAGCAGGTGATCACCAAAGGGAGCAGCTGTGACAGTGGGGAGAGGGTCTCTCTCACCCCCCCCGGTACAGAGTGGGAAGGGATGAACTATTTTAACAGCTACATTCATTTTTTCTTCTTCTTATGTGTCATTCTCTTTTTATTTGTGACTACTCTGGAAAGCTGCACGCAGCTTTGGAAAGCTCATTGATTTTATGATCTTAATGTTTATGGTACACCAAAGGTTAGGCTTATATTGGCTACTGGCTGATGGGAAGCATGTCATGTATCATACCTCCTGTCCAAAGCAGCTAGAGAAAAATCAAAGACATCATTAACATGGAATGACTTTGCCTTGGCAATCCAATCAGTATGCCAATGAGATTGACCGAACTCAGAAAAAAATGGTGGCTCCAAAGTGTTGGGATTGGGTTTCAGGTACTCAGATTTAAGGGTCACAGCAGGACGTGCTTTTGGGATGAAAAAGAAACCTTTTAACTCACAGATCTGAACAACTTAAAGAATTTGTTCCAGGGACAGAGAACGTGAACGTGAACCTGAACCTGGGTGCCAGGCAATAAATAACTGCAGTGACCCCTGCAAGCGCATTTGCTTCTCCTCTCCCCAAACTAGACTGAGGTGACACTAAATTCAGAAGAGTTATAAAGGAGTGCCAGAAGCCAGAAAAAAAATTGAGAACTGATGGATCACACAATCAAGTGTAAAAGAGACCGAGTTTTTTCTCACCTTAACCATCAGTAGTTTCCATCCTCTCTCTCTCATTTAACAATCATTTTAGGAAGAAACTAGAACTCTGTAGCAGAAAATGGTGTCTGTAGTGAATTTTCAGCATGCATCTAGAAGTGTGGAATCTTTAAGCATTCCAGCAATTCTTCTAAAGCTAATGAGCCTTGCTCAAGAGCTCCCCTTCTTGCAATATTTTCTATATCTAAATATTCACCCATTATCATTCTCCATATAAAAAAAGTGCCAGAGGTACAGACACCTTAGCAATAAACCTTTATTCTGAAATATCTTACCTCTTCAGGAACTCCCAGTCTCTTGGCTGGAATCTTTGAGGGATATGTTTTTAAAATATCATCAATGTGTTTATAGTTTGCAAAGGCAGTTTCTGAATATATTATTCCCTGTAGTAAAACAAAACATAATGAGACCAATGCAATGTTATATACATTCAAATTCTAACATATTTAATATCCAAATGTTTTTATTGCATAAACAGTACCCAAGAGCAATTTGTTAAAATTATTATTAGGCTTGGGTATAATAAGATAGCTATTTGTATTACTACTAGACTCTTTGCTGTCTCATTACTACAGCAGCAAAATTCTTATTGTAAGCCAGTTTTAGGATTTTGAATGGAAATACATTGGATTTCCTTAGTTAACCATCAGTGCCTCAATCTCACCTCAAAAGCTACACAAAGCTAGATAGACAGTAAGAACCAGGGAGAGATCACCAAAGAGGAATATACCTCTTCTGCTCGTGCTTGTAGGGAGGCAGTTAGACAGGCCAAAGCTACCATGGAGCTGAGGATGGCAACCCAAGTAAAAGACACTAA
>NW_017728949.1:53801475-53810565 GCF_001723895.1 Crocodylus porosus | reverse complement strand
ATGTAGGCCCAGCACTCTTTCCTGCTTATGCAGGGGGTCGGACTCGATGATCTATTGAGGTCCCTTCCGACCCTAGTATCTATGAATCTATGAACCCCAGAGACAACTTTGGGAATTACATATATTTAAAATTGTTTTTTTACTGAAGGAGAACAAAAGTCCTGAACACCAGGACTTTTCAAGGGTTTCTGCCATAGATTCATAGATACTGTACTAGGGTTGGAAGGGACCTCAACAGTTCATCGAGTCTGAGCCTTGTGCTTTTACAGAATGCTAGACAGGCTGAACTGTGTGCAATGGGCAAACCAGAGGCTCCAGTCAGATTCAGGGCCCTGGTTTGTGCAGATGCATACGAAGAGGCAACGGCCCCTGCCCTTAGGACTTTCCACCGTAGATTAAGGTGCGAGGGAAGACGATGGTAACAGTAGGAACACAGGGGTCACAGAAATCAATTGTGTGCATCATCCCCATGTTTCATGTTGTTTTCTAGGGGGAGAGATTTTCTGAATTAAAACGGAAAGTTTCTGTCATTAATTCATCAGGCGGGTATTGAAGAGTGATTAATGCAGGAGTGGGCAATTGTTTGGGCTGGAAGGCCACTTAGGGAGCCACGGTGAGCTGCTGTGGGTTGTGGGAGGTCAACTGATCCTATCTGGGCAGGCCTGTCTGCCCTGCGCCCACCACTGGGAGCATCAGACAGAGCAGGCGGGCCATGGAGACTGACTTGGGCACAGCATACAGCCAGGCGGATGGGATGGGACGGTGGGCGGGCAAGGCGCAGCACCCAGAAGTGGGACAGGTGCTGTCACCATCCCTCGATCCCAGCCCCACCCGCCCTCTCCTGGACAGTGCTCCACCCTCCCCGCAGCTCACTCCATCCGCCCAGTTGAGTGAGCCCTGCCTGCAGGGATCCTGGGCCAGTTTTCATGGAGACGCTGCCCAGTCACTTCATACAGCGCCCCTGGTAGAGGGTGTGGGGCAGATGGGCTGGGGTGCCTGGGCAGCAGGGCCGGATCCAGTGACAGTGGTAACACTGGCAGCGGCAGCCAGAAGGAGCCACCCCTGCCACTGGGGCTGCCGGGAAACTGGGTGTGGCCATTGTGCCACCCCAGCCCCACTACAAGCCTAGGAGTGGCAGGACCAGCTGCATGCGACATAGCCTGGGTTGCCCCTGTGCCTGGGACGGGTGGGGCCCAGGGACGTGCTGCAGGCTGGATCCCTTGGTGGGCTGGATCCAGCTCGTGGGACATGTTTTACCCACCCCTGTATTAATATCTTAGAGAAGGAATGTGAACTAGCATTTTTGGGAATTAGAAGTAAAATATTTAACAAATAAGCATGTTATTTCCTTTGAAATCAGTCCTTGTTTTCTAATACATGTTTCTTTCATGACTTTGGCTTATAAAGTGAAAGTTTCCTGGGGATTACCACAACGATTGTGTGGCCACAGGGATGAAGTACAGATGTGAAAGATTATCCTGACTGTCATGTGGAATTATTTAGTTGACATAGCAACAAGTCCATTTTAGACTAGCCAGTAAATAACTGTTGTAAAACATCTGTACACTTGCCAACTTGTATGTTATCGGACGATCAGAGCAGCGTGTGTTGGATAGATGACATGTTCTACAAACACGAGTATTGCAGAAATCAAACTACATATTGAAATCTTTATCAGAGATGCTGTCTGACATGTGCATTAAAATGTAATTGAGATTATTAACTGGGTAAATAATACCCAACTGAAAAAGGCAGGCAGACTCACAGAATGTGTTGATGTACAAGTTGACCTAAGTTGTTATTTCCCCAAGATTTAATGAGCCTAAAAAAAAAAAAACTCAGTGAAAAATAATATAACACTTAAAAGATTTCACTGATAAAAAGGTGAGTTAGGCTTCAAGGTCTTTCTTTATTCAATGAAACCTTTACTCAAATGTGCATCTGTGTCTGAGGAACTTAGGCTTTCTCGACCTGAACGGAACAGCAGTCCACAAACCAACACAAAGCAACTTAAGCCTCCAGTCATAAGGCATGAACTATCTGTGCGCAATCCACTACCAGCAGAAGAAAGGTTTCCCTATTGACTGGCCAATTGATTAGATGTGACTTTTGGAAACAAAAAATAATGTGGATTTTGAATGGGAAACATCTCCTTGTCCCACATACGCCCATCAAAAATAAAGTGTGGTTTAGGATGAAGTTTCCAAGAAGGAAACCAGTGCACCTACAGTTCCAAGTTAGGGCTAAAATGCCTCTAAATTCACAGCAGCCTATATTACAAAAAGCCAGTCTTTCCATAAGACTGCTTAAACCAGTTATTAAACACATACCTAGTTCCTCAGGGATGTAATGAGCATGTTTTAGCTACCCTGTACATTGGCTTCCTATGTACATGTGTAACACTCATATTTTGCCTAATAATAACCCTACTTTCCATAGGGAAATTGAGACAAAAAGAAAATAAGGGACATGTTCCAAGTTGCACACTGGAAACAGAAGCCATATCTTTTGGCTCCCAATCCTGAACTAGTCTCATGAATCCATCCTGTCTCCCACTCTTTCTATACAGAAGCACAATGAGCCCAGAACTGAGGTAATCACTACTGAAACACTGAGCACTGCGTAAATGTTCATGATGAGCATTTGAAAAGCAAATCTCCCTCCCCTCTTAAGTGTCTTTCTGTTAAGGAGAAAAAGCAGAGATGTGCCAAGAAACCCTGGATGTGGAAGTGATAACAGACACAAATTATACTGGTGACACTCAAGGAGGCTGAAATTATCAAAGCGGTTTTTTTGGTTGGTTGGGTTTTTTGTTTTTTTTTTTAAACACCCACGACTGCCCTATGCTGGCTTTTTAAAATCTTAACCACGGCCATGCCCTTTTGGTAAATCTGGTCACATAACCTGTTGTTACAGTACTTACAGGGGCAACACAGTTGATTCTTACTCCTGCACAGGCCCACTCAATAGCTAAACTCTTGGTCAGGTTTTGCACTGCAGCTCTAGCAGCTCCTGTATGCCTATGAGAGAGAGAAGAATCAATGTCCACACGTAACACAAGAGCCTTGCCTCATCACACCCTGACAAATTAAAAAAAAAAAAAAAGCCAGATTAACACAGGTACTGTTTAAGGCTGGACCAGTCGCTTAAGGAGGAGCATATTCTACCTTATGAAGCAGACATTAACCAACTTGGCACCCTAGAGATGGGCAAAAGTCAAGAGACAGCTTAAGTGAAAACCAGAGGTCGTAAGATGGCAGCAAGAGATAATATGAGGAGGAAATCCCAGTGCACAATGCAATAACACAGCTGGGCAGATAAGTTGCAACAAAAAATATTTCTGCTGTAAGCTGGGGCCTCATCAGCTGAGGCTACAAGCAGGAGAAAGATCTGGGTATAACGGCCAATCACAGAACAACCACAAGCCACTACTGTGATATGCCTGTGAAAAATAATCCTAATGGGTCTCTAAGAGACATAGGGAAGTATTAATGCTGTTATATAAGGCCCTACAGAGTCCTTATCTGGAACACCACATTCAATTCAGATACATCATGCTTGATAGAGATGAATTCAGACTTTTGCAAGTGTACAGAAGTGCTACCAGAATGATCAAGGCCATGGGAAAGCCTGAGAGAAAGATATGAGAACTCGTCTTGTTTGGCTACAAAACACAAAGGCTGAGAGGGGATATCACTGCTGGCTCTTCTCCCAGTGTATTTAGACATTTACGCTAGTGGAAAATGCTGACAAAAGCCAAACACACACTTGCATATAAAACAGACCACAAATACACTCATGCAGAAACTCAGAACAAGGTTCTGGAATAGCTTTCTCATATAAGCTAAGGGAGAAAACAGACTCCCTAGTTAGAAGACTGGAAGTTGAAATGAAAGGGTCAATATAACCTAGCTGCCTGCAATAACATCGGCTGGACCTAATGACTCAGGAGATCCCTATGATCCCAGCCTGGATCACTGGATACCTGGAAGTTCACTGGTCAACAGTTTTGCTCATCCAGGCCCAGAAATGGAGTTCATAACTGACCACATGAACAGTGCCCTGAGACCTGTTTTCATCTTTTTTTAGGAAATAAGATGGGATTCAGGCAGTCCAGCCTTGGGTTTAAACATAATTGTGGTAGTGACGTATCCTCAGTGGAAGCTCTTGCAGGCTTTTCCAGAGCAGAGAATTTCACGCTGAGGTTTGAGCACCATCTTGTGGATATTTTAGATCATCTTCGTGAGCCTACAACAGGGATGGCCAACCTGTGTCATGAGAGCCACAAGGGTATGGGCAGCCTGTGTACGTGGCATGTGGGTGGATGGGGAAGGGGACGGGAAGCACAGCGGCAGAAATGGCAGGAAGCAAAATCAGGCAAGGAGCAGAGGGCTGGGAGCTGAAAGCAGAGCAGCACATTGGGAGAGGGACTGGAGTGGCATTTGGGGAGGGTAAGGAGCCAATTTCTGGCACACCTGCTAAAAGGTTTGGCACCCACTGGAGTACAATCGGCCAGTTCGGGGCTTTTATAAAGAGCTGGGTCAGGAACTGTTTTTGTGTTCTACAAACATTTAAGATTTCAAGTTTCTAATCCTGAATCAGGTCCAAAAAAAAAAAAATCTTGAAAATGTTTGCCAAGGGAAAAGTGTTAGGAACAAAACATTTTGCATTCAGTCTATTTTTTAAAATATAAAAAAAAGATTCTATTTAAGAACAAAAACTAGTTCAAGTGGATAAAGATGAATATTACCATTTAGGAAGCTGTCCAAATTGTCCTGACAATTTCAAAAAGCTTTCAAAACGTCTACAGCCCTTTCTCACAAAATATTTTAATTCCAACGAGTCAGGATTTCCTGATGGAAAATGCTTCAATTCTCCGACCATCTCTCCTCTCAGAAAGTAAAAAAAATTATGAACACACTTACTAAAACCCTGCTGATCCAGCTGCATGCGAGTATGCTGGTCTGCAACATGCAACAGGGGAGAAGGGAGTTTCATCTCATACAGCCTAATGTTACCCAGCTCAAGAGTATTATCATAGCTTCCTCTGAACTCCAGTATTTGCACATACAGTCAGTCTAGTCTTAAAGACATTTGGAAGGAATGTCAGGGCAGAGCAATAACTACACTTCCACCCCTTCCTTGCTGCTGAGCACATGCAACTATTCACTATTCAGAAAGCAGGCTCTGCTGGGGACACTCAGCTGAAAGTTGTAACAATTTTCAGGTGAAAAAGGTTTGGAAATATAAGTAGTCTCACGATAAACCAGGCATCCCAATTCTTGTGGCAGCTACAATGTTGACAATGGCTCCTCCATGCTCCTTCATCCAGGCATCGTATACTGTAGAGAGGGAGTAAAAATAAGCTTATTAATATCTGCATCTTTTAACAAGAATTTTTCTCCCACTGATGAGAGCAAGCTTCTGCCAGCCCCAACTCCCATGTCCCCCCACAGCTTAGCTGCATTTCTGAAGGGCCCTGGAGGGGTCACCTACCCTTTTAAATGAGTTTTATCATTTGTGAAATGGAACAGCTAGTGTGATGCTTTCCTAAGTTAAGAGTTATCTTGCTTGTGGAAAGTCTGAGATCTTAATCCTTACCCTGTAAATATTACTCCCGCTGTCCTAGGATCACACAGCACCAACTTCAAATTTAGCCTCACATTCCTTCTTTCACAAAAAGCACTATGTCTACGTCTGTGGGGATGGAATCCAATTGGATGAAGAACATTTTGGACACAAAACGCCCAGTAAGTTCAACATGGGCAGAAGCCAACTTTTACTTTTAGAAGCTGCAAAAACAACTTAGGAGTCATCTGTCTTGGATCTAGTGCTCACCAGCCGGGATGAACTTGCAATGGAATTATTGTAGTACAATAGATAGTCTTCCTGATTCTAAGGAAAGGAAAACACAAAAGCAGCCAAATGAGGAAGAATGGCTTCAAAGAGGCAGACAACTGACTCAGAAAACATTAAGTCAAATCCTATGGATAGACAATTCAGGAGTTTAAAGATGTCTGGCAGTTCCCAAGGAATACAGCACTACAGGCTCATTGTCAAAGTATGCCAACACAAAGGAAAGCTAAGAAGGATCACAAGAATGAAGGCAGAATTGTTCAATGCTAGGTTCACATATTAAAAAAAGCTGCAATCAGACAACTAGCAACCTTAATATACACGCCAAAGATGATGAGATTCAATTCATGATAAGTAAAAAGTGTGGCAGGGATCTTCTGAGACATATGAATGAATTTAAGCTAGCAAGGCCTGATGCCATTCATGCAGGATGCTGAAATAATTACCATGTTTACCCAAATCCAAGACAACTTTGAATTAAGACAACCCTTCCACCCCAATAATTAGATTATAGGCATGAAAAATTATAAGTTTGTCACAATTTTTCATATGTAGAATCTAATTATCGGCAGGCTGTCTTAAATGTGGCCCCTTCACTGCTGCAGCAGGAAAACAGCAGCAGGGGGGAGGCAATGGGCAAAGTAGAGGCAAGGGGGTGGGGGGTGGAAGCAGGGGGAGTCGGCATCCTGCCCCTTATCCCTTGCCCCCCTGGTGACTACCCCTCTACCATTTACCTCCTTCTGTTGCTTTCCCTCCTGATGCAGGTACAGGTGGAGCTCCAGTGTCTCCTGCCCCACACTGCAGGGAGCAACTGAGCCAGGTGCCCAGTTCTGCAGTGTACAGTTTCCTCCCTCTCTGCACCTCTCCTCTCCCCACTCCTGTATTTCCCCTACACAGCTGCTCCCACATCTCCCAGCTGGAGCACTGCGATACCCGATTCTCAAATGAGGCTTTGTTTTCCCCATAACAAAGGGGTACAAACCTCATCTTGGAAATGAGTAAATACAGTAGCTCAAAAAAGACCCCTGTAACAACATTTGCAAATTCAACTGAAAATCATATTTGCAAATTCTTTGAGGGCATGAGGTCCAAAAGAATTGGCGAAGGACTAATATGTTGTCCCTCTTAATAAAGGAGGCCCATAAAACTACAGACTGTCCTTCTGACTTCAAACTTAGGAGATTACTAGCACAAACTGAAAACAGTTGATTTGTAAATATTTAGAGGATGAAGGGCATGGCCACTAGCAGCCAACATAGCTCTGTTAAGACCAAATCAGGTCAAACGATTTCTTTTGTTGACAGGATAACCCATTTGGGGACAAGGAGAATATGGTGGACATAACATACCTGGACTTCAGGAAGGCTTCTGACATGATGCCACATGCCATTCTCATAAGTAAGCAAAAGAAATGGGAACTGAATTGAATTGCCATCAGGTAGACTTACAATTGTTTGAATAACTGCAAGCAAAGGGTAATGTAAATGGATCAATGTCAAACCGGTAGGAAGTCTCAACTGGGGATTCACAGAAGTCCTTTCTTGTTCTTCTGCTAATATATTAATAACTTGGATGCAGAAGTAAAGCATACCCCAAATCAAATATGTAGCGGACACAAAAAACTGGGAGAGGACACAAATGCTTTGGAGGGTGGGATTTAAATTCAAAAGGTATATTGAGAGAACTGACTGGGCAATTGAGAAGAGGATAAAAACGAACAATGTAGCGGGCTGCACAGCGGGAAGGAAAACGAAATGAACAAATACGAAACGGGGGAACCAGCGTGGCACAGACTGTGATTCTAATAGATCACAACTTCAACGAGTTGGCAGCATGATGCTGTCACACAAAAGCCAATGCAGCTTTGGGAGGCATGAGCAGAAGCACTGTATGCGAGACACAGGAGGTGACAGTACCACCTATACTTAGCACTAGTTGGCCCTCAGCTGGAACACTTGATATAGTTTTGGTCCCCACCTGTTAAAAAAAGATTGTGGAGAAACTGGAAAGGCTCCAGAGGCAAATGGCAAAGATGGCAAAGGGACTGAAAAGCAAGCTGCATGAGGAAACATGAAAAGGAACCAGGTATGCGTAGCTTGGAAAGATTAGCTGGACACGTGATACTAATTTTCAAATATCTGAAAAGTTGTCAGAAAGAAGATGGAGGAAAATCGTTTCCCCTTGACAGAAGACTGGATGCATGGCAGTGGGCGTGGATGGCAGCAGAGCTGACTGAGAACCCCACCTCAGGGAAAACTTCCTAGCTGCAAGAAGAGTAGGACAGTGGTAATAGTTGCCTTGGGAGGTTGTGGACTCTCCTTCGCTGGAGGTTTTCAGTGAAGTGGGGCTCCCCGCCTAGCAGTGCTAGGCTCCCCACTTGCCTTTGGGCACGCCTCCCACCTGACTCGCCGGCCACACCACGCTCTTATTAATTAGGATGTTAATTAAGTGGGAGGCTGCCCATTTTATGCCCTGATGCCAGGGGGCGCTATCTGCCGCGCTGAGCCTTCCCTAGACCGCAGCCCATGCCTCACACATGGCATCCGGCTGTTGGTCACACCAGCCCCACACTGGGCTCCAGAATCCTCCTATGAGGACCCACCTCTGATTCCTCCGCTCGGGTGGCCTGCTCCGCCATCACTCGGGCTGCTGAGCTCTCCTCTCCGGCGTGGTCCCCCTGGGACCTTCGGCCACACAGGCCCTGGCATCACCCCCAAGGCCAGGCGGGACCCCAGGCCCTCTGCTCTGGGCATCCCTTGTGGTGGGCCCCTGGCCCCAGCACTGACCAGTCGAGGAGGTACTCTGCCTCCGGCCTCTCTCACTAGCCCCATTCTCTCTTGGGTCCACCTTCCTGGGTGTGGGAGCTGGGGTACCTCACACCATGAGTGGTGCTCCAGGGTCTCACAGGGGACTCTCCCTCCCCCACATAAGCAGCAGTTCATGGTGCTACTTAAGATCTTACTTTTGACCCACACTTGGCCTCCCAGCAGTGGAGGACTTACTGGAGTCAGGACTCGCCCCCTCTCTCTTGGGCTGAGCCCCCTTTGCTCGGCCTCTGGCCCAAACTAAAGCCTCAGGTGTCCAAAGACCTACGTGGGCCTCCTCCCCTCACTTGTGGCTCCACACCGCCCCCTCCACTCAGGGCTACTCATCTCTGTCCCCTTCACTCGGGCTCCACACCACCCCCTCGCTTGGGGCTACTCGTCTCTGCCCCCTTGCTTGGGGCTCCACACC
>NW_017728949.1:53789530-53800689 GCF_001723895.1 Crocodylus porosus | reverse complement strand
TCTCTGCCCCCTTGCTTGGGGCTCCACACCGCCTCCTAAGCTGGGGCTCCACACCGCCCTCTCCACTCAGGGCTACTCATCTCTGCCCCCTTCACTTGGGCTCCACACCACCCCCTCGCTTGGGGCTACTCGTCTCTGCCCCCTTCACTCGGGCTCCACACCACCCCTCGCTTGGGGCTACTCGTCTCTGCCCCCTTCACTCGGGCTCCACACTGCCCCCTCGCTTGGGGCCACGGGGGCTTCCCTTCCTAGTGGGCTCAGGTGGCCATAGCCGTGCCTGGCCCCAACTACCTTTTCTCAGGGTCTTGAACCCCCCACAGGGCTCAGGTGGCCACAGCTGTGCCTGGCCCCCACTCTCCCTCCTGGGGGTCTTGCACCCCACAGGGCTCAAGTGGCCACAGCCATGCCTGGCCCCAACTGCCACCAGTGTCATGCAACGCGTCTGAAGGTGAGGGCTAGGGTTAAGGTGCCCCTACCCACCTTTCACCGGGATGGTAACTGGCCTGGCATTTCCTGGGGGCTCCCGTGCCACAGAGCCCCACCAGGTCACGCGCTCCCGGCAGGGTGCAGTTTTAGGTCATGCCCAGGACCAGGAGCCTCCTGACCATCCCCTACAGATCCTGCCCTTACCTTCAGGATGATGCACAAAGCCTCGCAGCAGGCAATGCTACTGCCTTCCCAGCCAGCAGGGAACTGAGCTCTTTATATAGGCAGCCAGAGATCTAAAATGGCTGCCTTAATCAAGCACCTGCTGGCTGCTTAGCTTTGGTCGTAAAGTGGCAGGCCAACAGTGCCCTGCCACACACCTTCCCCCTTTAAATGGTACCTAGGGGCTTTCCCCTGCTGCTCCTCTGAAGTAGGCTCCCCTTAGGGCCTATGAGAGCCCTAAAGTGGTGAGCACCCCAAAAGGTGCTCCGTCACACACCACCCCACTTAAAATGAGATCTGAGGGGTTTCACCTGGCTCCCTTCCCTGCTGGGCTCTGTCCCAGCCTACTGCAGCCCCTGCCACGTGGTGGGCAGCCCAAAGGTACTCTGCCACAGGTATCTACTGAGGATGTTTTAGTAAATCCTGCATCCATGCAGATGGTTGGACTAGATGACATATGAGGCCACTTCCAAACCTATGTTTCATATAACTGACTTACGAATATATTTAGCTTAGGATGAGATCTATGGAAACAGCTACCCAATGGGCATGTCTACATGTACGTTTTAATGTGAATTACCCTATTTTAATGTGCATTAAAACATTTTTAATATGCCTTAAAGCATCACCAAATAAAACATGCTATTTAGTTAATATGCATTAAAATAAGCTAATGTGCATTAAGTGTCACTTAATGTGTATAACTAAAGAGCATGGTTTTTAAGATAGGCTAATGTGCATTTTCCTAGTACCTCACAATAGAGGACACTGATACATGAGATGTGGGAGGCTGCTGGAATGCAATAATTACCACGCTCCAGCAGACCTGATTAACTGTGTCTGCTCTGACAGGCCATCATTACAGCGTGTCAGAGCAGCTGCCAGATGTGTACAGGTACCCGGAGGTACTAGATTTAATGTGCATTAACGAATGCACATCAATGAACATGAAGAAGTGCCCACTGTCATGCACCTGTATGGAAAGCAATGGATGGGAAGAAATTACGCAAGCTTTTAAATTATTTGCTTACTGGTATTTCTGCAAGTGTTGGGTGCTCACCTGCTTTGCAGCAGTAGAAGGTCCCAGTCAGATTAGTTTCGATCACAGCATGCCAGCCCTTTGACCGGATAAGCTCAGCAGGACTTGCAAACTGGCCTCCTCCGTTGTTCACCAGGAAATCGATCCTACCATGCAGATCCAGCGTGGACTTCACCAGATTCTCCACCTAATAAACAGCCATGTTGGCTATGCTATGAAATGTCAATCAGCCTGCTCATCCCATTTCATCCAGAGTTGCCCCCCATTTATCCTCTCCTACTACATCAAACCACAGGTTCTTCTAGGCTCCAGCTTTGCATCTATACCCGCCCCAGCCCCCAACTTTGAATGCAGCTTGACAGCTTTAAATGCCTAAGAAGAATCAGGCTGAGTGAGCAGTTGGATGGAAGATCTATCAAGAACAACTCAAGAGCTGCACAAAGCACCAGGATGTAAATAAAGGTGGAGCTGTACCGCTGGAGGTGTGGGATTTTTTTCCTTGTCAAAATATAAAAGCGAGACATGCGCACTAAACTAAACATCATTAATAAATCCTTGGCACGTCTCAGGAGAGCAGGGGGGTTTGCTTCAGGATTCTGGTGGAGCACAGCAGAAGGTAGTTATGGATATTTTCTACAGAACTGGATTTCTTGCTGTTTTCAAATAGATTACAGTATTTTTAAATTTGTTTCGTGTTTTAAAAGCAGCCACATAGCATTGCTGGCACTTCAGCAGCAGAGCAGAGAAAATACTACTTGCGCATGAGCAGCTTCATTGTTCATGTTCCTGATATTATAAAAATAAGCAATAGGCAACTTTCTCCAGTGAAACGGGAGGCTGGGCTGACTGCATCCAGTGCAGATGAGTGCTTACAGGGCAACTGTGAAAAGAAGGGGTAGAAAAACAAATCGAGCAGTCTTAACCCTCCCATCAGCAAGAGAAATATTTGGCTACACAAATCCACATACTTACTTGTTAGTGGAGGCAGAAGGAAGATTAAGAGGGCATTCTAGTAGTATTAGTATTTCATTACTGTAGTAAACTCCTAGCAAACTGCAACAGAGGATCTACTCTGCATTGCTTAGAAGAGCTCAGGGTTCCCAGGGAAGAGGAGTGGCCTCATACAGGTCAGGGAGCCAGGATGTTATAAGACTAATTCTAGCTCCGAGACAGATCAGTCCAAGTCTTGGGCTACACAATGAAACTTCTGATTCAATCTCCTCTTCTGAAGAGTATCACCATCCACATATGTGCATTTAATGCTCAACAGAACTTTGCAGAAGGGTGCTTTGAGGATTTAGGTTTTACAGGAGCGTACCTATCTTTCTATCGCAAAAAAAAGAACGAGAGACCTTTTGAATAACTGCCCATCAAAATCAATTATTTCACTCCATTTTTTTCCACTCCTAATTTCAAAGTTGTTGTAAAAAGGTTCCGAGGGCTGTTAATTCTCAGCCTAGTAGAAGATGTAAGGAGTTGATCTGGCATCTCTGGTCATATAAAACAGAGGAAAGAATAAGTAACGAGACAATGTTCTGCTGACCAGGCAGATTCAAGATGACGCTCTTTCCTCAGTGGGCCTGCACTCGTTCTATTCCCTTCCCAGACACTGCGCTGGCAATGTACTGCAACATCCGACACACAAGAACAGGCCGTGTGTCACCTAAAATCTTGCTAAAGCCACAAACTTAATAAAACATCAACTCAGCAAGGAAGCCAGCAAGGGGAGAACAGAGAGAGAAGAGTCGGAAACCCCGCAGGTGGGATACAGCTCGTAGGGCCAAACGAGCTCAACACCCCTGGGGTACACTGGGCACGTCTACACATGCACTTTAATGTGCACTTAACTATTTTAATGCACATTAAAGCATCGCAAAAACCCCCTGGCTAACGCACATTAAAATAGGCTAATGCACATTTTTCTAGTACCTCACAATGGAAGGCATCTATACATGTGCTCTGGAGTGTGTGGGGCGGGGACGGGCTTTAATTAGAGCCGCTCCAAGAGCCGGTCTAATTAAGTGCCTGCAGCGTCAAGTGTATTCCGTGTCCTGCCCTTCAAAATGGCAGCAGTGGTGCCTGAACTAAAGTTTGTTCGACAACCTTTAGTTAAAGCATCCCGCCACCATTTTGAAGTGAGAGGACACTAAACAGATATGACACAGAGACTGCTGGAGTGCGTTAATTAACATGCACCAGCAGACTTGATTAATTGAGTCTGCTCCCAGACATCTGGCATATGTATAGGTGCCCAGAGGCACTAGATTTAATGTACATGACTTAAAGCACATTAATGAACATGTAGACACATCCACTAAGAAGCTAACGATATGAATAGCTGCATTAATTTTACTGAAAAGTTGCTTTTTAAAATTGTTACACAGTGGTACAAGAAGCTGTGTGGACACTTAACTTCGGGTTATGCCAACTTAGTTTACAGTAGGTAAGTTGTTTCTGTTTAAATGAAACCTAAACAAGACAGTTTTTATTTAAACTGAGGGTTTTCAAAGGATATTTTACTAGGTCAGTTTAAGCAATGGTTCAAATAAACCTTAGAACCAAAGGACACTTGTACACGTGATGGGGGTTTAGTTCTCCCTAAATTGAAACAGTGGGTCTTTAACTGGTGGGTTTTTGTGTCAATTAAAAGCCAGCTATTTCAATTTGGGGGCTTCAGTCACTGTTATGGAACAGTGATGGCCCACTGGCAGCTCCCCCCCGGCTCCACCAGAAAAATAAATACATAAAAAAAAGCAGCAAGGAGCCCAATGCTTCCCCCCCACCCCCAGAGCCTGCCCACCTCTCCTGTGGCCAGGGGAGCGAGATGCAGAGCGGCCCGATCCTTCCCTTGGTGGTGGCAGTGCTCCCCAGGCAGCAGTCGCCTGCTAGCACCCTGCCCAGGTGGTCCTGGGGGGGGGGGTCCTTCATCACAGAGGCAAGAACCAGGCCCCCCCGCAGCTCAAGGGCTGCACACCCTGGCAGCAGCTCATATGGGCAGGCTCTGCTGAGGGAAAAAAAAAAAAAAAAAAAAATGGCAAGGAGCTCATCTTTTTCTTTTTTCTCCTGGAGCCTGCCTGACTCTTCCGTGGCGGGGGGCGAGCTGCTGGTGGGCTGAGAGGGTCCTGAGCTGCAGAGGGCCCTGGTGCTTCCCTCCATGGCAGTGGTGCCCCCCAGGGCCACCTGGGCAGGCTGCTTACAGGCAGCACCTGGCCTGATCCAACGATGCACGGGGTGCTGGAAGCCCAGGCGTGCTCGGGGAAGCTTGGGCTTGGTGGGCTTCCAGCACCCCGTGCATCATCCCCACCACCTTTCTGCAGCCTGGGACCACCTGGGAATGGGCCGACTTGTCTCGGGGGCAGTGCGGGAAGGCGGCAGGAGGGTGGCAGGGTGGGCTGGCAGCCACAGAAGCCAATGGAGACAACGCAGAGGGCACTGGAAGTCCGCCAAGCCCAAGCTTCCCCGAGCACGCCTGGGCCTCCAGCTCCCTGCGCACCATCCCCACCACCTTCTCCAGGTGTATCGCTGCAATTTGTTACGTAGCAAGCTACAATACTTTGCTATGTAACGAAGTCATTTAAAGTGAAATACGCTGTCGCACACGTACAGCATGACGAAATTAAAACGAAATATACTGCCCCAGATGTAAATGGTGACGCCATTAAAATGGTGCAAAAGGTCAATTAAGACGCTTTAAAGGCCAACGTAGTCATGTGTACATGCGCCCAAAGAGGGCTGCCAGCTTTATTTTGAAGAATAAACTCCTCACAAAATGAAAAATAGATTGTGGAGAACACAGAACCCTGTTCAGACCCCACCTTGGTGTTATGAAGGGGTGAGGATAACTTACTTCCTGGCAAAGCCATATCTGGTTCTCTACAATACATGGACTTTTAAGACAAAGAAGAAACTAATGAGATGAAGAGAGCCAGCCAGCCACAGACAAACAGGGAGACCTGAAAAATGTAAACTGTGACTTGCTTTCCGACAAGCATTTTTAACCAAATGTTGCTCTCAGATTTATATGGCTCATTATTTTGTCAGAGCAATAAATGCAAATAGTCCAGTACTCCATGACACAGCGAAGGCTGACAACCTCTCCTGTCCCAGCCTAGAAGCTTTGATACTTTCACACTGTAGCTGCCCCCCTAATTAATTCACCATGAGTATTATTATAAAAGCAGGAGGATTTTAGGGCTTTTGGAAATAAAGGAACCCATTGCTACCCACAGGGGAGGAGCAGCCATGGTCAATATTACCGCACTGGGATCAGACATGTCTGCAAGACATCCAGCTGGCTCTCTACCTGGGTTTTGATGTCAGGGGCTGCACCAAATCTCTGCACCCAGGGACAGTTTTTGCTGGATTGGAGGCAAGGAAATGCAACGCTGTGTATAACATAATAAAAGTGGTTGGTTGATCTCAGGCAGGGTGCTCAGAAGATGGGCCCAATTGCACTGAAGGTATACAGACCTATCCTTTAGCAAGCAAGACAATCTCTTTAGCTTCTTGGACCGGGGAAGAATGCACCAAAACCCTCCTGGGAATCCTGGCCCTAACTCAGAGGGGAAGAGAGCCTTGATTCCTTCCTTTCTCCACTGCTGCACGGGTGATGTGCACCTCTCCCCTCAACATACAGCCTCTTCTCTTTTGGTGGTCAAGATGTTGAAGGACCATGGAGCACCCCATCCCTGCCACCCGAGGATAGTGTTCGTGAGCTAAGCACAGTTGGGTTCCTGGAGCTTGGGAGAGGGTTTAATAAACGGGACCCACAACCACTTTGTTTGAATCTTGGCCAGCAGAAATCGGAACCCCCCTCAGGCCTCTTCTCATGTGTAACAGCAAGTGTGGCACTGATTTCATTACTGCTTCAGGACATCAGCAAGGCCCTAACTGGTCCCCACATACACTTCAGTCCAAAAGGAAAGTCATAAGAGACCAAATTTAATGTTCCAACCCATCATGAAGGCAAAGGAGGGAAAGCCCAGGTGCTCTTCACCTAGCAGCAGTCCAACATGTCCTAGTCCACTGCTTTGAACACAAAATCTGCTAGATGGAAAACTAACTAGAATAAGAGACAGTGAGGAACTAGCCTCACTGTTTTAACCACAGGAGAACCAAAAGGTTCTTCACTGTTTGAGTGCCTTCAACAGCAAGCAAGATTGTTTCTTGTACATTAAGAAAAAATAAAGCAAGCAGATCCCCTGGGTAAGAGAATAAAAACTTGCATTAATTAAGTTATTCCCAAATTTTTCCCACAAGTCTCTTGCAGCAGTTGCTTAATACACCTCTGGCTCTTCGTAGGCTGGAAAGAGCTCTGACATCACAGATAAAAAGCTACATGCAGAGACCTGCTTCCTTTAAAGCTGTAGGTTATCCAGTTTCAAAGCCAGGCCAACAAAAGGAAGGAAAGCTGCGTCATCGTCAAGCCAGGTGGGCTATTTGGAGATGAGGCACAGCAGGCAAAGAGGTCTTTTAGCAGTTTTGAAAGCAGTTTCATGTTCTGCCTGACTAGCAGTTTGAAGTAGGACATTTTTTTGGCTTCTGTACAATGAAATGAAAAGGTGAGACTAAAGCAGAAGTGGCTTGCTCCTGTACCTCTTTTGCTTGGCTTTATTTGTCCAAAGGTTTAAATTGGAGATGTTACCAAGAAGCCTCAAATGGCAGCAAACATAGGTAACAGGTATGCACTTCTGTACTCCATTAGGGATAATACTTCTATCCCTTTATTTTTGTAGAATTGTTATAACAGGTCTTGTGTTGCACTCCCAACTTTACTCAGTCTCATCCACAGGGCCAGATGTATGCATTTCCTCCTCCCCTTCTCCATGCCTGCACTGGATCTCTTCTCTCAAGATCCTACGTTTCAGCCATCATCTTTTAGGTTGAGGAATAGGCAAATTCTGAAAGTAGTCCCATCACTACCCTACAGACAGATCAGCTACTAGGGAGTACCTTTCACCCTAATCCCTGCAAGGCGAAGATGTGAGCAAAGACAAAGGTATTTGCAGCCACTGCTTTTCTGAGGCAATATCAGGCAAATACAATTTAGAAATGGAAAACTTGACCTATAAATGTCTTGTCAAATCTCAGCCTGAGGTTAGCAAAGAACAAGGGACAAGCTGCATCTGCAGAATGTATGCTGAAACCTGCCTCGCCCTGCCCTGTTCACAATATCCTCAGTACACCTACTAAGTGTCCTTGAAAATCATGTATTGTTATGGAGGAGAGCACATCCTGTTCTGCTGTGTTTGTATCAGAAAGCAAGTGGAGAAATAGGAGGGGAACCTGGAAAGAGCCAGTGGGAATGATCTGAGGCCTGGAACACACACCGCACACGTAAGCATGATCTATTTAGCTCCTCCAAACTTCCCCCGGCTTGATTATGGTTTTGAGTATCTACCTGGGGAGAAGATATCTAAGGAACACTATCACTCTTATATTCAAAGCTGTAAAAAGATCCAGCGTCTGGAAGGTGAGGCCAGACAAATTCAAGCCAGACATTGTCGGCAATCCCTCAGTTTGAGGATGATCTCTACCACGCTCATTGATGGGTCTGGAGGTGACTTAAGAGCCTAATCCTTGAGTCACAGACCCATCTGCAGAAGTTACAGGTCTTTCCACAGGGAAGCAGCAGTAAAACGCTGCTTTACTTCAAAACCAGGCTGCTGCTTGGTTGAGGTTGCAGCGCTGTTGGAGTCAGTCAGCAGCCAGCTCCGCACAGCTGTTGTCAGCACCTGTTTTCTTGAGTCATGCCTTTAATGTGTCCTTGTAGTGAGATCTCAGGCCATTACTAAGCTGGGAGCAGAGCACTTGTTCCAGGAGTCCAGAGTCAGGCATCCACATAAAATATCCAGTTCAGACAAGTTGGTGCTAGAGGACTGCCAACTCACTGTTGGTAGCATTGTCTTCAGCAAGTATGCTGGCATTTGTGTGGCAATCTTCCCACTTGATGTGAAGGATTTTCAGGAAGCTTTGTTGGCGATTCCTCTCCAAGTATCTTGAAATGTAGGTGACCTACTATCATCTCACATCTATAGAGGAGAGTGGAAATGATGACTGCATTATAGACACGGATCTTGATGTCTTTCCAGAGACTGTTGAATAAACACACACCAAAGCTATTTCCCAAAGGTGGCACTTGCACTCCAGATGCTGTGCTGGATCTCCTCCTCAATATTCACTCACTGAGAGAAGGAGCTACTGAATTAGAAGAAGTGCTCAACTACCTCCCTCTATGGTAATTTGGGGGTGAGCAGGGTGACATTCAAGGCCTGGAGCAGGCTGATAGAGCATTTCAGTCTTCTCAATGTTGAGAGAGAGGCCCAAAGTTTGGTAGGCTTCTTCAAAAAGATCCAGCAGTCTGGAGGTTTTCCTCAGTGTGTGCAAGGATGATGCAGTTGTTGATGGACTAAAGGTCAAGGATGGTTATTTTGAGTACTTTGGTCTTTGACTGAAAACATCCCAGATTGAAGGGCCCTCCATCCATCCAGTATTTTGTGTCAACTCCAGAAGGAAGGTGGTCCTTAATGGAAACCAACATGAACGTCAAAAAAAAAAAAAAAAAAAAAGGAGAACAGAGTTGGAGCAATGACACATCCTTGCATCCTTGCTTGACTCCAGTTTGGACAACAAATGGATCTGTCTCCGATCCATTGCATAGGATGGTCACAGTCATCTGGTCGTGAAGAAGTCTCTGGACTTCTTGATGTACTTTTCAAGACGTTCAAATTTGGCCAGTACTAACCACAAGGCTTTGTGATTGATGGAATCAAAGGCTTTAGTAAGGACAATGAAGGCCATATGAAGGTCTTGATGCTGTTCCTGACACTTTTCTTGGACCCGGTGGGCAACAAAGATCATGTCAGTTGCCCCACAGGGTGGCCTGAAACCGCACGGAGATTCTGGCAGGACTTCTTCAACAAGAGGTAGAAGACAGTTCAGGAGGACGTGGGCAAGGATTTTCCTGCTGTGGAAAAGAGGGCAATACCTTGATGGCTCCCAAAGAAAGACTTATGTCCTTTCTTGAAGACAGTCATAATGATTAGGCCTGTGCGAAACAGCAAGTATTCAATTCGGATTCGGATTTGGCCAATTCGGAAGGCGAGTGATTCAATTCGGACAAATTGGATCCAAAGATTTGGTGCCACTTCAGAGATTCGGCCATATGCTCAACAGGCAGCAATCCTCAATGCTGGACACAGCTGCCTCCAGCTGGTAAGTATGTTGTGGTGGGCTGAGGAGGGAGGGAAGGGGTGTGGGGGAGGGGGAGGGCAGATCAATACCACTACAGCAAGGGAGGGATTGGGGCTGGGGCTGGGACCCAGGCTGGGGCAAGCACTGCCCAGGGAGGAGGTGGGGCAGCTCACGCTACTGCATGCCACCAGCCTGGGAGCTGCTCGTGTGGTAGCCTGTCCAGCGGCTCTTGCTACTGCTTCCATCACTGGTCTGGGAGGGCATGGGGTAGGGACATGTGCCCCAGGATCTGCGTGGGGCAGGCAGGGCCAGGGCTGCGCCAGGTTAAAGCGGAAGGCACTGGGAACGGATGCTATGCCCCCTGACTGCTAGCCCAGCCAGCATGGGAATGGTGACACTGAGCCCCTGTGCTGCCTCTGGACAAGCGGTGCACAGTGGTGGGATGAGCAGCAGCTTCGCCCCAGCTAGGTGAGCAGCAGCAGGGCATGGGGGGAGGCACCCAAAAACTCGCTGCAGCCCCCCTGAACCCCCGCTTTGCTGCCTGCTCCGCCCCAAGCCAGAGGCACGTGCCCCCCCACCACATGCCCTGACACCCCCTCCATGCCCTCCCGGACCAGTGGCAGGAACAGCAGCAAGAGCCATTGGACAAGCCACCACACGAGCAGCTCCCAGACGGGTGGCACGCAGAGGCACAAGCTGCTCCACCCCTTCCCTGGGCAGCGCTTGCCCCAGCCTGGGTCCCAGCTCCAGCCCCAATCCCTCCCTCACTGCGGAGGCGTTGATCTGCCCCCACCCTTCCCCTTCTGCCCACCCACAACAGACTTACCAGCTGGAGGCAGCTGTATCCTGCATCGAGGACTGCTGCCTGTTTAGTCTATGGCTGAATCTCTGAAGTGGCACTAAATCTTTTCCGAATCAATTCGAAAGCTTCCGATTTAATTCGGATCTTTTCATGTGTCTCCCTATTCGATTTGGATTTGGTGATTCAGCTGCCGAATTCTTGGTGTCCTCGATGGCACGCCAGACTTTCTCTAGGATAGGAGGGTTGGCGAGAGATCCCCTTTCAGGGTGTTGGGGGATGGGCTTGGTGGTGATATCTGCCAGAGTTGACTCATGGTTCAGGAGTGCCTCAAAGTGCTCTTTCCATCTAGCCTAGGTAGATTAATTGTCTTTGAGGAATGTTGAGCCACCCTGTGATCACAGGAAAGTACGACTCGTGGTGCTCTGGTGAGGTGCCGGAGGACTGGAAGAGGGCCAATGTGGTCCCTATCTTCAAAAA
>NW_017728949.1:53782000-53788485 GCF_001723895.1 Crocodylus porosus | reverse complement strand
TGCTCTTTCCTGCCAAGGCAGGGGGTCGGACTAGATGATCTACCTAGGTCCCTTCCGACTCTAGCTACTATGAAACTATGAAACTATGACCATGAGGCCATAGATGGCTTTTGTCGCCTGGAAAAAACTGTTCATATTGAGTTTGTCAGCAAAGAGCTGGATCTCTTCAGCTCTATCTTGTTACCACTTATTTTTGATTTCCCAGATCCTCCTCTGAGCTTTGACTTTGAGGAGCCGATACATCCTCTTCTGCTGAGATGAGGTGTCATCTTGCCAGGCAGAACAAGCCCTTCTCTTCTGATCAAGGAAGGCTTGGCTCTCAGCTGTGCTTTCATCAAACCAGCCTTGGTGCTGATGGGTGTTAAAGCCAACAGATTCAGCATAGGCCATATGAACGGTGGTTTTAAACCCCTTCCATGGTTCCTCAATGTTGCCTTCATTTGTGGACAGGGCAGAGAACTTTTCATGAAGATGTTGCTGGAGATCCTTACAGACCTCAACGTCTTGAAGAGATTTGGTGTTGAGAGCATTGAGAGCACTTTGTATTCTTTTTGGCTGTTTTTGGTGTTTCAGAGCAAGCCAAATGTGCATAAAGGATCTGACAAGACAGTTATCTGTCCAGCAGTCATCGTTCCTCACATGGCTTGTGTGATATGAACATCCATTTGATCACAGGCAGTAACAGTAACACAGTTGAGGAGGAGGTGCCAGTGCCGAGGGTGTCTCCATGTGTTTGTCACTCTGCCTGAAGACGGTGTTCGTGATGACAAGAGCACGCTCCACGCATTTGCTCATGAGAAGGATGCTGTTGGAGTTGGCTTTCCCTACTCCTTCCTTCCCAGCGGGGCCACTCCAGAGTTCCAGCTCACATCTGACTCTGGCACTGAAGTCACTTAAGAGAATGATTTTGTCCTCCTTGCAAATATTAATCAGAACATGGTCAAGGTTGGAGTAGAACTGTTCTTTGACATCATCGTCAGCATCAAACATTAGGGCATACACACTAATGACAGTGGCATACCGGTTGTTGCTGAGCTTAAGACAAAGGGTCACAATAAATTGTTTGTAAAATGCGCACAGGGAGCTCTGTAAGTTGACCAATGAGCTGATTCTTGGTGGTAAAGCCAACGCTGCGAATACACCTGTCCTGGACTGTTTCCCCTCCCACCTTAGCCACCACCCTCTTCCCACAGCTGACCCTCATCTGGTCTTTTTTGTTTCAGAGCTGCAAGGTTGATGTTGAATCTTATTAGTTCTATGGAGACAATAGCAGTTCTTTTTTCTGGTCATCCAGTCTTGGTTATCCATCAAGGTGCAAATGTTCCATGTTGCAAAAATCATTGTCTTTTTGTGATGTTTTTGACTGCTGAGAGTGATCTTGCAATATGATGTTATCCAGCCAGGAACAGATAAGACAACCTAGGTTTAGGGAACCTTTTTTAGCCCTTTCCCCAAGTGAGATGAGCAGAGGGGATCCAAGAGTGCTCAGTCATGGTACCAACTGACACACTGCACCCGTCTCAACCCAGGTGCAAGACAACTGTCAGGCTACCACTACCTGTGAACAGATTCATGGCTGGAGACTGCCAAATTCACTAGTCCTGCCTTCATCACCACTGGTTGATTGCCGCAAGTTTTTTCGAGGTTGGCACAGGACAGCATGCTGTTCCCTGTGGTAGAAGCCTGTGCATGACTTTGTTTAATGTGAGGAAGCTGGTGCACTGAAACAGCAGCCATAAGATCTTGACAAGGTGGAGATCTGATCCCAATGGCAAAGGAGAATCCTAAACAACAGGAGACCTCCATCTTGCTGCAACCTTCTCCTGTGTTTACTGTTACTGAGATCCTGATATCATCTTCTGCCTGATCTGCCACTGAGAACTTGGGGTTAGACTGTGGTTTGTCTGGAACCTCCCCTCAGGCCTGTTTGTCAGGTATGACCCTGCCAGGAGTGAGGGACTCCAGGCAACATAATTCTGAGGGTCACTGGAACACATCAATCTTCACACCACTACTAGGTCTCAATCCATGGGGATGCCAGACATATGACTTTGTAAAACAAGCAAAGAAAAATTATTAACTATCAGAACTTAAAACAAAGATGTGATGGATTCTCCATTGCTTCAAAATACTCTAATCAGGAAAGATACCCTTCTAAATAGCATGTCTAATTCAGGTAAAAGGAACTGAGCTTGATGCAGGAATTACAGGGCAAGAATTCTGTGGTCCATATTAGGCGAATGGTTGAACTAGACAGCCCAAGAAATGTCATTGGTAATTTGCAACAGAAGAGCTGGTGCCCACTCCCTAGTCAGCATCAAGTGGTTATTGCAAGTGACACAGAGCCCATCACCTGTGCAGGTTCCCACCTCTTCTAGGGAGTCAGGGTAGGGCCCTGAGTAAGGTATTTGATTTCTGTACACCCTTCTTTAAGAATAAAACACAAAGTCTGCTGCTTATTAGAATCAAAAGTGCTCTGGCCAATGCAATTCTCATAACCAGCAGCAAAATAAAGCAAAAAGCTTATGTGGAAACCATGATCACGAGTGCCTAGTAGCTCCCAGCCATTGCATAACACACCAGTTATACAGTGAACATGCATAGACTAAAGTCTAATAAAAAAAAAAACCTGGTACATGTAGAGTACAGGTTCAGATTCTGGCATTAATAAGCAGCTGATTCTATTGAGCAAGATTCTAATAAGAGGCCAAAAACCCCCCAAAAAAACGCCCCGGTACAATGATTTTGGCGTTTGTTCTTTGAATATCAATTCTTTTAACAGTGCTGGCATTATTTGGTCCTTCAAAAAAGGGTTTTTAAAATTAGGTGCCTAAAATTATGTTCCTAATCCCATATTTAAAGCACTTACACAGATGACCCAATTTCCAGGAGCATACCACCATTGTAGATGGATGGAAAATTAATGTTCGGCTTGTGGACAGTTCTAGCTGTGGATAGTCACTAAGTATGCTACACACACTTTGCAACAAAACACAGATGTTAAACCAATGTGTAGCTCAGTTTTCATTTGACTCCAGCATTCACATGCCCCTATAGCAGCGGTTCCCAACCTTTTTAGACTCAAGGCACTCCTTACTAGACACAAGGCCTCCTCAGGAAATGTCAGATCTTACCTTTCACTCGTTTCCTGACCACAGACAAACGAGAGATTAATTTTTATATGTTGCAAAGTACTCAGAGACCTTAGCAGCTCGGGATGTTTTTGACACTATGGATTCCTATTGGAAATCTCAGAGTCCATCTTGTGAATCACATAGTGTTTGCACACCCAATAGTGCTAATATTGCACAGCACTCCCTAGCAGCCTTAAAAAGATCTCATGACACTGCCAGGTGATGTGACACTCTGACAGAGAATCACTTCTATTAACTAAAGCAACACTTGCTGTTTGTCCTAACTAATCTTAGCATCGCTGCTGGTGGCAAATTCCATGCTAAAATTCATAGCAGGTGGAGTGACAAACACTCCCTGCAGCCCCTTAGGGTCCAGCTCCTCCAGAGGTGAAAGGCACAATATGCCATTTTAAATATCTTATGAGAAAAACTATTCTCTTCAAAGAAAACACATGATTTTTGTATTCTTTCAGGCTGGCTGTTTTATAGCAGGAAAACTGACCAGGCGGGTTTACAATTTAGCTATTAAAGATCACAATCATTTCTTTAAAATGTTGCTGGGTTTTGATATCAAGGCTTTGAATGTTTTAAAAAAAAAAAAAAGAATAACCCAAATGACCCACTGATGAGAAAAATATTGTGCTAATCTGATGAGCTTGCTCAAGGCTGCATTAGAAGAAAGGGCAGGCTTCAGTCATCGGACTTTCATGTTTAGTTATGGCAGCAATAGCAAAGAAGATCATTCAGACTCCTCAAAGAACCAAAGACCACAGCCAAAATACATCCCAAATCCTACATTACAAGACCCTGCACTCTGCTGAAAACTGGAAAAGCTCAAGAAAAGAGAACAGAAGTCTGGGCTGAGAAATTAAGATGAGAATGCTAATCGGAGCGCACTGTCATCTGTCCTTCCTTCCTCAGAGCTTTCAGTTAGGCTTTGCAACACCATATAGCATCCACAATCACTTTGTGGCACACAGAAATTGGCAAGGCAATAGTAGCATAACTAGAGGGGCAAGCGAGGCACCAGCCCCAGGTGCCGACTTGGAGGGGGCATAAAAATGCTTCCTCCACCCCCCAGCTCCAAGCCTTCACTATAACAGGTGCAGCCTTGTGTCCAGTACGGTATGGAGAGGAGTGGGGTCGAGTGGAAAGGGCTCCCTCCTCCTGGAATTTTTGCTGCAGGAGGTGTAGCTCCTCATCTAGTCGTGTATCTGGGGGAAAGGACATGGGGGGAAAAAGAGCACCAGCGTCAGCCCATGGAGAGCCCCTGCCATGGAGGTGCCACAGCCAATGTACAGTAAGCTGCCTCTGGTGCCCCGTTTACTCCCACCCCCTGTCCCAATATACTGCTGGGCAAGGAACTGCCCCTCCCATGGCAAAAATGCTGAGGGGGTGTGTGGGAGGGAAGAGGGCTATTCCACTCAGCTCTTCCCCCATATGATACTGGACTGCCCAGCTTCTGCCATGGCAAATACTCTGGTAGGGGCAGGGAAGGATTTTGGTGCCCCTTGTTGCAGCCTGTGTGCTGAGGAAGCTCGAGCAGGTACGACTTTAGCACTCTGCTCAGGGTGCTGCAGAAGCTCAATATGCCTCCGATGCAGACTTCAACCCACTAGCTAACCATTAACTGGACTGCAGTTGCCCATGTCAAAGGGATCATATTAAAGAAACTGCAAAGAACTGGATGCTTTGAGGCTTTAGTATCACTGGCAAACATTTAGGGAGAGCCAAATAAAACCACCTGAACTGCAAACATTTCCCTGCTCCAAGGGAGTCAAGTAAAAAGAAGTGACCCACTGCCACCTTCCATTTAAACATCCCTCCATACTAGACATCACCACAACTTCCCTTTAGGTAATGAAAAGAAGATTATGCTCCCCTAAAAAATGTTCAGCATCATTCCTAAGCAGGCTAGGCATTCCCATACCCAATCTGGAGCGGATTAAACTAGGTTTGTGGCTCGCCTGGCCTGACCAAAGTTTGTTCTCCACAACACTGTTCGAGAATAGCCTTGCAATGCCCAGTTTTATTCCAGCCTCACAGAGGATGTAAGCAAGGCTGGAGGTTTAAATACAGAGCTTCAGACCCACAGAGTTAAATTGAGAGGTCCAGAATTTTATCCCGTGGCTTTATGCCCCCATGTTCTTCTGGAGCACTAAGCAGAAGCCACACATGGGCATCAGGCAGGGACATCCAATGCAATCCTATCTTTCAGTGACAGACAATCTCCAGGAAACGGCTGTTTCAGCCTCACCTGCCTCTGGTCACTGCATCAAAACTGTCTATTTAAGAAATGTGACAATGCACCTGCCTGCTGTGACCTTCCTCAGAGGGAGGTGAGTCTTAAAAAGACCCTCTGAGGACTGAGCACCAGTCTGCCGTTGACATTTGAAGCAGGATGGCGAGCTTACTGTACTTTACCTCCTCCTCTTTGCGGATGTTGCACTGCATGGGGGTCACTTGGGCTGGATATGGGGAAGCGTTTTGATCAGTCAGCTCTTTGGCAGCAGCTTTTAACCTGTCCAGTTTGCGAGAGGCAATAACTACATTGCAACCTGTGGAAACAAAACCAAAACCCCTTTAGACAGAGACGCTATGCATATGCAGCTGCTGCATTAGGCATTTCGTAACATGGCTCTTTTATAGGACAGCCACTTGTTGACCATTGCTAGACGACAGGCATGCCGTTAGAGATCAGCAGCCCCAGGCCCAGCGAGCCCTCAACCCTTCTTTTCATTTGGGAAGTTCGAGAAACAAGGAGCAGCAGAGGCAAGCTGAACACGGGGTCCCAAGGTGCCCAAGAAAGGACAGGAAGAGAAGGGAGCTCGCACTTCCTGGCCTGCCCAGTTCTTGCATTTTCACGGCAGCCCAACTCATACCAACCACAGCGCACTTTTGCTTTATGTGTGGCATTATTCACCGTGAATGAGATGCACGAACCCAGCTTTGTTATAACAAGGCTACAAAAGTGCCTTGCCAATTCTCTACTTTGGAGAATCACAGACAACAAGGGGTCGAAGGGACCTCACAAGGTCACATCCAGTCCAACCCCCTGCTCCAAGCAGGACCAGCCCCAACTACATCATCCCAGCCAGGGCTTTGTCTAGCTGGGGCTTCAACACCTCCACGGATGGAGAGGCCACCGCCTCTCTGGGGAGCCTGTCCAGTGCTTCGCCGCCCTCCTTGTGAGCGTTTTTCTTGACTCCTGATTTTCCCGAGTCCTGCCATGGGCCTGGGTCTGCGTGCACTGGCACTACGGGGGGGGCCTGTGGGGGTTGGGCACCGACCAGGGCCTGCTCCGAGGCAGGGACTTGCTCCTCACCTGCCCCACCCCGCCCCCCATGATAT
>NW_017728949.1:53777434-53781781 GCF_001723895.1 Crocodylus porosus | reverse complement strand
CGCCGGGGCCGGGCCGGGGGCTCTCCTCGTGCACAGGGACACCGCGAGGCACCGGCGTCTGTCGAGAGGTATCCCGGAGGCGGGGTCTCAGCGTGTACGTCCCCGCGCGCGAGGGGACCTGAGAGCCGCCGGCCGCTGCTGCCGCTCCTCCTCCTTTTTCCCCGGTTTCTCCCGCAGAGCCGGGTGCCGCAGGGGACGTCGGTCGCGGTTTTCACAAAAGACATTTTCCCCGTCTTTGATGCGGGTCGTTTTAACACCCCCCCCCCCCGGAGTGTGCGCACGTCTTTAAAATGGGCGCAAGCTCACTTCTGCGGCCGCCCCCTTAGACGTTTCCCCCTCCGCTTTTCCCGGAGAGGAGGCAGCTTTTTAAACTTCTGTCTTATCTGCTGGACAGGTGCGCCCCCCCGGCACCACCGCGTCCCCTCCTAGACCCCGCTCGCTTCCCAGGTCCGTGTCGCGAGACGCGGGGTTTCAAGTCGTCGTGAACCATCTCGAGGCCGCACGGAGACCCGGCGTTGCCTGGGGCTGCCCTGCGTGTCCGAAACAAAGTACAGGCGGTCCTCGGACTCGCCACACGGTTGGTTCCTGAAAACCGCGTCTTGCGTCCACACGTGGTAACTCGGAGCCGATTTTCCCCATGGGAAACGATGCTGTAAGTGGGGACTGGTTCCTGAGCCAGGCCCGATACTCTGTTTTCACTAACAATACCCAGAACTTTGCGCTCAGGCAGTTACAGATGAGTCGCATCGCCACATGAATGCATTTATATCGTAAATAGCCATCGTAGTGCTTCGGCAGCCTTCTCGGAGGTGACTTTGCAAGGGGCTCTTGGTTGGACGGTTTGAAGGGCTCCTGGCTGGAGGCTTCTCAGGAGTCCTGGCTGCAGGTAATTTCTGGAGTCGCGTTGGCATTCTGAAAAGAAGCGGCCGAGGACATTTGGACAGGTGTTCTCCAGGGAGACGAGTGACGCGGCGAACTTGTTTGCTGGCGTGGCGTCGGATCAAGCATTGTGAAGTCGAAACCAATGTCAGAAAGTTGAAACGCAACGTTTCACATCACAACTTTTATAAATTATAAGTCGGGGACTGGCTGTACTTCAAACGGATCTTAAATGAATCCCAGGGAGAAACACTGCTCTGCGTTAGTGAGCTGGGACTGCAGCTTCACCGCAGGCCACAAAGTAAAAATGTACAGATTGCCTCTCTAGTGATACATCCCTCTTTCAGATTAAGATTTTTATCAGGCTGGACCTCAAATCTCAATCAAGTCAGTCATTTTTCTGGACAGATAAGTGATGTACTCCTCAATCCAGCATGGGAACTGCTATTTAAAGAAATAAGAGAAAGAGATCAGGGCTTTATCAGCGTTTGCACTAACTGTGCCCTACAGGGTCCGTCCTGCAAAAGGCACACTTCTTGCAGGGTGGGATTACTGCTTCTGCTTTAAATCCCTGTCTGCTAAGAGCTAAACAGAAACAGCCGCTGTCGATTCTTGCTGCCGCCAAAGGTGATGACTCAGGCTGGGACCAGCATGGGCTGCATATGATTCAATGTTTTAAACCAACCTTTTTGGCAAGTATGCTGCAAGTTAGCCCTGCATCCTCCCCCAGCTCCGCTCCAGCCTCTTCCCTTGCCCAATCTTCTGCTCTGCTTTCTGCCTCTTGCACGACTACGGCCTGGATGCCTGTCCCCTCCCCAATCTGACCATGTCATGGGGTGGCCACTTCTGTCTTAAGTGTCCTCAGGTGGAATTAAGTTAAATCATGATTTTAAAACTGGTGATTTAAAATCACTTTAAGTCAAGGGCAGGAAATGTAAATGTATCAATTCTAATCTTTTTTTATAGTTATTTTACCTTTAAAGCTGATTCTCACGATTGGTAAGCATTAAAATACATTGATCTATAAATGGATATAGGCCCACATGATAACCTGGAACTTCTTTGTTAACTGGCAGGATATCCTATATCTGTATACTTTTTATTTAAGCAATTAAGAAAGAGCCAGTTATTTAGTGGATGATCATTTGGTTTTTTGGATGGAAGTTAGAAATTCACTAAAATGTACAAAACATCATTTTGCTGGGTTTTTGGTTATAGCTATGGTAGTTTAAGGACATAGGCAGGCGAGGTTCTTTGGGTAGATCTTTTATTAGACCAACTGAGTAGTTGGAAAAAAATTAAAACATTTTTTATTTTTAGTTAAAGTTGTTAAATTAGTTTTCTAATGCATCTAGTATATCCATGTGTTTAATACAAAATGATTATTAATAGTTAATGAATTAAAGGGAGGTTGGGTCACTGTGCTTCAAGATGTTCAAACTAGGAGAGCTCACGTTCTTACCTATACCTTTTATTCATTCGTAGATTATCAGAGGAAGATGAGCCTTCCTGCTTTTGTTCCCATTTTGCATCTCGGCTTTGAATAAATCAGTCATTACATCAAACTAGCTGAATATATTGAAATAAAGGAAGATATTATTCTGTACCTGCAGTGGAGGCTGTCGCTTTCAGCAGCTGTTTTTAATCAAATTCTTGTCACGGGTGCTTAGCTCATGACTTCTGTCAGTTCAGTAGTTTGGTTGAGTGGATTTAAAATCTGAGTAGCAAATATGTTGTCTACCATATCTTGTTTTTATTTCATTTAAATGCTTGCTTGACTCTCTTAAAAATGTGGACATTAATATAGGTAGCTGTATTTTTATTTAGTAGTAGAAGTGTTTTTTTCAAATAAGCCAATTGAATCTTTAAAAAAAAGATATGATTTACACTTAAGAAAGAAGCAAAGCATGCCTGCCTTGGTATGAGCTTACAAAAGAATTGGCCTGGACCCTTATCCAGGGATTGCTCCTGTCCCAGCTAGTATCTACACACACAAGTCCCTTATTTAATCTTAAACCTAGGCCAGTAGACAGGGCAAGGGTATAGCCATGAATTCAGTCTGTCACCATGGAGTGCACCACTGATTATTCGTGTTATTGGTTGGGAATTAAGTGAAAGTGCCTCGTGTCTGGAACATTGTGGCATCATGCCCCCTTGTCATGCATCTACAGTCTACAAATGCATCACAGGCAGGTCCAGGGAGGTGATCCTTCCCCTCTGTGCAGTGCTGGTCAGGCCACAGGTGGAGTACTGCATCCAGTTCTGGATGTTGCACTTCAAGAGGGATGTGGCTAACCTTGAGAGGGTCCAGAGGAGGGCCACTTGCATGGTCAGGGGGCAGCAGGGCAAGCCCTATGAAGATAGACTAAAGGGCCTGAATCCATTCAACCTCCACAAGAGAAGACTGAGGGGGGATCTGGTGGCTGTCTATAAAGTTGCTGGGGGGACTAGCGGAAAATAGGCAAGGCTCTGTTCCCCCAGGCACCACCTGGGATAACAAGGAATAATGGCCACAAATTGAGAGTAGGTTCAGGCTTGATATCAGGAGACATTACTTTATGGGTAGGGCTGCCAGGCTCTGGAATGGGCTCCCAAGTGAGGCGGTGCTCTTCCCTACCTTGGGGATCTTCAAGAGGAGGTTGGATAGATATCTGACTGGGTTATTATGATCCCAACACTCATTCCTGCCCATCGTCAACTTGATGATTTGTTCAGGTCCCTTCCAGCCCTAGAAACTATGAAACTAAGCTGATCAGCACTGGGGGTCCCACAATAGTGTAAACCTGCATTATCTGTCCCTACAGTCATAGGGCGTACATGCAGTCCATATAATCTCCTTAGCAGGCCCACTACTGCCTTCCGAGTGCCACAAGCCACTGAAGCGCCCTCCACTGTGCCTCATGCCCCATGTCTGCACACTTTTTGGTAAGTGAAGGTTGTCTTAACATCAACAGCTGAAAGCATTGCTGTTCTGAGTAGGCTCCACTCCTTGTCCCCCGTCACAGCGAATAGGACAGGGGGTAATTGAATGAGTTGGCAAGCTAACACTTCTGCCTAGGGGTACAGGAAGGATTTCTACTATGACACAGAAAGAGCTCGCAGAGTGAGTTAATACAGTGCCAAGAGCCACGTTGTGTTCCTCTCAGAAGTCCCGAGAGCTCACAGAGAGGCAGTGGCACAGGCACAGCTCTGCAATATGGACATACCACCCAGGCTAGGCTAATGCAGGGGCTCATAGAATCACAGAAGTCGGGTCGAAGGGACCTTGTAGATCTTCAAGTCCGACCCCCGCCTGGGTGGGAGAAAAGACTGGACTCAAATGAGTCCAGCCAGGTAGGCATCAAGCCTCTTCTTAAAGTTCCCCAGGGTAGGAGCCAGCACCACTTCCCTAGGAAGTTGGTTCCAGGTCCTAGCCGCCCTAACTGTGAAGTAGTTCTTGCAGATGTCTAATCTAAATCTACTCTCTAA
>NW_017728949.1:53746864-53776963 GCF_001723895.1 Crocodylus porosus | reverse complement strand
ATGACTCCAAGATCCCTTTCTGCCTCCGTGCTCTGTAACCTATCCAGATCTTGCTGCAGTCTTTCCCTCCCTACTAGCGTGCTCACCTCACCCCAAATTTTGGTATCATCAGCGAATTTAAACAGGTCAGCTGTAGTTGACAGTTGTCCAGGCTAGCTGCAGTGAAGACGCACCCTTCAAGGTTGCAACAGGCTCAGGGGTCCAACCCCAGGGTAGGACACCCCCTGGTCATCAGCCCTGCCTGCTGTCAGCCTCCTTAACTTCCCATCTCTTGCCTGTGATGCTTTTGATGTGTAAGCGATGAACTTGGGGGGCTGCGTGTAGAGGCTAGAGTAACTCCTTTGGTGCCTTCCCCGTCCTCACGGTCTCTCGGGGCGCCGACCCCTCTGGCAGTCTCTTGGGGCTCCACTCCCTAGTTCCTCTGGCCCTAAACATGGCTTTTTGGTCCTAATTGTGCCTTACAGGCTGTAATTGTGACGTCCAGCTTCTTCCATAGCCATAGCTATGCTTCATGGGTATTTTTCTGGTTTCAGCCACTGGGCCTCCAACCCTGTCTTGATCTCAGCTCATCTAGCCCCTGGCCTTTGTAGGGCTGCTCCCCCACATCTCCATCCTTTGCAGGACTCAAAGCACAGAGCAGCTTCCCAAAAGAATTCTCTTCCCACCTCCTGCCACTGCCATGGCCTCCAACTCCTCCTTATAGGCACTCCTAGTCCTCCGGTCAAAGACAGAAACCATAACACAAGCAGGCCCCTTCCAACTAAAACTCAAGCCCTACTCTGGGTCACTATCCACAGCCAACCATATTCCCCTCTTAGCCATCTCCTTCCAGCTCTCTAGGGTACCTATGGGTCTGTTTCCTACAGCTCCACTTCCCCAGGAGCTCCTTTCCCTACAACGGTAGGGCTGGACTACCTCCTCCAGCCCTTGCACTGGGCTTTTCTGCTGCTTTGATGCCACCTCTCTCCAGTCCTTTTAAACAGGCACAGGGGTTTCTACTCAGTCAGCCAGCTTGTTCTCCACCAGTTCAGCTGCTGTTTGTCTGGTTGCTCTATGAGCTTCAACTGACTGCTTTGCTTGGGTGCTGTCTGCTGCCTGTTGCAGGGCAGTTTGCTCCTAAGTACCCCCTGCACCCTTGTGGCTCCTGTCTCTGTACTCCTCTTCTTGCTGGTTACTCTGAAGATTTTCTTCTCTGGGTACAAGTTTGAGCCTTAAAAGCCCCCTTGCTCCTCAGTCCCTTGTGGGGGGGAGGGTAACAGGGCTATTGATCCCTGTGTAGCCTGTGGCCTGAGCCATCCAGTCCCTCCATAAGAGATTATCTCAGTACCTTGGAGACTGTTTGTTTGTTGGATGCCCCCCCCAGTTGCTCCCTGTGGAAAGTTCGGTCCTGTCCACTTACAGTTTGGTTGTCCAGTTCCTGCTGGGGCAGGCTCTGATGCTCTTTCTCAATGTTTACTCAGCCAAGCTGAATTTAAGTCTGTGAATACATTGCCTGGGTAGGGACTCTTAAAATTTACCTCTATATAGATATTATTCAAGCAGTCTACCACTACCTTTGGTGCCTGGGTTGATGGCAGTTGCAAATGGACCACGCAACACTCCTGCTTTTATAAGTGTCGGACTGGTTGATGTCTTCTACCCTCATGTTATCTGGGCACGGGTTCTCCATAACCCTGTTGGGCCTTCTTGAGATAAGGGACTGTAGGTCTTTTTAGCTTTTCCATCTAATTACTACACTTTCACCCCTCATTTTTTCCAGACCTTCCTCAGTGGCTACAGGTAGTGACAGATACTCTGGTTGTGTTAACAGAAGCCTTCCACCAAAGCCGTCATTGCTATATGAATCAGGCAGCATTAGGCCATCTGCTCGCACACGTGCATGTATAGATGCATGGACCATTTAGGAGGTGCTTCACCCATAAACCTGATGTTGCCTTGGAGAAAAAATTGTTGCAGTGCTTTTGCATAATCCAGCACTTAATGTTGCCTCTGGGGAAGCAAGCAACCCCCACTTCCCCACCCACACACACAGACTTGTTAATTAGCAACCACTGTTTGCTGAGTTAAATACAAAAGCCCCTGAGCCTGCTTATTGTAGGAAAATGGACAAGAAAGTGTATGGGGGAGGTGGAATAGGGGGAAGAAAAAGTGTCCTCACTTTGTTTCTAGATGAAACGCAAATTCCAGTTTTGAGATTTTTTTCACAGCAGCGTAGAGAGTTTAGGCATATTTATTAAAGGGAATGCAAAATGTCTTGACATCCTTGGGTTGCCTTGAAAATCTCATACTTTATTCTCTTCCACCGCCAACATTATTCTAGTATCAAAGCTTCACGTCTCCAGAGACTCATGTACACATGTCATTCATTGAAACTTCTGGTGCAATATAATACACGGAAGAAACCCAGTCTCCTCTCTGGGGATGCATTGGGAAGCCTGGAGTTCTCTCTCTGAAAGTGTCCTCTTCCACCCGCTCCTATCAGTCTGGACAAAACATGGAGACTGGGAGAGGAATACAGTTCAGTGGCCGCATCTACATGAGACGCTGACTGCCCAGTGGCTCGTTACCACTGTGCAGTAGTGTTGCGTGGCAGGAAGCGTGATGCAGTGCTACTGCGTAGTAGTGACAAACTACTGCGTAGTCAGCATCACCTAAAAGCCATTTCGCGATGCTTATGTGCAGTAACTCCAGTTACTGCGCAGTCATTTGTACAAGTACTAAATGACTGCGTAGTAATGACTGTGCAGTCAGCATCTCGTGTAGACGCGGGCAGTCTGTATTAGCTTTGCTATAAGGAGAGGTAGGGGAGCAGTGTTTGGCGAATCTGTATAAGGGGAAGTTACACAAGGAAACTGAATGAGGCGTTTCATTTGGATTGTTATAGCTAGTGTGTGCTGCTTGCCAGACCTTAATGATGCTCCTCTGCACAGCAGCATTATCCCGTGGCGTTTGGGAAGCTATAGAATAGCGGAGCTGAAAAAAGAACCGATTTGTAACACAGATAGTCTGCAGAGTGCCCTCACTGGACCTGTGTAAAAACACTCCTTTGAAAATGTCATCCAGAAACAGCTCGATGATACTTTGGAAAGCTCCTTCTGAAAACTTTTGGCGGAAATCTGGCTTGCGGACTGTTAGGAGCAAGCATTTGGGTCTATCCTGAAAAGGGGGAGAGAGAGAAGCCTAATTTAGTGGGCTGAGAGCCAGGATGTCCTGAGCCCAGCCCTGGCACTGTCCCTGCTTCGCTGTGTAGCCTCGAGCCAGTGCGTAATCGCTGTGTCTCTGTGTGTGGACACACATAACTGTTGAGCCCATCCCAGGTGTCACTGTTTGGGAATGGTTTGCAATTGGGTGTCAAGTGCTGTGTTTCCGACGCTAGGGGATAACAGTGGGGAGGAGTGTTTGACCCCATGCTTTGGAGGTCTGGGGGCACTGTCACTTTTCTGGTTTCCCTTCTCTCCTAAACATGAGTTCAGTCATCTCCAGGAGCCTCAAATGACCAAAGTCTGTAGTGTGCTTGCTTGACTTGAGTGGGGGCAGTGCTTTGACCCATGCTGTTGGGTTCCCAGGGGCTGGGGGAGGGGGAACGTGATAAGGGGACACAGTCAGGTAGGGAGTGAGGATATATATGGCTGGTTCTTAGAAAGCTTTACTGAACAAGTAGTGCCATAGAGCTCTTTGCTAAAAAATGCCAACAAAAGGGAAAAGAGTGGTGTTAGCGTCCTGGCTACAAGCCCACTTGGCCAGTTGCAGCAGTAGGAGGGTGGAGGTGAAGAGCAATGCAGTGTGGGATGCCTGGAGGACCAAGCAGACCTGTGTCTTCGAACACTTAGTATCAACCTGTAACAGAACTAGTTCATGGTGAACCAGTTCAAACAGTACCTGATTTTCCAATTACACTTCTGAAACGTTTCAGGGAGATTTAAACCAGTTAACAGGATTATATGTCTGTCTGGTTCAGGTTTAAACCTTGCTTAAACTGCTCCAAGTGTTATGTGTGTCCATGCCCTGAGCATCCCCAGTTCCTCCATCAGGCTGGTTAGACCACTGTCCTCTGCTCCTTGTCATCCCATGTACGGCTATAGGAACCTGTGACTGAAAGAGGCCTCACGGGTCATCTGGTTCAACCCGTGGCACAAACGCAGAATCCACCTCTGCTGTGGTGCCCCGGGGCACTGCCAATTGCAGATGGCCCTTGGCACTGCTAAATCTCTCTCGTGTTAGAAAGATAGTAAAAGCATCAGCGACTTGGAGCATTGTCATAGTATTGTCAGAGCTGGCAGATGCAATCGTGCTGTTACCTTCTTCCTCTGTGTCTGGCACATTTGCTTGTTGCCTGTTGTCTAAGGTAGAGCTGTGAATCATTCAGGGCATACGCTATATGTTAATGTCGTGTCTAGGACAGCGGGTCCCTGTTGTGCTTGCATCTCTGAGAGCTACTTCAGCACATGTGAGATGCATTCAGCCTAGCGAGTGGTCCCAGCAGGCTCCTAGTGGTGCGTGCAGCTGTTATGTACAGCACCATAAAACAATGACACTGGAAGACTGATGCTATTAGTGTCCATTGTTCACCTTGCTTCCCCACCTCTGTTCTGTCTGAACAAATCACAAAAAGGCTGTGGCCAAACGGGACAAATTTCTAACACAGCAGGGCTTTAGCCCCCTGGACTCTGGCCTCTCTCTCGGGTAGAAGAGTTTCTTTTCTTTTTTTTCTCTAAAACTGAAGTCAAGCCCTTCAAGCTGACAGGAAAACTTCCAGTGACTTAAGTGGTGCGGGAGCCAGCCCCGAGATGCTGCGTTTCACACCATGCAGCTAAAGCCGTCACAGGGAGCCTGATCAGCAGCCACTGGCTGCACAGCAGCAGAGAAATCTGTGCTGCTCGAAGTCCCCCAGCCGCGCGGTCCCACTGCGGAGCCGCTGCAGGCTTCTGGCTGCTGTCACATGGAGATTAATAACAAGTCGCTTGGCTAATAAACTGCTCCCTCCCCCGCTATCTCTGAAGCCCTGCCTGTTCCTCTCCTCCTCACCCCACCCTGCTGGGAGTTATTAGATTCCTGCCTGCCCCCAGGCTCCCATGTGGAAAGCCGTCAGCATTGATAACGGACGTGAAAATTGTCATGCTCCACCTACGCTTTGAGATGTCTCGGTGGGTGACTGAAGGGGCTGATGCTGTAAATTGTTACTTGAAGCAGAGCTGCCAAAGCTCATCCCTTCCAGGGGCCACCTTGGCAGGAATCGGAGTGCTGAAAACCACCCCCCACCGAAACCTTCAGAGAAAAATGAGGTGCGTGCTTTTGTGATAACAGTTTGTGTTCATGCCCTATGGGTCCTTTTTTTTTTTTAAATGAGTAGAAATTGCTTGTTGTGCTGAGACCAAAACCCCGCGGCATTCCCAGGGAGGAGTAGCCGGCTTGGGTTTGAACCTGTCAGATTCACCAGTGCTTGTGAGCTGCTCCTCGACTTGGGAGTTCAGGGCTGAAGTGGAGCCTGCGCCGTAGGAGAACTTCCTTCTGGAGAGCAGCGCCCATATAGTGCGTGATGGGTCTTACGGAGGTGAGAGAGGGGCCGCTGCTGCCTGGTAGGTGTTGACAGGACGTGGACTGGATCTGTGATGGGGAGACCACCTGTGGCTGTTGACCGCAGTGGTAGCAGCCTCTCAGTATGAGGATGACAGCGGTAACCATAGGTTATTAAAGCAGAAAGGATTGTTGTGATCATTTTCTGACCACTAGCATTACCCAGACCGTAGGGCTTCCCTGCATCAATGCCTGCTTCAGGTCCAGGAGTTTCAGTGGAATTAGGTCATTTCTGTTAGAGAGATGCCCAGTCTTGATTTAAACACTTCTACTGATGAAAAATCAGCCACAACCTTTGGTGAGATGTTCCAGTAATTAATTATCTGAACTCCTAAAAAAAACCGGTGCCTTCCTTCTAATTTGGATTTGTCTAGCTTCAGTTTCTAACCATCAGATCTTGTTATAATTTTATCTGCCAGATTAAAGAGACCTTTATTATTAGATTTCTGTTCCCCGCGTAGGTGATTACTGTGGGTGAGCAAACACTTGATACTTTCTTTTTGACAATCAAGGTAATTTGAAATCCTGGAGTTCTAGCTCTAAGGCATACTATCCCATCTTTTCATCATTTGTATGGCTATTTGACTCCTTTCCAACTGAACAGCATCCTTCTTGAAGTATGGATACCAGAACTTTTTGCAATGCTAAATACAGGAATAATATAACTTCCCTACTCCTACTTGACATTCTCCTGTTGATATGTCTGAGAATGGCATTAGAGCCCCTGTCAGATTTGCACATTTATAGTGCAAATAAATGTGTTAATCACACCATAAATGGCACACATTCAGCCAATTAATGATACCATAAAATGGCAAAACAACCACAAAGACATTCTGTATATAATATACTGTATCTTTGTGGCTGGTTTGTATGGACCCTTAAATTGAACATGTAGCACGCCCTTAGGTTCAGCTGACCGTACATTATAATGCCCAAGTTTCTTTAATCTTCCCAGATGAGGTGACTGCCTTGTCTCTTTTGCTTCAGCATTTAGGCAGATTTAACCTAGGTCACAGCTGGAGAAACTTAAAAAATTTAGGAGACCCTTGCCATTCGCAGGGGATACATTCTTGAGATTCCCATGAATACTGCACTGTACCAATAATTGGCTAGGATAAATAGGCTGGAGACAATAATTCTGCTAACTAGCATTTTATTCCAACTCTACTCTAACTCAAAAGTAATAAAACCCTTAGCTGATCACTAATCATCTGATCACTAATCTCCCTAATATTTCTTGAATTCGATCCCTCACTCCTCGCTGTCTGTCTCGTAATCAGCAGCGGTGGTGGCCGAAGGACTTGAGGGGGTTGACAGGGGAGGGTTTGCAAAGGAACATTGTGATGGGAAGCTGTTCAGCCTTTTTCTGTAAGTCTTTATACATTTCTCGGTAAGGCATCATTGCAGCTTCAATTTCCCTCTTAACCTTCAGACTCCGTTCCATAGAGGGATCATATTCAAACATTTTGTCAGTGAGTTGTTTGTTGTATCTGAAGAGCTCGGCCAGTGTTCCTAATATGAAATCAGGTCTCTCTGTTTCTTCATTTTCATCATCTTCACTGTTTGTCATGAGTTCTGCTATGTCCTCATCAGTCAGTTCCTCGGTGTGCAACTCAATCAGTTCTCCAACCTCCAATTCCTCCATATCCTCAAAACCTGCCCCTCCAAAGTCATGGGCCATTCTCACAATCCTTTTGATCTCCTCACCGACAGATGGGAGACCAGTGAAATCGTTGACTGCTTCTTCCACATCTCCCTCCAACAGGCGTTGATGGCTGATGGCTTTATTTCATCGATTGACTCCTTTATGTTAGTGATGCAGTTAGTGATGTTGTAGTCCTTCCAGTACTTCTTAACATCAGGTGTTTGATCACCTTCGAACACATTACGAATTTGACCAAAGGTGCACCTGGTGTAATAAGCTTTGAAAGGAGCAATCATGCCTGGTTGAGAGGCTGAATGAGGGAAGTTGTGTTTGGCAGTAGGAAAACCACTTCCACATCTGGGTGGGCAAATTGCAGACTTTGTGGGTGGCCTGGTGCATTGTCCAAGATGAGTAGCACTTTGACGGGCAGGCTTTTGGGGTCTAAGTATTTTTCTACCTCTCAGATGAAACAGTTGGGGAACCAGTCCAAAAATAAATCAGCCATGACCCAGACCCTCCTGTTAGACTGCCAAAAAACCACAAGCTGTGCTTACTCTTGCCCTTTACTGCCCTATGGTTCGATGTGCGGTACAGCAACATAGGTTTCACCATGCAGTGACAAAATGCATCTCTCTGGCTTTAGAGTTATTTCTGCATTTTACAGCAGGTTTGGTGTGGGCTGCTGTTCAGTGGTAGCAAAACTTATCTATCTCTTCTTTGAAGCTGTGCAAACTGAAGGTTGGGTTAGAATTGGGAGTGCTCAGGGTCTAATCCCTTCTGTCTGTTGGTCCCAGATTATAGACAATTGCCCACCATTATGGCATCTGAGCTCAAGAGGTCCTAGGTGAATGTTTCCTTTTATCTAGAAAGAGAATATTTTCTACCATATCTCACAGGGGTATTAAGTTGAATGAGCTGCTATTTCTGCGCCGTCTTTCGTGTGCACCACATTATATACATTTGGAATATTAAAGCTTTAGAGCATGTGTGTGTGCTGGGCAAGCTTCTGAAGAACAGCAGCAATTGGAGTGAGTTTTCTGCATGGCACTTGCCCTCCAAAGATTTAATCAAGTTCCTATTGATAGAGACCAGGTCTCTAGAGTACTGCCCAAGTTTATATGTTAGGAGCCTCTTGTTCTCTTTGTAGTTGATGGATAATTTGGTGTTGAGCTAAAAGGAAGGAGAGCTGATACGTAAGCATCAGATTTTCCTAGGGGTGCTGTGGTACATGCAATTTTTTTTGTTTAATTTGTGGGTAGCCCATTACTCTTAAGTACGTGGACTGTTAGTTATCTGTGCACTAACTCCAAACATACTAGTCCTGCATGTAATTCAGACACTTGACAATGCAAAGAGGCACTGTCCCTAGGAAGGAATTGCTTCTCTTTTCTGAGCTGCATTGAATTTTTAATGCCTTGATATGGGACATCCACAGGCTTCCCCTAGGGAGGTGTATGGGGCGGCAGCCTTTTATTATCTTTCCTTCTATTTAGGGGTAGAAGAGAATAAAAAAAAAAAAAAAAAAAAAATGATTCCAATAACTATTCTAAACACTAGCCACAAACCAAGCCACCCTGTTGAGATGCCAGACTGAGATATCCTTGATTAATTTTCCTTCTTTCTTGACTGCTTTGATCAGCAGTGAAGGAGGAAACCATTTTGCTTTTTGAACCATGGTAAATGATCAAAATGAACACCCTGTTGAAGTGACACTGGGAAGCTGGATCTACTGTTTGGGGCTGTTGGTGGATCCAGGTGTATGATATTGTGCTGGTTTATTTCAAAGGTTTCTGCTTTCATTGAGGAAGCATTTGAGACCAGACAGCTGAATCTAAACATGTCCATTTTTTTTTTCCAGCATTGATTCAAATAAAAGAATTTTCCGTAGCATGGAGTGGACTGAAAGTCATACGAGACAAATGTCTTATAATTTTCTGTTGAAGAAATTCTTCAGATACTATCCAGGACTTTAATTCTTAATTATACATGGTCTTTTAAGCATTTAAATGATCAACCTAGAGCTGCAGAGCTGCTAACACATAGGCAGTGTGTTTTAATCCTTGTTAAAGTAACTGTGAGAGAGTGTTGGCATGATCAGTTTTCATTTCCTGTATCATGTCTAGTCTGAGAATCACATTCATCCTGTGGATGTAGGATGGACACATGGATTATCCGCCTGGATGCAGCCTATGCTGGTCTATTCCTACACACTTCACTCAGGCAAGCCTCTCATTACTGTCACTTTTGATATCAGTGGTACTTTTGCATAAGGAAAAGAAAATCAGACCCTGAGTTTGATGTGATTTAGAGCAGTTACGATTTTTTTTTCACATAACCAAAATATTTCTTTGGGATTTTTTATTTTCAGTATAGTCCTTTTGATTTTAGTCTGTACTTTAAAGGAAAAAAAATCCTATGGTTATTACTAATAGTGGTGCATATTGCTAGAGTGGAGAGATTTTTTTTTAGAATCGGTTTTACTTTTCATCACTTATTATGTTGTTCAGGGGCTGTTTGCATTTGCCCAGCCTCCGATGATAAATATCAGCATTGTCTGAAGTAAATGAAAGAAACTGGCTCCAGCGTTGCTGTGAAGTTTCACTGTCGCGGTTGTCTCTAATCAAGACGTGTCCCTAGGCTAGTCAATTTCATTTGATTTGTCAGTTTCACTTTTTGGTTCCCGTGGACTCCCGTGCCCAGACTGCTACGTATTGTTTGTTCCTAGCATTGCAGAGGAATGCTAAGATCTCCTGACAAGCCATGTTTGTTCATATTAAATTTTTACAGCCATTCCCATTCTGCCAACTCCGATGTCTCATTTTAAAGCTGGCACATGAATGTAGGTCTGGTTCATATTCTAAAATATACGTTAGTGTAATTAAATTTAAGATCAGTAAGATGGATTTCTTTTAAACCTTTTTTAATCATACGTAGGCAATTGTGCTTTCAGTTTGGGTAGAAGTGTCTCTTTCAAGGAAAGCATTTGCAGACTTTTTATACATTGAATAAATGGGACACTGTTTTGTGTGCCTGTCTCCTCTCACTGTAGGTACAGGATACGTTGCATCTGTTGGATGCTGTGACTAAGATGACTTCATGAAGCAGAGCATCCCTGATTGCTGCCTGATCCGTGGCTCATAATTTCAGGAGCTGATAGGTAGTAAACCCTTATTAAAAGATGCCCAGCGAGACGCTTCAAAGCAGCAGCGAGATGGAGGAAGCGGTGCAAAGAGAGAAGGGTGGAACACACAGCCCTCACCGAGGCTCCCTGAGGAGAGCCGTGGCTACCGCAGTCACCTTTGATGGAGAGGCCACCATGGACAGAAGGAAAAAGAAAAAGAAGGAGCCCCGCCCAGAGTCCATAATAGTTTATCGCTCAGAGAATGAAAATAAAGTGGAAGAAGAGCAGGCAGATGAAGAAGGAGGCGAGAGGAGTTCAGAGGAGGGCTCCAAGTTCTTAGGAAATCCCATAGCAGATGGTATGTATGGCCAGGGCCTGCAGCTGGAGGCTGCTTTTTGGGGGTCACAGAGCCGATGAAAAATAAGATGTATGGATCAGCAGAAAAAGAAGGGCCCTGGCTCTTGCTTGTAGCATTTTAAGTGAAGGGAAGGACAGAGATTTTGGAAGCGCATCTATTCCTGTTTAGCAAAAACCCCTTTGCATATCTATTCCACAGTTAGAGTTATGCAGGAACAGTTCTGTTTAGAGACCAACTCCTTAGACTTAACCTGCTCAGTCTCTGAATTTGGTCGACAGCATATAAGACAGTGAGTGTAACAAGTATATGGAGGGGATCAGAAGAAAGTGTAACATACACCATCTTAGACCACCTCTGACTCTTTCCACTCTCTCTTTCCCTTACCTTCCTCTGGTCCACTAGCCGCTGTCCCCTGCCTTCCCTCTACATCCTCACAAGTACAGGTGCCTGAGTCTTCCCTGGAGTTTCTGTCAATCAGAACAGCACCTCTCTATATTGTCACCCCACTGACTTTCCCTCCATTTCCCTCCTGTGATTTCTTGCCTGCATTGCACAGTTTTCTTTCCCATTTTTTAAAAACCTAGTATTGTTTTAATTCCTTAACCTGTGTTATCTAGTTCTGTACAATGTCCTTGGGGATTTTTGTGATGTGCCTTGCATAAAGATAAGATTAGATAGAATAATGATGCAACATCTCTGTAATTGTAGGTGTCTGGAGCATGCCCTTAGACAGCCGATACGTCACCTTAACTGGAACCATCACAAGGGGGAAGAAGAAGGGCCAAATGGTGGACATCCATGTCACGCTCACAGACAAAGAGCTACAGGAACTGGCTAAGTCGAAGGAACCTCCCAAAGATGAAACCCCTGAGGGGAAAAAGACTTGCGATGTTGCGGTGGACAGAGGTCCCCATGTCCTCCTTTGGAGCATCGTCTGCCTTCCTGTCATCTTTGTAGTGTCCTTTGTGATTTCATTTTACTATGGGACCATCACTTGGTACAACATCTTCCTGGTATACAATGAAGAGAGGACCTTCTGGCACAAGATCACCTTCTGCCCCTTTCTGATCATCTTCTACCCAATTATTATCATGGCTGTATCATTTTCCCTAGGCCTGTACACAGCGGTGACACAGGTTGCCTGGTCCTTTGGGGACTGGTGGCATGCTGTGAGAGATATGGAGAAAGGGTTTTGTGGCTGGCTGTGTAGCAAACTGGGCCTTGAAGACTGCTCCCCATACAGCATAGTTGAGCTACTAGATTCTGACAATATCTCAGGTAGCCTCTCTGGCAAGGGCTCTGCACAGGGTGTTGAGACCTCAGCAGTCTGAGCCTTTGGTCTTAGCTGACTCTCTGACTCGGTTGTTCAACTGATCCCCTAGGCAAATAACTACACTGACTGGTTATATTTTAGCAAACACTTAAAGGATAGTATTTGGGTGATGGGTGGGGAGGGTGGGTGTCTTACATGTGCACAGAGCACCCATGCGCTGGATGAGAATGGCATTTGTTGTGAGATGAATGTGCATGGTGATGCCCTAAGGCTGCTGATTTGTTTAGTGTTAGGTTTTAGCTTTGCGTAGCTGGGAGAAGTTCCAGGTCTGTTGGATAGGAGTGGGAACTTGGATGTATGTGGCTGAAGTGTGCCAAAAATTCCCAGCTTTACAAAATACTATTTTTTAACTTGTAGGATGAAACGTCCAGGTGAACATAGACCTAGCTAAAGAAGTCTGAACTTGGGTCAGGGCTGGTGCCCAACTCCTGCTGAAGTCTGCAAGGACTGTGCTCATATGATCTAGGGGCTAAATTGCAAAGTGTGTGACTTCACAGAAGTTTTCTTAGACACAGATACTCTGGGAAAAGTATTTCAGTAGTTCAGGCAAACATAACAAAGCTGCCGTCTGTTTGGGATGTAAGCAGAAGTCCACGCTGTGCCAGAAGTTTCCCTCTTACTTAATCCTCCTATTGCAACCTCAGAAAGAAGCTGCTTGCCTGAGCAAAGATCAGCAGCTTACACTTGGGAATGTAGCATATGGGTCGTGTGGGCACATATACTGGTATTTCCAGTTGCACAGTTGACAGCGCCTGGGGAGAGCAAGTCTTGCTATAATGGTACGATGCAGGAGAGTGGTCTTGCTGCCCTTATCAGACGGTGAATCTCCCCCTAGGGACTGGGTAGTCCTGAGTCTGTGTCTTTCAGTGCTGTGCAAAATGCATTAGTGTCTTAGCTCAGGAACTCCCTCCTGATTTCCTGGCTCCATAGAGTTAATTATAGTCAACAGTGATGGATTTCAGCCATCATTTAATTCTACCACATATCCTTACGTTTCAGTGTCATAATGGTTTTTCCTTCTGTGGGGATCCTTCTTGGCATGGAGTGGACTCTGAAACTGAGACTGAGGTTTTCATCACATCCTGAAAGAACTCAAGAATGCTGACACAGGAAGTCCTCTCTGACTGTCAGGTTTTGGACTGGGAAGCCAACATGAGCAGGCAGGAGGAGGTTTGATGGAGTGTGTTGGGTTGAATTTCAAGGTGCCTGAAAACTGATTCGTTTTTCCAGCTCTCTGCACCTGTGAACTTTGTGAGTAAAGGTGAGTAAAGCATCCTGGAGTAAAGAGTCCAGTGCTTCATCATCCCCAAATTATGCACATCAAAGGGTGCAGCACAGCAAGCATCCTTCTCAGTGCCCGGTTCCTAACCAGGAAGGGCCTATCAGTCACATGCATGTGGACCGGTGAGTCATCCAGAGTGCAGTCCATTTGACGTTATGGCCTTTCTGGGCACATGCGCTTTGCCTCTCCCCCTGTGCTGCAGGGTAAATTATCTGTTCCAGTGTTCAGGCTGCCAAAAGCATGGTACTAATACAGTAGATTAAGCTGGGACCTGGGATTTTCCCAATGTAGGAACCTGGCTTATTTAAAAACTTTGTGTGTGTGTGTGTGTGTGTGTGTGCATGCGCGCACACATGCTTGGACTGTCTCCTTCACCTGCAATTTGCTGGTTAGCACTGGTGATGGGGTGGATAGATTGAAGGAAGCATCTTGTTTGGGATACAGCTGAACTGACAGCTCAGTGCTCACTCTAGCCTTACATTTGTCCAGAGTCTGGTGTGCAGAGGAGTGAACAAAAGGCAGCCCATTGGCTGCTAGGCACACAGCAAAGCCAGATCTTTGCCAGAGAAAGAGATGACAAAATCCTTGGGGCAAGGAGATGAAAGGCTTTCCTCAGGCAGAACTCCTAAGACTTCATGAACAGCTTTCTCTGAGAAAACGTCTTTGCCACTTCTCCCTTCAGACTAAGTAGCTTTTTACTCCTGAAGCTGTTAAAGGCAACCTTTGTAGTTGTAACGAACAATGGGATTTTGACTTGAGCTTGTGTCTTACGGGGTGAGGGGAGTAAGGAAAAATGCAGATGACTCCTTGGGCTTCCTGTATAAAAAGTCACCGTTGTCTAAACTGTTCAGGATGCACATCGGGGTTTGTCCGCATGGTGCCATGTAGAGATAGATGATGGAACTAGCTTGGGCAGAGTGCCATGGTAATGTAGCTCCTGATTCCCAGGTTAGTTCATTCAGAGCTTGCTCAGCTGTCATGGAAAGGTACAGCATTGCCCTGGCTTTACCTGATACCAAGAAAGCCGCTAAGCATTTGGGAAGGTAAGCTTTAGATGTCTGTGTTGCTGGTTTGCTTTGTTTTTAAATCTTGGTGGAAAGTTCTGCTATGGAATGAATGCCTCACAAATGTGAAGTACTTTTGCCTTCTCAACAGGGCAAGAAACTCTGAACTAAAGACCATCTGAAGAAGCACAACTCCTTCCAGTATGTTGCTGTTTGGCTTTAGCCTTTTGGCCAAGGCTCTCAAAACACTTGGGATCCTTATTTGCTGAATCCTTGCATCACCGCTCACAAGTGGTAGAAATATTCCTGTTTCATAGGATGTGTCTGCACGTTCTTTCATGCACCATAATTATGGCATATTAAGTTTAATACCTGTAATAACAGGTGCTAACTTAATGCGCTGTAAATTGGTGCTACTGTGCATTAGCGCAGATGAATGCTTTTTAGGTAACTCTTATTGCCCATTGCACTAAAACTACTGTGCATTAGTGCAGATAAACACTTTTTGTGTGACACTTAATGCTCATTGAACTAATCTACTGCACATTAGCATGGTTTTTGTCAGCTGTGCTCATGCACAGTAGAAATAGTCCAATGGGCATTAAGCATCTCGTGTAGACACGCTCATAGATGGGGAAACTACTACACAGCAAACAAACAACTTGCTAGAGGTTACTGAATAGAAACGCAAGTCTGGCTGCTTGAGCATTGCCTAATGCCCCAGTCTTATTTTCACCAGGTGCTGAAAGGCAGTGAATCATCTCTTGGCAGGGGGAATAACAGTTTGAGCTGATAGCAGATAAATTGCTGTAAGTGGCAAAGAAAACAGAAGACTCATAGCACTGAGGATCCATCAAGCAAATGTAGAGCTTTCTGCAAAGCTGTTCTTTTGCAGTCCATCTCTTAGGGACCTGACCTGAGGCCCCCTCTCCTCCTCCTCCTCCTCCTCCTTCAGTAGGAAACACAGGTTGTGAGGGGCTTCACCTTTGGCTGCCTGTGAACCAATCCAAGGTTCTGAACTGCTCAAACATCCTGCGTTTGGAAATGGCAGGGGCCCGTGTGGCCGGGGTGGAGGAAGAGCTTAAATTTGATGAAGTGGGAGGAAGCATCCAAAGGCACGCCACTCGCCACTACCACACACATGCGCTTTTCTGCCTTGCGGGTTGCTGCCAGCTTCTTTGCAAATAGAGGAATATCATTGCCTCATTTACCTTGGATCTGATGCATATAGTTTGCGGTAAGTGTGGTGGGAAGGGAAGGAGGATAAGTGAGGATCTTTGTTGAGAAGAAAGGGAGGAGTTCGGCCACTGTTAATACCGAAACATAGATGCTTAAAGGAACTGAGCAAGTGCTGGGTCTGTGGCATAAAGGGCCCTTTAGCTCCCCAGAGAACTTGGATGATAGACACTATTTACAGAATACAGCTTTGTAAAACGTCCAGTTTCCGCTTTGCTGTTGGTTTCACCACGAACATTGCAAGCAGCCTGCTGGAGCAGAGCAAGCACAGCCAAATCTGCACCTCTTACTGCCACATAACTCTTGAAAGAGTCAAAATTCAACCCCCAGGTATAGCAGCTGCACTGCTGGGTGTACTGGAATCATTTCTATAGGTCATCTTCATATGAACAATCATGTATCTTCTATTTCTCTACCAATACTAGGCCTGCTTTCTCTCCTGTTGTCATGAATTGGTGCTTCATCACTCAGTGTGAGCAGGCTCAGGATCTGAGTAATTCTGGTGCTATTTGAATAGCTTTATTCCTGTCTTTTTAAAACCAAAACTCTGGATAGTATTCTCCCTACCCCAAAATAACTTGCTTAATGCTGCAAAATATCAATAAGCTTAATCATGTGATATAATAGAAAAAGCACAACTCTTTGCCTCCTTTCACTCCCTGCTGTGCGTACAAGTTTACGTGTGTTTTTTCCCATGTGCCGTTGTCTAATTGCAGGGGCACTCCTGTAATCCCAGTGGTGGGATGCGTATCTGACTGCTCCTGCTCGGATGTAGTTTTCAGTGTAAAGGTACTGTATCTCTGCTGATTTGACTGCCTGTCCTTTCTCCTATCCTTGCTGGCCTGGATGGAGATTACTGATGATTCTGGCTTTGAAAGATGTTTGCTTTTATCCTCTTGCTTGACTCTATTAAAAAACCACGTGATGCTATGGATGCTGTTGTTTTTTTTTTTTGTGCCAGTGAATGGTTATAAATTGTCTCTGTCTAGAAGCCCAATGTATTTTGTATCTGAAAATATTTAAACATCTTGTGACTGGCTGTTGTCTGTATAGAACTGCAATATGCTTTGGGCACTGTTTTTTCTTCAACCTTTGCTTTTTTGTTACACAAATAATCACTCTGATTTGATTTGTACTTGCTGGGTATCTACTTGGCTCCAAGCCCAGAGAACTCCTAGGGAAGCTAGCGCTGCCTACCAAAATAGGAAGAACAGTTACAGACAAACACAATATTGGTAGGGTGATGATTAGCTGCTATTTAGAGTTGTGCTAGGAAGCGTTTCTACAACTCCACAATTTGCTTCAACAACATGCATCTGCCTGAATCAGTTGCAAGGGGACTCTCTGAATTTAGTTTTCCCTTGAATGGGTAGAAACATCAAATAAAATGCAGCTCTTGCAGAGTTATGCAAGAACAGTACTACTGTACCTGGAATTAGAGGACACACTATTAATAGACCTTATTCTCTGCTTCCAAGCACCAGAGGCATCTCCTTGGAAAACCTGACTCTGCTCCCCGATACCGACTACCCAATGAAGGGTAGAGTACAGCAGTGGTATTTAATTCACCAGAATAGCCATAGAGTGGATATCTCACACTATTCAAATAGATTCAGGTGTCTTCAAACTGGTGCAGCCTCCCTGAATACTCCTGCAAGCACCAACAGTATCCTGGCATGAGGCGCATAGTGCAATACTGCTAGACAGGATGGGGATTGCGTTGCCTGAGGGGACAGACAACCTGAAATTCATCCCATCAGCCAGTAGGGAGGTTGAAGGAGGGCTGGGGGGCTTAGGACATGGTGAGATGGGACCAAGGTGATCAGACTATTGGAGCTCATCATTTTCAGAGGGACGGATTTGCAGGTGAGCACTCACAGATAGAACAATGAGTTGTCTAATGCTATGGGAGCTGGGCACCAAGCGAGAAGTGTTGTCCTGACTACATGATGTATGCCACCTGAGGAAGGTCAAGATTTAGGCTGCCAAATTTACCCTTGGTAGCTCTGCTTCTGGGCCCAGGGTTTGGTCTGCTCCTTGGTAGTGTCTCTTGCAGGAGACTTGTCTACACGGGGGAAGGTTCATTTGAATTAATTCTTGAAGTGGATTAGTTAAAGGGTATAAAATTCCTGCATAGACACTCTTATTCCAAGTTAAAGTTGCCTTAATTCAATTTACCTGACAATGCTTGACTACACTTTAAATTAACTAAAGTGCAACTTTTGTGAGCGTCTGTCCATAGAGAAGCCCTTTAGCTCAGCTTCGGGGTTGTGATTTTTTTTTAAACTCCTTCTTTTTTTTCTTTATTTCTTTTCCTATCCCCTCCTTGGATTTCTTCCTCTCCCTTGCCAGCCTCTTGCTCTGAGCACCACATGGTGGAGATACAGCTCTAATGCCAGTACCTTTCAAATGATAGTGGCTGGATTATCTGAAGTCATTGACTTCAGCTTCTGTACCCAAGACTAACTTAACACCTTACTATACTTTAGCAAGCATTACAACAAGCCTCAGTCAAAAATGTCACGTAGCTGTAGTATTTTATTACTGTTATCTCCCACATTTTTTCACAGTGTTGATTTTTCAGGTCCTGTGAAAGAAAACCACCTGAGATAGGGACTGTGGGAAGGCCTTCAGGTTCCAGGAAATGAAGAGTGTAGGTGTTCTTCATCAGACAAAAGGAAGGCATGGCGCTGTCCTATACTGTAAGTAATACAAGATTTGGCTTCTGCAGAAGAAGGACACAAGATGGTGGCAGAGGAGATGGTGCAACAGCCCTGGAAATTTGTCTTCTGTCCCCACAACAGGGGCAGGATGGAAAGTGGGGCTGTGGGTTGCCTGTGTCGCTGCAGCAGAGGAGAAAGGGCCAACACTTTGGAACAGCTTAAATCTGCAGGAAGGTTACATCCATTACATCCTGAGGTCCCTTCAGAGACTGTTAAGAAAGGGCTAGTTAGTATCGTAAGAAGGCTTTGGGGGGGGTTGTTTGTTTTAATACTAAACTTATTTGCATGTAGATTGAAAGAGTGTCAAAACCCATTTTACATGGACCACCAAACAGCTGCCATACCGTGCCAACCTTGGATCTCATCGATATGGGCTGCATTTGAACAGGCAATCAAGAGAAATGAGGTTTAGTGCTTCTTTACTAATCCCCCACAAGCCATCCAGTCCCATTACCTTCCAGTCTCCTTAATTTCTCATCATTATATTCTGGTTAAAGTCTGTCAGGCTGCATTAAAATAAGAGGCAGTCTGAGTTCAAGATGATAAAAAGGACTTGTCCCCGTGTAATAAATGCCCTTGCTTTTAGTGAACTAAGACATAAAATGCCAGCTAAAAGCAGGCAGCTACAATCTTTCTTGGTTTAGCTCTGTTGAAATCAATTATGCCAGGGATGAATTTGACCTGAAGTACTGAGGTACTTAACCCCTGGAAAAGTTAAAGTTTCTGCTCAGATGTGAATTCTCTGTATGTAGTTCCGTTTCCTGATCATTTATTTCCAGCCAGAAATCTAGCTTCACAGGACAATCCCGTGCCCTTCCCCCACCCCCCACCTGAATTCAGTAACACATTCTGTGTTTGCAAATGGATGAACAGTCCCACAACAGAGCAGTGCATTCCCTCAGGGTTTGTGTTACTGGAGGTTCTCTACACGAGATGCTTTACTGCACAGTAGAACTAATTACTACACAGTGAGCGTCTGCATCCATGAGAGCAGGTGCTTTTTGCGCAGTAACTGGCTCTAAACACTCTAAAGTACACTTGTTATCTGCAAATGCAAGTAGCAAATTTACTCATGATTAGTAACTAAGCAGTAGTGCACGTGTAAAACCCTTGACCGGGAGCAAATGTACTCTCGGGCAGCAGGGAACAGGAGATTGCTCCCTGCCCCTAGCTGCCAGGGTTCAGGAACAATGTCCCCTTGCCCCTGCAGCAGGGATCTCCTAGCCCCTGCTCCATGATCATGTCGCCCGTGCTGGGAGATCCTTATCTCCCAGTGCCAGCCCTGTGATCCTGAAGCTAGCTCTGGGAGAGAATGATCTCCCAGCTCCGGTCCCCTGATTGATAAGGATCTCCCGGCCTGGGTCCTGCAACTGGAGGATTCAGGTTGGAAGATGAGGATCTTCCAGCCCCTGTTCCCAGATTGCAGATCAAGGGCTGGGAGCTCCGTGTTGGTGGGGGCTGGGGAGCCTGTTCCCTGCCCAGCTCCATGATTGCAGGGGGCAGGGAGCAAGCTCTCTAGCCCCTGCCCCATGGTAGTGGAGCAGGGGCTGGAAACTGTCCTGGTCAGGTGCAGGTCCCAACCCCATGCCCCAATCAGGCAATTGAGGTGCAAGGCTTGCAAAGAGCTGCAGGTGTGGGGCAGGTCCCAGCTCCTAGCAGTAAGCCCCCAGCTGGGTGGGGAATCCCAGCCCAGTCGGTCTTGCTGCTAGCTGCTCCACCGGCAGCTCAGCCCCTCCCCTGCAGCTCATTCCAAGTCCTCTGTCCCTGATCAGGGAGCCAGGGTTAGGAGGTCCCTGCTCCCGGGGCTTGGGAACATTGTCCCCACCGGGCTTCAGTGGCAGAGCCTGTCCCCCAGGGGCAGGGAGCAATATTCCAGCCCCTGCCAGGAAACAGCTGTCTCCTGAATCCCTGCTCCCTGCCAGTCCCTGGGCTAGCACCTAAGGGGAGCCTAGAGCTTCCTCTGGTTGATGCAGGGGGCCAACACAGGGCTTGCAAGTGGGAGTGGGAGCAGATTGCTGCCAAGAGCAGCAAATTGCTCCTGGGACCCTGCATGTGTAGACACCTGCCTGGGTCAGTTTACTTTAGAGTAAATTACTCTAGTCTAAACTGATCCTGCATTATTTGCATGTGTAGATATGCTCCATGAGTCGCACACATTAAGGCCTACCTATTTCAAGGTGCCTTTGAATAACTTGAACTGTTTTGAGTCCCTTCTGCTACCCTAGGGGTGAAGGTGGAGATGATCAGTTCCCCATTAGAAAATATAGCAAGTGGGGGATATAAATATAGAGTAAGTAGAACTTATTTTATGGTAAGCTGTTTCCCTGGCGCACCTGCAACTGCCTCTTTAGCCACTCCAAATATGAGCGGCAGACTGAAATACTTTTACTGTGATAGTTATGGCTGCTAGTCTAGCAAGGCCTGCTTTAGCTGGCACAGAGAAGTTGTCTTATATATTCCTTCCCTCCTTCTGCCTTGTATTTCAGTGCTTCTCATCAGAACATTGAGGTAAGAGCTTCCAGTCCGAGCAGTTCTGGTATTTCTACAGTAGTGGTGCTCAGTGTTTTTAGACTTAAGGCACCCCACTGGAAAATACCGACTCTTAGTTTTCACTCATCTTTTTTGACTGTGGGAAAACAGAGCAATTTTTCTATTGCGAAGAAATCAGAAAGACCGCAACAGGTCAGAATGTTTTTAACACTGGATTTTTATTTGAAATCTCTGTGTTTACCATGTGAATCATGTCTTTGCACCTAATAGTACTAACATTGTATGGCACCCTTGGATCTCAAGGCAACGCAGGGTGACAAGGCACCTTGGTTGAGAATCACTGTTCTACAGCCTATCCCAGCTGTTAAAACCCCCAGACGTATTTGCAGCAAGTTGCCCTTTGTACTTACATAGTTATGTGCATCTCTGTGTCATCCTAGGTGTTTTCCTTAATATGTCAACATAGTAGAAGTGTGTGAGGAAACCACAAACACTCAATGATTTTTTAAAGCACGAATATTTAACTGAGTGCCCCTGTAATTTAAAAAAAAAAAAACGCCTAATTGACAGCTGCGACACTATGGAGTAACTATTGATAATACATCTGTAATAACAATATGCTATGCTTGTCTCTCCTTCCATGATATGTGTTACTACCCTCTAGCAAAAAAGACATCTCAGACCTAATCGATTCTGCATTATGGGGGTTACCCTCTCCTGACCAAGAGCGAACTGCAGTAATTACATCTTTAAGACGGAAAGAATTTCTCAGCAGTCTGCAAAAGCTATACACCTGGATTGGGGCTGCCTGAAAAAACACGCAACAAAATTTGAAGTGCACAGACCTGTTACTCTACTGTGTGTGCCTGAAAGATTGCAGGCAGGGCAGCAAGAGAACAGGGCTCGTTCCTAGAGGCAAAGAGGGGGCCCAGGGCACAGCCCTGCGCCCTGATGGCAGGTTGTGTGTCTTCCATCATCTCTTTGCTACACCTGCTGCTTCCTCTATTCCACCCTGTCCTAGCCCCCTTCAATATGACTGCACAATCGAGAGAGAGGTCACGGGTCCAATAAAAGTTACTATGAAAAAACAAAACAATCCCAGTCTGCTTCTTAAAAGTTACCCTGATTTTGAGCAATGCTTGTGAAATCTGTTTCAAGGTCATCACTTGAAAAACTATTGATTGAAAGATATGGAAATGTGAACATTTGCTTTTTCTCACAAGAAACACTGGCAAGATGTCACAAAAGATCCAAATTCTTTCAGAAAAGAAATCGCCTGGAATAAAATTAAAAAGTACCTGTCGTCTCCCCTCCCAAAAGACACACAATTGTGCAATTTTGGACTGAATGTTGAACACGTGATAATTTCACGGATTAGTGCCAGGGTGTATACACAAAAAGCAGAAGCAGGGCATGGTCTCTGGTATTGGCAGCAGTTCAAGTAGCTACTGCACAGAGATGCCCTCCGTCATACTGATTCTCTGCCTCTCAGCTGAGCCTAAGCAGATTCTGGCCCTGCTTATATAAGGCTATTTCCACTTCTAGAGGCAGAGGTACGTATTTGAGTTAAGAGGCATAAGAAGTGAAGGCTGAAAATAACCTCCTGTGGCATTTGTGAAAGCTGCTAAGTCAGCCCATGGTTTGGGAGGGGGGACACAAAGCAGGCAGATACTGACTCTAACCAGTGCTTCCTCAAGCCTTCCTCATTCCAGTCCGCTTCCAAGTGCAGGCAGGCAAGTGAGGTTAGCAAGGGAATCATTCTCCATTCAGTTTGGAAAAAGATGGTGAGATCAGTCTTGGCAGAGTGGAGCTTTGCTCCCCGTCTGCTTCACACACTGATTCAGGATCCCTCTTTCCTCTCCCTCTCCCTCTCTCTCTCTGATTTGATAGATATAGGACAAATCCCTGTGCCGTGTGGATTAAATGGTATCGCTAGCCAGACTGTGCATGTGCACGTGTCTGCAAGTCACATGCAGGAGTGGGGGTGGGAAGGTAGAAGTGAGAGGATGCTAAAGGCTTATGCTGAACCTTCAAAGGAAATGCAGAAGCTCCATGAAACGTCTCATCTTAGAGGCACAGCACACAAAAGCGTTCTCTAGGAAAGCACCAGCTGCAGCTGGATCACTCAGGCAGCACGCAAATGAAAAGCTTGCTGTGCCAACGTGCAGTGATGCAAGACAGATAAAGGTGAAACCGAGAGCACGTGGAGGGCAAGACGGTGCCTGTGAGATAACCCGGGTCTGGGTAACGTGGGCAATGCACGGTTTCTGGTGAGAATGCAATTCCACTTAACTCTAGTGTGAGCTGCCTGTTTTTCTGCTAGCTTTGGTGCCATTTCATGTGAAATTGTTAGCTCCATATTTATCATCCCTTCCTCCCTGATTTACCTTTATCTTTCGTTTTCACCAAGATGCACTTAACTCTTTCTATCTAACATTCTGTAGGCAGGTTTCCACCTCTCCAGCCTCACTGGCTTAGACAAGCTCCTTTGACATGTTATTAGAGAACCAGTTTCTGTGGGGATATTCCTAGTCTGATGAGTAAAATAAGGGCCTCTTAGTCATAGCCACTTAAGCCCTCGTAATGAAATATATTTTACAACAGATTTAAACATCTAACCTAGTGGTTCTTAACCTTTTTAGATGTAAGGCCCCCCCCCTCAAAAAATGCCAGTTTTTAGTTCTAACCAATTTTTTTTTTTACTACAGAAAATAGAGTATTTTTGCTGTTGCAAAGAGATCAGAATGTTTTTAACACTATGGATTCCCATTTGAAATCTCTGGGTTTATCTTACAAATCATGTTTGCCACTGCACCCTGGTTGAGAATCACTGCCTTAACCCAGCAAAATCTAAATACGTCAGGATGAATTTATTATTAGGAACATCTGTCAGGCTTGCAGTAGTGTTACAGTGAATAGCATTTTGCCTTTTGCAACATTTGGGTGAAAGGGTCTTTCTTTGCTTCCAGAAGAAATCCCTTTGATAATCCAGGGGTTTAGAGCTAAGTCATGAAAAATGTTAGCCTGAGCAGAAACCCAGGGTAATAAATCTTCACTCTGGGAGAATCTTTTAAAACCATGTTTCAAAATAAGCACAAAAAATATATATATTTTTTTGACTTCTTGCATGATGTTAGGCTTAGAAAACCCTGTGTTGAATGTAGGCGTACTTACCAGTAATCATGGTTACTGATTACTGACTCCCTCTCCAGGAGAAAGTACATGAATGTGCTTATGTACTTGTGATCAGGTTGCCCTCCAGTGGTTGGATTGCAAAGTAAAAAAAAATTCTAGTGTAAGCAGGAATTGCATCCAAGAACCTGCTAAAATATCATTAAACCATGGCAAGGTCAAGCATTAAAATATTAAGTAATGCCAGATTTAGGGAACCCCATATAACTTGAATTTGGCTCCCTTGTACCTGTGCACCGTGATACAGTTCTTAATGACATGATCACAGTATTGTTTCCAGAGGGCTCCTGGTTCATTCAGTGCACAGCACTGATGAACAGGGATCAATTAATTAGCAGGCATTTAATATTTTGTGTTATCCTCATTGTTCAATTCCTATTCCATGACTATATTGACTTTACACCATCCACACCCAGCTCTAAATATATTATTATTCATTTATGCATGACTTTTCTGCGGCACTCACCACCATAGCATTTAAATGCTTCATAAATATTAATATATTTATTTTCATAATGCTCTATCATATGAATAGGTGCTAGGAACTCTATTTCATACATGGGAACTGAAGCACAGAGAGAATAAAGTCAAAAGTGTCTGCTAATTTGGGGTGCTCATTTGAGATTCCAAATGCCAGATTTTCAGAGTAATTACTCCTATGTAGCACTCTGTATCTTCCAAATACAGCATCCAGTCAGCGCAGTTGCCTTTGGTATTATCCCTTCTGACCCCAGCATTTCCAGCTGGATACTGGAAAGGCAAAGACTGCATCGTTAGGGACCACCAGAAATAACTACCTGTAAAAAGTTTGAGGTGAATGACTTGCCCAGCACCACAAAGAAAGCTGTGGCAGAAGCAGGGACAGAATCCATTTTCTCCAGAACGGTGTTCAAATGCATTAACTGTGGGGCCATCATCTTCCTTCCTACAGCCCCTTGCTCTGTTCGCTACCCTCTGTCAGCTTCTGCAACAAATGAGCCAAGAGTCCTGAGACAACAGACATCTTCAAGATGCAGAGACAACTTAATTCTGGTTTTTTTCTGACTTTTGAGTGCTCAACTTTGCAAAGAACGTTCTTTTAACAAGTTTTTAAATGGAGTTTATTAAGTATTTACTAGGGGGAACTAACCCCGCCCCCAATAGACGTTCTGTTAAGTGATATCAAAGTGACATCCAGACGTCTCATTAGGAAGACTGGAATCTTTAAATTGAAGGCACAGATCACCGCCACTTGAGCAAATGGAGTAGCTTACTGTCCACTGTCACCTCCAGGTCCTTTTCTGTTGCTTAGGCAGTGAGTCCCCAGCCTGTACCAGTGCATGGGATTGTTCTGTCCTAAGTGCAGGACGTCATCCTTGTCTTTATTGACCCTCATGAGAGTTCTTTTGGTCCAATCCTCCAATTTGTCTAAGTTTCTCTGAATCCTAGCCCTACCCTCCAGTGTATCTCTATTACACCCCCCAGCTTGGTGTCATCTGCAGACTTGCTGAAGGTGCACTGCATCCCATCTTCCAGGCCATTGATTAAGAAATTGAACAAAACCAGACCCAAGACCGACTCCTGGGGCACTCCAGACATCAAGCCATTGATTACTGCCCTCTGAGCCTGACGATTCAGCCAGTTTTCTCTCCACCGTAGAGTCCGTGCATCTAGCCCGTACTTCCTTAGCTTGCCTGCGAGAATGTTGTAGGAGATGGTATCAAAGGCCTTGCTAAACTCAAGATGTATCACATCCCCTGCTTTGCCCGCGTCCGCAGAGCCAGTCATCTCATCATAGAAGGCAATCATGTTGGTTAGGCATGACTTGCCCTTGTTGAATCCATGCTGACTGATCACCTTCTCCAAGTGTTTCGAGATGGATTCCCTGAGGATCTGCTCCATGATTTTTCCAGGGACTGAGGTGAGGCTGACTGGTCTGCAGTTACCTGGATTCCTCCTTTTTCCCTTTCTTAAATATGGGCACTGTGTAAACTCATGGTGATCAGGAGAGGCACTGGCTGATTGGAAAAGGGCAAACAGGGATGATGGCTAGTGGCTTTGCAATCACATCAACCACCTCTCTCAGCACCCTTGGGTATATTGCATCCAGCCCCATGGACCTGTACACATCCAGCTTTTCTACGTAGTCCCTAACCTGTTCTTTCACCACTGTTGGCTGCTCACCTCCACAGACTGTGCTGCCAGGTGCACTAGTCTGGGAGCTGACCTTGCCCATGAAGACCTTTTCTGCACCCTCTGTCACCAGGCTGCCTCCCCTGTTCAGTAAAGGACTCACACTTCCCATGTTCTTCCTCTTGTTGCTGACATAGTTATAGAAAGCCTTCATGTCCCCTGCTAGGTTGCATCTCCAGTTGCGCTTTGGCCTTCCTGATTTCATCCCTGCACGCCCGAGCAATACTTTTATATTTCTCCCTAGTCATTTATCCAAGTTTCCACTTCTTGTAAGCTGTCTTTTTGTGTTTTAGCTTACTGAAGAGTCCCCTGCTAAACCAGGCTGGTCTTCTGCCCGCTTGTGCTCTCAGTTCCTGCTACTCGACCCTATACTGCGCTGCAAAGGGCCATCGGGGGACCAAAGTGCCATCTCGGTAGTGGAATGAAACTTAAATCCCTGGGAAAAAGCAAGCCCAGAAATACAAGTACAAAAAATATTTGACCAACTTCTTTTAAAAATAAGTTTTTTTGCTCTACAGCAAGGAGCTGGATAACCTTCCTGCACTTGCAGAGGCCACATGAAAAACTGGGTGGCTTTGCTGTGTCTGGAAATACTCTTCCTCCCAGTGACCCAGCAGACTGGTTCTGCTGCAGGCAGGTAGGCCGAGAGCCTGTTGGTTAGCTGATCTGCAGACTTTGGAAGGGAAAGAGAGGAATAGGTTGCTATTAGCAGGGCATCAAGGAGTATTTCCCAAAACCATGGTATAGATTATTTCAAATGATTGTTGAAGTGCCTTAAAAAGATACAAAGAAAATAAATCTGCTAATACATGATTAAAGAAAAACAAATGCCAATTGCTCTTGTCCAGTCTTGCTTCCTTTACTTAATGAGGCAACCCTTATTTCTATAGACATTTTTAGTTGAGGTTCGGATTCAGGGAAGCACTCGAGCACCTGGTGGGCTCCATATGATGCTTGCATGAGTAGGGACATTTAAAGCATGGCTACGGGTTTGAGGATAGGGATCACTGTAAGGAAATTCAGAGGTGAGACTGAGTCCCAGGCTGGCAGTTTAAGGAGTACCATCTTTTTTAGTTTGGCTGTGCTGGTCTGTACATGTGTTTTCCCTCCATGATAGCAGGAAGACAGAGAGGATTTGGTAAGGGATCTAGAGCGATGGTCTTCAAACTTTTGTGACTGCATACTCCTTTACCTGCAAAATATTACTGCTCATAGCCCAACTTCTCTCAGCATGTTTGTGCCTTTGAAAGCGTTGATGCTAACACTTGGCAGCACCATTAGTCACTGGGCACTGACCCATCCGGAAGCTCCACCACCATCATTAAAATGTAGGCACATGCGTACTCTTTGGCAAAGCACTGTATGTCCGAGGTTGATAACCACTGGTCTAGATGGTGTAACACAGGCTGCATTCAAGCATTCGCTTTTCCTGGCAACTTTTCCTGCAGTGTACGTTCAGGTGAGGTTGGAGAAGGTGGTATGGACTCCTCCAAGATTTACATACTCCTGTCATAGCCGCTTTCTGGCTGCTAACAGGTTCACCGCCTCCCCTCCCATGTGGTCCTGCAGAATGGATAAGGAATAAATCCTGCGTGCTTCAGAAACAAAGATGGTTAACAACCCCAAACGACTGGTTCTAGTAAAAGATTTTGAGAAACCATAGTTTGGTGGTGCATTAGATGCTAACGAGCGAGGTGCAACCATGGTCCGAGCCCTTTGAAGCCTTAGGGTTGCATCAGAGATGGATTGGTCTTTCGTGTCAAAGCGCAGGCAGGATCCTCTCATCTTGGATGATAAAGCCAGGCTACCGATGTCCTCCAGGTGTGTTCAGTAGAAGGCAGCAGACCTCCGCAGTCTGTCACGCTGAAACCTGTGGGGGATCATGAAGAACGACTAGTCAGAGGTGACAAATCCAGGTGCTGATCTACAGCACAGCTCTAGCTGCTGCTTGTGACCAGGTGTTTGGAAAGAACGGGGAGGAGACAACCCCACGTGCTGCAAATCTTTACCTCTTGCCTGTGTGGGAAGCCCCAAAGCGCAGGAATCAAGCAGGTACAGCTCCAACCACTGCCTTGCTTTGGGCACCACTTCTCTGTTCACTGCAGACTGTAGCTTGTTGTCACACTTGTCTCACATGAGTACAGGCTCAAGCTTATCTTCCCTCCGCATCAGAGTGCCGGTACCCTGCAATTAATACCTCCTTTTACCCTAGGTCCTTGCTTCCCAGGCCCTTATAATTAGTGCCTTGTTCTACCTTGCCAGAGAGCCCAGGCAGGTGCTCTCTGATGATCTCCTATTAAAGTCTTCTGCAGAAAGCTTCACCTTGGGTATTTATTTCAATTAAGATAATGGCTTAGCTTCCAACAGGCTTTTCTACTCCCCTTCTCAGCTCGGGGACTTTCTTGGCTGAGGTCCTTACCCTGGGTCTGCTCGACATCCAATTGCTCCAGTAGGGAGAAAAGCAAAGGAGATCTCGTTACACCAAAGGCACTCAGGCTTGACAAGAGTCATCATAACCAGCTGGGTCACAGCTTCAAGGCTCTGAATAATGTCTGCCTTCTCGTGGCAGAACAGGAATACTATTCCCTTTGCTTCTTTATACAGGGGCTGAATGAAGTTAAGCAGCGGGCTGACTTCCCATTGCTGCAGCCTGAGGCCCCCGTCAGTCACTCCAGGCCTTCCTTTTTTGCGGGGAGAGGTAACAAGAGGAGGAAACAGAGAAGCAAAGGAGACTGCCTACGAGGTTTGAGTTCCCAGTCGCTTTGTTGAAGACAGGATTATCTGGATTGCCCCAGCTGCCCATTTTGTAAGGATTTCACACATTTATTATTTATAGCCGGAGACCTGCTTTGAGTAAATGGAAATAGCCAATTAATCAAGCGCATCTCTTGGGCAAGCGTTATGAGCAAAGGCTGTCCAGCAGTGTCCTGGTGTCCCCTGATGGAGCCCGCTAATCAGCTCTGATGGCTGTTTAAAAGGAAGCTCGGCAGAGGGGCAAAGAGGCGGAGAATAAGTTTATTTCAGAGGCAATTAGGGAGGGCTTCTTTAGACGAAAGCAGATCTGACAAGTCTGGGTCTGTAATTCATGTTCTGCCTGACGACGTATCGAATCATGCATGCTAGGATGTGCTATGTTACAGGTTGGGGGGTAGAAATGATGTAGTTCCAGCTTCCACTCATTTCATCCAGCTTCGTGTTCAACTGCAAATCTACGCTTGGACCAAGTTCATCAATCTTTCGACAGAGCTGAGCCGTTCCTGAAATCCGGGCTCTGCTCTGAGCCGAGAGGTCCAGGTTTCAGCCACGTGATTTTTGACTCGGTCAATCCCAGACGTCCCAGCGAACACACCTGGGACCAGCGTGCTCCATCAATACCAGGGTACCGATCCCAGCCTGGAGCTTGGGTTTTATTTCTCCATTCAGGAAAAGATGAAGTGAAAATTAAGTTATGAACTTATTTTTGCTGCGATGCCCAGGGAAAAACACGGCCAGGCCATTAGTATACTGAGAGCGCTGCATGTCGAGGGGATCAGGGCTGCCTCCTCCTACTTCCCTCTGTCTGCTCTCCTCTCCCCTCTGCGCCCATCTCTTCGTTAGCCCCCGCCATCCCGGCGGCTGCGCCAGAGACGGGCAGGGCCAAACACCCGGCTGGCCCCAGGAGTCAGGACCGGGGTGCAGGGGATCTCCCCGGGATTTTGGCAAATATATCGATATATAATACGTATTTCTTTATTGTTCTTGTTGTTGTTGCAAAACCCGAGTCCTTCTCACCCGAGGGCTCCCCTCCCGATTCCTTTTGAACCGAGACCAATCCGGCTGCAACCTGGAGGCCGGGCCGTGCTCCAACCGGGGGCTCGAGGGGCTAGTTTTTATTAAAATAACTTTTTTTTGCCAAAAAAAAAAAAAAAAAGTTATTTGCAAACTCGTTTTGGGTTGCAAACGCTGAGTCAGCCTCACCCAAGAGAC
>NW_017728949.1:53739075-53746764 GCF_001723895.1 Crocodylus porosus | reverse complement strand
GGCGGCGATGGCGCGCGGCGGCAGCAAGGTATCGGGTCCGCCGCGGTCCCACAAGCCCCCGCGCCGGGGGGGTGCCCACCCGCCGTGTTCACGGGGGCCGCTCCGGATTCACCCGGGGTGTGTGCTTAGGTGCATCCGGATTAAGGCCCCCTCGGAGCTCTGTGTGTAAACGGGTCTCGGCCGGGGGCAGCCCGTTCCGGATTAACTCTGTGTGTGTTCAGCGGGTCTCGGTGTGGTCAGTTGGTTAACCTGGATTATAGCCCCCTTGGAGGTTTGTGTGTGAACCAGTCACAGCCTGGACTAGTCCACTCCGGATTAACCCTGTGTGTGTGTTGAGTTGCTGCTGTGGCTAATCCGGATTAGTGCCCCCTTGGAGCCTCATGTGTAAACAGCCATGCGGCCCATTCTAGATTAACCCTGTGTGTGTTCAGTGAGTCTCGGCCTGGGGCAGCCCACTCCAGATTAACTCCGCATGAGTTCAGTTGCTGCTTTGGCTAATCTGGATTAGCACCCTCTTGGAGGCCCGTGTGTGAACCATTCACAGCCTGAACTAACCCGCTCCGGATCAACCCCATCTGCGTTCAGTTGCTGCTTTGGCTAATACGCATCAGCGCTCCCTCGGAGCCCCAAACGTGAACGGGTCTCGCTCCAGATTAAATGGGGGCATGAGTTCATTTGCCGCTTTGGCTGATCTGGATTAACACCCCTGCGGAGCCTCGCGTGTGAACCGGTCACGACCCGGCCTAGCCCGCTCCAGATTAAACCGGTGTGCGTTCAGTTGCTGCTTGGGCTCGTCGAGATTAGCACCCCCTCGGAGACTTGTGTGTGAACAGGTGATGCCCCGGGCTCACCCGCTCCGGATTAGCGCAGCACGCGTGTCCAGCCACCAGTCCCTTTAAGCGCGCCAGGACCTGCCTAAAGACTTTTGTTTGCAGCTCTCTAGTCGGTCTCAGAAACGACACCGCTGAGCCCCGAGCAAGGTGGTTCGACATTAACTCGGTGCGTCTACACGAGCGACGCTTGCGCCTTTGATCGCACTGCAGACAAACTCGGAAGAGGTGTTTTATCGGCCGGAATATGGGGTCCATTGTGTTTTCTCCAACACCGTCGAAAACGGGGTCGATTGGTTTTGGTCGCTGGTCTCATTACTGGCATTGGGCTGTTTTCTTGAACTGAATGATTTGAAAACACCTGTTTTTAACAGATCATCCTTGAAATAGAATAACTAGACTTTTTGAAGACATTTCCTTGGAAAAGAGAAACAAAAGGAAAGGGGTGGGGGCCTTTGGGCAGCGTTTACAAGGGGATGCGATGTTCCTTTCTGGCCTATCCAGAACAGTTAGGGCTGCACTTCGTGGCATTTCTCTGTAGGTACCATTTTAAGTTTGCTTTGTTGCTGCTGCTTCTGATAAGCACGCTCTACATCACAAGGGCCCAGGAGCAAAACGTGTGGGGGAGGCTGCCCTGCAGAACGGTGCTTGAGAGTAGTGTCATCACATGAAACGATGAGCGCAACCGACTGCATGGGCGCTTTCAGATGCACTCGAGACACGAACGAACGTACAAATAAGCAGGCCCGGTCCTCTTGACTCGCTCATTTGCAGTAGGGGTGTCAGACTCATCCTGCGGGCTTGAGGAGAAGCATGGAGCCGATCCACGGACTGGAGGAGCAGCGCAAGGCCGGTCCACGTGCCAGATCGGCTCCCGCACGCAGGAGCACCACACGCCAAGAATGCCAAACTGGGCCCACGTGCAACATGTGCTAGATCTGTCCCTGCGTGCATGCAGTGTGTGGTGTGCAGTCCAGGTCTGTACACTGCATGCAGCGTGCACTGGATCTGGCCCTGTGTACCACATGCAGCACATGCCGGATCCGCTGCTGCATGCAGCACGCGTGACACAGGAATGTGCAGGGCACATGCTGTATCCAGCCTGTGCACTGCACGTGTCGTGTGGGGCTAGTCCAGCATGTGCCATGTGTGGCATGCGGGCCAGACTGATATTCCTTATTTCCAGGGAATTTAAATGTTACTTGTAGTACTAGCAGGGACAAAATGCTCAGACAGAAGTGTGATTTTACCAGGGTCCCTTTTCATAAGAAGTAGATAGAAAAAGACAAGTTTTCTCCTTGTGTGCCAGTGTCTTGGAAGATGAAGATAAAAAAGTTGAACTTGGTGAACATATAGTAAAACTTGATCGCAAGAGAGTTTGACAGCATTGGATTTGATGCACCGTCTTTCTGCCTAGAAACGTTGAAAAGGGGAATTGATTTCCATTACAGTCATAATGCCTCAGGAGTTACTTTACCCCAGGAAAGAGAGATCCAGTCATTGACCAGGAGATTGACAAAGAAACCGAAACAAAATCATTTACCTGCATATTTTTGCACTCAGCTTATTTTTGCACCTGCACGGGAGAACAACCGAACGTGCAGTATGTGGCACCACAGGCGTGTCTGCAGCACCACATACCGCACGGCCGTGCTCCTCTGGCTGTGGCCTAGAAGGTCAAGTGCGGTACTTTTTTGCCATCGATGCTCTCTCTATAAATTTAATCTTATGCAGCTCTTTATAGTCTTTAATTATTTTCTGTGCTCCTGTTGGCTACCACAATTCAGTGCAACCTAAAATAGTGTTGCAATAGCAACATCAGTGAAGTAGTTCTTTGTCCTGTGAGTTGAGGATCTTTAAAGCAGGCATATTCAGCTCAGCCTGCGGGCGAAATCCAGCCTGCGGAGCCACGGCATCTGGCCTGCAGGGACTCCCATGGGTTGGAAATTTGGTGGCAATTAGTACTGCCACCCCTGCTCACTGCCAAATTTGCAAGCCCAGTACAGCTGGGTTGGGGCCGGGCCATGCCCCTTTCCACACCTCATGGCCAGGCTGAGGCCAAGCCATGCCTCCTTGCCTCCAGCTGGCTGGGTTGGGGCTGGGCTGTGTGCCCACCCCCTGCATGGCTGGATCAGGGCCAGGCTTCCCCAGCCCCCTCCATGCTTATCCAGCCCCCGGACAGACTGGGCACTGTGCGTCCAGCCCACCGGTTCTAAAGCATAAGTTAGCTTTGACCACATCCTTAGAGACAGGCATGCAAACTGAAGTAGGTAAAGCGACTTCTTCCTTTAACAGGGCAGAGAATACAACCCAAGCCTTGAATCCCTGTCCACTGCTTTCACACCCGTGTCGTTCATGCAGCTCCACTGTGTGGTCACTTGGATGCATCTCGCATCGTAAAACAGGCTGGCTTATACTAGAAAAAAGTTCTCTTGACCCATAGCCCAGACACAACCAGATTTGTTCCGGCAACGTTAAGGATTTCCTGCCTACTGGATGAGGTGTTGAGCTCTTGAAATCCCATGCTTCAGCCTGTGCCAGCAAATGAAAAGTGGTCCTTGTTCAGTTTCTATCTCGGGGCATAACAAGTGGATGATTTGTCCTGTGCTGAACTCCTCTTCCGACTTCATTCAGGCAGCTAACACAATGATTTAGGCTGATCAGGGAAAATGGAGGCTACGAGGAACTTAACAAAAGTAGAATGGGGAACACGTCGCACGGTGAAATTCAACATTAATAGAGTATCATAGTAGAAAGCAGAAGAGATCATTTGGTCTGTTCGTGTGCATTGCTGTGGCATAGACTAAGTCAGCCGCATCTCCACTTAGGAAAGAGACCTGTGCTCTGTCTATACTATGCTGCATCTGAGGCTGGAGCATCTGGTAGGAGACCGCACACCCGGCTCTGCTCCGTGGCCCCCCGGTAGCAGCTGTGCTGGCAGGGGGAAGCTCAAATGGATGTCGGCAGTCAGCTGAAGGCACTGCGGTGTCTTCACATGCCTGCAGCTGGCTACAGGGCAGCAGCAGAAACTTGACTTCTTTTGGGAGAGGTGGAGCGACTCTGCAGGTGCTGCTCTCACACAGGGACTTTGAGCGTGCACCCACTCAAACCTCTGTAGTGTAGGTCAGGCCCCTAGCATTAGGAAGAATATCTTGGTCCAAAGCATTGCATGTCATGCATTGCTAAGGTCACTGGGATTTGGTCCCTTAAGTTACTCGAGCACTTTTGAAAACGGGGCTTAGATCTTAAAAACCTTAACCAGGGTTTTTACAATCAGAAGGGGTGATAAATTGATGCTTCACTGCAAAAGCCATCTGCTAACGGACAGGGATAGGAAGAAACTTCCCCTGAGAGCAGATTATTCTGTTATTGACTGGTTGCACCTTCCCCTGAACATCTGCACTAGCCAGTCTCTGAGACAGGAGACTGATCTAGGTAGAGCACGGTCCCAGCCAGTTTAGGAAGGCCAGGAAAGACTGTCCTGGATATATTCCTGCTTCCATTCAGGAAGAGCACACACCAACTGCAGGTGCTTCCTCAGCCTGACAAAGGGTATTTATACCCGAAAGCTTGCAAAGAAAATTTTTTCCAACTATTCGATTTGGTTTAACAAAAGAGATTAGATTTACCTAAAGAACCTTGTTTGTCTGTGTCCTTGGACCAACACAGCTACAGCCTACACCCCTGTCCTGTATATATGCATTTCATATTAGAAGTCAGATGAATGGGTAATACAGGGAATTATGGGGAATAATAACATGGAGGGTTAAAATGTAAGTTTTAGGTTGCTCAGGGGATGAATACACTTTTTAAATGATTTCACCTAGATTAGCCCCAATATTTACTAATTCAGCTTGCTGTTTTTCTTCCAGGCAGCCATAGTGCTATGTCTGGATGTAGGCTTTTCAATGAGCAATTCTGCCCCTGGAGAGGAGTCTCCGTTTGAACAAGCCAAGAAGGTTATGATGAAATTCGTTCAGCGCCAGGTACTTGTGATTTCATTTTACATGTGTTACGCTTAGACGTGGCACCTGAGAGTGTGAATCTGTGAAGGGAACAGTGAGGCCAAGGCCTACCAGACACTCTTCTTTATTCCTTGGTTACTAAGCAAATGGAAAATAATTACAAGTATTCTCCTTTACTGTTGCATGTGAGTACTACCCTTTCCCTTGGCAGCAATTACACAAGAACAAACTCAAAATATGCAAACTAAGACAAGTGACCTTTTTTGACATGAGACACCCTTTGATGACAGGGGACACTTCCATTTTAGGCTGGAAGAGGTGTTTCTGCAAAGAATTGCTCTCTCAGCTTACAGTGCTGAAGTAATGCGAAGATTTAGTATCTTATGGGATCACACTGTGAAATGCAGCATCCCATTTTACTCATTTTACCCCAGATACCAGCTAGTGGTCCCACTGCAGCCTGCTGGCTGATTTTAAATCTAAATTAGAGAGCCACATATGTGATTACAGCTGGAAGAGTTGTATATATGGTATCACTGCAAATTGAGCTTGCTCTAACTGATGCTCAGCTGCAAAATTTGTATAGCTTGCTGTCTATTAACTATATGTATCTACAAAGCTATGTATATTTTTATATCTTTTTTGGACCTCCTCCATCTCCAGGTGTTCGCCGAGAGCAAAGAGGAAGTCTCTGTGGTTTTGTTTGGTACAGATGGTACCAAGAATAACCTTGCCGGTGGGGATCAGTATCGGAACATCACTGTGCAGAGACACCTGATGCTCCCGGATATTGATTTGCTGGAGGACATAGAAAAAAAGATTCAACCGGGCTCTCAACAAGCTGACTGTATCCTTTCTGGCTGCAGACAATTTCTAACCAGATAAAATTGCATGGGGGACTGGGGGTGCATGTTGTGCAACTGGCCTAGACCTGCTGTTCAAGACATTAAGCTTGTCTAGTTTTGCTGATTTACAAGTTGAAAGTTTGCACAAGGGCCAGATTCCCCCATGAACCGCATTTTAGATTACTTTATGTAGCAGTGGGTTTTCATAGCAGCAGTGTGTTGGTCCCAGTGAATTGTCGCTAATAGAAAGTTTAGAGTTAATTAAGTGTTGACCACATATCTATATGTTTTCTTTTCCCCTCTTACAGAAGAGAGATACCTTAGGTATCAAATATACTGTCTTTTTAAAGAGATGTTACAAAACCTAATATACCGTTTTTTTTTATCACGTTAAAACTCTTCAAAAACTTCTCCACAACCAGAAGAGCTAGAAATCAAACACAGAAGCAGCTGTGAGGACGTATCAAATAGACCGTTCTTGATTTCTCTCTGAGATGCTTCTTTTGTGAAAAGTTCCCGTTCGGTTCAGTCAGCAGAGCTGCTGTTGGTGACATAAATAAGGAGTTTTTAAAGCCGGATGCCTGCATCTGTTCTTTTAGAGTTTCATTTAAAAGCTCTTTCAGTTTCTCCTCACCCAAAAGAGAGTTTTTTTGTTTTTTTTTAACTAAAGTCAGGTTAGCAGAACAGTTGGAGGAGCCTGCAGCCGGTCAGTTGTGTGTTATCCCAAGTTGGGCATATTCTCCATTTCTTGGGGGTGTAGTGATAAGAATAAGTCCTCAGTGAAAATTTCTTTGTGAAAGCAATTGTGAAGAGGATGTCAGAGACACATTTTCAGGGGGAACCTGCATGAAGAATGTCATTCATTGAAGCTGCATGCAGTTTTTGTTCCTGGATGTCAAACATAAAGAGGTTACATTAATATGGTATTGGCTATAAATATGCTTTATTGGGCCTGATCCTACCCCTGTTTGAATTTTTTTTATCGACAGTCGCATAATTGGGTCCTTGAAACAGTCTTTTCACTTAAAGTGGTAAGGCAGAAGCTGGTATTAACAGGAGCCTCTCCACAGGGAGGACATTGGGAAATTAAAATATGTGTGATTAAAAATAACTTGTCAGCATAAATGGTGTTTGAGTTGCTAAAATTAAGAGCTATAACATGGGAAAGACAGAGCATTTATAGCAGTCTTATTCTAAGCATGTTTTTTCTTTAACGCACTTAGTCTTGGATGCGCTTGTGGTGTGCATGGACTTGCTGCAGAACGAAACAGTGTAAGTACTGTAGCCTAGGACCATTTATAGAAGAGGTCTGGTGGGATCTTCAAAGCTGACCTGACTTCTCTTTAATACAGCAAGACTGTGTGAATAGAGAAAATGCTGCTTTTTAAAAAAAAAACATACCATGATAATAAGTTTCCAGAAGAGCTTACAGGTGAATCCCTGCCTCTCAGAGAATTAAAGAAAACCCGAGTGTATCAGCTGAGGAGTTGTGAACAGAGGGATGTGTTCATGGGATTGTGCTAGGCACAGATAAAACTTCATCTGGAAAACTGTGTGCAATGCTGGTCACCAGGGTTCATAATAAATTAATACATATTTGAAGAGGTGGAAAAAGGGTTAGCTAAGATGATGAGTAGGTGGGAACTAGAAGAGCTTGCTCTGTGCAGCCTAGCAGAGCAAAGCCTGAGAGAGGGATGTGATTGTGCCTGTGCAAACATTGGAGTAAACAGCTTGCAAGGATAAAAACTACTTGAGCTAAAGGGCAATGTTGGCACTAAACCAAATGGGTATATATTGGTCATGAATCGATTTAAGCTGGAAAGTGAAAGATGATTTCTGCGCAGCAGAGCACTGAGGTTACAGGCAGAAAAATGGAGGCAAAAAAACAAATGTAGGGGTAGCAGTGGATATAATCTTCCTGGACTTCCGGAAGGCTTTTGACACTGTCTCTCACCCTGTTCTCATTAAGAAACTGGGGGGCTGTGGTGTAGACACCCACACAGTCAAATGGGTCGCCAGCTGGCTGGTGGGCTGCACCCAGAGGGTGGT
>NW_017728949.1:53718917-53738415 GCF_001723895.1 Crocodylus porosus | reverse complement strand
CCCAGTACTCTTTCCTACCATGGCAGGGGGTCGGACTAGATGATCTGCTCAGGTCCCTTCCGACCCTAGAAACTATGAAACTATGAAAGAAAGCCCTACTTAGTTTTTAGATGAAGTTTGATCTGTTTATGGGGTTGTCAGTAGCAGAAAAGGCCTGGACTTAATGACGGAAGAGATCCTTTCCAGATCTGTGTTCCTATGAACAGAAGAGCCTGTCTGCATGGAAAATCATATCAGTATAAACTAGGAAGGGCCTGGGCAAACAGACAAGTTACCCTGAGGTAAAGGGCTTTCCAGCACATCAGCTGCTCTAAGTTAATTGCCCATGTGTGTGCTATTACCCCTGGTAAGTGACAGCTATCACACGCAGTTTAGCCCTCAGTAAAAGGGGTAAGCCACTGCAGGTCTGCTTTCACATACTGTGGGATAGGAGCATATGTGTGAGCAGTTTCCACAAAACGTGCGACACTCGGTAAAGCCCCAGCACCTGTACTTGGCAACTCAAGTTTGTTTGAGCCAGGGGTGGGCGATTATTTGGGCCTGTGGGCCACATAGGGAGTTTTGGTGAGGTGTGGTGATCCAGGTGAGTACCCACCCCTGTGCAACAACTCACCAAAACTCCCTATGTGGGATGGGGCCTCAGGAGGCTTGCCGTTCAGGACCGGGAGGGGTGGGCAAGGCTGGGATCCCAGGGCCGGGTTGCGGGGCAGTGAGAACGTGGGTTCAAGCCCAGGGCGGAGCTGTGTTCTGCCCACAAGTCCCTGTGACGGGCACAAGTTCTGCGAGCAGGGACATGCAGGGAGCAGATCATGGTTTTCCCCGGCCCGGCTCTGTGCTGTCACTCCCCAAGATCTGGGGTCCCAGGAGACTGGCTGGGTGCTGCGTGGGCTGGGCGCTCTGCTCACGTCCGCCTGGCAGAGCCCCGGTTCTGGGAGCAAGGATGTGTGCTGAGTGCATCGTGGCTGTGCCCCAGACCTCCCCAAGATCCTTGGGTCTCCCCAGCCCCAGCCGCCCATCCTGCCCTCGAGCACCACTTCTGGCCAGCCTGCAGCCCCGTCCTAGCTGCCCAGCCAAGCGCCCTGCCTGTGTGGGTCTTACCCCTGGCTGTGGGTGCAGGGCAGACAGGCCAGGATGCCTGGGCAGCAGGGCTGGGTTTGGCGGCAGCCAGAAGGAGCCGCTGCCAGGAAGGTGAGTGTGACAGCTGCGCCGCTCCAGAGCCATTGCATGCCTGAGCACACACCATGGCTTGGATTGCTCCGTGCCTGGGCCAGGCAGGGCTAAGGGACCCACCATGGGCCAGGTAAAATGTCTCCGTTGGCCAGATCTGGCCCATGGGCCTTATTTTACTCACCCCTGCGTTAAACCAATAGAGTTATGCCAGTATAAGTCTGTACACAAATGCTCTAGTACAGTGATTCTCAGCTGGGTGCTGGTACATGCTGGGGTGCCTTAACACTTTCCAAGGGGGCCATGGGTTGCCACATGGTGTTAGAGCTCTTCGATGTGTAGATGCGATTCACAAGATGAACCCAGAGCATATCAAGAAAGCAATCTAATGGTAAAAACATTGTGACCGGTCGTGGCCTTTCTGAGATCTTTGTAGCTGAAAAAAACTGCTGATTTATTTTTCTATAGTGAAAAAAGAAGTGAAAGCTAAATGCTGGCATATTTGTAGGGGTGCCTTAAATCTAACGAGGGGTGCCTTGAGTCTAAAAAGGCTGAGAACCACTCCTGTAGTATGAGGGGAGAGCTACACTTCAGTGTTTGTTGTTTTGGAAAGCATTTAAATAAAGAAGAAAGGTCATTTGTCTTGGTTTGCATATTTTGGGTTTGTTCTTGTGTAATTGCTGTTCTTACAGTTTGGGTGGAAGTGGTAACGTTTCCAGCTGCTGACTTTACAGAGTCCCCTTCGGGGCTGTATGCTGGGGCTTGATTGCAGTATGTTCCTGGGGGAGCTCCTTGCAGCCAGCCCCCCAGGGATGAAATTTGTGCATTTAATTGGAGCGTTCTAGCTAATCTTCACTTTCAGGAATCACAGAAAAGTCAGGCTGGAAGGGACCTCAGGAGCTCACATGTAGTCCACCCCCCTTCCTAAGGCAGGATCATCCTTATCTAAACCATCCCATACAAGAGCTTGTCTACCTTATTCCTAAAACTATATAAGAAAACCTGAGCCTTACTATGAAAGTAGCATGTGTAGCCCTGCTTACACAATTAAAAGGCTACCTTATTCAGCCAGATTATTTTAAGGGGAATGGAAAGTCCCCCCAGTACCTACCTAGGTATAGTCCAACATCAGTTTGTTCCTGAAGTGCAAGCAGCCAGGGCCTTTACTAAATGCTGAGTACCAGATTTTCACTGGTGTGAACTGAGATCCTTGCATTTACTCCAATATAGCTAAGGCAGCTCAGGATCAGCACCTCAGTTCATTTGGGGGAAAATGTCAGGAAAAGGGCACAGCAGCACAAACAATAGTAAAGAGGAAGCCGTATTGATTGGATATATTCTTATACTTAAGGGCGGCAAATCTTGTTTGCGGTGGGGATTTTGGTTACCAAGCATTGGCTCCACTCTAAAGTTTATTAGGGATACCTTTTACAGCTTTGCAAATAAGGGCTCAGAAGATGATCCAACAGGATATTTTATCTCTGGAAATCTTTTGTTTGTGTTTTCTCAGAGGAAAGAAATACTACAAACAGCACATTGAGGTGTTTACAGACCTCAGCAGTCCCTTCAGTGAGGATCTTCTTGAGATTATCATTGCCAACTTGAAGAAAACAGGAATCTCACTACAGTTCTTGTAAGTATGGAAATCGCCCCGCATTGTCTTTGCCTTACTGCCACCTTATATGACATGCTCCTTTGGCACGTGCTGCTCGTGCAGGTGCAGAGCATATGTACCTAACAAAAGGCAACCGCTGGATACGGCCACGGAGCACAAGGAAGCGACAAGATCATATTGGTTAGCATGACGAGCAGCAGTCTGTACACACCAGCGGCCTCATCCTTGGTATGGGTTTTTGGTATGCTTTGTGGAAAGAGAGGGTTTGGAGGAGGACAAGGAGGTAGCTTTGCACATGTGAATTTTCACAAGGAGTACTGGGGTGAAAATAAGCCATGAAAAATGTAGCTGGAATACCCAGAAACATTCGAGAAGGCTGTGATCTTTTCAGGTGTGGAACAGTGTTGAAAAGTCATTGCTTGAGTCATTTGTAACTGGGCTAGACAAAACAGTAGAGCGTATACAGGGAGATGACCTAATAGGCCTTTTTCTTCTATGGCCATTCAGTACTTAATAAACCTAACGGCACAGTTTGTGGAAGAGCAAAAATCATTTTGTCTGGAGGCCCTCGTTAAACTCTAACGCAGACTCATAGCATGCAAGAGAAATGTTAACTTTATTCATAAATTCACCAGATATTGCAGGCGATTAAAATCCTACTCAGAACAACAGTTACTGCAGGAATGAGTAATAGCAGCATCGTGAGCAGGAGTCTGGGAGGGTCGCTTTTGTTGGGGCTTCAAAGTGACATTTGAAATAGCATTAGACAGAAGCTAGATGGCAGGAATCATTCCAGATGCAATTTCCATCTTTCTTTTTTTTAATCATGCAGCTGGTTGAGTTTTTTTTTAGTTAATGAGCAAAACAAATTTACAGCTTCTAATTGTATTCATAGCTTGCCATTTCCAGTGGTGACGGATGAGGATGAAAGTGGGGCTATGGGTGACAGCCCACGTTCTGATACGCGCAGAAGCTCTTTTCCAAGAAAAGGATTAACTGAGCAGCAGAAAGCAGGTATCCGTGTGGTGCAGAAATTGATGTTTGCTTTGGAGGAAGAAGGAGGCCTGGATGAAATTTACACTTTCAGGTAATCTGGAATACTCCCTTTTCAGGGCCTGGGAGGTACATTTCTGATTGCATCCTAAAGCCGGTTTCAGTGGATGCAGCACTATTTTCCAGTTGGCAAATCCCCCCTCCCTCCCCAGACATTTGTGTAACTTGTTGCACATTCAGCCCCGTTCAAGCAGCTTTTTCAGCCAGCTCTCCAGCGGCTTTAGTGCAAAAAACAAGCAACAGAATTATAAGCTTCAATAGGAAATGAATTTTCCTTTATAAATATCACCATTTTCCCTTCACCTTTTGTTCTGCACCATGTTTTAAGAGAGGCATTTCTGTAAATGAGACTTCAAAATCATAGTGGATATGTGATATTTAAAAGACTGAGAATATATGCGCAGTGCATACAAAACATTTGCAGGTAATGGTAGTCCTGGCTCCCTGTTCTCACATTGGTTGCAGATCAGCTAGCGATCAAGCTCCCACAGACAGATTGTGACTGATTTTGCTTCTTGAAGCCCATGTTTTAATAGCGAACTACTGTGCCATTGTTTTTAACAATAGCCTGTCTTAGTAGTATTCCTAATGCAAGGATTGAAAGATTGCTCTGCATTTGGTGTCTCCACAGTGAAGCAATAAAAATGTATGCATGTCTTTGATACATTACTGCTAATGATATATCTGAGGTGCTTTTCCCACAGGTGCTTTAAACCTGGAGCAAACTGCCTGTAGTATTCACTCCCAAGGAAACTGTACCTTATAAAAAGTCCTAATCTTAATAACATATGGATCACTCTCTCATGCAGCCTGTAGTTTCATTACTGTAATTATGGTGTGTAAAATCTTAAGAAAGACATTTTCAGTGAGCTTAGTGCATCATAACTGGAATGCCAAATGTCCTATTTTAGTTGCAGTGTGCGTGGTAGCAGTGATGGAGTTGGTAGCTTGAGCTTTATATGCAGTTATTCATCTCTCTTTGGTGGGTCGGTCTTCCTCTCACCCTGCTCAGCCCATCGGTTGATAGTATCTGGCTGCAGTGACTGTCTAGAGGCTCGGACACTGCTCCACAAGGCCAAATGGAAAACAGGATCTTTCTGAGCATGGTTTTATTTTAACACAGGGGTGTCAAGCTCTGCAGGCCAGACCACAACTGTCCCTACTGTGTAGTGCCTGCAGCCCCGGGTCCAGCCCATGCACCACATGCAGCGTATGTCAACTTCCTGGATGGACATGGCGCAAGCTGTCCGCAGCACATGGGCTGGACCTTGTACTGCAGGCGGCACAGGGAGCCGGTTCAGAATAGGTGCAAGCTCCATGCGGTGTCCTGCCAGGCAGGCCCTGTGCACTAGCTCTGGCATGTCCCAGTCTGGACCACCCCCAGGGCCAGCATATAGAGCAGGTCCAGTGGGCTGCCACATGCAGCACGTGCCATGGACTGCCCCCGATGCTGCCTGCAGTCCAGCCCCGCATGCCAAGGGCAGCATGCACTGGCCCCTGGGCTCACTGTGCACATGGACGCTGAGGCCATCATGGGGTGCACACTTCCTAGGGCACGTGGACTGGATCCGGTGCTGCGTGCGGCACTGGCCATCTGGGACGCAGGCAGCATGCTGTGCCTCGGAGTGACCCCTGTGCTGCTTGCAGTGCATGGGGCCAGTTCGGTGACCCATGGGCCAGACCACACGGCTCTATGGACCTGGTCCGGCCCATGGGCCATATGTTTGACGTCCTGCTTTAAGACAGTTCAAATGCATGAAGCTGCCTGCTTGTATTGAACCTTTCTTTATATATTCTCTCCCTATCATTGTCTGTAAATACAGGGCAGCCCTGTTTGCTGTAGTTAGAGGGTAGATCTGAAATCTTTGGTTCAGTGCAGATTTGGCTAACAAATTAAAGCTGTAATGCAGTGTAAATTGTTTAAGAGCCACACATGAGGCTTTAGATTGGTTTAAATTATTTTCCAGCTTTAAGAAGGCAGGCTTGCAAATCTGTTGTGAAAATGTGCCAACCCAGATACAAAGCATACTTTCCTCTTTTTACTGTGCTGCTGATAAAATATTCTAATTCTCCATGAAACTCAATTAGTCACCCCAGCTAGTGAGCAAATAACATTTTATAATTTTGTTTTAGGGATCAATATTAAATTAAATGGGGAAAAAAGCCAAATAGACACAGTGAGGAGGTTTAAAATCTGGATTTAGGATAAGAGGCACTTAAGCTTGCATATAAATAAGGCAGTATATTTTAGTATATACATGTTCAGTTATGGGCATATGCATATTATAGCATTCAGATAATTATTAGCTTACCAGTGTTGCTAAATTTATAAGCACAAGGTATGCTAATGAACTTGGCCTTCATTGACAGGGTCCTGTTGGGTAGGTAAGTTATTTTTCTTCAAAAAGATGTAGGAAATTAAAGCTAAAGAACACAGGTAATGCGAAATGAAGGTAGAATGAATTCCACCTTAAGCAGTGAGAAGTCAAGAAATATGAAAGCTGACTTTAGATGCAGAACTTTAACTCTGCCCCTTGAGGGCTTACGGTGATATAATGATATAGTCAGGTTCTTAAAGAAACCTGCAATTTTGCATTAAATGCTATTTCTGTCTCCTTTTCTTGTGCAATAACGTGTCTGGGTCTTCGCAGCCAGAAAGTTTATGGAGTTTCCCCCCTCCAAAGAGAGAGATGATACTTGTTATTTATCCACTGCAACGTCCTGATGGAGACGAGGTCTAGATAGTTTTTCCCGTGGTATAGCTGTGTGAGGTAGACACTATAACCTTCATCCCTATTTGACTCTGCCTCATTACACTGCTCGCATTTGATCTCTACCAGGATTTTACAGCAAGAAAGCTAATGCACATGAGAGACCCGGCTGTACAAACATCCTTTCTGATCACATACAGGCTAGAGGATCATAAACATTCTCTCAGTTGAGTGTCTTCAACCTTACATTTCTAAAGGTTTTTAAAAAATTTTGGGTACTTGTTTATATATATTCTATGATATATTCATATTTTTTTCATTTTAATATATATTCCTTTCAAGTTATCTTTTGCTTCATGAAAAAATCTGATGTGCTGTTTGCGTTGGATGTATTCAGAGTAGCTGCTTTTCTCCTAACTGCTTTACGAAAATAATGGGTGTTCATTAGTACCTAATTAAAAATGTGAAGAGTGTTAATTACCAAACAAACAAAATAATGCTAATTGAAGCAGGAATCTATTTTTCCACCTCCAGTCCAGAAAAGCATCTCACCACTGAGAGGTGCCTTTTCGCATTCGGGCTGTTCAGCTAGCTAAGTGACTTAATTGGATAAATGTAGCTCATTGCAAAATGCTTCATAAGTGGCCGTGTAATTTCTCGCTCCCCACAAGCACCATCTTTAAGCCTAATGTCCTCGGATCATAGACATTTGAAATGGAAAAGACCTATTAGGTCACATCTCCTCCATTCTCTGCACCTTTTCTATTGAGGTTAGCAGCTGGATTATTGTATATCATTTTTTTTGTAGCGCGCTGAGAAACTGAGACCAAAACAGTTGGGCTTCATCACCTCCCTGGAGAGACTCCATCTTCTGGAGTGTTTTGCTGCAGTTCATCAAAGAGTTCATCTCTGTTTTCTTGATTCTTTAATTTAGAGACAGCCTGGAGCGTCTTTCAATGTTTAAGAAAATTGAAAGAAGACCTATGGCTTGGCCCTGCCAGCTCACTATAGGTTCTAATCTGTCCATAAGGATTGTGGCCTACAAATCAGTAAGTTACTCAAATCACATATTTAAGTGTACCTTGGCAGTAATACAGTCAGATGCACCTACATTTTTTAAAGCAAGCTGAGGAAATTCAGTAGATAAAGCTACATTAAGAAAACACTATGGGGCATATTTTGCGTCAGTACATGTAAAGTTACGGTTCCCACAGCAACTATAACTTCACCATATTATACACATATGTTAAAGCGCTAAAGTTAACAACATACGAAAAAAGAAAGTAATTCCTACCCACAATATGACGCTTAATTGTATTAAAGTTTATGAGCCCGATTTAGCACGCCGCGCTCACATAGACCTTTCCAGTTGGCTGTCAGCAAAATGCTCAGAAATTAATGAAGCTGAATGTTTTCCTAAATCCTCAGTATTGTGGGGGAGGAAGTATGTTTTTGAGAGGCGGGAGGAAGTTATAATAGTATCATCGACTTGGAAGTATGCTTCTGAATTTTACCTGTTGTTGCCAGTCACATGTATGGTTATTGTAACTTAAAGGACTATTTGAGTATTTTCCCCCTTTTTTCATTTGGTGAAACTTGGCCGTGTTTTTCTTTTATTGTTTTGGGGGGTCTTGAGTCTAACAAACTTGAGACCCATTGTTGTGTGGTCCCAGTCTGCCTTACCTTCTCCCTGACTTTAGACTGGGGCGGGCAATTGTTTCGGGCAGAGGGCCGCTTACTGAGTTTTGGCAAGCCAGCGAGGGCCGCATGACAGGCAGCCAGGGGCAGATATATATTAATTTTCTAAATTTTTTAGGGTCCCTGCAGGCCAGATAGAATGGCCTGGCAGGCTGCATTTTGCCCACCCCTGCTTTAGACTACCATGGCCAGCTCCTACTCTGTCCTCCGTGCCATCGCTGAGATATATCATTGCCTATCTATTGTTTACAAGGCAGGGAGTTATGGGAGTTGTCTGGTTAGCCAGAAAAACTTGCTTAGTACAAAGCATTTACTCCTATCCTTTATGGGTCTCGTCATATCGTTTGCATCTTGTTTCTGCCTTTTTGAAGACTCATAATAGAATGGGCCATTTTCTGCTGCTCTCAATTAATACAGCAGGTGGGGGGGTATCAGTGACTGGGAAGGTAGGCTGCCTCGGCTTGAAGTGCATCCCTCTTTTAACTTGTGGGTATCCCATTGCCTGAGTGTCAGGGCAAAATGGGGAGTACTTAAATAAAGTTTAATTTGCGATTAAACGGATGACTTCAGGTTCATTTTGTCCCACCACCTTCAAGAGCAACTGAAGCAGTAGAAATTCCCACAGTCATTTGGCCACAGCACAGTTGCTTGTTTCAGGTGTTCAGGATTATTTTACTGGTAAGACTCACCCGGTGCTTGGTTCAGGGAAAAGGTCCTAGGATCTGGTTCTCACGTTGAGGTCAGGGCTCAGTCCCAAATGGATTTAAACGTTCTTTCTTCTTTTTAATATTGGTACAAAGGTCACAGAGGAAAAGGTGAAAAAATCCTGGACAGTTGTGGATGCCAAGACCCTGAAAAAAGATGATATTCAAAGAGAAACTGTTTACTGTTTGAATGATGATGATGAAACAGAAATTCAGAAAGAAGACATTATTCAAGGTATGACTGCTTCTGTATTTATTCTCTGAAGGTATTTAAGCCAAAATGTTAGCACTTGGTTCCAAAGACATCTCCATGCTTTTGAAAATCTCATCCTTAGGTGGCTAAATATTAATTTAGGATGCAGAAGTCTGACTTTGGCCCCAGGCTGTAAACTCTTGTGCACGACTCTTGTGCCGTGCAGGCGTGGAAAACGCCCGTTCATGACACTAGCAGAAATAATGACGCTGGGTGAGAACTAGAAGGCAGCCCAGTCTGTGGTCTGTGCCGACCTTGCTTATGTGTGGTGCTCAGGCTGCCTCTCCGTTTTGTTTCCATCTGTGAAACCAGACCAAAATACAGCTAAAGTTTATCAAATGCTAATGATAATGTGCATTAGCAATGGGAGAGGAGGCAGTCACTGGGACCATGAAAGGAAGGGTTGGTGTCCAGGAGACAACCTGTCGCATGTGCTTCCTACCACGAGAGCGCTTGGAATTAGCTTTAATATTTAGACTCGAAGGAGATTTTCTTTAAAGTGGTAGATGGCAAAATGTTCAAAGTGAATAGATTCTTATTTTGCAACATTCAGTTTCTCCTACAATAGTGATAATTCCTTATATCAATAAAGGAATTTAATATATTGTCTGTTTTTTAAAACAATTGAATTGAAATTGTTTCGGGCTTCTGAGTTTCACTGTAAATGTTTTTGGTTGTACAGTCACATTTTGCTGTTTTCTTAAAATGTTTTATTCCTCTTGTTTGTGTTTGAAAGACTCAGACAAATGTGTAAATTGATTAACTATACAAGGGACACAATATAAATGAATATATAGAAAGTGCTGTCAAATGCAGAAACTAGACTGAAAAAAAGAGCAAAATATCACTTTAATCTTTTTCAGGCTTGGCAATCGATAGCAGGTAAGACTATTCAGACACTAGGTTTATGTGCGCATTGATTTTTGCCTTTGTAAGCAAAAATAATGTTAGGAGAAAGTTAATAAGTAATATTAATTCAGTGTTCCTTTCTCTAGCTTTTATAACTTGTAAAATGTTTTTTCTTACAGAATAGATATGCTCGGTAGCTTTCTCGTTGAATTCATCAGTTAAATTGAATTTGTACTAATGCATCACCCTAAATCCAGAACATTTGGAGAAGTTTTCTAGTTCCTTTTATATGCCTATATGTGTCTCAGATGAATGTGTAATTTTTGTGACTTCAGTGAGAGTATGATTGGGCCTTCAATATTATGGATCTGTCCACATATATTTAGTAGAGAGGAGGTAAATTTGCCTTTGATAGTGCTTTTTCTTAGATGGTGTTTTACATGGATTCAGACTCACTTCCTACTTAAGTGGTGTATCTGGGGGGGTTGGTTCATCATTTTAAAGACAGAATAGATTGTGTTGCTTCTCTAGTCCAGTGATCCTCAAACTTTTCAGACTTAAGGCACTTCTCCACAATTTTTCTGAATTCAGTGGCACCCCATTTCAAAAACTTTTCTTTCTTTCTCTCTTTTTTTTTTTTTTACAACAAAAAATTGATGGAGCCATTCTTCTGTTGCAGAGAACTCAGAAAGACCCAACAGGGCAGAATGGTGTTGACACGGAAGAGTCCATTTGAAATCTCTGAATTTATCTTGTGACTCATGTGTGGGTGTTAATATTGTGTTGCACCCCTCAGGCACCCTTAAAAGGATCTCATGGCAGTGAAATAGCCACTGGTCTCATCTAATCTCCCATGTAACAGTGGGGTTGCATCTCGCAAGCTGGTATCCCATGGTTCACCTCAATATGCTTCTTAGAAAGAGGCTAGGAATTGACGGTGTTTGCAGCAACGAACCCTAATGTAAGGGGATGAAACTCTCATCCCTCTCTCCTCAGCACAGAGCTGCCTGCCTTCTTCCTGAAGTATTTCTGTTCTCCCTTTGCCAAAGTGCTGATCACCCGAGTCTGTGAATGCCCATCAGGTACTTTCTCCAGGCAAAAGTAGTATTAAACACTTGCAATTTATATTTGATTTTGATATCAAAGTGAGCCAGTGGGACCAGAGATCTTCATTGGATGCCCTGGCATTCAGATCCTGTGAAAGAGCTGCTGATTGCTCTCAGAGATTTTTGAGGAGTATTCTGTTTAGAGAACTTGTCTGAAAACAAGTCTTTCATTCTACCTCATTCCTCTGCTCCTGTTTGCACACCCCGCTTGAAGACATCATCTCCAGTTTCTGGCCGCAAAGTCAGCTACACCGCCCCTGCCTGTGACATGCTAGGCAGAACATTATAGTGTCAGGTGCAGAATAAGCATTGAGAGCAGGTGATACACCTGGGAAACAAAATTTCTGATCTCATGCAAATACTCCTACTAATAGAGAGCAAAGGAGGCATATACAGAAATATTCACTAGATCAGTGGTGCTCAACCTGCTGCCTGCAAAGCTCTGTCATCTTGCACAGGCGTCTCCCCCTGGGTCCGGAAATTTGGCAGTGGGGGAGTGGTAGCAGTGTTAATAATTTATTCCAGAGCCCCAGCACTTAATGCTGCCACCACTCCCCTGCCACCCAATTTCCAGGCCCTTAAGGAGCCCCATATTTCCATGTGCCAAATCGTGCCAGTGCGTGGTCACTCCATGGCTGGATGCAGCATGCAGGAGTGGTGTTCAGGGTCACATCATGGCCAGGTCCAGCCTGTGGGGTCATGCTGGATTGCACCTGGATCCAGCTGCCGACCACTCGTTGCACCTGTGCTACTCCTCCATCCCACAGGGCTGCATAGGTTGAGCACCACTGTCCTGCATCAATGGATTGGTCTCTGTGTAGAAGAACTTGGGTTTTTCATGTGGCATCTATCTTTATGGCAGTTTGTTTCCTGGATCTCTTGTGGATTCCTTTCTGTGATTAATCTCCTCTTGATTTGTGTTGCTTGCTTGCTGCTCTGTTTGCGCTTGCAGCCTGCTCCCTGAGTCCTGTTTTATGAGTATAACTCGCTGGGCAGGGTGTTCACTTTTCTTTTTTTGCTATCCTGGTATTTGCTAAGGTAACTACATTATGCAGAGCAGTGCACAAGGAGCGTAACTGCTGTTTATGATCTGCAAAATGTGTCTATGGGGTGTGTGGTTTTTTTTGTTAACAGGAAAAAGTAATTTGATGTAAATTTCCGAGTGCGGTGTACAGAGTATAGCTGTGGGGCGTGCATGCATTGTTAAAATATGCAGAGAGCTAATTGCAGTGTAAGAAATATAGGCCCATATGCTTACCAGATGCTCTTCTCTTGTTCTCCAGGGTTCTGCTATGGGAGTGATATAGTTCCTTTCTCTAAAGTGGATGAAGAGCAAATGAAATACAAAACTGAAGCAAAGTGTTTTTCTGTTTTGGGATTCAGCAGATCGTCTCTGGTGCGGTATTAAGTATCTTCCCCTTTTTGTTTCTGGATACCTATCAAGTATTGACTTCAAGTCAAATTCACTAAGGGACAAAGGTGCTACCAGTGGATGGGTGACCTTTGGAGGGCAGCTGCAGTGAGGTATAGGTATGCGGATTTAATTTGTTTGCTGTGTCCTGTAGAGCTGGGCATTGCATACATCGTTTTGAAGGGCAAAGTTTGTGGGCATGGCTACCAGGGCCATGGTTCTAGGGACCCATTTGTTGCAAATCATTTTTGCTCAGGGACCATGTCCCCACGAGCAGGAACATGCACTTTGTGGCCCCTCAGAGGCTTTTGAGGTGCTGCAAAATGCAGAGGGCACGTGTGAATAGGTTCTCCGTGCTGCATATTTGCAGTGTGGAGGCAAAATTAGATACTGTGAAATCCTGGTATCTAAAATAAGTGCAGAGAAAAACAGTGGGGTGGCACATGTAGCAGCCTGGATCACTGCTGCTGCAGTCCTGGGAAGCCCCCAGGACCCCAGACCCAGGTACTGGCCCCAGCCTTCCCTACCCCACCTGGCACAGTTTGCCATGCGCCAGAGCGTGCGTGCAGGGGCTTTCCCTGCGGACAACTAGCAGTGGCACATATTTGTGCTGGGGAAACGTGCACACACACTCATGGGGATGCCCCCAGGGGTTGCACACACGTTAGAATCCTAATTTTAAGCCAGCGCTGAAGTAGCGGCTTCCCTGCTTCCCCATCCTTCACTGAGGGGAGAAGGTAGAGTCCATCTTCCCCAGTCCCTGCAAAGCTGCCTGCACAATGCACTCCGGACACGTGCAGATCTGAACTCATTTCACCCTCCACTGCTAATACAAGAAACCTGTCAATATTTAAAACCTCTGGGAAACTAATTGTCTTAATTGCAAAGCCCATATGGTTTTATTTTGTGAGCTAGTTTTCCTCTCGTCCTGGGTAAAATATCAGCATTTAAACATAATGATCAGTTCTCAGAATTAGGATCCAGAGTAGGAAGTGGAGGACAAACGGCATCTCTCTTGTTAAAGGAGGTACATATCTTCCTAAAAATCTGCTGTCTATCTGATGTAAATATTGTTGTTCTGTTGGAAGTGGCCTTTTTGGCACACGTTACCATGGTATTTAGAAGCTATATGAGGCTTAAGAAGAGAGATCTAGTATGTCACCAAGAGAAACCAAACACCGGTTGGTTTTTTCCTATCTACACCTTGGCCACGATATGATTGTTGGGGAAGGCCTGGGTGAAGAGATGTCTCGTGGCCCTTTTTGAAAGTGAAATATATGAGGAAAAACACGTGCAGACATGAGCGAGCTGTTCAGTTCGCTTGGAGATTTTAAGTTACCATGCTGGTCTTTTTCCACGGTGCAGCAGAGGGTGGCTGTGGGCATCTGCTCATCCCCTTCAGGCCTTCAGGGCCCAGTTAGTTCACTCCTCTTCTTCACAGTCCTTCGTTGAGATCCTTAGGCTAAATCTTGGTACCAATCTATGGTGCTCCTGGCATGCAGAAGGCAGCCAACTCTTCCTCCCCACCTCACTGAGCTTCCCAGATGTGCCAGTGCCTGGAGAAATTAGGGACCTGAACAAAAAGTAGCAGGGTTATCTATCAGCTATCATCAGGAAAGCCAGAAGTGTTGCTGCTGGGCAGAGGGAAATGCATGGAGGAGCTGACAGAGGTTGTAGCCATCCCTTGGCTGAGGGCATTTGTCCCTGTATTGTGTAGGTGGTGCGCTGCCTCTGGATGCTGCTAGATGTGTGACAGCAGTGAAGCAAAACATCTGTATTAACCAATAGATTTTGTCCTTTTCTGTCTGCTGAGGGCCTATTAAAATAGCCTGTGCCTTAATCGCTCCTTGATTGGATTACTGTAATGTGGTCTGATCATGAGGGCACCCAGCTGGTAAATCGCAGTGATCGATTGGAGATGTGACAGACCAACGAGAAGCTATCACGCTAGCGCTTCACCGAGTACACACATTGAGCTCAGAACTGATACGCAATTCAGGATTTTGGCCCTCATTTTTAGTGTCCTTAATGGGCTGGGACCTGTCCCCCGAACAAGGGCTGGGTTTAGCAAAGGGTCCAACAGGTGTCCGAGTGCAGGGTCTCTGTGCAGCAGTGTAAGGGGAGTTTTTCAGACACATGAAATTAGCCTGTATCTGACTTATGTCTTCAGTACACGGTGTAAGACAGCTTGCCACGCATGCATTTTCCTACCCTGTGGGCAGATCTCTTATTTCCACTGAAAGTCTGACCTTCATAAAAAGAAACCACGAGAGGAAAATAGGTTAGGAGAGTCATCATTCTCTTTGTGATCAACCTTTGTGCTAAGGCACAGTTTTTACCGTTGCCTAGATAGTATAATAGATGCTCAAGCACGCTCAAAGTGGGAAGGCTTTTAACGCACACCAACGTCCCTTAAAGAATCACGAAAAAAATGTTTTTGCATAGGTACAGGGCACAACACCATGGTGGTATTTTTGGCCGCTCCTACTATGTGCTTTATAGGGAGAGCTCATGTTCTGTGACGATAACATGCGCACTGGTCAAACCAACATGCCCAGGATAAAATAAGTCCGTTGCTTATTGTACTACGCTTAGTAGAATAACACAGCTCTATTGAATAGATAAAATGTCAAGAAGCAAAGACTGGGAAATGCAACATTTTGCTCTTTTCCTGATGTTTGCTGCTCAGAGTTATCCTCCTAACATTATCCAAATGTATTTTTATATTGTTTGTAAAAAGAAAACATTCGAGAAAAGATAATTTATTATTAACCACAAAAACTGGAGCAGCTCCAAATACATAATTAAAGAGGGAATAAAACTATCTCATGTTATTTTTCTCAGTATACTGGAGCTGCTTTTTCAGTTACTTGCATCCCTCAGGAAAGAAGATCATAAGGCCATACGTTATATAAAATTTTGATTTTTTTTATTAATAAGCAATACCATGTAGATGAAGAAATCTAACTTGGGAAGACACTGAGGGTGCATTATTAGGCAAATAAAGGAATGTCATGATACATGTATCCAGATATTTATTAGGGGTGCACCGATAAAGAGTTTTTTGGCCAATATCAATGGCTGATTATTAACCAGCTGCATCAGCTGATACCAGTCTGATTGCCTATATGCAGCCGGGTAGCTTGGAGAGCAGCGTCTGGTGGATAAGTCTTCTGGGGCGGGAAAGGCATGGGGAGTGCAGATTGAGGCTCCCACGGTGAGAGAGGGAATGGTGCTGGGGCAGGGACAGGAGCAGGCGCTGCCCTGCTGGGGTAGGGTGGGGCGCGGGTTGGAGCCATGGGCGACTCATCTGGGGGGCACAGGGATTCTGCAGCCATGTTGTCTACAAGTCAGTCGCAGGAATAGATCATTTTACCAAAAAGTAGGGAACCAGTTGTACCAGAGTGGCTTCAGCCTTTCCTGATGTTTCTAACGAAGATTAATAATACATATAGATAACCTGTAGATGTCTTCGTAAAAAGACACGTTCCATGACTCCAATGTTTCATTTATAATTTTCTCATTCATACATATGGAAATAACTGAAATATTTGACAATCCAAGTTTGAGCTCAGATGTGATAAGAAATATGGTGTAGGATGTGAATGCTGAACTTTGTCTCTATCTCAGGATTTGTCAGAACCAGAATGGCCTTCAATGCTATAGTCATTTGGGCATCCTTCTTGGAGATGTAGTGTATGCCAGTGTATGCCACTGTTTATTGCTTATTATGTATATCATTTATTACAATTAAAAATGCAACTAACCTGTTTGGAAATTTGAACTGGTAGATTCGGAGACATCACTATATGGGCAGCCAGGTTCTAAAGGTCTTTGCGGCAAAAGATGATGAGGTGAGATGAATGTTTTATGTTTCACTATAAACTGAAGTTAATGGTAATGAAGGTGACCTCAAAGTTTGAAAGGTCTTTTTTCAACTAATAAACATACTCTTCATAACATAATTTTAAAAAATCCCAACTCCCGCTGATGTCAGTGGAAACTGGATTGAAACCAAAGTGAATAAATAGCCTGCGTATTATCCAAATTTAAAATCTTGTAAAATATTACTTTATCTACTTATAATTAAGAAGGCTGCAAGTAGAATATATTTACTGTGTTTCTAAGTGTGGGCATGAGCCTCTGATTCTTGATTATTGTATCTCATTGATTAGAAAGCTGTCCTTTTTTTTCTTTTAGTGTGAAACGTGGCAGGCTGACGTAAGATTTAGTAGAATTAAAATACAAGCAGATTCAGTTAGATGCATTCCTCAAGGGTGAATGATTGTAAGAAGCAAAAAGCAAAATACCTTCCCATAACCCAAAATAATAATGTTTTAAATAACTTTGTTTCTGATGCACTTTTCTGCAGGTTTTCATATGCTGAACAACTGTCACAAGCAATGTATTAACTAAAATTAGTCTAGTCTCAACAAAATTACCCTGAGATGAGTAAACCAAAGCAATAGAAAACAAGTGACAAAGTGAGGAAGGGGATGGTATTTTAAAATGTTGGATTTAGGAGGGGTAGGGGACAGGCAGAAGAAAGCGCTGCACTGCTGCAGCCGAATTCAATCATTCAGGTGTAAGGTTGGAGCCCTAAACACCAGCTAGCATGTAACTGCCCCGAATTCCCTAGGTGTGGACTCTAGAAAGGGGACTTGATTATAATCAGGGCCTTTACAGGCTAACAAGGCTAATTTCAACAGACTCTACCACAAAAGAGTAAAGGCATAAAGAATGCAAAGCCGGCTCAATACGGTCATGACAGCAGACAGCCATCAGCAGTTGTGCTGCCGTATCCTGAACAAGCTGTGAAGAGTAGATCAGCTCAGTGAAAAGAGAATTACAGTAATCCAGCCTTGAAGTCAAGGGAGCCTGTTGGGAGCATGATTAGGTCATCACCTGATTAACAAGGATATACCCTACATGAATTATATAGGGGAAAGCCCTCCTGAACCAGGTCTGATGTACAGCTTTCCTTGGGGGTAGGGCATGATCTAAATGCACACCAGTCTTGTTAATCTGACTCCAACCTCCAAACAAGTTCCCTCAACATGAGCAGCCATATAAGAGGATGAGTCATCTCATCATGAACGGCTCCAGTCCAACAGTGACACTTTTGCTCTCACAGGATCGAGAACAAAATAGCTCGGATGCGAGAGATCTCTGAAAGGAGCCAGAACTCCCCAGCTTGGTTCAAGCAAGTCCTCTGACTCTGTGTGTGGAGCCCATGCTTTTCTTAATGGTCATTTTATAGTTCTCCCTCTGAGTCAAGGGAACAGGGAAGCTGAAATACCCCTGCCCCTTCTCTACTACAGGTCGAAATAAAATCTGGGTCTGTTCTTAACACGAGGGCATAAACTTCAAAACCAAAGCTGTGAAACATTCCCTGAAGGGCCCATTTTTCCTTCCTTCCTTCCTTCCTGTTACTCCTGTATTTCCTCTAGGCCTCTTCCATTTTTATGTGAAATGGTGATTTTTACAGGAGCTGAAGTCCAGACCAGCTTGGGATGCATCTGTCCCTATGACTTGATTGGAACTGTATTGAGTGCTTTGCTTTTTGGAGGCGGTCAAGTCAAGAAGGTTGACTAAGATTGGAAGTGTCCTAGTCTTCCCCAGCGCTGTTGGATTCAGGAGCTGTATTTGACTGTGCTTTAACAAGGGCTCATCTGACTTCACAGCTCTTTCTTTGCAGGCTGCAGCCGTTGCGTTTTCTGCCCTAGTTCATGCTTTGGAGGAATTGGACATGGTTGCCATTGTGCGTTATGCTTATGATAGAAGATCGAATCCTCAGGTTGGAGTAGCTTTTCCATGTATCAAGGATGCATATGAGGTAATATTTGGTTCTTATATAATACCTGTCTTCAGAGACTCTCCAGCTCCATTCTTTACATATGTCAGTTAATGATTTGGGAGAAATGATGTAGACGTTTGATACAGAGGTGAAAGAAACCACAGTGATTTTTGGGTGGTGCACAAAGACATATCAAATCACAGAGCAAGGAGACAGTAGTCTTTTACTTTCACTCTCTCGTGACACCATTTCTGGACTAGTTCACTCCTTTCTAGACATCCAAGGCCAGGTCTGTGCAGTAAATTTAATATGCTTGACAGTGAACCAGCAAGCACTCTGTGCTGCTTCATCTGAGCCATGTCCTAAACTGCAAGCCCTGTAGGCACGTGCATGGCACCGTGGATGGGCTAAATGCACTGCTGAGTGCTGGTACCAATTAGCATGCCCATGGTGCTGAACAGGAGCAGCTACACCGTAAACTTGAGGGTGTTGCAGCCCTGCATGGTAAGTTCACTGCTCGGACACAGCCTGAATACCAACAGGATATTAAGAAATTGGCAGTTCTGAGCAATCCTGACCTAGGTATTTAGGTGCTAGATAGACAATGATAAGCAGAGCAGAAAGAAACCTTTGCTGATTTCCCTCCCACAAATCTCAGAATTTAAGGGGAAATCGGTGGTGGGGGTGGGGGTGGAATTTTTACACAGATTATTAAAAGTACACTTGGAAAAACCAAGTGGTATGTTCAGATATGTGCCCTTTAATTGTACTGATTTTTAAATGATTTTCATTTCAACTCATTCTGTTCCTTCAAGAAAAGTGTCTTCCCCACCTCCCTGAAATCTGTCTCCTTCACCTGCTCCTCTTCTCCCTTCCCCTGGATCTGTGAATTTTCCCATAATTGGTCCTTCTTGTCCTTTTCCAAACCATGAACCCGTTATAGTTTCATAGTTTCTAGGGTCGGAAGGGACCTGAGCAGATCATCAAGTCTGACCCCCTGCCATGGCAGGAAAGAGTACTGGGGTCAAACGAGCAAGGTATTCATCCAACCTCCTCTTAAACACCCCCAGGGTAGGAGCCAGCACCACTTCTCTTGGAAGCTGGTTCCAGACCCTAGCCGCCCTGACCATGAAG
>NW_017728949.1:53714955-53718457 GCF_001723895.1 Crocodylus porosus | reverse complement strand
CTTGTCTGTGTTGAAACCCATCCTATTCTCGTCCGCCCACCCTTGTAACCTGCCTAGGTCTGATTGTAGCCTGTTGCATCTTTCCAGTGTGCCCACGTCCCCCCACATCTTAGTGTCATCAGCAAATTTGAACAGGGTGCTTTTTACCCCCTCGTCCAACAGAGAACTGATTGGAGACACCTTTGCTGTCTTGGCCTAAAGCAAAGGAGCTGGTGGTTGTTCCCTGGAACCTGTTGGCAACCTCCTGATTGAGATTGCAGGCTTCAGAGCCTCTGTCAAACAGTTGATTGTGTTTTTTTCATAGCAGAGCAATTTAAAAAAAGGAAGGGAAAAGAAAACAGTTATTTTTTACCTATAGAAGTTCTACTCTGTGCCCAGACTCGTCATGGGCTTATACTCCTTGCCAGACCCATGGACTACATGATGGTGCAGCACTCGAGTCTGGTAGCCATCAGATGGTTTTCAAAAGTACCCAGCCACAAGGAGGGAAGCATGCTAGTGGGATTATTATGCAAAAGTAGTCTGCAGTGTAAAAGCTAACGTTTAATTTTGTCGTCATTTGGTTTTGGAGTTGACATTCCACTTTGTTCAGTGGAGCAGTGCACATCTCGTAGCCCCTGTTTATATTTGTCTGCAGATTAAGGGGAACAATACTGCATTGCTTCACGTGGGGATGGTTCCTTTTGATTCCAGAAGAGCAGAAAATGTGTTTTGTTTTTAATGAACGATTCATGTCCAACAAAATCACGTTTTAAATAGAAAAATAAAGTCCCCACTGAGACTCTAAAAGCTGCACAACATTGCAGAACTTCTGCAGCATATGTTTCCACTGATTTAACTTATGAGAAACTATTCAAAGAGCTAAGTATGTATATCTTGGCTAAGCAATGACTAAGGTGGGGGCGGACATAACAGTCTTCAAGTTTTTGAAGGGTATAAACATGAAGGATGGAAAGGGATTATTTAGGGTGGTAGGAACTGGAGGAGGGATAGGAATAAAGGAAAAATTAGGCTAAAAATGTCAAAAACAACTTGCTGATGGTGAGGCACAGGAGTCTATAGAATAGTTCCTTATAGGCAATTGATGCTAATTCTCTCGCCTGGGATATTTCAAGCTAAACTGGACAGAGCTCTTGGCAACAAGCCATCCGAAAACAGCAGGTTCAGGGGCCCAGTGACCCCAGAGGTTTAATAGATAGCCAGCATGACCGAAACATTATTTATGTCCTTATGTTTTAGAAAATAATAATGATACAGTGACTTTTCCACTTAGTGTTGATACAGATGAGATTTTCTTGCACTTGTACTGACTTTTGTATTAGGACAAACTTGACGTGTTTTACTTCGGATTCAGTTGCTTTTTGCTTTGTTCTTTTTTTAGTGTCTTATATATGTTCAGCTGCCTTATATGGAAGACATAAGACAGTACATGTTTGCTTCCTTGAAAAACAACAAGAAGTGCACTCCTACAGGTGAGCTAGTCCCTCATTGCATCTCCGATTGCCTGCAGCCCCGTCCCTGTCTGCAGGACACTCCAGAATAGTTGGAGTGTTTCCCTTTTCCCTGAAGCCATGAACTGTGCATGGTTATTTTGGTTTGAACAAAGCAGCCTTCCTGTGCACAAATTGTGGCCAGGTAGTGTCCCAAAGTAAAGACCATTCAACACTTTGGAGATGGCTTGCACACTGAATGGTTTGGAGCATTGCCTATGACCTTTCAACACCATGCTGTTGGACAAAACTGGGCCCAGATTAAATGATTGCCAGTTAAGAGAGATCACCTATATACCTCCCTGTGCTACTGGGGAAGTTTAATTAATCCACCACAACTATATAGTTTTTGCCTTCTCTTATGAGGCTGTAAACAGTCATCATTTATGATCAGGTTCCTGTTATGTATCCATGTGCTGCACAAGTTAGACCAAGAATCACCAGCTCCTTCCACATGAGGTTGTCCGGCAGTCACCTATACATACACACTGGTGACGTCTCCTCTGCATGCAAAGCCTGCATTTAAAGTTGTGTGCTGGTGGTAGTGCTGAAGGAGCATGTGCACATGCGAGTATTTACATTCAGAGGCTTCTAAGAAAATGTGGCTGCGTAATGTTTGGTGCGCTGTCCAATCAGTCTGTCATGGCATGAGTAAATGGGTGTACTGTGTAGTACAGACTCTGTGTCACCTGGGATTGTAGGGCTGGAGGGGACCTCACAAAGTCATCTAGTCCAACCCCTTGCTCCAGGCAGGAGCAGGCCTGCTCAGACCTGTTCTTTGTTGTGTGCTGCACTCAGAAAATGAATAGGGCTCTACCAGTCAGCATATAAAGCATGCGGTTATTTCTGAGTCAGTTTGGGGTTGCTTGCTTGTAATGGGGAATTTGAGAACAGAAATTTAACACTGCATCTTACCAAAGCAATAATTGACTATTGTGAACAGAGTTTATTTACAATCACAACTTTTAAAAGTTGCATTACTCAGCTTAGTTCTCCAAGCCAACTGTTCTCCTTATTTTCCAAGCAGTCTATAAACCTTCTGTTGCAAATAAAAATATCTTGAAAAAGAAGAAAAATGGAAGCAGAAAAGCAGTAATAATGGAGGGCTTCTCAAAACAAAAAGGCTTTATAACTTTACATTGTAGTCCTTAAACAAAGTAGGATTTTCATTATTGTGTCCATTATCCATGTTCATTATCAGCCTATTTCTGTCCCCAGGGAATACAAACCCCCAGTGAATTCTGCGGCATTTAATGCCTCTGTTAATATTGCACGTTCTGGAGTGAATCTTCGTGGGTGACTTATTGCAAAGGCACACATCTATCTGCACATGTTCAATCTTTTTCTGTGTTTAATTGCTGGCTTAGGTGAGCAGTTGTCTGCTGTCGACTCTCTGATTGATTCAATGAGTTTGGTCCATGAAGATGATGATGGCAAGATTTTCGACACATTTAAAACAAGCAAAATTCTAAATCCTCATTTTCAGAGATTGTATCAGGTGAGATGACAAACTGATCACTTGTGCATGAAAACTTTCCCTGTTTCTACACACCTCTCTCCTCGTCCTCAGAATCACATGAAAAGACTTGAATTGTGAGGCATGTAATACACATTAATTCACCATTTAGTCCTCAGTGACCACTGGCTTGAACTTTGCAGCTAACATTAGTCCTTCTCTGAATTAGGGTGGGCCAGCTGGTCAATTGGCCTGGTCAAATATTGCCAATTGACTGCATATTTTTTGATCAGTCAACGGTGGGAGTCTACTACAGACCTCCCAACCAGGGAGAGGAGCTTGACCAGGATTTTTTGGGTCAGCTCACAGAGGTAGTGAAGGCTAAGGATGTGGTAATCATGGGGGACCTGAACTTCCCGGACATCTGGGAAGAACAGTCAGCCAGGTGTGACCGCTCACATAGGTTCTTGGCCAGAGTGCAGGACCTCCATCTAACCCAGGAGGTGCACAGCCCCACCAGGGGGGACGCCTTGTTGGACCTAGTGCTGGCCACGGG
>NW_017728949.1:53706860-53713871 GCF_001723895.1 Crocodylus porosus | reverse complement strand
CGGTCAGGGCGGCTAGGGTCTGGAACCAACTTCCAAGAGAGGTGGTGCTGGCTCCTGCCCTGGGGGTGTTTAAGAGGAGGTTGGATGAACACCTTGCTCGTTTGACCCCAGTACTCTTTCCTGCCATGGCAGGGGGTCGGACTAGATGATCTGTTCAGTCCCTTCCGACCCTAGAAAATATGAAACTATTATAACAATTTGTCAACACCCCCCCACTACATTTTTTGTAGTTTTCTTGACAGAAATATGATTTTTTATTTTTTGACACATTTCTTAATGGAAAAGTTGTGCTTTTTCTGTGCATTAAATTGGAACTATTGGCATTTTTTTTTTAATTATTTTTGACCAGTATTTGACTAGTCAGTTGACTGAACCTTATTTGACTGGTCAAATACACAATCCTACTCTGAATATTCCTGGTTTTCAAAAAGCAGAGTAAATCAGCCTATGATAAAACTCCCTGCTAGAGAGCTCCATATGGTCAAGCTGGCTAGTTTGAGGGTAGCTCAGACATCTATCTCTGCATAATCTTGCAGTCATCCTGGGCATGTTTGTGCCGTGTCAGACATGGTCCTAGTGAGTGCTGTTGTGAAACTCACTCTCTTTGCTCTTTTTTGCTCTGCATGGGCCAAAGAAATGTGCTGTCGCTGTCTTTTGGTATACACACAGCATGCACCCAGCATTAGTCTCTAGCACTCAGCCTCATGCCTGCTCATGAGAATGATGCAGGATGCATCCAGCACCACTCTAACAGCAGGTACACGTCCTGTTTTGGTGACGTGGTGCACATGAAGTGAGAGTGAGTAGGTGAGGCCTTTTTTCACAGCAGCACTTCTGGGCATAGTCCAAGACAATGTGGATATGCCCATCCTCTGTCTGCCGCTCGTAGGCATGGACAGGAATTGATTTTAGATCTGGAGAGGGACTTAATTCTTCTAGCAAGCCTTGAACACAACCATTTGCCCATTTGTCACTTCTTCTAGGGATGTGGCATAGGCAAATTAGCTCATTGTTTCTGGTAACACGTTCAAAAATGGAAGAGTTTAGAGTGCTGACATTTAAAATAGCCTGATTGGGCTTCGGAGTTAACACATTTTGCAGAATCGGTAGAACAGTTCACACTTCTTTTGGAGTTATTGTATCAAGCTGTCTGCATTTTGATTTACGTTCATTTCATATCGCAATGGGTTTTTTTTAATTTCAACTGTCAGGATGAGAGAACTATGCCTCAAAATATAAGTGTCCGTTAAAAAAAAGTTAACATGAAATTCAAGGAAAAGGGCAGTTGTGAAGCAGGTTACGTGGCTGCACAATTGAATTCTGCACAGGGCCTTGGCAAGAGTATTGTTAAATGTGCGGTTCTGCTCTGAGAACTGACTAAAAAGAATTATGGTAAAAATAACAGTTGTGGTGTCCACTGATATTGTATCTCAATCGTTCTAGATTAACTTTGCAAATAGGAAGACTTTTTTTTTGTTTCTAAATTCAACCCGGATTCAGAAAGTCATCTTGGGTTTCTTCTTTTTCTTGCATCATCACCAGAAATAAAAATTCAGAAATCCAAATTTAGCTCACAGTGACACAAGTCAACCCCACTGTCTTGAAATCCCCATTTCCACTCTCATTTGTACCTGCAAAACCCAACGTTCTCTCAGATTCTGCCAATCAATTTGATTACACAGGATGTCACTGAATGCAAAATTTGCTTCACAGAAGCTTAATACTGATGATGACGCTTGAAATGGAAAGACCCTAGTGTGACTCACATCTGAGGGAAGCTTACAGGACTGGGAATTAAAGGGGGAAAATTGTTTTACTTATAAATAGAAGGAAATTTGAGATGGAATTTCTTCTGCTGTTATGCCAAGACACAAAATGTTAAACTCTTTTGCTTCACCGGCCATTGCTGGTTAGAGACATCTTTCCTTAGGTGCATTGGCAGCTTTCCAAGGTAGAAAAATGGCATTGGCCCAGTCTGCTGTGACTGCGGACACTTTATGTGGAGGAGGACTTGCAGACGTAGGACTTCCCAGGAGAGATTGCTGTGGGTAGGGTATTATGTATTTAGTCCAGTAATTGCCGGAGGACTCAATCATGGTTGTGCTAGGCTCTATAAAACCACACAGTACGGTACTTACCCCAGACAGCTTATGATGTATGTGCTGAGCCATAAACGCCTGGTCCTTTTCCCAGCACGTCCGTTGGAACGTGTCCACATCACTGCTGGCCCTGGTTTCTTGTTGGAGACCCCGTCAGCCATGGAAGTTGCAGCAAAACTCTTCTGCCATTGAATTTGCTCCATAGTTGGACTCCAGCCTCTAACATTTCTACTAACAAAAAATTGTATCCCTGGATTTTATGGGTTGGCCAGTAGAAACAGTCATCATCCTATGAATGTAACCAATGCATTGATGGCTGCATTAATCCACAGGCAGCCAGAAAAGAGACCTTTAAGAGGATACTTAAACTGTGGAACAGTGAATGTGGATATTGTGGGAAGCATCAAGTTAAATTCCTTCTCTGGAAGTCACGGCAGAGATCATGAGAGGGTGCAGTGGCTGTCAAAATTCCTTGGGGCGGTGCACAAAAAAATCAGTCCTTTCTCAGCATGCACAGTCTCCAGTTCTTCCTGGGCGCCAAAACACGGAAACAATTTCTGTGCTCAGCTCTAGGGCAGACTGCGTCCCTGACTCAGCGTCCACATGCTCAGCTTCCCTCCCATGCTTTCTGTAGTACAGTTATTTCATTTCCCTGCAGAAATCTGCAGCATATTTTGAAGGCTTGTGCCCTACATTCAGTTTAATATTTAATTACATCATTAGATAAGCTGTACTGATTGTTTTGTACTGGGAAAGGGGTAAGGTGGAAATTAATGGGGGGTGGGGAATAAGGGGTGGGGATACTGTGTATTTTAAAGGTTTTTGTTTTATAGTCTAAATAATTTACGTGGCTGACCGGTGTTGTAGCTAGAATATACCACATAGGGCCTGTTTTGGGTCGAGTTTAAGTGACCCGGAGTTGAGCACTGACTATGTGGAAGGCGATGGGGTGCCCAGCCCTGGTGGGAGCTTCTCTCTAAAGATCAGTGCAGAGGTGGTCTGTGAGTTGAAGGGGAGGACAGGAGGTGCCACAAGAAAACCAACACTGCATTGCACCAGTGACTGTGGAGGCAATCTGGATGCCAGTGCAGTCAAATGGATCTGGAAGTTATGTTCAGCCTCTTTTAAATGTGGATCTAGTTTGAACTCTTAGACACATAGGGGTGTTCAGGTGTCCCCCTGCTTTGAGGACTAGCCACTTCTACGGGTTTTGTGGTGTTGCTAATGGTCAGTGATCCAGAAAGAAGAGTGTTTCTGGATTCTGCATGGGAGATAGAGAGGACGGAGATGGGACTTTTCCTTCAGTATGTCCTAATCATCTCTGTCCCTCCTGTCTCTGTAGGCTTTCATACTGTGCCCCTCACTGTGGTATCAGAGTTCCCTGTAAAGAATGCGTGTCCAGCCAGCCTTTCATTGTTTACTGCCTTTTGCTCTCTAATTCTCTTAACTTTGCAGATTAGGAAAAGCAAAACCCATTTAGGATTTAATTAGGGTGAAGAGGAGCAAATACATTGCCAACAGCTGACATGAATGGGATGATGAGATGAGCTTGGAAGGAGGATAACAGCCTGCCTGTGAGAAAGGTAGAGGAGGCTCTGGGAAGGTCAGAGGAAGGAGGAAATGAGGTGAAAGGGAGACTGAGAGTAGATCCATTGGGATAAGTACATAGAAGCTTAATTTAGGTAAATCAAATCTCATCAACTTGGGTTCTAAACATCTTATTTGTTACAAATTACGCTCTTAAAGCCACGTGCAGTTCACTCTAGGCTGGGGCAGTGATCACGCAGAGCAGGTATCCAAAGTCAGATACAGAATCTTTATTCGCTGCAGCGAGGTGCCTCCAAGGAGGGACCCCGCCTACCAGACATAATACTATTTTATGCTTTGTTAGTACGTCAGCGTTAGTTCGTGATTAGCTCGTACTCGTAAAAATACTCAATCATCTATAAACTAAATCACTATTCTATCCAATCAAGTGGCACCGTGAGCGTGAACACCGAAGTTTAACTCTCGTGACTACACGCCCCATATATTTTTTGCCAAGACATATCTTATCTTACAAAAACAATCCTTGTACTGCCTTCAGGGTTTCTCTGTTGATGAGACTCCTCTGTTGACTGGATTCAGCTAGTTTCATATCTTATCAGTAACCCTTACACAGTACCCTTCTTCCCCCAGCCGTCTCGTAAGTGCTGTGTCCGCTTTAATGAAATGGAGGCGAAAGGACAAGGAAATGGCCTCACTTTAGCACTACAAGGCCTTGCGTTAGCTCTACAAGATTCATATACAACAATTTTAAGGGTTAAAACAGTAGTTCTCAACCATTTTAGACCCAATATATGCCTGCTTAGACTCAAGGCACCCTTCTCTGGGTTGTCTGGTGAATCCTGTTTGCACATCTAACTGTGCTAACATTTTGTGGCACCATGGTTGAAAGTCACTGGGTTAAAACAACAACAGCTTTCCTTGTTTTGTGGGGATAAGAAGAAAAAATGCTCCTCAGTCCACCCTGTTACTGCAGCTGACACACCAAGGACCTTGGCATACAATAGCCTGCAATACACATTCACAACAGGAGCCTTAAATTTCTTGCTTTTGTGACTTTAATTCAGTTCCCTAATGCTGTTTTAATATTGTTTTTTTGTATTACAAAAGCCATTACTACAGCTTCCAGCAACATACTCAACCTTTTTTCAAAATAATTATGCCTTAAATCATTACAAGTGTTTCCAAATCAGTAGCTCTGTATGACTGCCTCCTTTTGAAAGCGTGCGCTAATATGGATTGGAATCTTAATGGCAGCATGAAAGAGCATCAGTATTGATGTGAAACATATGGTCTGGGTTTTCTTTATTGGCAGCTCTTCAGCATGAGTGGAATGGTTTTTTTGTTTGCTTTTTTCTTTTCTTTTTTTTAAATTAAGGTCGTGCCTTGCGACAGAAAGAGCAGATCTCTCATGTTTGCCTTGTAGATGGCGGAGTTACGCTGTACTAGGAGTGTTAGGGATAATCACGCAGGTGCTTCAGTTGTACGTGCTTTTCGTACATGCAGATATGTACCTCTGCTGAATTTCATCTCGACTCATCCAGAAGTGTCTGCACGAGCTCTCTGGAATTTCTCCAGCCCCCTTTGCCAGCCGGCTGTCTCTGTCCTGGTGGGCTAGCCCCAGCCTCAGGGTTTTGCTTGCTGTTTCACCCATGTTGGTGAGAGAAACTTCTCTGTGATTCCTGCCATATTTTTCAATCTTCAGATGCGTCTTCTAGCTTCAGTTGTTCTCTTGCTGTTTACAAGCATTTCTGTCCTTTTGTACCTGCTCTTTTTAATGTCTCTCTCACTGTTTGCTCTTTGGTGGATAGTGATTTCTCTTATGTTGAATAGCCAGATTTATTGACCAAAGGGGAAAATGTTCCTTGAATAAAGCTTGATGGAAACCGAAACAGGATGTGAGTGTATCCATAGTGGTATTGAAACAGGAAGTCAGGGCATCATTTTTCTGTGTAATATTTTTATCTGCATTCATACTGTCTTTATCAGAAGTACCCGAACATCTCTCCTATCTGGCCATGAGTTCTAAAACAAGGTCTTAGTTTCCTTTGAAATTAAAATTGGAAAGGTAGAATCACATTGAATAATTGTGAGGGGTAGAAACAACTATTTAATGGCCACGAACCACGTCCTCCTGCTCAGTGCAAATAATTATGATGTCACAGGGATAACGGAGACCTGGTGGGACTCCACCCATGACTGGACCACGGGTAGAGATGGCTATACCCTGTACAGGAGGTATCGTGTAGATAAAAGGGGCGAGGGTCTAGCTCTATATGTTAAGGAAAGCTACATGTCCCTGCAAGCTGATATTGGCGACCAGGGTGGACGACTGGAGACCCTCTGGGTTAAAATTTGTGGGGAACATGGCACAGGGGCACAACGGTGGGAGTCTACTACAGACCTCCCACCCAAAGCTTGACCAGGAGTTCGCCTGGGAACTGGCTGAGGCCGCATGCTCCAGGACCATGGTTGTCATGGGTGACTTCAGTTACCCGGACATCTCATGGGAGGATCACTCAGCAAAAATCCAAGCGGTCTCAAAGCTTCCTCTTGTGCATGGATGACCTCTACCTGACTCAAGAAGTCTATGGGCCAACAAGAGGCAAAGCACTGCTCCACCTGGTACTGGCTATGGGGGATGACCTAATCGGCGACCTAGTGATTGATGGGAAGCTGGGTGGCAGTGACCATGAGCTGATCACCTTCACCATCCGCTGTAAAGCTGGCAAGTTAGGCAGCACATGGAAGTCCTTGACTTCAGAAAAGCTGACTTTGACAAGCTCAGGAGGCTGGTCAGTGAGTCCCTAAGGGACCATGATCCCAGGGAGATGGGAGTTCAAGAAGAGTGGTTGCTCCGCAAGGGAGCGATCCTCAATGCACAAGCTAAGTCTATTCCATCTCGGAGGAAAGGCAGCAAGAAGGCACAGCAGCCCTCCTGGCTTTCCAGGGACCTAGCAGAACTCCTGAGGCTAAAAAGAGAAGCCTACAAAGGCTGGAGGATGGGATTCACCTCCAAGGAGAATTATTCTGCGCTCGTCTGGTCCTGCAGGGAGCAAACCAGGAAAGCCAAGGCTGCAACTGAACTCCAACTAGCTTTGAGCATCAAGGACAATAAAAAGTCCTTTTTTAGATATGTGGGGAGCTGAAGGAAAAGCAAAGGCAACATTGGACCCCTGCTGAACCAAATGGGACAACTGACAACTGACGCCAAGGAAAAAGCCAACTTATTAAATGGATGTTTTGCATCAGTCTTTCATCAGTCCCACGGAACGCCCATGCCTGCTATGAGACAGGGAGGTCTGGGTGGGGGAGATCCCCTGCCCTCCATAAATGGTGACCTCGTGAAGGAACACCTTGAGAAGCT
>NW_017728949.1:53705036-53706705 GCF_001723895.1 Crocodylus porosus | reverse complement strand
AAGACTGGAAGAAGGCCAATGTGGTGCCTATCTTCAAGAAAGGGAGGAAAGTGGATCCGGCTAACTATAGGCCCATTATCCTGACTTCTATCCTGGGGAAGGTCTTAGAAAAGTTTATTAAAGAGGCCATCCTTAATGGACTGGCCGATGCCAACTTCCTGAGGGATAGCCAGCACGGGTTTGTTGCAGGTAGGTTTTGCTTGACCAATCTCATTTCCTTCTACGATCAGGTGACCTATCACCTGGACAAGGGAGAAGAGATTGATGTCATATATCTTGGCTTCAAAAAAGCCTTTGATCTGATATCCCATGATCACCTCTGGGCGAAACTGGCCAATTGTGGCCTTGGCTCCACCACAATCCACTGGCTGGGGAATTGATTCTGTGGCGGGCCAGTAGGGGGCACTCCTGCATTGAGCCACCCACCTCCCTGCGCCCGACCACCGTCCAGGATCCGAGTGCCTCCCTAGGGGCGCCTTGCGTCTGGCTGACCCCTTCCTGGAGCACGCTCGCTAGCCTGGGGGTAACGTAGCTGCCACCACCCGGAGAAGGGACTCTCTCGGCCCTGTGTCCTCGGGGAAACACAGGCCTAACAGTCCTACGGGTACTCAACCCAGTACAGGCACTTGGGGCACTTCCCCAAGTCGGGGGTCAAAAAGGAAAGTCTCCCTTAGTCCGCAGACCTAAGGGGCCTCTCAGGTGTAATTTAGACCCACCCCTCAATATGTCTCCTACACCGGTCACAAAGGAGAACTTTATTGATTACAGGGGTAGGGTGAAAATAGGGTACAAGATAGAGCAATATCATAGAAATCCCATCAAGCAAACCAGTCTGGTTGAGGTAGCCTTTGGTCACGCATCGGAGTTACTGCCAGCTAGATATCTACCCAGATCTCGAGTAGCTTACTCACAAGCGTCATCCCAAGGCTGTTGCAGGCCGTTCCTGGCTCGTGAGTTATGGGGGAGAGAACCAGTTTCAGATGGTAAAGCTCCTCTGAGTCCCCCACATGGCTGCTGCTCCTTCATCCCGTGACCTCGTTCACCTGGTCCAACAGAGGCCAGCACCTGTTGGCTGTCGGCCAACCAATTTGAAATACATCACTAGTTGCCGGGCAGACTCTAGCCCACCAGGTAGATGCCCCTCACCCAGGTAGCGGATACCAGTCCCGTAGGCAGAGGGAGCAGGTTCCCGCTCCCTCAGGACTGCAGCCAGCTCAGATTACCTAAAGAGAGAGGGTAAAGGTGTGTCTCTTCTGCTGGGCTCATCCTCATCACATTGTCACAGCACAGAGATTTTGGGGAGAAACAAAGGTGGCTTCCTGCCGCAGGCTCCGTGGTCGGACCCAGGGGGTTGTAATTGATGGCAGTCACTCATCGTGGTACTCTGTGACCAGTGGGGTCTCCCAAGGCTCTGTCCTTACTGGGTCCATACTGTTCAACATCTTCATTAATGATGTGGACATTGGAGTCAGAAGCAGACTGGCCAAGTTCGCCGATGACACCAAACTGTGGGGCAAAGCATCCATGCCAGAAGACAGGTGGGTGATCCAGGCTGACCTGGACAGGCTCAGCAAATGGGTGGACGAGAACCTGATGGTGTTTAACACCGAAAAATGCAAGGTTCTCCACCTTGGGAGGAAAAACCTGCAGCATCCTTATAGGCTCGGCA
>NW_017728949.1:53695279-53704501 GCF_001723895.1 Crocodylus porosus | reverse complement strand
AGACCGTTTCAGGCTGGACATAAGGAAGAATTTCTTTACTGTCCGAGCCCCCGAGGTCTGGAACAGTCTGCCAGCGGAGGTGGTTCAAGCGCCTACATTGAACACCTTCAAGAATAAATTGGATACTTATCTTGGTGGGATCCTATGACCCCAGCTGACTTGCTGCCCTTTGGGCAGGGGGCTGGACTCGATGATCTTCCAAGGTCCCTTCCAGCCCTGATGTCTATGAAATCTATAATTTTGCTTCCTGTTGTCAGCGAGGTTGACTTTACTTGCATGTGTGATGTCATTGGTTAATATTGTCAACTTGTCTCTCAAAGTTTGTTGCACCACATGACATTTCCCTGCCAATCTTGAATCAGTCTGTTTCTCATATGTGCAGAAATCATATTGTATGTATAATAAATTAAGCCAAATACAACTGTATTGTGGTATGCACATATAACCTGAAAATCTGTCTTCTCTCCACACTGTGACAGTGTCTGCATCATAAGGCTTTTCACCCGAATGAGCCCTTGCCACCTATTGAACAGCACCTTATTGACATGTTGGAGACCCCTCAGGAAGTGAAAGAAAGATGCCAGACTTCTCTTGAAAAAATAAAGTCACTTTTCCCCCTAAAGGAAGCTGGAAAGAAAAAACAGCAGAAAACTGCCCAAGATATCTTCCGAGACAAGTAAGTGGAAGGGTTTGTATGGATTTTTTAAATACATGGGTCCTTAATTGTTTTGGATTCTGTCTGTAGGGTGTTGTCGTTTGAAATCTTTTTGTCGTGAGATCACTCAGTTATGGTATGATAAAGGATATGTGGACAGAGGATTTTGTGGTACCAAAGCATCTCTTGGTAGAGTCCCTTATCAAAGTGTGCCTAGAGTGATAATTTTCTCGTGGTCTATCTGTTTTTGGCTCCAGTCTCTAGCTCCAGGGCGTAGAAGGTCCAGTCTGTATTTGTTGTCCAGCAGTAGTAGCAACAGGGTTTGAACATGGACAACAAAAGGTCTCGCTTAGTTTAAGATCAGGCTTATCATGCAGCTTCCAGTTTTAATGGGTTGGCATCTCTAATAGATGAGCTATTACTTGCAACAATGCTGTGTTACAGGTGGATTTAAATTTAAACTACAGTAGTCAGAGCTGGATTTGGGCTTTTAGGGGTCCCAGTATAGTGGATCTAGCTTTTAAGGATCCCAGGGAAGCTGTGCTATATGAGGGTCTCCAGATTCCCTTCCTATACATCCTTATATCCCTGTGCCTAATTTAATATCTTAAACTTGTAAACCCTCTGGGATGGGGATCCCAACCAGCTTTTTTCTTTCCATTTTCAACAGCAGGGCTAATTGTTTGCCTCCACCTCTGCCACAGGGGAGCTGCTTCAGGACTGGGAGTCTTCACAGCTAGATTAAGCTGATATTTCTTCTCCCTTCCTGGAGTTCAACAGGCAGGAACCTGTTACATGAAAGAAATGTCTGAGCCGCTAATGCTACCGAATCCCTGTGTTGACATAATTTAGCGTTCTTATCTAGACCATCCCAAATGAGGAGATTCAGAAGTTGAAGTTAGCTTCATGCTCCTAACTCACGATGTTGATATTGCAAGGGGCCTTACAGCAGTCATAGAGAAGTAGGGCTGGAAGGGACCTCCCGAGGTCTCGTCTAATCCAGCCTCCTGCCTGAGGCAGGATATCCCCATCCAAACCATCCTGTGTAAGTCTGTTGTCTAGCCTCTTAACAAAATGAGCACATCTGATTTTGGGTTGTGCTGTACAGACTACGGTGGTGTGGTACATGGCCACCTTACTTCCAAGCAGCCTTTGTTTTGTAAGCATGTGCAGTAGCTTTATAAATTTATGGACGTATTTTTAGAACAAATATGGAGATATACTTAAAAAAAAAACATGCATTACTGTGTGCCATTCATGAATCTACTCATCTGTGACAGTGACTATCATCTGTGATGATTAGCCTGCTCATCTGTGATGGTGACTATTTTTTGCCCAAACCCAGGTTGTCAAGTACCTCACCTTCTTTTCCACTCACTGCTTTGACAGTGAAACTGGTCTTTTTTTGTTTTAAGCACTGTGCATGTGTGCTGCTGTTCGGACCAAATTCACTGAGCATGAATTAATAAACCCTACCGTACTCCTGATGCAAAGACAGTCAGATGCTAAGTTAGAAACAGGAGATGGATCACCTGGGAGAGAGAATTTGAAGAGAAACATGTGAATGATCATTGGGAATTGTTTGAAGATGTTTTACTAGATGCCCCAAAACTTCAATCTGACAAGAAAGAGGGCTGTGTTGGTTAAAATTGATTTGACTTGAAGGTGAAATAAAGGAAAAGTTGATAGAAATGGATAGAAATCAGTAGGTATAAGCTGTAGAAAATTGACAAGGAAACGCAAAAGCATGCAAGGAAAAATGTATGGCCAGAAGGATTATGGGCAATAAAAAAGGTATAAGTTCTGGGGATTTTTTTATGCATGTAAGAAATGAAAGGAACTTTGAATTAGTCCATTCATAAATAGAAATGGGGGAATTGTTAAACTAAAGGAGAAGCAGTCAATAAATACTTCTGTATTTGGAAAAAAGTGAAGTGATATAGCCCTATCATATAATGGTGATGAAGCACTATATGCTGCAAAAGTAGCTAAGAAGAGTACTAAACCACAGCTGTTAAGATTAGACCTCTTTAAATCAGCAGATGCAAGTACCTTAAATTCAGGAGTTTTAAAAGATCAGATAGCTGAGCTCTCTGGATCATTAATGCTGACTTTTCATTCGTAGAAAGGTGGTGAAATTAGCTTTCTTGTGGCCCTTTGGAAGGTGGTAACACTCAAAAAGGGTAGATGTGATGACCTGAGTAATTACAGGCCTGTCAGTTTGACTTAGATCCCAGGCAAAATAATGGAACAGCTCATACAGGTCTCAATTAATAAAGAATTAAAAGAGGGTAATATAATTAATGCTAGTCAACATGGGTTACTGGAGGGTAGATCATGTCAAACTAACTATATAATGTTTTATGAGGTTACAGATTTGATTGATAACAGTAATAATTTTAATGTAATAGACTTCTGCTAGACATCTGACTCTGTACCGGATGGTTTTTGAAATAAGGAAGTGGAATGACACCCATGACGTGGTTTTACAAACTGGCAAGACAACAGGTTTTGAGTGGAATTGTAAATGGGGAAACCGGGGGCAGGTTTCTGTTGGAGTTCCCTGCGTGTCTGTTTTTGGTCCTCCTAATATTTGTATTGCTCACCTGCTAGGAAATATAAAATTATTCTTGATAAAGCTTGCAGGTGAGACAAGGGCACAAAGAGGGGCAAGCAAATAATGAACAGAACAGGTCGCAGAGAGAGAGCTGTCGTTATTGCTTGATGAACTGGATGCAGTCAAACAAGATGCGTTTCAGTACAGCCAAATGTAAGCTCCTGCATCTAAGAACAAAGAATATAGGTCATGCCTATCAGATGATGGACAGCATCTCTAAATTCAGACAGCACCTATAAGATATTGGAAAGCAGTGACGCTGAAAACATCTTAAGGATCGTGGTGAATAATCAGGTGAATCTGAGTTGTGATGTAGCACTGTGGCTCCAAATCTAATGCACTCCTTGGGGAGCAGAGTACTATTAAGTGAGGAGTAAGGAAATTATATCACTTTTGCAGTTATCTGGAGCTCTGCATGCACTTCTGATGTCTAGACTTGAGGAATGATGTTGATAACTTGGCGAGGGTTCACATAAGAGCCCGCAGAATGAATAAAAGATTGGAATACATGCCTTGTAAGAAAAGACTTAAGGAATGCAATCTGTTCAGTATATCAGTGAGAATGTATAGGGCTGGTTTGACCCGGTCTGTAAGTACCTACGTGGAGAGCAGTAAATTGAGGATAAAATTCCCTTCATTCCAACAGACAAAAGATCCCCTGGTTGGAAATTGAAGGTAGACAAATTCAAACTAGAAATACAGTATACATTTCTACGAGCGAGGGCACTTAACCTCAGCAGTTTACCAAAGGCGGTGATAGATTCTCTGTCAATGGAAAATTTTAAAGCAAGATTGTCTTTATAAATGTTGTGCTGAGTTCACCCGTAGCTATGGGATTGGAAGCCGGTATTAATTTAGGACCATCTCCTGCCTGCACTGTGTAGGAAGTAAAGCAAGTGGTGTTTAATGTGTATCACTGCTCTTTAAAACAAGGTATTACATGTTGCATCGGAGGCATCAGTACAGGTAAGATGCTGGTTCAGGACAGAAGTCGTATTTCAAGCATGGGTCTGTGATCCAGTAGATCAGATACCTGACTTTCCTGTTCCTCGTTGTGCCACTGACACTGTGTGGCCGCAAGGAAGTCATTTCATTGCTTAATTTTGTCATTTTCTGGGGCTGCTTTGTACGCCTTTTTCATATGTGCAGATACAAAGTGGATCTGGTTATGATTTATATTGATCTGTATTGATATAAATACATTTATCAGGAATCATGAATACTAGTCTTATAGCTTAAAACAGCGTGTCTCAGCCTTTTAAGATTCAGGACACCCCACTGTAACATTTTTGAATTTTGCAGTTTCCCCAGCTGGGAACCACTGCTGCACTGCCTCGGTTTACCGTGTCGGGTCTCAACCGGAGAGTTGTCGGTGCTGCAGGCGAGCGGAGCTGCCCCGCACTCCTCAGGCTCAACCCAACCAGGGAGGGTCGGGCAAGAGCATGGGCTCACGCCTTCGGTAGGGTTATCGGATAAGTTTAAAGCAGGCAGGAGAGCCAACTCATGAACGGACCAGGACCCATCCTGGTCCGTTCCCGCACAGCATCTCCTAGAAACAGAGGCGTGTGGAGCAGATGAAACTCTGTTTCTGGGAGGAGCATGGGGGAAAAGGATGGGTAAGGACGGAGGCATGAGGAGGCCCCACTTCAGGCTAAAGAGATAACCTTAATGTCGAAGGAATGCATGCTCATGCTGCAGCCTTTCCTGGTTTAGCTGTGCATAAGCCACACGGGACGGTTGAACCTGGCTGCTGTGGTGCCCGCATTGTGATCTCGCAGCACCCCAGCTGAGAATCACTGGCTTAAATGCTGTTCATTGGGAGGCTCCCATCTAAGTACTGGCTTGATTCAACTGTACTTAGATTTTGAGATCTAAGGGGGTCACGCAAGGCATTACGGTTTCATGCATACAATGTATTCCCAGTAGGCATTCAAAACGTAATGGAAATTTCAGTGCTCACTATTCATTTTTATTTTCCTTGGCAAGAAATCTGGTAAAACAAAGGGACTGTTCCTTTCACTGTCTTGGGTTTGACTTGAAGGTGTTGCACAGTATCAGGAAGGTTTTATATAAAACCTAAAAGTGGGTGTAAAATTCCAGTCTTTTAAATTAAACTCAGGGTATAGAGACGTGTAACAACTGGGGCAGTATCGAAGGACACCGATGCCGGCTGTTGTTGTGCAGCTGTTAGCATCTGATGAAGTGAGCTCTTGCTCATGGCAGCTTGTGCATCTCTGATTCAGTTTTCTATAAAGTGCATCTCTACTTTGCCTTATGCCTGCCTTCAGACTAACATGGCGAACTGCCTCTTTTTTCACTTCTTTGTGATTCTGCTGCCGTACAGGTGGAACAAAAACCACTCCTAATATTAACCTTCCTTCAGGCTCAAAGTTAGGGTGATTGAGCTAATACTTATCACTGCAAGCCCCAGCAGGCCTAACAATTAGAGCAGCAGCTCCCTCTCCTGTTGTGAAGTGGCTAAAAACTTCATTTGTCCATACCTTGTCATGGACACCTCCCTTAGTTTTCCTCAAACAGCAGTTGCAGTTGTCACATTGTTAAATTGCATCTCACCAGTCAATATATAATAGGCAACAGCTAACGTTCAAGAGCGAAATCCTGGGCTGATGGAAGTCGGTATACATCCATGGGTTCAGGTGTACTACTGTCACGGCAGATTGGGACCTAAATATTTCTGTGTCACGTTGTCACAGCTGTTATCCTGTTCATAACTTCCAAAAAACATTTTATAGCATTAAGAGGGAGAAGAAAACAGTGAGGCGCTAGCAAGGATGAATAGCAGGGTTTGAGAGATTTTTCTTGCGGGATCGTCGGGCTGTTATTTTGCCCGTTATCCCGGGATCGCAACATGCTCGAGAAGTGGGTGTGAATGCTTGGACCCCCTGAGCGCAGCCACCTGCACTTCCTCTGCTTCACCGGTGACTGTATAGGAGGCACGGACCGAAGGAGACGTTCATCCAAGGTCAGGCAGAAAGTCTGGGAGCAAAGCAAGTTATCCTTCATCCCCCTCCCACGGTTTACCCACAAGGTCACCCTTTCTCTGTGCAAGTAGAGAGCCAGAGTGATAAGTCACCTTATATCAGATGACAGGCAGTGCGGAGGAGAAGGGATCTCATCCCAGCACTGACACAAGTAGGGGAACAGCAAAGACGGGCAGCGATACGAACTGGGGGAGGAGGGAGAGGCCTGGTCTGCGGCGTGGGCAGAAGCACACGGTGGAAATGGATGGTGACTTTTTGACATCTGAGTAAGAGCTCGTGACTGATGACGCTCATGCAAGTTTTAAAGCCAGTTCCTGGTTGCAAGGTATGCAAAATAACGCCTGACCCTGACTTCTTTTTCTTGTCCTTGCTTTTTCAGGCACCTGCTTGTCTTCACTCTGGTTTCAGGACTTTTTCAGATAACCCTTTTATTTGACTCCAGTTTAGATTTCTTTGAAAAGTTGTTTATGGGTGCTGTAATTTAGATAACGATTACTGTTATCGCTTGGTTGCTCTCAATCATTCTTAACCTAAAATTATTCTTCTCTTTCAGTAGCCTCCTGCATTTATGTTCAAGAACAAAGATATTGCATGTCATTTTGTTCTTTGATTTCATCCCCCCTCCCCTTGTTGTTAGCTAGGCTTTTTTTCTCCCATTGCTAAGATGTGCTCTTAAAGTTTGGCATAGTATGTGATGTGATGTGTGTAGGTCAATTCTTGGTTTGAGACTTCGCCTTGAAATAAGTTAGCTGGGAGGACAAAGCGAGTAGGTAGCCTAAAACCACAATTAGTTTTTTTTTAAATTACAAGTGGTCTTTTGAAAGCAGTTTGAGAGAAACTGTAAGGTCGTCCTGAGAGAGATCTCGCATAGCTAATTGGGGTTTGTCTAGTGAGTTTTGACAGCTGTAAGTGGAAGTTTATAAAGCTCTCATGAATGCTGATGGAGAAGATGGGTTATTAGACTCAGAAGTCTCTGTGTACACAGATATCTAATAGCTATCAATTCCAAGACAGGAACTAGCAAATAATTTTTGAAGGGTAAATGGATTTCTTACTTAAATGTTAAGTTTCCATTACCTGCACTGTCAATTTCATCTTTAAAAAGAGTCTGATGTGAATGCTAACTATCACGAACATGCCCTAACACAGAGCGGGGCTGCTTTTGTACGCAGGCTTCAAATCAGGTGGGTTGGCAGGATCCCATGTTCTTGGTGATGGGGAGAAAAGACCCGTGGCCAAAATCAGCTCCAGAATATGCAGGCCCATAATCCGTGACCTGCGGTGAGAATCGCCTTCGCTTACGCTGGGTTAAATCCATGCGTTGTTTCTGCCGTGTGCCCTCACACTACCTGTAGGAGAACAAGGCAAGACTGGTTATTAGCTCAGAGACAATCCTACAGCTAAAGTTTCACTGACGATCTCTTTTCACAGAATGAATTTCACCAGTACACTGACTGGCTGGCAGGATGGTTTGCTTTGATTTAATATTTTGTCACCTTCATTTCCAGCAACGGAGAGGGCCCCAGTGCTACAAAGGCAGAAGCTGAGGATAAAGAAGGCAGCATTAGCATTGCAAAGCTTGCTCAAGGCAACGTCACCTCCGTAAGCAAATCTTTACAAATCTTGTTTCTAAAGGGTAAAGAATAATTCTAGAGCTTCCCATGGGCAGTTTTCTTGGGCACAGACAGATGGCCAGTTACACTGCTTTAACCTGCGGTGCGGGAGGATTTATCTCTGGTAAGTGCTCAGCATCTGATCCCCTGTAACTGTTGGGCTGCTTCTCTCCTATCCCACAACCTACACCATAATGATTAGCCCTTAATGAAACAGAAATTATTGTGGAATAGCTTCCAATGACTGCAGGGCAGAGCAGACAGTTGAAACTGGTCCAGTGGGTTCATCTGACTTTATTTCATCTGTATATTTAGTTTCTGCCTATTCCCCGATATCTTAACCGAAGTGCAGTTTAATGAAGGGGGTCATTTCATGTATGCAAAATATGTGATTAAAATGTTGTCTGCCTGAGAATTTTAAGACCATCTGTTGTTGGATGTAAAATGAATTTGGTGCCTTTATATATATCTTAGCATATTTTCCAGTAAGCCTTAATTGCCTTTAGGGTAAATTCTTCTCTTCCTACACGCATAAAGCTCTCAAGAGTAACTCCATAGGTACAAGGAAAGCCGAATCCCAGAGTTGAGAGCCACGATTAGATGTAAGAACAGAATATTTGTTTTAGGTTTTCTCTTGTAGCTCTTGCAAAAAAAAGCCCCCATGTATTCCATTTTTACAAATCTGATATGATTTTACAAATCTAATATGATTTCATAATCTATTGTTTGTGTGGGCTGGGAATAAAAATCATAACAGTTTAGTCTCATAGCAGGATTAAACCAAATTTAATTTAGCTTCACATATGTTAGACTTTACCAGCAGGCAAAGATGTTGGAGCCCTTCATTTTTCTTTACCTGCTTGATGCTGGTAGCAGGTAAAATAGTTATTTAATATAAATTAATATAAGAGGGATCTCTTGATTCTTTTCCATTGTATGATTTTTGAAGTGTGTGATACATAATGAAAAAAGGCAAAGGCCTGTGCCTGTTTCACTACCAACACCAATTGTTGTTTTCTAATAGCATAGTGTAATCACTGGTATATGGGCTTCCAAACAAGCGATTTATTGGGAGATCTGTGCAAGACTCATCTGAGTAAAGTATTAAAATAGAGAATCAATTGGGAAGAATTTTGACTTTAGTGAACAGAAGCTAAAGACACCCTTTTTCTGAAGCCAAAAGGGATGTGGGTATGTGAGAAGCGTCTACATGCTAATTGAATATATTAAAAAGGTATTGGGGGAAAAAAGTGTGTGTGTGTATATATATGTGTGTGTGTGTGTATATATGTGTGTATATATATATATTAAATATATATTTATATATATATAAAT
>NW_017728949.1:53677224-53695179 GCF_001723895.1 Crocodylus porosus | reverse complement strand
TGCGTGTGTGTATATATATATATATATATATATATATTAAAAAGGCATCAGGATGCAGATGGCAACAGGGTGCGCTAACATTCCTTTAATTCCCCAGCTTTTATTACAGAAGAGTTACTTGCAACCTGGAAAAGGCTGTACCTGTTCCTTTTGTTCTTTTCACTTTGCTCTGAGATCATTTGTCACCGTGCGAAGGGCATACACATGTGAAAGTAGAATATGTTCCAAGAGAAGAGCACACAGAGTCCCCCATTCATCTTCAGAAGTGAGAAGCCTTCCAAAGAGAAAGAGAGCAATTTTAGTTTTTCAGGACTTGTTTGCATTGCAATGCACTGGAAAAGGGATCCTGAACAGTGTAGATTTTTATTTATGCAGCTATTCCATACCTTTCTCTTGTAATATCTTTATACCTAATGCGCTTTTAGTTCCTTTACGGTCCCTGTGGTCTCTGTACTGCTTGCTTTCTCCAAGCTTCAGTTCTGAAATGCTGGACTGGGCTGTAAAGGGTAATTGGAGAAACTGAGTATCAGCTTTTCATTTCCATTTTTGATTCCTGCCTCCTTTTTGATTCTGCAGGTATGTCTGCACTACAAGCAACGGCTAGCCCATGTACTTGAAGCAGGGAAGCATTTGAGGGGCAGGGGGCCAAACCAGTTATTCTCTGCCCATGTAGCTATGAACTCTCACTCTTCATTAAGTGTCTGTTAGGATGAATAAGGAGTCTATGCTATTGAATGTCTCAAAACTGAACTAGCACTTAGCCTGAATGACTGTATTTCTGACCTCCGAATCCCAGAGAAGGTTGTTAGTTCACAGTAGGACAGTATGTTAAGTGTAAGTTCATTTTACCTAACCCTTCTTGCCATAATTGCCTACTGATCAGGTACAACAAAACTTGGCTTTTATTTGACTCACCAGAGCAAAACTATATAACTTCTCCTGCTACTTAAAAATAAACTGAATTGTGAAGATTCCTGTTGCCACAAAGGAAGGAAGTGGAGTTGTGCTTTGGAGGAGAGTGTAATCATTGCCGGATATTTTGTAGGTTGGAAGTATTAACCCAGCAGAAGACTTCCGAGTGCTGGTGAAGCAGAAGGATGCTAACTTCAAGGAGGGTAAGTTGCTTTCATCTGCTGTGATATTCTTGAATTGCCTCTTCAGCGGTCAAGTGTCCGTAGCAGAATGGTGATTACAGTGGTTGGCACTAACTAGACCTCTTCTTGGTAGCCTTAGCTGAGGGGCAAAGGTTTGCATGGACTGTATGAACTCAGCATTTTTAATTTGTGTAGATGTGGATTAGGATGGAGTCGCATTGGCTGGGCAGCAGGTGAGGACCCTGTTCTCCATTGCCTGCTTAGGAAGGGGTAAGAATTTAGTCTCTGGTTGACTGTTTATAAATAAAGGTCGTTCTTTGGTGCTCTTGCGAATGAGCAAGGACAGGGCCATTTAGGAGGAAGTGGGATTGCAAGCACTCAAAGAAGTGAGAAGAGAAAGGGTTCACTGACACGGAGGTGAGTTGTGGTGCAGAATACCATGATGACAATCCTTGTAGGTTTTGCATGTGTCCTGGAAAATCCTAATTCGTCCTCACAGCATTCCCCTTCCAGACTAACCACCGTTTTAGCACAATCCTGACACCACTCAGGGAGCACGCCTGCAGTGCAGTGAGGATGAAAGACTTGAGTCTGAAAACCAGAGCTAAGCCAAATGTAAACCTGAGCTAGAATTAAACTGGTGCGGTGGTTTTAAGCCGTGCCTACCAGGAGGTGCTGAAGGGTCCTGCTACCTCTGTAAATCTTCGTTTTCAAGGAATGGCAGAGCACATTTGGTATCCTTTTCCAGTCTTTGAGGACCTGTCCTTTTGCATCAAAGCTCCCTTCTGTTGACTGCATCGTTGCAAATAAATTATAGGAGCAAAATGTGAGAATCCTCCCATCTACCAGAATTTCAGCGCCTCTTTCATAGTGAGCGGTTGGGTTTAGAGCAGCGGTTCCCAACCTCGGGTTGCAACCCAAATGAGGGTTGCAGGGGCAATGCCAGAGGCGCCTCACACAAAAGACGAGCCGTGCTGGGAGCTCCTCTGCCCTCGGGCCGCTGCCACTGTCACCCTCCGCTCCCAGCAGTGAGTCACAAGAAAAAAGTTTGGGAACCACTGGTTTAGAGGAAGAGTTTCATTTATTTGGATCTTGAATTCTAGTGCTTTGCTTCCTCTCCTTCCCTCTCATCAACCTCCTACTATTATTGACTTTTTTCCTGACCTGAAAGGCACAGGTTTCCTGCGCTGGTCAATGCGTAGGTGGCCTGACCTCCAAGTGGTGGTCAAAGTGAAGCCTGCGGGGTTCTCTGGTGTGACTCATAATTGCCATCTTTGTTTAAAATGATGTTCAGTTCCTAAAGGCTGCATCCTTGGGGTGAACTCCTAGTTCCACCTGGATCCAAGCAGCCCTGCCTCCTTTTTGATTCTGCAGGTGTGTCTGCACTACATGCAATGGCTAGCCCATGTACTCGAAGCAGGGAAGCATTTGAGCAGCGGGGTAAATAGTTGGAAAGACTGCTTCCACTATATGCAATGTCAACACATGCCAAGGCTATATTAAGGAAGACAGTTTCAGACTAGAGGATGTCATACTTGTTTGCTAATCAGAAAAAAAAGTAGAGCTGCACAGGGTCACTCATGGGTATTTCATTCAGTTCTTTGCTTCTTTGGGGCATTGATTGAAATGTGTGCTAAAATGTGCATTTGTTTCTGAGGACAGCCTGCTAACTTTTAAGTAACAGTAGACTGGTCAGGATTTTATGACAGTCAAAAAATGTGATAAACCAGTGGCTGGCTTTTTAAATGATTCCATGTTAAACCTGACAGTAGAAATTCTGTAATTATATTTCAAAATGTCATAAAAAATAGCTAAATCCAAATACCTCAAATTTAAAAAAAAAAAGAAGAGTTTTGTTGTTGTTGTGATTAATTAAAATCATACAGGAAAGACATTCAAGCTCAAAATATTAAAAATGGCTGCATCAAAGACCATATTCTGAAGGCTTTATTTAAACTCATCCACTCTTCGGTAGCTGTCTCTGAAATGACTGCTGTCTGTGTTTGGATGGCTTTTGACACTTTCTGCAATTTCTCTTCATTTTTCAGATGATGAGGTCTATAATTACACGGTATAGTTGTATGGAATGCAGTCTAGGCATCCATTAAGAAGAAAGATGGGAGACAGTGTAAATACAAACATGTTCTGCATGTTAGTTTTTCTTCTTTACAAGCCTCAAAGTAGCTTGTTACATAAAAAAAAAACTTTTAAATGGCCTGCTACAGTCCTTTTTGCTAGTGTATAATAGCAGATGCTACCTTACAACCACTCAAGGAGGAAAACAGTTTGTTTTTTTTCCCCCTGTTGAAAATGTTAGATGTAAAGCCTCTTTGCAGGGAAGGATTTATATGGTATTCAGGTAGTTTCTTGGAAAAAATAATAAATTATGTCCTGCATGTCATTATTTTTAAATGTAAGCTAAAAAAGGAGAAAAATTAGGTTGTGCCCTATGTTGATTGTTCACAGTGTAGGCAAGAATGCCTGATAGTCTTCCATGCTAAGCAGAACCTGAATTTCTAATTTAAAAGAAGGCAAGAATAAAAAAATTTCCTAGCATGACCAGACATATAGTAAAATGACATTTTCACAGGAGCTGAAGGAGTGGAAGTAGAGTTACTAAGAGGAGAAAAGAGTTTTAGTCTGCCTGTTAAATATGTTACAGAGAGAACTGATCACCCCAGGGCCAGACCATGGTCTTTTGGTGTGAGAGGTAAAATGTACATATCCTATACAAGCTGGAACAGCAGGGTCACAAAATTATTGAAAGCTAGAGCTGGTGTTTCCCACATTTAAAAAGAAAGTCTGGGGGAAGAAAGGGGGAATCTTGTAGGAAAGGCTGGACGGGGTTTCTCAGCAGAAAAGGACACAAGCCGAACCCGTACTGTGAGTTTGCTGGACTTCTAGAGCTCGGCTCCTTGGAAGAGGCGATCAGCACAACCTGGATGCCTGGCTCCTTGGAAGATGGGTTTCTCCCTTCACATTGAAGCAATGCAAAGGGGAAGTAACACCAGCATCTGAGAATCAGCGAGTCCCTAATTTCCTAATGTCCAAGAGCCAGGGAAATTTTAAGGTACACATCTTTTTAGGTAATAGAAGCCAGCTCACTGAAGCAAGCAAGGTCTGGGGGTTCATTCAAGGAAGTCTTGCTTTCAGACAGGCGGAGGTGTGGGTGACATGCTTGCTGAGAACTGCCGGCCTTGCCTTGCAAGCCATAATCATCCTCATGTTATGACCGAAGCATGTGTGGTTTGCTGCATTCGAATACCACTTGTGGCTTTCCGCGATCTGCTGTATGCGAAGAGGCCAGCTGACAGGCGTGATGCTTATTGCTGATGAAACTGGTATTTTGTTTCACAGTCTGAACAGCTTTTTTCTTCCCCAGGTGCTTGCTTCCTCTTGTTTACTATTCATGGCCATAGAGATATCATTTCATGCAGGTCTTGCTCAGAGTAGGTTACAAGTATGCAGGCAGCCACACAGAGCTGTACTCTAATAAGAGCTTCTGACATCTTTGTCGATGAATGCAAATAAGATAAATCAGTTTGCCTGAGTGGAATCTAATCTTTGCTCCCCAGGGCAAGTCGTGAGTTCCTTCATCTACCATTACTGCAAAGAAAAAGTCTAAACCAGCGTCTGTTTGCCATCATCATAATGCTGAAAGGGTGGAATTTCATTTCACCTGCATACTCTCTTCCAAGTGTACCATCTATCCTTGAATTTTTGGATAATGGAAGTTGTCTGATCTTGGCAGGCATATTTCCTTACAATGGCTGACAGACTTTCATTAAACTGGGAAGAAGAATATGCAAAGGTATTTCCTTTGTTCTCTAAATTGTCTTTGCAGTTGCATAGTGTAAAAATCCGATCAGTCTGCCTGCATTACAGTCAAAAACGTGCTGGCTGTGGGAGCATGGTGGCTGATGTCCAGGCCTAAGTTAAGAAGAGCTTCCAGTCTTCCCTGAACGGACAATTGGGAACTGAAATTACACGAGTTAAGCTCACGCAGAAGGGCATCACTGAAGTGCTGCAGAAGAAATGACATCACAGACACTCTTTTAATCTTTTTCCTTATTGCAGTGTTGTCAGCATTTCTTGCTCTCAGACACTGACTCTAATGTTATTTCTTTGCAGTCACTGCATTATATGCACTTCCAGAGATCACAGGCTGAGGCACGTGACTGTTCCCAGAGATTTGCAAAGCTTCCCATGAGTAGGATCATCATTAAAGCCTTCTCCATGGACAGTCTCCACCTCTTTATCAGGCACGTTGGAAAATGTGTCTTTCTGCAAGAGCACAAAGGCCTTTCTATGCAGTACCTTAATCCATGGTATAATGACCACAAAGACTGGGAAGGTAGGAATGGAAGAAGTAATGAGTAAAACTGTTGAAACTTATGAGAGTCAGAGAATCTCTGGGAAGCTCTGTAGAAGCCCTAGCTATTGTGTTCAACACCATTTATTGGCAGCTTTAAAATCAATTGACAGATATACTGGTCAGAGCAGGGACTTCAGGCTACGTGTGTGCTTGCATCCGTCATTGCTCATTGCAACGAGAGTGCTCAGCAGACGGACCCATTTCTGATCAGGCCATCACTGCAATAAAAAAAAGTCTTCTGTTGGCTATTGTTGGAGTCGGAGCCCTTTCCCACATGCCTCACGACCTCACATCATGTCACAGCACGTACATGCTCTTTTTAGTCCACCTCTAAAGACCTGATAGCCCAAGATTGGTGGTGCATAAAAGTCCTTGCTCTAATGCCTACCATTGCCATTGAACAGAAAGCGATTAAAAAAAAATGTAGATATAAAAGAATAAACAAAGTGTCTGATAGTTCCTAGTGGTGCGCTGGAGTCATCCTGACAATAAAGACTCGTATTATACCCTGTTAGTGCCTGGGGTTTTAATTTAACACATCATTGAAGAGACAGCATTTAAAAGCAGAAAGGGGAAAAAAAAAAAGGCCATCAGGACTTGCTTTTATTAGTGCAATTTGTAAGAAATTAGAACATTTAATGAGAAAATCGTTAAGCATGAAAAAAATGGACTGACTTAACTTGGGGAGCTTAAACGGTAAGGTTTCAATTTAGTTACTGGTAAAATAAATAAATAAAAGTGATGCGCCCATCTGTGGAGGGGCGAGCACTTCACGTGTCTCGGGCCAACGCCTTGTGCCGTCAGTCCTGGTGCGGGACCACCACGCATTTCCTTCTCTGTGAACTCAAGCGGCGCAGTGGACGCCAGAAGAGGGCCCAAGACATCTTTTTGCGCAGCTGTTCTTCAAGCGCTTTGTTGTCTTGACTATCCGGTCAAGTGTTTTGTAGATTGTGGAATTGGTGATTCGGTCCTCGGACGCATGCTTAGAGTTAGAAAAGTGGTAACGGGAAGAGTAGGACACACCGCTCCCCAATCTCGAACAGCACAATGCCGGCCACGGGCTACTTCAGTGTCTTTCATGTTGATATCAGAACATGCCACTTCACTGCCGGTCTCGCTAGGGCATCAGGCCTTTTCCCAGACCCCCTCAACAACACAAACCGCATCAGCACTGGGCCAAACAAGACAGATTATAAAGTCTGGGGTTTGTGTGCCTGCTCCTCCACCAGTGTCACCATCACCTGCTGCCTACGTTGACCCGCTGGGGGATCCTGCATGGAGGGGACGCCGCTGACATCAGCTCCAGAAAAGCACAGAAACCCACGGCAGACGGTTGTAACCTCCATGGACATCCTGGCACCGACCCTGGAGTAGCTGTTCTTAACAACAGCTTGGACAACTGACTCGAACACAAAACTAGGGAACAAGAGACCGTCCAGACTGGATTGCATTAAGCATGCGTGGTCATAACAGAGGCTCGGGATTCTTACCCCGTTACCTGAACCAGCTTTTCTAACCCTCTTGCCCCTCGGTGCCTGAACTGCTTTTTTCATCCCTTTTGATCTCTTAATTCACCGTCCCATCTCTAGGCCATGCCCCTTCCCCACTCCCTTCTCCCTGTATGCCTATACTTTGCATTTAAATGGTTTTGTTCCTTTCTATTCAGTACCCCTCCTAATGAAGTAGGCTGTAGCCTAGAAAAAAGCTCATGCCTCTCTGAAGAAGTTAGTCTATAAGGTGCCATACTGCCCCGCCTTATGCCATCTGTATTTCAGTAAGCCAGACTTTCCTGCGTTTTCTTGTCTGCCTGTTAGCCTTTCCTAGCTGACGTAAGCACATGATGGGGTTACTGCCCACTCTTTTGAGTGAGCTAATACAGTAGAAAAGCAGCATCACAGATTGTCTCATAACTACCTTGTGTCTCCTAGATATAAGAGAGTCGGGAAAAGTCATTCTTGCCGTTGGAGGAGTTTATAGATTCAGAGGTTGTAAGGCTGGAGGGAACCTCAGAAGATCATCGGGTCCAGCCCCCTGCACCGGTTGGAGTCTGTGCAATAAAATTACACGAGAGAGAATCATTTTGGGGTTAATTCTGGTTTTTTTAGATGGGCATCTGTCTGGAATGGTTTAGGAGTCATAAATCCTGCGCCGGTGGAGGGGGTAGGAGTGACTGACCATTGAGCTCCCTTCGCTACCTGGGATGCCCTGCACCCAGTGATTCCTACAACGTGCTGAGCACTTAACAGGGAGGGTCGACCTGCCCTGAGACGGTCCCAGCCAAAAAACAGACGGGCTGAATGAGGAGGAAGGGAAGGGAAGTGATGCACATCGGGAGCCTGACAAATATATTTAGAAACAGGACATGCTCCTTGTATCCAAGTACTTTCACATTTGAAATTTTATTTTTACCCTACGAGTGTATTTAGACTGTTTTCTTGAATGCACCTGTTCAAATATTTTATATTTTCTTTTGGTAGCAGGCTTTGAGTAGTTGAATGTATGAGTTTTGTCTGTTGTAATAATTGTTCCTGTGATGATGGTCTTTATTAGCAATTAATGGAAATTAGTAAAGTTTTGATTAATTGCCTGAAACATTTGCATGAATTATTATTGTGAATTGCAGTGGGCTGAGACTCGCAGAGATGGCTGCATGTTAATATGATCTAGACTGAACAGATTAAGCAATACTTAATGATAAACAAGCCGTTAAAGTGTAGCATCACTGGGAAGATCAAACAAATGAGATGTTATTTGTAGCTTATTTTCCTTGCATTTTTGATTCATTGCTGCTGTGGATTTTGGAAGTTGACTAGCTTTTCTTCATCCACCTATAGTATCTTGTTCTCAGGAGCATCATCTATCACTGGTAATCTGAGATGTGCAACAGTATTGTATTACAATGAAAAACAGGAGTGCTACAGATGAGTGCGAACTCTGGCGTAGAATTAGAAGAGCAAAACCGTATTGTGATCTGTGTGTTTTCTGTACTTTGGTGTAGGGAAATCTTTCATCTGCTACCAGAGCCGCTGCTTATCTGGCAGAGCTAATGCGGGCATGTCCCATTGCTCTTGTCATAGGTTATGAAATGAGCACCTGCATTTTGCATCTTTTCTTTTTTGTTTAAATTACTTTTTCCAGGGATATACAAACAGTAGATAAAGTCAAGCAAATATTTTTCACTAACCATTAATCAAGTGTAGCGACAATATTCAGAAGCTCAGCAGAATTCAGCAGACCATAGTTGCTCTCCCCCCTTAGTTTTTTTTTTTGCCATTTTCACCTTTCTTTCAATGTGTTTTGCAATCATCTCTCTATCTTCCGTGAGTCACTTCACGATAAGGATAAAATTGGTAATATTCCTTTTAAGTGTGTAGCTCCAGGACTGAAAAAGGGTGGTGTGCTTCCTTGGAGTATGCATTAATCCAAACTTCGTTTAAGCCATGCTCCTTAAGGACACAGCAATGGCAGTGATATGGCATTAGCAGCCCTGGGACTGACTGGCTCCCATCACTTCCAAGGCTTCTAGTTCTTTCTGGCACCGTTACTATGCTGTTAAACAGAGTACAATCACATTGCAAATTAGACAACGGGCCTGAAAGATGTTAGGCATGTAAGCAGTTTATGCACTTAACTGATATGCAGATAGCCAGCATTGGTTACAGGCAAGAAAAATGGGACTGGTGTTCTGTTGTGCAGTTAAATGGACTGGGTTTTCGGTTGTAGCCATGTTGGTCTAAGGACATAGGCAGGCAGGATGTGATATCTTTTATTAGACCAGCTGAGTCGACTACTCAGTTGGTCGAATTAAAGATACCACATCTACCCAAAGAACCTTGCCTGCTAAGTGAATTGTGCACTTACCTGGTATGCAGATAAAGGCAGCACGCTGCATTTGCACTTCTTATCATTTTTTGTCTGTGTTTATGTCTGTGTTGGATGCTTATCTTGCTGGGATCCTATGACCCCAGCTGACTTCCTGCCCTTTGGGCAGGGGCTGGACTCGATGATCTCCCGAGGTCCCCTCCAGCCCTAATGTCTATGAAATCTATGAAATCTATGAAAATCACTTGGACACACCTGTTTAAAAAAAAGAACTATCACCTATCTTCCTTGCACAGCTGTGGATACTTGTGTCACAGTTTGAGGACTGATTAAGCAGCACCGAGAAGTACAGTGTTTGCAGAGTCATTGTAATAAGGTATCTCTAATAGCATCCAAATGCTGGGCCCTAACTATCAGACATTTTTCTAAGTACAACCGTGTTATAGCTACTGCTGTGTCATTATTACACCATTTACTGCATGGTTAATAATCCCATTGAAATGTCTTGCTCTCAAAGGTGGTTTAGGCAATATACTTAGTGAAGTAAAACATAGCCTCTCTCAGTTTTCTGACTGTCCCTCAAGTCAGCTAGGCCAGCACTTGTTTCTTTACCGTGGGTTGAAAATTCCCCTGCCTCTGCCATATTGGGAAATTTTTTCTTGGTAAACTTAATTTAGTCTGCAAAATGCTCTTTGGGGAAAAAAAAAAATCAAGCCTATTTTTTTTGCTTAGAGTAGGGCATCCGTTATCACATGAGCAGAGCAGCTTGGTGCAGGGCGGATGTGATTAGCTCTGTTGTTGTTAGTAAATGTGCTGTCGTTAAAGAAAAAGGGGCTGCAGGAGGCTGAGAGGAAGTGTACCCAGCTCATCAAAAGTATTTTCTTGCTTTGAAAAAACCTCCATTCTCTGTTTCTGTCTTCCAGTGAGCCAGCAGCTGATAAACCGCATTGATCAGTTTTTGGAAAGTAAAGGCTGGCAGTATTATAGGAAGAGCATTGATTGTATCCAAGTTTTCAGAGAGGAGGCCATTAAGGTAATGGTGATGTTTGAAAACTGTGCCTGAATTCGGGGAACAATGTCGATATGCCGAACCAGCGTGAACCAAAACTTCAGAGACGATGACAAAGTAGCAACAGGCAGAGAGTACCAGATGGAAACCAGTAGTCCCACATCTGGAAGTTCAAGAGAGGTTTTAATGCTGTTTTGGTTCTTGGGCCTCTTTGAAATAGGAAACAAATTCTCCTGTTGGTTTTTCTTCACCATGAAAAGACAGTGCCTGTGACCTACTGGTTGCAGAAGAGAAATGTGCCACCCTACAGATACTTGCTTAGACAAAGCTAGTCACAGAAGCCGCTGTGCAGGTTTGGGCAATGCGTTTTCTTTTGCAAGTCACCACATTTTAGAAATCCCGGTGTGAGTGAAGCTAGATGAATGTGCAGTGGCTTGAAGTATCTTCTTTTCCCCATTTACCATGCTGGGCGACGGTATGATGAATTAAGATTATAGCTCTTTGGTATGAAGCTAATTTAATTTTTCTGTTATCTTTGTTGTTGTTTTGCCAGCTGTCAGAAGTTTGGCGGTTTAATGATTTCCTGCAGGCCCTGAAAGGAAAGGTGGAAGATAAAGCCTTAACTGATTTCTGGGAGATTGTGATACAAGGTAGGATGACGATTGACCCCTCACTCCTCTGCCATTGCAGTTTTTGTGAGAGGAATCCATGTGCTCACAGGGGAAGACTGAAAATGAGCAGACTAGCATTTCTTATGTATATAGTTCCCGTAAAACGTAGAAATCCTTCTACATCCAAGCTGTGGGGTAAAGTGAATCCACCGGCAGGCAGGGACCGCATCCAGGCAGACCTGGATAGGTTGGAGAAGTGGGCGGATCTGAACAGGATGCGGTTCAACGAGGACAAGTGCAGGGTGCTGCACCCGGGGAGAGGGAACCAGCATTGTGGTTATAGGTTCGGGGCTGCCCCTCTCGGCAGCACAGAGGCAGGGAGGGATCTTGGGGTCAGGGTTGACTCCAGGATGAATATGAGTCGCTGATGTGACGAAGCAATAGGCAGAGCCGACCGCACCCTGTCCTGCATCAACAGGGGCATCACTGACAGGTCCCGAGAGGTCTTGCTCCCCCTCTATGCAGCGCTGGTCAGGCCACAGCCGGAGTCCTGTGTCCAGCTCTGGGCGCTGCACTTCAAGAGGGACGTGGGGAACCTGGAGAGGGTCCAGAGGAGGCCACTCACATGGTTGGGGCCTCCGTGGCCAGCCCTAGGAGGAGAGGCTGAGGGACCTGACTCTCTTCAGTCTCCGCAAGAGGAGCCTGAGGGGGGATCTTGTGGCTGCCTACAACCTTATCAGGGGCCAGCAGCAGGGACTCAGGGACAGTCTGTTCCCCAGGGCCCCCCTTGGGGTCACCGGGAACAATGGCCACAAGCTGCGGGAGGAGAGGTTCAGGTTGGATATTAGGAAGAACTACTTCACGGTAAGGGTGGCCAGAGCCTGGAATAGGCTCCCAGAGAGGTGATGCTCTCACCTTCCCTGGAAATCTTCAAGAGGAGACTGGACAGGCACCTGGCTGGGGTCTTATGACCCCTCACACCCCCAGTGCTCCTCCCTGCCCATGGCAGGGGGACAGACTCGATGATCTGTCTAGGTCCCTCCTGACTCAGTGATTCTTTGATTCTTTCCAGAATTATATAGTTTTCTGTACCTGCAACATTTGGCAATGCTATCCCAGGTTAGGAAGAAGTACAGCAGTAAAGCACAGGGAGAGAGAAATTAAACTAGGGAGGTGAGGAAGAGAAGATATGTCAGAGAGATTTTTAAATAAATGGAAAGCTGATGCAGTGGAGAGAAACGGTAAAACTCTTCCAAATCAAGCGGCAGAGAAAGCTTGCAGAATTGAAACATGTCACTGATCACTTTGTATTTAAGCAGCCTTCAGGAAGAAATACATAGTAACATGACACTTAACGACAATTAAACTGAGAGGAATGAGACATATATGAAATAAATGCTTTCATGAGCACAAAACCTTACGCGCTATAAAAAGCGTTATGCAACATAGCCTTGCTTTTAATTGGAATAAGTTCTTATGAGCGTGTACTTGAGATGCACAGCTGTGCCTTTTAATGGTGCATATTGTCATAATGTAATAATCTGCGCTCCCATATGAAAGTTGTTATAAAAAAACCAAGGTACATATAGGAACGGCCTCTTCCAGCTGCTTGCGGGGTAGAGCATAGCAGTTGTTTAATAATGCATAGCAACAGCATGGGACACCACGCAAAAAATATTATATGTAGGTTGAAACTATAGGGGCAACAGCCTTAAGGGAGTTTTAATGACATCATAAACCCTGGAAAAGGATTGGGGTCAGAATGAAAACTTGTATTGACCAAAGCCATGAAAGTATATTCTGTCACAGTAACTTATAGGTGGTATCAGCCAGAATTTCTAATAAGGCGAGCAATTCTCGGGGGAAAGGATTTACAAATGCCACATGCGCTGAGATTTGTCTGTGGCATATAATTATCTCACTCCAGATAGACTATCCAGCTTATGCATAAAAAGCTTTGACTTTTTCTTTGTCTAAGTATTTGTTCGTATATCAGTTAACTTCTCTTAGATAATTAGTGGTTGAGGAATCTACCATAAGTTATTGAAAGAGTAATTACCAAATTTTCTATAGATTTCCAGCATTTCTTATTTAATCCATGATTTCAGTCTCAATTTCAGTTGCAGAGTATCACCAGATTATTAAATGATATCTCCACTGAGGTATTAATATTGTCGTTAATTGTGTCTGTATGTCGTGATAGTTGACTCATTTGTTGAGCCTCATCCCTTATACTTTGAGAAATATTTTTTGACTTTTGCTAAGGTTGATGACACAGTTAGAAGTTTGAATGTGATATACTCTTCATTTTAAATTTAAGCGTATTTCTGGGGAAACCTTGTAATGATATTTTTATATGATTTGCTCTTTCTTAGATGAAATTACTTTGATCACTAAAGATGAAGCAGAAGGAAGTACAGTGACTGGGGAGGAAGCCAAAAAGGTATTAATATTTAACACTTTCGTATGTATGTTAAGCTTGTGCTAGTTGAGAGTAGACGTTTTCTTAAATGGATAAACCCTTAAGTGAATGAAGAGCGCAAACAAAGTGAGAACAGGATCATGGGACCATGGGAGTTGAGGAATCTCAGATCGGGGGAAACTCTTCCCCTGTCTGCACCATCTTGAACATGCTTTCAGGAATGCCACACCAGAAACTCAGTTTTGTGGAGCAGCAGCAGGCTGACCGCATTCCTTAGAAGGACATCCCCCTCGAAATGGGGGGGAAATGTGGTCAAGTTAATGGAGCACGAGTGTGGAAATCAGGAACTGCAGAGCTCAAATGGACTTTCCAACTTAATGTCATCCCAGAATCAGGGCTGTCAAGCAAACTGTATTTTGCAGTATGCTCTGCCTCGTAAACAACCTTGACTTCGTTTCCTGATGCCCCACTAAGCCATACAGTTTTCTGCAGACAAAAGAGAGAGTTTAACCCATCCAGATGATCCATTGGATTATGAAAAGACCGGGACCTGTAGACCAACAGACACACACTGTTGCCTGAAAAACTGAGCAGACGCACTGCCTGCAGCATCAGACAGCTCTCTGCCAACTTGACTTTTAACTTTTTCATTTCTTGTGACTGCAGGTGCAGCCATAAGGTCTCAGGGGCAATGCATCCCAGATGAGGCAAAGGTTGGGGTGCTTGTACTAGACTACAGGTTCAAATGTTGCCTTCTGTACTGATTGGTGCACTTTACATCCTACCCTGGGGGGCTTTAAGAGGAGGCTGGATGAACACCTTGCCTGGGTCGTTTGACCCCAGTACTCTTTCCTGCCACGGCAGGGGGTCGGACTCGGTGATCTGCTCAGGACCCTTCTGACCCGACCAACTATGAAACTATGAAATGACTGTCATCTCCTATCAATACCAGAGAAAGCAGGAGAGGCAACTGCCATTTCCCATTACAAGAGGACATGAGAGGTTGTGCAAGTTCAGTTCTAGCATCGTGAAAAATTGAGCAGAGTGGTGTAATGTGGCAGCCACACTGTAATTCAGGATGAATGTGCCCCAGCTGCTTGCTTGGCTGTGCGGTCTGGAATACCTGTTAACAGCTACCTAAGCCCCATTTCCTTCCTCAGATCCAAAACTAGACTCCTGTTTCCCAGCAATTTACTGTTGCCTTACTGCGGGTTATGTGAATCTGATGAAGGCATTGCCTTGGAACCCAGTTCTCCTGGGTCCAGTCCCAGCCTCTGTGACAGGCTTGCTGTGTGTTGTTTTGGCAAATCATGTAAAGCAGCATTTTCAGAGATGGGCGTTCCCTTTTTTTCAAATGCCAAAGTTGAGTGCCAGCTTTCTAAAAAGCTTGTCGCTGGAATCTGAGTGCTTGGCATCTTTGAAAATAACCTGTCCTATCTCTCTGTGCCTCCCAATTCCCAATAAGAAGTGGGCCTTTCTTCAGTTGCCAGGCAGGGAGCAGAGCCCCCCTCCTCAAATTGTCCATCCCTGTAATGAATTGCCACGCTATTGCATTTGATGCATATGCTGAAGAAAGTAAACCTGTGAAAGAGGTTTCACAGTGAAGAACCACTGTAATCTTTCAGCGAGGTTGCAACACTCAACAAGACACAGGTGTTCCAGTAATTTGTCACATGTTTTGATCACTTGTGCTTTAAAGTGCCAGGTTTGAAGGCACAGGATATGCCACCAATGTCGTGCTTTGTTTATGGCAGGCACACAACAGCCTTTTTGCAGAAGTGTATGAGAGTAGCTTGAGCTGCCTTGGAATAGACCAGTGCCAGAGTCGCCAACCTGCACGCCGAGTGGTACAGGCACCTGTGTGTGTGGCATGCAGCAGATCGGGGAGGGGGCAGGCAGCACAGGTAGGGCAGAAAGCAGAGCAGCACATCAGACAGGGAGCAGGCAGCTGGGAGCAGAAAAAAAAGCAGATCAGGCAGAAGAAGGAGTTTGGAGTGGCACCAGGGGAGGCTAATTTGTGGTACACCTGCCAAAAAGGTTAGCCCCCATTGGACTAGCACAATTTCTGATGTAAGCACATGCTGTGTGCAGGTGCCCTGGAAGGGAGGAGATGCGGAGGCTGTTCAGAGAGGTGGCACCTCTGGGGTTTTTTCTTTTCCGTTCAACCGTACCATTCTCATGTACTTTCCTTGTTTTCCATCATTGAGAAAAATGGTGTCATCCTCTCACCTCTGCTGTAATGATGCAGATGGGAAGTTACTCTTTTTTAGAGCATAAAGATGATAGGTTAAAAGATCAGACTTGCCAAGTGCTTTTTCTGGTTGCTTTGGGAAAGATAATGGATTTCAGCACAACTATTATGTGTAATTTGCTTTTGCATAAATGTAAAATGGATCTTGTCAGGGAAAAAAGAATCAATTGCAGATATGTAGTACTTGATGGAAACTTAAAGTTTCAATTTATTGCCAAAAAGACCTTCATCCTAAATTTCTTTAGATTTTAATGTATTATTTACACTCAGTTTAGTGTAGGATGTTAATTTTGAGAACTCTGAACAAATGTGCTACTTTCACAAATAGCATTTGACTTTAATTAACTATGTAAAATGGAATATGCTCTGGTGAAGAAAGCCTTTTGAAGCTGATGGTATGATTAACTTCGAGTTTGAAACTGTGTGTTTTATAATACTATCAGTCAATAGGAAAAGGGGCATGGTGCTTGGAGACCGGAGAGTCCTCCCAACCCTGTAACCTTCTCAGATTTGTGCTGCTTCATTTCAAAGGGAATAGGAGAAGTTGGATAGTTCATGCCGAATTTGAACGCTAGGACAGACAGCTCTCGGCACCAGCTATCCAAAAGATATAAAAAGCCTGATCTTTGGACAGTAAGACAAGCCAGGCAGATGTTGTATACTCAAATGGTAACCAAAGGCAACATCAATTTTTTTTTCTTATTCATGTGGATGGGAGGTATGGTACTTGACAGCTGAATTCACCTTCTGTATAGATTGCAGCTGGGAGAGTGAGTCAGAGAAGGAGACTTTTTTTTTAATCGGTTTCCTTGGTGATTTAGAATTTGGTGATTCATAGACCGAGGCCCAAGTTCACCTCCTGGGATGGTGGCAGGATGCACCAGATGCTAAACGGCATGGGCAACGTCTGAAGTGTTTCTCCCCTTTGCCAGAACAGTGTTTTTTACTGCAGATGGTATATTGTGTGTGAGAATCCCTCTGCTCCTTCTAGGCATGATGTGCTGTTGTAACAGAGATGGGCAACGCTCTGGATAATGGGTCATGTGTTAAAAAGGCTCCCATGCAACCACCCCCTACTTTAGCCCTTTGATTCATTATCCATTTATTACCATATTTATGCATGTGGAAGGAGAAATGGGAGAATGGAGATCTGTAGTAACACTAGTGCCTCCCTGCTACCCAGCCTACCTACTTACAGGCCCCTTGTAGTAATAGCTGAGATTCTCTGCTCCAGAGCCAGTAGTACGGTGCTATGGTAGTAACCAGTGCTGGTAGTGACCCATACTCTGCCCCAGAAACGATCTGTGGGTCTGTAATAAAAATCAGCTGAACTTCCAGCGGGTATTTGCAACAATTCTGCTTTAGTTCTTTTCAGAACAAGTTTCCTTTCACTCATCACCGGAGCCATTGCTGCAATGCTCTTGAATTATAGATAATAGACAAAGAAAAGACTTGTGCGTATTCAGTGGTCTGGTCTACTGACCGAGTTGTTCCCAGCCACACATGCAAAGTAATGATTACACAATTAAAACGGTTAATTGTGCAATAAGTTTCAACCAGCCACATGTGTAAAGTCATTATCACAGGATAAACATGACTATCCAAGTATAGTTCCAGTGTAGGGGACGGAGTTGCTACTATTTCTTCTGGGTGATTATGTAATAGCAAGATCCAGCAGACCCTAGAATATATTTTGTGTAAGAGTTGCACCCTGTTGTGGTGTTTTCTTTTCCATCAATGTTGATCACTTCTATGTCTCATATAGTAACAAGTAATAGGAAAATCAAAAGGAAAAAAGAATCGAAGGTCCACCCAAACCTTGCAGCCCTTGGGCTAGTCATGGTAAGGCACACCAGTGACACATAAGGGGATAGTGTCTCCAGCATCACCTCCAGCTTTCTTTGACTCCTGAAATGACCAAGTACTCATTTGAGCTGAGCTGATTGGGGGCAGGCTTGGGCACAAGTCCAGGGTGGGGCTCAGCCCTGTGTTTCATAGTTTCTAGGGTCGGAAGGGACCTGAGCAGATCATTGAGTCCGACCCCCTGCCATGTCAGGAAAGAGTACCGGGGTCAAACGACCCAGGCAAGGTGTTCATCCAGCCTCCTCTTAAAGCCCCCCAGGGTAGGATGTAAAGTGCACCAATCATTACAGAAGGCAACATTTGAACCTGTGGTCTAGTACAAGCACCCCAACCTTTGCCTCATCTGGGATGCATTGCCCCTGAGACCTTATGGCTGCACCTGCAGTCACAGGAAATGAAAAAGTTAAAAGTCAAGTTGGCAGAGAGCTGTCTGATGCTGCAGGCAGTGCGTCTGCTCAGTTTTTCAGGCAACAGTGTGTGTCTGTTGGTCTACAGGTCCCGGTCTTTT
>NW_017728949.1:53660090-53677124 GCF_001723895.1 Crocodylus porosus | reverse complement strand
GAGAGGGAGGATCACCTCCCTGGCCCTGCTCAAGATGCATCTGTGGATGCATGCCAAGGTGCGGTCGGCCTTCCTGACCGCGTCCCCACACTGCCGGCCCGTGTTCATCTTGGTATCAGTGATGACCCCCAGATCCTTTTCTGCCTCTGTGCTGCCGAGAAGGGAGTTCCCCAACCTGTAGGTATGGTGCCGGTTGTTCCTCCCCAGGTGCAGCACCTTGCACTCGTCTGTGTTGAATCCCATCCTGTTCTCATCCACCCACCCTTGTAACCTGTCTAGGTCTGATTGTAGCCTGTTGCTCCATTCTAGCGTGCCCGCATCCCCCCACATCTTAGTGTCATCAGCAGATTTGAACAGGTGCTTTTTACCCCCTCATCCAAGTTGCTGATGAAGATGTTGAACAGTGCGGGCCCGAGGACCGAGCCCCGGGGGACCCCACTGCCCACGTCCCTCCAGTCGAAAACAACCCATCCACCACTGCTCTCTCAGTGCGGCCCTCCAGCCAGTTTGCTACCCATCATCTGACTGTAGGCATCAATGCCGCAGTCGCCAGCTTTTTTTAAGAGGATGTGGTGGGAAACTGTGTCAGAGGCTTAATTTGAACAGTTTTATTATGGAGGAAATTTTCTGGGATTTGACTTTAAAGTGTTATAGGTTAATGATCAGGATGGGACATAGGATGAAACTGTCATAGTAATTATTTAGATCCTGCAATTTTTTGCAATTTTCAGATCAGATGCGGTTTATTTTTATGAACATCAAAATAGTTTTCCATCCGTTTCATAGTGGGGGTGCTGAATTTTGATTTCATAATTAAATGACTTTTATTTTCAGTTCTTGGCCCCTAAAGAAAAACCAGCAGAAGCTCCCCATTTGGCAGAGGAAGGTGGCGATGTGGATGATTTAGTAAGTATTGTGAAGATGCGATTGGGCTCTATGATTAAGTTAGCTGAATTGTCTCAGTGAAGGATGCAAGTTTATCAGAGCAAATGGGGAGAGGGTTTGCCAGGATCTTGTGTCTTAGAAAGCATCCAAGGAATTAAGACACAAAGGCACGCCCCTGAAATTAGGCAGTTCCTAGTGTAAATGTAACCAGATATGTAATTTCATAAATGACACGCACCGGGTTGTGGAGTTACACTTGTGCTGTTTACATAGATTAATCCTCTCCTTTAGAGTGCTTAAAAAAAGGGAACCAACAAGGCTGCTTGTTTGACGGCAGATTGTTATAATTTAGTGTAATAACACTTAACAAAGCCTGAGATGCACAGCAGCAATTTATGTGGGATGAAAAATAAAAACCGTTAGAAACCACCTCCCCCCCCCACATGTTTTAATCTTTTCAATTAACCTTCTCGAGACAAGCTTGCTGAAATTCAGGGATTTCGTGGGCTTATTGTATGTAAACATTTTAGCTTCTCTTTTTCACTTTTTCAAGCAGAGTCATTCAAATGAAACCTGTCTCTGAGGCTTAAGCCAACAGGGCATCCAATTTCCATAGGAGTTCAATGGCGGGAGGCTTTCTTCATTTGGGCTGTACAGAAAACATCTATAAGCTGCATTCCTGACTTTGTGATTTTTAGCTGATTGCAGCTAGTAATGAGGATGTGTTAGGGGAGCTGTGCAGAAGAGTTGAGCTCTATATTTCACCACGAAGGCACCCCAAGTTTATAGGATTGAACATGCTTTGTTTTCTAGTTGCTATTTTTGACAAGCACCTGAAAGGTGTAGTTTGGAGTCAGCGCTTTGTATTCCAAATGTATTGTTTCCATTTGCAGCTTGACATGATGTAAGTGGCTGGTGATACGTGGGAACCATGGAAGACCAGGCTCGGTATTAAAAAGAAGGCGGATCATCCATTCCCCTATAGTCCTTGGTTTCTTGAGAGAGAGCATTCAAAGGATGTATCCCGTTGGTGTAAATCCCAGAGCTGACTCTATAACACTGAACCAAAGATTGAAATAATCTGCAGAAATTTCTGCATGAGACTGTTAAAAAACAATGACAACAAAGAAACCAGCTGTCACCCACGACCTCCTTCAGTGTGTTGGTCTATTTTATACCTAGTGTTGTACTGTTTCTTTGTCATCTCAACTTCCACTAAACCCTCTTCAATCTTAGTGAAGGCGCTTGTTGTCGGATATCACTGATGAATGGCCAGAAGGATGTTAGGGATGCCAGAGTGACATTGCAGGATCCTTTAGGTGAAGCTTGAGTGGAAGGAAATCAGTGGCTTCCTGGTTCAAAAGGACAAACTAGTTACTTTCCTGGCTTCCATCAAATCAGAAAAAGAAAAATAAATGGGTGTTTTGGACATAAAAAGCTGAAAAGAATCATTACAAAATATCCATGCCAAGGATTTGTAATGCATTCTCCCCAAATGTACGGCAGAACCGGTAGTAAACAGTAGAGCGCAGCCAGCTTGCAAATCAGTGCTTATACGCTTGTTATTCTCCTATGAACTCTCTTCCCCAACCAAAGCATGAACAGGGTCTTTCATCCTAATCTAGAGTCTCTCTGGCCATTTCCAATTATTTTTATGCCTTCTCTTACCTTAATGTACTTGGAAGCTTCCTGCTCCATGTGCCATACCTTCCCTTTCTTTTCGAACTTTTAATTGATTGCAGTTACTTTAGTTACCTTCATGCTAAAACAACGACTGACTCAACTGTTAGAGATTGCAGCTAACTTGCTAACACAGTGCAGAGGAGCCCTTCAGAGCCAGACCATTAAATGCTCGGTATGCTGATGATTTGGGTTTTCAAAAAGACAGATCATTACACAAAGGGCCCAAAAGAGAATGAAGTAACTAGTTGTGCATGCTCGGACAAGACACTTGAATGCTGCGATTACGTGGTCATGATGCCGTTACCGGGATGTTGTCTTAGGCGCATGTCATTTTTTTCTTGTTAACATATACATGTGTATGACATATGTAACATGTACACACATAGGACAGACAGGCTGCAGAATGACATCTCCTCTCTGAATCCTGGGCTTACCTGATATTTTGGTACAAAATGTCTGCACATCTTATAGCATGACTCCTGGGTCAGGAAGTCGAAGTGTCCTTTCTCCTTCCTACCTTCCTCCACTCACCAAAAGGGCTCTTGAATCATGTGCTTTCCCCTGGTTCAAGAGATTTCCAGCGACAGGCAGACTGACAGCAAACAAATCACTGACCGCCCCTGCCGAGCCATAGTGTCAAAGTGGTTTCTCATAATTGTAAATAAGAAATAACTGGCCACATTCATGATCATTATGTAACTGGCTGGTTTTTAGTTTTCTCTTAAAACAATGGTTAATAAAATATTTTCATGGCTTTTTTGTTCCCCACATCTTTTTACATTCTTTGAAGGCATATTGGCAAAACTTGGATCATAACAGACTGCTTCCTACCTTGTTGGTACAGCTACACAGTGATTAAGAGGAGAAGTGGCCTCTTGCGTATTCTGTATGGTAAATGAAAGTAGCACTAACCATGAAAATCCCAGGTATATTTGAATTCTCTGTGCTATAAAAGTATCAGTCTTCGTCCACCTCTTCTGATGTAGCTTTATCAGTTGGTAGACGTGCTTCAGGACCTTAGTTAGGACTACACTGGGATTCAGAAGCCATTGTCTGCACTAGGATTAGATTTGAGATTTCAGAATATTTAGTACTGGTCTTAAACCATTTGACCACAAGTTTATGACACACGAGTCTCATTTGTCAAGCGGCGCATCTCTATGATTTAGTATGGTATTATCCCACAGGACATTGTACTCTTTGCATTGCACATTTATACTCAGTCTTGGGAAATGCATTGCTAGAACTGAAGAGGGTGAGCAAGGATTTATGACTGATATTTAAATGAAATGAAAGCAGATAACTAGAAGGAACCTGAGGCTCTTTCATTCCAATCTAGCCCCCCTTCCTTCATTGCAATTATAGCCATCTTTCAAGGTCATGTGATATGCCTTTCTACAGAGGGACTGTTAAAAAGTGAATTGCTTTAACACTCAATTTTAGCCAAAAAGCCACATGCCAGGATTCTTATTAAATTACCAGGGGCTCTTTCATTTTGTCTAACTTTCCATCATGAGAGATGCCAGACCTCAAACCCTTGGGTGTCAAGTCGTGACCTAATTCAACGCTAGTCGTAATGCTGCAGACTGAGTCACTACTTTAACTAGCTTCAAGAAAGAATTGAGCTGCTAGCCTCCCACTTACGTGTCCTTGTTGGAAGCACCATCCCAGCCCCATATTCTGCCCTTGCTCAACCATCCCCCTGCTCTTCAGGGCCTGTAACGTTTCTTTTTCTTTACTGCTTTGGTAACTTGACTGTGTGCATATATATTGTTATGAGCCACTGGACGTTCTGCTGGAGAGAGATCTGCTCTGCAAAGCTCCTCTTATATTAAAAGTATAGGCACTGCTGTTGTTTTTCTTCTGTCTTGAATGCTGGAGTCTCTTGCTCCTGGTCCACAGCACCAAGTTTTACAGCTTTTTTCTATTTGGAAGACTATTGCTAAAAATACTTTGTTCATCAGAGCATTGGGAGGCGATGAACAGCTTTGGTTAACACAAAGTCCAGTGTTGTGGGAATTAGGAATCTTCCCCCACATAATGTCTTGGGACCAGCAGTAATGTGCCTGGCAGTGTTCACGACTCTGGGAGCAGGCTCTAGCTCTCCTTCCCACTTCCCATAACATCGATGCAGTCATCCCGGAGGAGATTCATGGTAATGTATTCTGTGGCACTGACAGATCTTACTGGCCATGCTAGGGTTTGGGGTTTTTTAGCTCAGCTACCATCCTGGGTCCTTAGTATGAATCAGTAATAGGGAGTCTGTCATGAAGAAATTCTGGTTGCAAAGCGTGTTCAGTGATTTTGGGGTAGGAACATGCACGCTCCTAGGAAGAGACAATATGGCATAAAACGATTAATCCTAGAAAACAAGGGTTGAAGGGACCTTGTGAGGTTACATCTAGTCCTACCCCCTGCTCCAAGCAGGACCAGCCCCAGCTACATCATCCCAGACAAGGCTTTGTCTGCTTAGGTCTTAAACACCTCCGAGGATGGAGACTGCACCGCCTCTCTGGGTAACCTGTGCCAGTGCTTCACCACCCTCCTGGTGAGAGTTTTTCTTAATATCCAACCTCAACTTCCCTTGCTGCAGCTTGAGACAACGCTCCTTGTTCTGTCAATTAGTACAGTTGTACAATTACAACTGGTCCTTGTTCTGTCATTAGTACAGTATTGCAGTTGCCAGACGTTACTACCCAAAGCAAAAAGATGGCCTTTGCCCTGGAGAGTTCCCCGTCTGTTTGCACAGCGCCTAACCCTTGGCTGGGATTCCTAGCTATGGCCAGAGTGCGAATAGTAATACTACACCATAGGAGAGATGTTTCTTTTTTACCTTGATTGCTGATATCAACACAAGCATGAAGAACGCTGGCCTTCATTTTATTAGTCTAGCAAAAAAAGGGAGCAACTTTTTTAGCTGCTATAAGTTACTGCTAAGAAGACCTCATTTCATTCAATTCTTGACCCATAGATGCTGCCTTCCCATCTTTGCTCTGCTCCATTTTCTCTCATTTGAGCTGCGGATAGTGTGGAGAGATAGTGGAACCAACCGTTTACGGGGCAGCCTGCTCCGACTGCTATCAAAACGCTCTTCAGAAAATCTGGGACAGGAAGATAGGCCTGGACAGGACCCCCTGGGTCATCAGTTGCCTGCAACTGCAGGAAACCAAGCGAGATAATCCCTTTCATTAATTGAACTTACTGCTAAGAAAAGGGCAGTCCTTATCCTTAACAGTCTACCATCAGAAGGGCAACAGCAAACCAGCGCACGGTGGCATCTGTTGAAAAAACTGCTTGGGTTTTTCATGAGGGCGGTAGGATTTGTGTATAGGATTTTAGTGCACGGTTTAGAAGTCATAGTGGTTTCTGTGGATGAACTTAAGTCTTCCGGCTTTGGGAGAGCACGGTAAGGTTGCAGACGTTCTCGAGCAAAACTGTCTCATAATAGAGCCTGGAGGCAGAGCTCTTGAGACCCAAATACAGGAAGTCACTTTGAAGCCTTTTGAGCACATTCTGGTTTGCATGTTTGACTATATTTTTCTGTAGGGTTGGAGCGGTGTCGTGGCCCTGATGGTCCAAAATGGTGCTCTCTCCTACCTTGGGGGTCTTCAAGAGGAGGCTGGACAGATATTTGGCTGGAATGATATGATCCCAGTACCCGTTCCCTCCTGAGGCAGGGGGTCGGACCTGATGATCTGTTTAGGTCCCTTCCGACCCTAAGGTTTGAGAGGCAAAGTTTTGAGAGATCTTTTATTGGACTAACTAAACATGGGAGAGAAGTAGGACAAATTCCAACACGTGGTGACCTGAAGGCCCTGTATTTCTCTGTGCAGCAAATACCGATGGGTTGTAAATAATAGATTATTCCTCCCTGCCCAGCCATTTCTTTTTATTGGTTTGGAAGGACGTTCACATTGACAAACATAGGACGCTTGGTAAGGACTAGACATTTTTTCACGGACCACATGAAATCTTACAGTGAAAGCGACTACAAATGCCATCTCCTCCAGCCCTCGGACCTGCTCCCTGGTGCATATTCGCTGTCTTATCCATTCACTTTAGTCACTACAGTAAGCTGAAGTTGGCAGCCATAGCAGGCAACCCAGCTGAGAGCGAGCTGAATTTCTGCTCCGTCTTGCACATCGCTGGTAGGGCTCTGCGCTATGCTCCAATTACAAACCCCCGTGCGCTGCGAGAGCAAGTCGTTTGTCCCACTACCACCGGGTGCCTCGTTTGACCTGCTACACTTTTATGACGGTGATGACGTGCAGGAACGAAAGGTAGCCTGAAGGGCTGGCAGTTTGAGAGAGATCTTTCCTTATAACACAAGCATATGTGTGCTAATTGCTAACAGGGGCTTATTTTTATTATTGTAATAACATCGGTGGCTCCCAGTCAAGGTGCAGAGCCACATTGTGTGCTAGTTACTATCCAGAGAAGTGACAAGGACCGTGTCTGCCCCAGCGGTCAGGGAAGGAGGCAGATAAGTAGGTGAGGAAGAGCAGGATGAGCCCTGGGCTGTACAGTCAACTTATAGCTGCACTTCACAACCTCTGTCCGAGTTTGCAACTGGGAGGATGCCTTTCCTAAGCAGTTACCTTTGCTATCTCCCCCTAGGTCATCCGGGTTTCTAAGGAGGCTCAGTGGAGTTACTCAAGGGGTAAATTAGGCCTCTATCTTTACCTAAAAACTGACGTCAAGCAGAGGCAGCTGAAGAAATCGTCTGCTTCCATAGTGGTAATGTGAGGGTGCAATTTAAATGCACAGGGAAATGCTGTGAGCCAGGAGCAAGACCTAAGAAGTATTTATCTACATTTTTGGAAATGCACACAAGCCATTTCTTCCCAGCCTGAGCCCTGGGCATTGAATATTTTGAGACCTAGATAGAGATCCATCGTGCTACCTTTTGTGCTCTTCACTTTTGGATACTGCGTGATCTTGTTATGGCGGCATTGGACTAGGAACCAGGAGCTGGGTAAGTCGCCATGCTCTCCATATATCCGTTTTTCTATCTGTCAAAGGGGAATCTGAGATCTAAGAATGAAAACCTATGTGATAGTGGCTTAGATGAATTTTTCAAGGCAAAACCCTTTAATGGCAACCACGACACTGTATTGTGTGCTTCTACCATGCTTAGCAAAATGGGAGTGAGAGCTGCAAGACACAACTGCAACTTACTTTTTACGTTAATGAAAGTATGAAAATTAAACGATATAATAATAGTTTGGAGTGCTTCCATTTCTGGGCGCCTGCTTAAAGCCTCCTTGAACCTGATTTTCAGGGATGGATGCCCGCCAGCTAACAAAGGCAGAACCTCCATGGCTCAGCTGATAATTTCCAAACTCTATTAAACTCTGATCACGAGAGACCTCTGAAATGCAAAAGGTTTTCTAGCTTTAATTAGTTTTACCTTTTGGCCTGGGGAATTTTTTTCTTTTTCTTTCCTGGGAATTTTACAAAATATGTATTTCCCAGCACAGAAAAGTATGAGTTTGTTTTTCCGTAGTCGTTGTCATTATTATTGTTATTTTTGACACACACCGTAATTGTTAAGTTCACACTTTGCATCGGTGCAATCACCTCTCTGTGTTTTCTTACTAGTGTGTTTTGGAAAACTGCAGTGAAATCAGTAGGTGAAGAAGAGAAATGCGTCTAAAATTGCTTTCAGTATGTTGAGCCAAAAGATGTTTCTTGCTCGCCCTCCTCCTCAGCTCCCAGCCCCTGCCTCGGATTTGTTCTTTTGATGGGAACGGTAGCTGGTAATAACCGTCATTTTGCTTTCCTCTGGGAGGGAGTGGATGTTACCGCTTTCAAGACATCTCCGAGAATAGACAGGAAATGTTTCTAGTCATGTTCCACGTTGGGAAAATTTTTGTCTGCTGTCTAAGACCAGGAATAAAGGGAACACGGATGCTGGAAAAGGCCGACTGTGCTGCAGATGCTTAAACGTCTATAAGAAGCTGATCACTTGGTTTTTATAGCGGTGTGCGGGATTTCCTTCTCCAGCGCCCTAACACCCAGGCACGTGATCAGCATCATCTTCTGGTAGGGTGAACTATATCCAGGGTGCAGGGAATTACCATGAGACTTTGCACCACGTAAGCCCTTTATACGAGTTGCAGAGTAAGCCACGGACACTTGGCATCTGTGATCCTCCACGTCACTACTTCTCAGCCAGGGTGCCACAGCCCCCAGGGGTGTTTCCAGACCCTGTGCAGGGTGCTACGAGATACTGGCTCAGGCTTGTCCCTGCCTGGCCTATCCCCCACTCCTACTGCCTGGATCCTCTGCAAGGTAAAAGCAGGAATATCCACACTGATTTTTGAAAGTAGGTACTACTCAATTCACAAAAGTTATATCGGGGGGACCTCACGTGCCTGCACTGCATAGAATCACAGAAGTGGGGTCGAAGAGACCTTGTAGATCTTCAAGTCCGACCCCCAGCCTGGGCAGGAGAAAAAACTGGGTTCAAATGACTCCAGCCAGGTAGTCATCAAGCCTCTTCTTAAAGCCCCCCCAGGGTAGGAGCCAGCACCACTTCGCTGGGAATTTGGCTCCAGATCCTAGACGCCCTGACCATGAAGTCGTTCTTGTGGATGTGTAATCTAAGTCTCCTGTCCAACAACTTGTGGCCATTATTCCTTGTTATGCCAGGGGTGCTCAGGGAAACAAGGTCTCTCCCAAACCCTTCTGAGTTTATAGATGGTCACCAGGTCCCCCCTCAGCCTTCTCTTGTGGAGGCCGAACAGGTCCAGGTCCCGTCGCCTCTCCTCGTAGGGCCTGCCCTGCTGCCCCTGACCATGCGAGTGGCCTCCTCTGGACCCTCTCCACGCTGTCCACATCCCTCCTGAAGTGTGGCGCCCAGAGCTGGATGCAGGACTCCAGCTGCGGCCTGACCAGTGCTGCATGGAGGGGGAGGGTCACCTCCCTGGACCTGCTCGAGATGCACCTGTGAATGCACGACAAGGTGCGGTTAGCCCTGCCAACCGTGACCTCGCATTGTCGGCCCACGTTCACCTTGGAGTCAATATTGACTCCCAGATCCCTTTCTGCCTCTGTGCTCTCAAGAAGGGAGTTTCCATCTTATAGGTGTGCTGCTGGTTCCTGTTGCCCACGTGCAGCACCCTGCACTTGTCAGTATTGAAACACATCCTGTTTTTGCTAGCCCACCCCTGTAACCTATCCAGGTCTTGCTGCAGTCTTTCCCTCCCTGCTAGCGTGCTCACCTCACCCCAAATTTTGGTATCATCAGTGAATTTAAACAGGTTGCTTTTTACCCTGTCATCTAAATCGCTGATGAAGAGATTGAACAGTGCGGGCCCAAGGACCGAGCCCTGGGGGGCCCCACTGCCCACTTCTCCCCAGGTTGAGTATGACCCGTCCACCAGCACCCTCTGAGTACGACCCTTCAGCCAATCTGCAATCCATCTGACTGTGGAGGCATCAGTGCCACAGTTGTCCAATTTTTGTAATGAGGATGGGGTGGGAGACGGTGTCAAAGGCCTTGCTGAAGTCCAGGAAGACTACGTCCACGTGCAGCGCCTGCATCCATTGCCTTTGTGACCTGATCATAAAAGGCAATCAGATTGGTCTGACATGCCCTGTCCCTAATGACACTGTGCTGGTTGCCCTTGAGCATCATCCCTGAAGCCGGCCCATCACAGATGTGCTCCTTGAGGATCTTCTCAAAGAGTGTCCCTAGCATTGAGGTAAGACTGACGGGCCTGTAGTTGCCCAGGTCCTCCCTCCTCCCTTTTTTAAGTGCAAAATGGTTGAGCACCAGTCAATGGTCTTGCGTTGGCCAATGTGGACTGCCATGAGATGGCGCACTGAGGAGTCACCTAGGAGTCATAAAACAAGCAAGATGACAGATTACAAGTTTTTTATTTTCCAGCATTCAGGCTCTTCCAGACTACACTACTAGAGGAGATAAATACTGTATAGCACAGGTAAGATAACACCAAAGCCGCCTTGTCAGCTCTTGTGGGTATAATTCCTTCACTCCTGGGTTCCCTTGTGTTGCTTGTGGAGTACTAAAGGGTGAAAAAAATTTCCTTCACCAACTTTGAATTCCCCACTTCCCAATTTCGACACACACTTGTTCTCGTGTTATGAGGGAGAAGCTCCTGATCTACTTCTTCCACACCAGAGTGCCAGATAATGATGCCTGTAGTTAAGGTTGCCCCACAATTTCCACGATATGACTGCTTTTAGTTGATGATAACTTTCCCAAAATGTAAGGGTTGAGGAAATTTTAAATGACCATTCTGCACGTTTGAGTGAAAATGGCAACACGATGCATTTTTGCCTTTACCTTGTTCTCAGCTGTTTCTGGGATTTAAAATTGGGCAGTGAGAAAGACAGCAGATTGGCGTTGATGCCTTCTTTCATTATCAAGATGATTTACCTGCAGTGGGCCAAGTTCGTAGGAAAATCATAGGGAAGTCGGGCTGGCAAGGGACCTCGCCAGTTCATCCGGTCCAGCCCCCTGCTCAAACCATCACAGTCAGGTGTCTGTTCAACCTGCTCTTCAAAATACCCAGGGATGGGGATCCCATGGCCTATCCCAGTGCTTAACCACCCGCATAGGCAGAAAGTTGTTCCTAATCTTTAAACTTAAATTTCTTCTGTTGCACCTTGAGGCCATTGCTCCTAGTCCTATCCTCCATAGCCACAGAGAATAGTCTATCCCCATCTTCTCTATAAATGATCTGGGAGCTGAAGCCCATTATCAAACTCCTTCTCAGTCTTCTCTTCTCCAGACTAAATCATCCGGCTCTTTCAGCCTTTCCTCCTAAGTCCTGTTTCCCAGACCTCTACCCATTTTTGTTGCTCTCCACTGGACTCTTTACAATCTGTCCCCATCTTTGTTGAAGTGCGGGGCCCAAAACTGGACACAGGGCTCCAGGTGAGGCCTCGCCAGTGCTGAGTGGAGTGGAAGAATCACTGCCCTCGATTTGCAAGGGCCATTGCTGTTCATACCATGAAGGATTCAGCTGGCTTTTTTGCAATAAGAGCATACAGTTGGCTCATATTCAGCTGATATTCCACTGTAACCCCAGGTCTTTCTCTGCAGGACTGAAGTCTAGCCAGTTATTCCTCGGTCTGTATTTGTGCGTGCAATTATTCTGTCCCAAGTGTAGGACAAGCTTCTGTAAATCCACTTTTGGCAGGTGCTCAGCAAACACGTGTTAGAGCCGTCAGAGTTTACTCACCAGATGTTACCTGCACGGATCATGCTCCAGCTCCTTACGGCTCTCGCGGGTGTCCAGGCTTCGGCACCAAGCACCAAAACGAAGAGCGCGGAGACTGCCCTGTATTTTCAGCTCGCCCCTACTCATGTCCAGGCTGTGTGATGGCGGAAGCAGCTTGCCACTGAAATGCAAAGGGTTGAGGAATTAGATGTTGAGGGAAGAGAAAAAAGATGGTGTGGAGAGATGACGGAGCCCTGGGAGACATTTGAGTAGCGTCAATACTTGCATGTAAAGTATATAACATGCTCGGTGGTTATGAGTGGTGGGTTTTTTGTGCTATCACATTTCTCATGAGCTGAGCTTGTTGAAGGGTCTCTGAAGTTCCCTGCAGTCCTTGCCAGACCCGATGAATCTGAAGAAGGCAGTATCATTTGCATCTTGTCCTCTTCACCCCCGCTTTCCAGCTGATTAAGAAACGCTGCAGAATAGGAAGCACGAGCTGTTAACCGTTTGCCAGGGAAAAAGAATAGATTTCATCCTCGTCTCTCCTTCCTGGCTCCTAGCCAGTTTTTTACATCCATGCCAGACTCTTTAATAGCTTCTTCTACAAGACCTTGTGAAAGAGCTAAATCAGGGGGTCAAATGTACAGTCCATGGGCCACATCCAGCCTGCAGATCCGGTCCCTATGGTCCACGGGCTATCAGAAGTTTGGGCCTGGCCTACCACAGACGATCCTCACTTTCCCTGGACCTGCAGCAGTGGCGCTGGCCCTGGGGATGAAGCCTGGGTGTAACGTAGCTCCTGCCTCGGGTCTCCTTTGCTCACCACGTGACGGACTTGCTCAAAGGACTCTAGGAGACTAGAGACACGCGGTTTTTCTCTGCAAAAACTGCAGCCACCCAATCAGGCTACGACTTTCTAAGGGCTTTGTTATTCAGAGTCTAGGTATCATCCAGCCAATTTGCTTGCCATCCTGGTCTCTAATTTCTCAGATCTCCCAACATCCCCGTTTTAAATACAGACACAATATTTGCTGCTTCTCCTTCCAGTGGCTGCTTTTTCACCACAGGCAACCAGAGTTGCCCACATAGTATGACTAAGTTTGGTTTAATTTTAACTAAATTAAACCAAACTTAGTCATTGTGTGTGTGTGTGTGTGTATGTGTAATCTTAAAACCTAACATGTAGGGTGAATTTTCCAATCATGCTCTAAAAGCTAAGCTGTTCATTCACTTCACATCCCTTCATGCACGGATGGGCAGCCATTTAGACGCGGCGATGAAGTCTGTATAGGGAAATTTCTCAAGGCTAACAACAGCTTGCAGATCAAGCCTTCTGGTTGCAGAGGGGAAGGAAGAAAGGAGACAAGGGATTTTAGGAAAATATTTTAAGTGATGTGGCAGTTGCATACAATTGATGCACTTGACTCTCCGCCTCACTCTGCCTGCCGGAGTGCAAGAGCAGGCGATGCGGTCTATAAATCAGGACTGTGTTTCAAGGGGATGCAGCTGTCGCAGATACAAAATGTACTTAAGTTGCCTTTGAATGCACGTGCTTTGTATGGGAAGGTTTTGAAGGAGCGGCACCTGGAAGGTTTCAGCGCCAAGCATCTGATTTTATTTTTTGGCCAGCAAAACTCACAAGGATTTTGCACATCGACAGTTTGCTTGCTTGCTTGTTGTAAGGGTTTTATTGCAACGGCTGCATCGTGAGGAGGGATCAGAAGTGATGTGTTGAAGGACAACGGATGGACAGAATTTGTAGCTGATTATCTTGGTAGGGAGAAAGGAGGGTGTGCTGGGGTTTCTTCCTTGCCTACTTTATCCAGGCCGAAGCTTAGAGAGACTGTGTTATGTCTACAGAGGCCTAATCAGCCTACAAGCCAGAGAAACACTGAGTCTACACATGCAAGTCCAGCAGGTTCAGTGCAGTTTTCCTGTTGCATCACTTAACCATTGACTTCTTTTTTCTTCTTCCCAGGAGAGAAACACTATGAATAATTCAGCAGTTAAGGATCGGGATTGCCAGCTAGAAAATTTGAGTTTAATTCTGGCTTGGCCAGAGACTTGGTTTTTTTTTCTTGCCTTTGACCCACCTCACTTGACTTCTCTGCCTTCATAATACCCCTGTGGCAGGGGAGGAAACGTTTACTTACTTACAGGGTCTCACAGCAAGGCTAGTTGATGTTAAGACCTGTAAGAGACTTGGAAGAAGTGCAACTATATAAAAAGCTAAGTGCAAAAGGGAGTCCAGAAAAGCAGATGAAGACAAAGAGCAATGTGTTTGTGATGGCAGTGGTACCGGAGCAGCACACAGTGATAAAGGCTCAAGGAGGAGGAGATGGGATTCCAGCTGCAAGTATCACAAAGGAAGCTGGGAAAAATTATAAGCAAAAGGAGTTTGCTTTGAACAGAAGAGACCCAAGAGTCCTGAGAAAATGCACAGTAAATTATTCCACTTAGCTTTTTATAAAAAAGCAAAGAAAGGAAAGAAATGTTTTGGGAGTTTAAATCCACTACATCCCTTCTCACCATGCCTGGGAGCAGACGTACAGGCATGCTCCGTTTTTGCATTAATGCCTCCCATTCTTTCTGGGTAGCCCATGAGTACTTGCCTACTGCTCTCCTGGACCCACTAAGCACATATGCAAAAATGCAGATGCTTACAGAAATACCTCCAGGCAGTGACAAAAGCAATCTATAAGAAGAGGGGTAGCCTAGAGAGCCACTGTCACAGAAATGGTTTGTAGCTTGCTCAAGATAAAATCTTCTGCCGTCTGCACATAAAAGGCTTGAGCCTTAAGATTTGACTCAACTACTCAAGGTTTACACATGCAATTGTGCTTAATCCCTATTAACCTAAAGCTGAAGTCTAAGATAACAGGGCTGCGGTGAGAGGGAGTGTGTTAGGATGGCAAACACAAAGCGGATAAAAGTGATGAGATTTCTGTTCTTGACAACAGGTTGGTATTGTTTGAAACACAATAGAAGTGGTAGGCATGTGCACTTACCCAGGGGATCCGGTGCAAATTAAAAGAGACAAAATCATTGCATATATATTACAGAACGAGAGCGTGCTGGAAGGCACATGGTCAGCTTCACACTCCAGACAGCTGCGGAGACCTCAAGGGAAAACGTGATTTTCAAGCACCTTGCTCTCCGCGAAAGAATCATGGAGCAGAGACTCACAGCAGCGCAAGGAGAATTGCAAAGCAGATACCAGCTGCAAGGAGAAGGATGCATGTTGGGTATTTCACGGAAAGGCTTTTAAGTTGCTGCTTGCTGCTTTGAATCTCAATGCTAAGCCATCTTTTATTTGGGAAAAACTCTATTTTTTTTTCTGGATCACCCCATGGTCCAGCCAGCCCTGCACCCTGTTTCTGAGACTGAGCAGATTTTGCAAATTTGACTCCACCCCAGAGAGAAAATGATCCAAATTTGTTATTAAAACTGAAGAATATAATTCATTGAATTCAATAAGCTCGGATAGACAGATCAGTGACCTCGCAGGTAGATTGGGGTTTTAATGCTAAAAAGGCACAATTGCATTTGAGGAGAATTCACTTGCAAATTTGTTCCAGTTGCTTCTGGTTGTGCCCATCCAAGGCCTATCTGGTGGCCTCTGTGAAAAGCATTAGCATGACCCTGTTAAGTAACTGTTGGCACTAAATTTTCTCCATGGCTGGCAGTCTGCACGAAGGCTGAGGAGTGTCAGAAGTAGGTTTGATATGTATTCACAAGACCGCGAAACCTGGGAAACTTCTTCTAGCTGCCGTCCATGCGATACCTGTTCTGTTTGTCGATTTGGGAGCTTTCTGGAGCACTGACTTCATGTGTGCACTCACACTAGTGTTCAACGGAGCCGAGGGAGAGAGGAAAGTAAGTTAGAAAATACAAATGAGCAATCGATGGTCTAAGCTAATTGCCAAACGCCTGCTGGAGGTGAGTAGGGTTAAAGACGAGTGCGTTCGATCATGACGATATCTGTGAGAGATGGAAAAGCTTCCTTCAATTAGTTACTTAGTCACTGCATATAGGAACAGCTTCCCCCTGAATAAATCAGATAGACACACACCAGCCCTAATGATCCTAGTAGCAGAAAACAAGGATGTCAGTGGGTTAAAATAGTTTCTTCTGCTTTGCCTGGTGTCTGCAGTCAGCCTTCAGCTGCTGGCCCCATACTATAATCTCAGGAGCTGTTTCTGCCGCTGGGCAGTATTGTGGAGCTACTACCCTGGGATCCTTTTCATCCATACACAACAGCATATACAAATGTGTGCCAGGCCTTTCTCCCCACACGTGTGCCAAGGTACACATGCATGCACGCACGCACGCACGCACGCAGAGCTGTGTACAGTAGATGGTCACTGATGTCCCTGCCTTGTCATGTGTTTTTCCCACCTCTTTATAACAAAGATGATGGAGCCTAGACGGGGCATATTGCTACAAATTTATAACGTTACCATGATTTATTTTCTATGTTGTTATAAAACATCGCGCACTGTGATCAAACCTCTGTCGTTCCGGTGAGACACAATCCCTGATTTTATTTTGTGGGTTTGCTTGCTATCCCAAGCAAAATGGTCATATACTAGGACAGCCAAGGAAGGCGACCAAGGGACATACATTGCTGTGGGCTCGAATTGCTGCTGCAGGTACGAGGAGGGCTGCAGGCTCCACTGATGTTAGCTTCTCCCTCTCAGCTGTGGGGAAGGAGGGTCGGGAAGGTAACCTCACACATGCTGTGATCAGCTGAGCAGGTGGCAAGGGAGTGAGCTGCCTGGTGCAGAAGGTGCAGGAATTTCCTGTCCAGAAAAAGCAAAGAGGGGCTGGGGATGCAGCAATGATTCTTTATGTCGCTGTTTGTTCCTTGAGCTGCTCCAGGGTAGCACAGCAATGTGCTCCCCGTTACGCAGGGCTAGTCAAGGCAATGGCAGCCAGGCATGATATGAGCCCCATCACTCCTCTGTGCTGCTGGCTGCAGGAATGGGCACATCCTGACCTCACTAGCTTAGTGGGCCACAACACGGCCTGGCCAGATCTTCAATTTTCTTCTGTTACAAGTTCCAAAATAGACAAAAGCTGCTCTGCTCCCAACCCCAATACAAATGGGCTTATAACATGTACACAAGTTCGGTCAGCAAAGGGTGATTGAGCACCAAAAATTCTGCTCAGGGAAATTCACACTTCATATTTGTTTCAGGAGGAGCTGAACGCACGGATACAAGAAGTCCCTTGTGTACCGGTGCCTGTGTAAAAAAAAAAAAAAAAA
>NW_017728949.1:53647872-53658950 GCF_001723895.1 Crocodylus porosus | reverse complement strand
GAAGTCAGGCTGATGGGCCTGTAGTTAGCTGGATCCACTCTCCTCCCTTTCTTGAAGATCGGCACCACATTGGCCTTCTCCCAGTCTTCGGGCACTTCACCAGAGTGCCAGGAGTTTTCAAAGATCTGTGCCAGATATTTTTTTTTACAAAAATCTTGTTGATCTAATAAAAGATACCATGTCTACTATGAGTCCTGATTGCTGTGTGTATGCACGTGTGCTTTTACACACACACACATACACTCATGCGGTTTCAGTAGACACTCACCACTTTTGTTTGTGGCCCTGAACAAATTTAAAAAAAAACAACATTGGAGTCACTGAGATGAATTTTTAAAAAGCTGAACCAGATCCATTACCCCCTTTCTTCTCCTGCTCCTGTAATTTTGGATAAGCAGCAGCGAGGAGTTTACTAGCCGCTACAGGCTGAGAGTGCTGCTTTGTTTACCGGCGTCCGGAGAGTTTTGGAGCTTGCTTATTGGCTGGCCGGCTGGTTGTTAACACCCCGAGAGGAAATGCATAATTTATATTTACTAATAGAGCTTGGAGATACTGTTGCACTTATCTCGAGCTCAGCAGGCCTGCGGGCATAGGCTATTGTTTGCGAACTTTGCCTCTTTTGTACGGCATAAACAGCAGAAAAGCACTTAAGTAAGATTATATTTCCATACCCGATTTCAAAGGCGAGCTAACTTGTTATTTGAGTCACAACGGTGTTGACAATTAGCATGTGAACGACTCACAATTTCAAGGCCCAATTTTTCAGGCATGATGTGGAAATGAGGGGCAGAGTTCACAGTCTGCACCTTTGTGGACCAGCTGGGCTGGTTTGGATGGGGTCTGGCCTTCCAGATCCGAGTGCTGCGGTTGTAGCATTCTCCAGCTCATCCTTCTTTGTTCTCCGCTATCATGCTTTGTCTGATGTATTCCTTTTTAAAGCTCTTATTGCCATGGTGCACAAGCACTAGCATAATGTAGACTCTCCCTCTGCCTGGAGAAGGGTCTTTGTGCCCAAAAGCTGGCAAAGAACCATTTTTCCAGCTAATAAAAGATACCACATTTACTCAAAGAACCTTGTCTGCTTATGTCCTTAGACCAACTTGGCTACACCCAGCGCCCCCGTAGCATAATGCTTGTCATTTATGCAACATTAGCTTTGATCAGCCCGGTCTCCGAGTGTGGGAGCTGAAATGACTTTGATTGGAAGCTCTGTATGGCAGCGATCCTGCTTTGTTCTGTGTTTTGATGCTGAGTCTGTGAATGGGGCTTGTAGATGCTACTGCATGCAAATAATAATTGGCCACTACTTCATGGGTAGTATGAAGCACAAGCAGACTCAGGTTTTTGGCGGGCAATGTCACTTCCAAGGGAAGCAGTTGGGGACCCCCATTCACTTGCACTTTCCTGTCTGACGTGTTCCTGTCGTGCTGTTCTGGGCCCTCGGTGTGAAGTGCAGATGCCTCCTGTGATCAGGGCCCACACAGTCAGTCCCCAAGCTCTTTTAGCTCTTTTAGCTTACTCCCCGGTCTCCTCCAGGCATGCTTATTGTCTGCTGGCCTCCCTCCAGTCCAGTCCCAGCGCCTCTCCTGGACTGGATCCCCCGTTCCTGCTTTACAGCGTTCTCAGCATCACGTCCTGCGGCTCCAGCCCAGGGATCCTTCTGAGCCAAAAAAACGCCAGTCGCATGGAATTACCAAGTGATTTTGTCCTTTGACAAATGACTGCTAGGGCCTGGAACAAGATGCCTCCAGGCCTTTCATCTTCTGACTTGATGGCTCATTCAAACCTAATCTTTAGAAAAGAGCCGGGGCACTGAGCCACTGCGCATCTGCCTCTCTGTTCAAAGCTGTGCAGAGCTCTTCAATTGCCTATCGCATATGTCACATCAATTTGTCCTCTCCCGCGCTTGCATTTCTGGTTAGGCTGTTTCATCTTGTTCCTCCTCTACAGCTAGACTCTGAACTCCTAGCCTATGTCACCCGAGCGGCCTGTCATTACCTCTTGCTGAATTTTCTTGTGATCACTAGCTCCTGAATGGCAGCCCAGCCCAGCCCAGAAGATGTTCCAAGAGGGACACGCATGAAGCTGCCGTTATAATACACCTGGCTACTTTGGGGTTGTGCTCCTGTTGTTTAATTCGCTGAGCATCCTCTATCAATGACAACTTAAAGAGTTCGGTTTTCCTCCCCTTTCCAATTTTTATCTCGTGCTTCTTCATTTCACTCATTAGCTTGCCTCTTTCTTCTATCGTTGGGGATCATTTAAAAAGTGTCCAGACCGATTCTCACGTGATAAATATGAGGATTGTACGAAACACCGTGGTTTTGTTTCACCATGTGTTTTGCTGTGACAGTGATTCGTTTCGTTGTTTTGTTTCATTTCGAAGCACTGTCCCGTTTTGTCGAAGCTGTGTCACCGTTTCAACGTGTTTTGCCGTTTCACCCATAGGCTATAATGGGGTATCATGAAAATGCTTAAAACTTTGTCATTTCTTGCCTGATTTGTATGAAAATTGCAGGGGTGGTAGCCTCTTCTGAGGGCATAAAGCCTGCCAAGTTTTAAGGAGTTAGGTGCAGGGGTTTCTGGGAAACTGCACCTCAGGGCCGCACCCCCGGGAGGGCCGTGGGGCCGTACCGGATTCCTCTCGGTGGTGCAGGCCCCGGATTTGTGCACCGGATGACAGGAGACTGCTGCTGCCAGCAAGCGAGCCCAGCTTCGAAACTTGAAACATTTCAAGTGCCCTTGTTTTGTTTCGAAGCTGTTTTGAAGCCTTTTGTTTCATTTTGATTTTGCTGTTTTGGGCTCAAAACGCATCAAAACAGCTTTGAAATGAAACACCTGGCAAAATTTTGCATAGCCCTAATAATTCTTCACTGAGTGTCGTAAAGGCACGGTTACTCTACTGACACACAGAAGCAATAACTAATCTACGTTTGTGTCTTGCTTTTCACTCCAGGGTTTAGAAACACTTTGCAAAGGCGAGTTGGGGTTGTTCCTCCTATTTTCCAGCAGAACAAAAGCACAAAGAGGAGAAGGTATTGATCCTCAACGGGAGTTGTGGGGTGCCCTGTGTGCCACGAGATCCTTGCAGGGGTGTTGCAGGGCACTGTTAGGTACAGAGACACCTACACATAATAGATGAGAAGACCATAGAAATCTCCAGTGTCAAAGACTTTCTGCCCTGTTGTAGCTGTTCCGAGTTTGTAGCAACAGAAGAACTGCTCTGACATTTTTCTTTAGTCAAGAAATGAGTAAAAAGCCTAAGAGCCGGCATCTTGTGAAGGGCGCCCTGAGTCCAACAAGGGGTATCTTGAGTCTTAAAACGTTGAGAACCAATAGGCCAGGGCCTGGACCTTCAAAGGGATTTGAGGTATGGGCCAACGAAAGCAAGGTAGAAAGCTAAAAGAGCTTGGGGACTTACTGTGCTTGACATGGACAGTGGTAACTCTTCACACTCACCCCACAGCACGTGGAAGTTAAACTGAGGTAGTCCTGGTTGCACTGGGGAATAAACTATGTTACTGTGGTTTGGCATTCGCGTATGGCGGTGCCAGAGCAGGCACATGCATGGTTATCACTGAGTAGCTAATGGGTGGTAAGCTGATGGACACTAAAATCCTTTTTTCTGGTGCATTTTTATTGTCTTCCAAATTTGTTTTTGTATTAGTTAAATACAGTTATCTTAAATACATGAGAAAAGAAAAGTGTTTAGAAAAAAAGAGACAGTTTAGAAAGGAAAAAAAGTTGCATTTAAAACTGATTTGTTAAGCAGAGGAAACATTATCTATTGTTAATGGATTTGACTCATTGATTGTACCTGCTTCTCGCTTCCGTCAGGATTTTAGAATGAGTAGACAGCATCTCCTCTCTCGTTATTGTGATGGAAAGGGAAAAAACCAGAGGTTTCCCTCTTTCTCAACTCCCAAGCAGTTTCTCCACTTCGAATGAACTAATCGTTGAACTGAAATGGTTGAATCAATTAAAATGAACAAAATATTCCCTCAGCACCTGCAGAAGAGGCTACTGATATAAAAACCTAGTTTTAACACATTGACAAGCTGCCGCTTCAAGTGCTTACCAGTGTTTTGAACCCGTTTAGTGATTTGACTTACATTTTAAAATACTCAAACCACAACTCTCGATTCTGAAATTTTAAATTTAAACATTGCTAATACCTTCTAGTCAGTTTGGGTCTTAACCTCAAAAAGAAAAATATATTTTAAATAAAATCATTAAAAAAACCAAACAAGCCATATTTACTAGCATATATTATGCAGCTTTTCCTGAAAATTAGCTGCTGGAAACTAGGGCGTGTGTCTTAAATGAGGCAGTGTGGGGAGCAGAGGAGCGATCTCTGGCTGGGCGCTCTGGCTCCGGTAGGGGCGGGCCCGCACCTGACTTGGCAGGCACTGCTGGCCGAGTCAAAGTGCCCGGCTCCAATTCTCCAGCTGGGGGGGGGCCAGCCCTGCTAACACGCGACACTAGGTCTGATCTGGCCTAGTGCCGTGTGTAACGGGGAGCCCCTGCCTCGGTTACTGGTGCGGCCGGGAAGGGCAGGCCGTTAAGGGGAGTGGTGCAGGTGAGCTGACCCAGGCACTGAGGAAGGCAGGTGGCTAACGAGGGACCGGCTGCACCTGGCTGCTGGGTACAGCGGGATGGGTCAGGTGACCGGAAACAGACTGGGCTAGGGAATTTAGGCGCGCAGGTAGGCAAGCTGCCCAGGGGAACTGAGGAAAGAAGATTGCTCGGTCTGCGGGCTGCTTTTACCCTTCTTGTATCTTTTGTGGAGCAGATGGCTTGTACTTTTTGGTTTCATTTGGACTTGTGAACTGGAAGACTGAGTTGTGGCTGCGGGGGTGGAGGAGGCTATGGACTGGGGTGCTGGGGTGCACCCCCTTTGTATTGCTATAGGGGCTAGGGGACACGAGATGGATCCTGGGACACTGAGACGGAGCCCCTAAGGGGGGAGATGGCTGTTGAGACCAGGCCTAAAACCCAGAGGCTGAGGTTTTTATCAGTGGACCAAGGTGGGCATGGCTGGAGAGAAAAAGGGGCCTAGGCTTTGACATCTGGAGCCCTGAGAAGCCCTTGGTAACCTGCAAAGACAACCCTGGAAAAAGGGGTGCACATGGGCAGAAGGACTCGGGTAGGGTGAATGGCCTGACTGAGCAGGCCAGGCTACCAGTGGAGCTGCAGCTGGTCCCAGGACTCCCCGTCACTTCCCAGTAACATCAAAGTCGTGGCAGGTGAGGAGTGGGCGGCATCGTGGGGCCTGGGAGAAGATAGTAGCCAAGTGGCATCGACCAGTCCAGGAGGACTGTCAGCAAGCAGCATTAACCCAATCTGCTGGTCTGCTGCCGGCCCTGTCGCTGACCTGCCACGTGTCCTGCGCGGAGGCTGTGCATCTCACCTGTGGCCCGTCCTGCAGGTTGGCTGCCCCTGCTCAGGTCCATCTTGGGTCTCTGTCCTACTTCAGAGACATGGGAAAAAGTCCCTAAGACAGGGGTGCTCAAACTCCAGCCTCCGGTGCCATGTGATCTGGCCCACCCAAGGGTCTGAAAATGTGGTGGCAGGGGAGCGGTGGTACTGCTGCCCTGCTGCCAAATTTTCAGGTGTACACAGGGCAGTGTGGGGCCTGATCCCAGTGCACATAGTTGGACAGGGGCCCCAGGGCCTAATCCTAGTGCATGGGCAGTGCAGGGCCCTATCCTGGGGTAAGGAACCATGAGGGAGTGGTGCTGCGCCCCAGGGCCCAATCCTGGCACATGGGACCTGGCTGGGGCAGTACAGGGCCTGATCCCAAAGCACGAGTGCAGCTCAGGTCCCCGGGGCCTGATCACTGTGTGTGGGGCTGAGGCTGTGTGGGGCCTTATCCAGACAAGTGGGGCTGGGTGGAGGCCCAATCTGATTCCCAGACCCTCCCCATGCTGCTCATCAACCCACAGGGCCAAAAGGTTGAGCACTGCTGCCTGTCGACATGGGCAGGCACTGAGAGGCTCTTGGGTATTGCAGAGGTAGCTCACAGAGAGGAGGAAGGCTAACTTATGATCAGGTTTGGAGCATGGCATTTCCCACAAGGGCTTAAATTCATGGCAAGCTGCCGGGCTTGCTTTACAAATGCTGCTCCTTGGGTCTGAACTAGGCTCCTTGCCTTGACTCGAGCCACGTGGCTCCCTGCTTCCTGTCAAGCCATTTGTATTGCAAAGCCACGATTTTATAGCTCAAATAAGATCAAGCACAGATGATCTTTTAATGAAGTGGCCTTTGTGCCTGATTGTATTAACATCACACAGAGACAAATACACTCGAGCCGCGAAGAACCCCCTGCAGCTACAATTAGGTGAATGAGGAGGTTCATATCGATCTGTAGATCAGCAGAAGGAAAGGAAGACAGTCACCCACCTCATATTTCCGAAAACTCAAGCTCAGTCAGCTTGGAGTCAAGCAAACATAGGGTCCTGGTTTGCCTGGACAGGCCAGCCAGGTCACACAACTCTGGCTTCTTCCTGCTTCTCCACCAAAATAAAGTCCATGGGGCCAAGCTCCACCCAGCACTGAGACCCCTGCATCTTGGGCCCCTGCTACACGTTACATGTATTACGCAAGTAACTGGTTAATCACGAAGTCAGTTTAGAGCAGCCACACATGCAAAATAAGCCCAGCCACCAATGCAAAGTAGTGATTACACAATTAACTGGTTAATCGTGCAATATGTTTAGACCAGCCACACGTGTAAAGTAATTATCGCAGGATCACCTTGACTATCCAACTATAAAAAGAGCCAACTGGCTATAAATTGGTGCTTGAACATGTGTAACAACTCTAGACAATCTCCTCTTTTGCTTTCTGTTTCCTCCTGGATCTCCTGCTCTGCTTTCTGCTCCCTGTCCTATCAGCGGCGGTGCCAGTCCCCTTCCCAATCTACTAGGTGCCACACACACAGGTCATGTGTGTCTCTTGGTAGCACTCGGGCTGGAGTTGGCCACCCCCGATGTAGTGGCATAAATTAGGTGGCGGGTTCACTTGATCAGGAAAGCAGACCTCGGGGGGAAGGAAGGGCACGGCGGGCACCAGTTCCACCAGTGCCACCGTTACAGAGCAAGGCAGCCGAGCAGGAAAGCAGAGCCGCTTGCAAGCAGGAGGGCGATAAAGAAAAGATCCCGCCTCATCTCATGCCCTTGGCGTGGACCATCTACCCACTCACTGAACGTTACATGGGGACAAGTTGACCTAATTCACCAGTCACGTACTCCCTGAATTTGGCTTAGAGACTTTGTGCTTGTTCCCTGCTGCATCAGCCTCTCTTGCTGCTTTTCCAAGCTGCTAAGGAGTGACCTTAACCCAGTCCTGGGAGCTGGCACACAAGCTGTTCAGTTTGCGTGGAGAACAAGCTCTCTTAACGAGGCCGGTTTGTTCCCCCTCTCGATTACCTGGCAGCTCCAAGATGCCCAGGCTTTGGTGGAGAAAGTGAAGGGGAGGATGCTGGTTCTGCATCCGTTTCTTGTGATTCCTGTTGCAGAAGGATTTCAGTTCCCTTTATGCTCGCAGGATCTGACTCTCCTCTCACCTCCCTCCAAACTGGAGCCACGCCACTGAAATCAGTGGGGGATACAGCGGTGCAAAACAGGCCCTCAATTTTGCAGGTGACTGAGGTTACGAAGAGCAGTATATTGGGGGCAGTATCGTTGCAGAGAACAACAATACTGCAGCACAGTAACTCATAACATTTGCTCCCTGTAATCGTTTTCCCAGGGCTCCATGGAGATGCTTTTGTGTGCGTGTGAGATGGGGGCATTTTCATGGACCCCATGTAGATACCGCGCGGAGATCAACGGATGCATCTACATGTGCGCTTTAATGTGCAATAGCCTATTTTAATGTGCTTGACAGCATCAACCCCCCTGCCGCGCTTTCACTAATGCACCTTTCAAAAATAGGCTAATGCACTTTTTCCTAGTACCTTGTAATGGAGGTACTAAATTTAGTGCACATTAACAAAAGGGTATTAGTGAATGTGTAGATGCACCCAGCAATCAGCAAGTTGTCAAATCCCCCCCAACAATCTGGCCGTAGCCCTGCTTCAGCTCGGTCCCAGCCACAGCTGTGCCACCTTTTCACAAGATACTTGCTAATATTTTGGACCTGACAGGATTGCCGAATGAACCATGACAGCTGTTATGTTGTGGGTAGGAGCCATGGACAAAAGAAAGACCATTAAGTTTGATGGGCCCCAAGTGCCCCTCCTATCGATTTACATTTCCTGCTTGTTTAGTTCTTTAGTACCTGCCTCCTGAATAAATGCACCAGCTCCTTCATCGTCCTAAAAATATGGATGCCATCAACCTAGTGCTCAGTAGAAATGCTAGGAGCTGCACGTACCAGCCGGCACTTACTGTAATAAACTATAGGGAGCAGGAGATAGGACACGCGCACAGCTTAGAGCACACAAACGACCCTGCGGTAATGAGCTAGCCTTGCAAACTTCTGATCCCTATTTCAACACACTCACATGTTGGGATTGTTTGGAGGTAGGTTTGGGGCCAGCCTGTTATAGCAAGGGAGAGTGCGAGTGAGGAGCTAGGGGAGTCAGAACAGCTGGATTTTAATGCTGGCTCTGCCACTGATGTGCTGTGTGACCTTTATCAAGTCACTCCCCCTCTCGCTGCCTCATTTCCCCTCTCAATTGCTGCTCCATTTGTCTGTTTAGACCAGTGGTTCCTAACCTTTTCAACTTGAGGCCCCTGCAGTTGGACACAATGCACCCCAGCTCTCGGTTTTCACCCTTGTTTTTGCCCTACAGAAAAATACTAGCACAAATCTGCTGCTGCAAAGAGCTCAGAAAGACCACAACAGGGCAGAATGTCCTATTTGAAATCTCCAGGTTTATTTTGTGAGTCATGTTTGCAAGTTTAACAGTGCTAACAATTAGTGGCACCCCACAGCACCCTTAAAAGGATCTCAAGCCACCCCAGGGTGCAGTTGCACCCAGGTTGAAAAGCACTAATTTAGGCTGTAAACCGTCGGGCCGTACGCACCCTCCCCTTCTCCTCCCAGTCCAACAAAGTTAGTCTTAATATACCAGTGTGTCCATACAGCTCTTCAGAGAAGTCCCTTTGTTGGTACAGCTCATGCTTCGGAGAACGTAAGGCATATTGGTGCAGGAAGGCTTTGGTTGGTGTCAGCTCCATCTCCACCAGTGACAGTTTGCAGGTGTTGCTCTCCCAACACACCCCGTGCAGCAGAGATGAGCCCTGATTGGATTAGGGAGCACGTGGCATGTGTAACAGGGACACCGGGAAGAAGGGATTGATGCAAAGCGGTGGTTCGTAATCATTTTAAGCTCAAGGCACCCCTTGTTAGACTCAAGACACCCCGTTTAGATTCAAGGCCCCTCTCAGAAAAATGCCAGTTCTCCATTTTCACGTGTTGTGTTTTTTTTTTTTTGGTCTACAGAAAAATTATAGAGCATTTTTGTTGTTGTTGCAGAAAGAGCACAAAGGGTCACAACATTTCTAACGTGATATAGACCCCTGTTTGAAATTTCTGGGTTTATTACACGACTCTTGTGCATAACCTAACTGTGCTAATATTGGTTGGCATCCTATGGCGCCCATGAAAGGATCTCAAAGCATGGGACCCTGGTTGAGCATCACTGGCATAGGGTAAGGAAGAGAGAGGCTGATGGCCCGAAGCGCAAAATATCCATTAATGAAAAACTGCAAAAAAAAGGTTTGGGCTGATAACTCAGTACACTTTGGATTAATGTTGTGATTTTCATTCTTATCACTGCGTAGCCTGTGATGGAAATCACAGCAAGGGTGGAAGAGAGGCAGGGAGAGTGTGGGAGGCTCACGAGGAGGGTGATGATGCTGCTGCAAAGCAGAAAGAGACATTTATACCATTTCATCACCCTGCTGTTGCACGAGCTCTCATGGTCTGGGGACCTGAGGATAGGACTTAATGTGTTGTGCGTGCCTTTTATGCGCATGTCTACCCAGCAAGATGCCCTACAGTGACGACCAATCTAGCTGTGAATGGAATAGCTCCGAGACCGGAAGTGGCAAAATGCATTAATGTGACACTGTACCCAGGCCAGCTAGCCTTGATGAGCCAGCTCAGGCACTTCTGCATGGCACTGCCTTGTCCCCTACAAGTCTGCATGTCTTGGTTCCTCTATACACAGCAGATAGCGGTAATGGGGATAGGACAGGCTGATACTGCAGCAGGATAAACGCTGACATAGTATATAGCACCTTCCTCTTCAAAGCGCTTAGCAGTTGTCACAAGTGGTGTATAAAGTGCAAATGTCTGCTCACATGGGGCACTTCTGTGGCACCCGGCACAGAGGGATCTCGCTGTGCTCCTCAAAGGCAGGCAGGCATCATCGGCACTTTGCGGAAAAAGAAAGGGGGGTTGTTTCCCTGCCCCAGGACTCGTGACTAATAGTAGCATCAGAAGTAAGCCATTTCTATCCAGCAGTCCTGACTCGAGGTCCTTGTGCTAATGCCGATCATGCTAGTTCCTGTAAGAGCTGTCAAAAGCTGGTGTTACACATCTGGGGAAAATGGAGATGGGGGTGTGTGTGGGGAGGATTAATTTCCACCTGATTGCCTTAGTGTACAAAGGTTCAGAACAGGAGAGTGTTTGAGGCAAAGAGACTGAATCTGGCTTTAAACATAGGGCAAGGTGGAGAATTAGAGAAAGAGGCTGGGCTACAGGAGTGGAGCTAGTTTTCTGTTGCACCAGAAGGCTTGGGGATGCCAGCTGAGTCTGAGCTGCCAGCTCTCTCGGTGCTCAGCATGGCCAGAAAACAGTGGCGTCCTGCCAGCTGCATCACTCCTGGCTTCTGAAATGCCAGTCTCAGAAAAGCGGGCCTCTCCAGGAGTGTTACCTGCTTTAGCTGGTTTCATACCTCTGCAAATTTTAAGAGTTTGCAGAGAAAGGCCACAGAGATGGCTTGAAATGCCTTCTATTGGATAACATAGATTTCATAGATTTCATAGACATCAGGGCTGGAAGGGACCTCGGGAGATCATCGAGTCCAGCCCCCTGCCCAAAGGGCAGGAAGTCAGCTGGGG
>NW_017728949.1:53615171-53647166 GCF_001723895.1 Crocodylus porosus | reverse complement strand
ACAGGGCACCACGATGAGTGACTGCCATCAATCACAACCCTCTGGGTCCGACCACAAAGTCAATTTCCCAGCCAGCGGATCGTGGTGGAGCCAAAGCCTGGCAAGTTCAATCTATTTAAGCTTTTCACAAAGATTGAAGGGTGCCTTGTTTGCAGTACACAGGTACCTTCACGTTGGTAGAAAATATTGGCTAGCTCCAGACTGGTCCAAGGCTCATAATAAGAACCAGTGACTCATCTAATAGCAAAAACTAAGCTTGACTGAAGCTTTATGGGGGGAAGGAGGGTGGATACAAAGCTCTGATGGACAGACAGGCCAGAGCTGTGCCACTTCATGTCTGAGCAGGAGCAGAGTACCCTGCAAAAAACTTTATAGGGCTTTGTGGCCCAAAGGACCCTCTGTAGCTCCCTCCCCAACCTACCCCCCAGCCATGTGCTGCTGCTGTGTCCTCTTGCCTGCCTGTAATGCTGTTCACCTTGTAGGGCTTTACAACCCTGGGCAGGATGGGAAGGGGGTGGTGTGGCTAGGACTGAGAGAGGGGCAGCAAGGGGTCAAGGTGGGGGGTCAAGGTGTCAAGTGGGAGTCTGTGATGGGATGGGGTCAAGGTTCAGAGGTGGGCTGGGGGCATGCAGCATGGTATAAGGTATTGTTTGGGATATTAGAGTGTGGGGTGAGTAGGGGACTCTTGGGGTGGGGGTAGCACAGTGTACAACCATTGCTGTAGTCAAGCAGGGTTGCCAACCCCAGAAAATTTGTCTTGCTGACAATCTGCCAACTTTTTACTTTTATTTTGGTTGGTATTAAACCCCTACATTTGAACTTGGTCCTTGTTACTGCCATCCAAGCTCTGGCAGAAGGGATGTTTGCGTTATGTAAAATGTATATCAGTAAAAACATGTTTCAGTTAAAAATAAAAAATTAGCTTATCATTAAAAAAAAAAAAATTCTTGGGTTGGCAAACTTGCACTTGGCCCAGTGTCATAACGGAGGTATGTTCCAGCTTTCCCTTCACACCCTAGCATCTGATGAAGTGATATTTTGCTCACAAAAGTGTATGCCTCTCCGATTCAGGTACTCTGTTAGATGCATCTCTACCTTGTCTTCGCCCTGGCACAAAGTGTCAAAAGGAGCAGGATGGAAGAGTCCTAGCCTCCATCAGCCCCCAGTTAGTGCACGCTGCTTCAGGGACCTTAGTTAGGGCATGTTGCGTCAGGGACCATAGGCTCTTTGGTGTGTTAGAGCAGCCCTGTCACATCTCTGACTAACACCAACAGGCCAGGATTGGTATAAAAGCACATAGAGATTCAGGGAAATATATCTTAGTCCCCAGTGCCTTCATTGCTGCCTGCTGTGAGCATCTTTCAGTATCTGGGACAAAATCTGGGACAGCTTTCTGTGTATTTCCTCATTTTTTAAATTATTTTTGTTACTAGGAGTTGGACAAGGGAAATAAAAAAGGCGAAGGGATGTCTTTGTTGTTGGAGGTAGGTTTATGACTTGTTTTTTTCTTCCAAGCCACCTTAAACTGATTGCTGCATTAGCAGTTGCCTTGTGTGGCCTACATTTTCCTGGAGAAATATAATAGTTAATAAGGCAGAAATTACAAAAAGAAGAAAAAAGCCGTTATCTGTATCCAGGGGATTTCCATCTGAGATTGCACTCGGCTGCCTGATGAGACCCGCAACCTTGTGGGGATGCACTGACTCACGCCGGTGTCTGTGATCCTGATACAAAGGATCTTTTTCCTTCCAGACAGATCTGTGCTTGCGTGGTCACGTTTCCGATCCATTGCAGCGCTCCCAAGGGGATTGAACTGCCCACTTGCACTTGATTTTTCACGAAGGCTCTCATCCCAAGATGCTCGGATGTGAGCATGTCGGTCTCATGCAATGGCCCAGCTGAGGGCTCGCGGGGGCATTGTCCTCTGAGAGTAGATATCTCAGAGCAAGGATTTCTCTTCATCTGAGACTATAGGCCCCAGGTGCTGGCAGGCAGCCCTCAAAGGCAATAGGAGGACATGTTCAAGCAGGGGCCGGGACTAAGGACTCCCGGCTTCATCCCATGACCTTGTGCAAGTTGCTCAGACACACTGGAAATCGGGAGCTCAGCCTCTCTGAAAATTGCCTCATTTCTGGGTGTCTCGCTTGAGACCTTGGTGGCTACTCTAGAGGAGTGCTCACTAGAGAGGGCTGGAGTCGGTTGTGCCTTGGTTTTCCCTCTCTCTGAAATGGGAAGACTGCCATTTCTCGAATGCTTGATTGTACAGTACTTTGGGCTCGATAGGTGTCGGGGTGGTCATAAAGGACCAGATTTTGTTAGGTTAAATCCCGTATTTCTTTTGAGTGGTCCCTTGGGGGGAAAAGAGAGAGCTTTGGTGGGCGAGTTGCCCGGACTCGAGCTGGAGAGGAGGGCAGCACGAGCTGGTGCATTTGCGTTGCAGACAGCTTTGGTGCTTCAGACGTTTAAGTGTCTAAACAGCTGCATTCCCGCTTAACATTGAACTACCTCTCTCTCCACTGCTGCGCTGAGCATCCAAGACTATGCTCAGTGCTCCTCAGGCCCTCTCATAAGCCAATTTATAAATCTAACTAATACCTTAAAGAGATGCAAAGTGCTGGTGCCTTTATGCTGAAGGCAGCACTTCGTTGGGTTCGCCGGCCAGCGCCGTCCTCCTCGGCGTGCGGCGCCTTTCCTGCCCTCCCAGATCTCCACAATTCAGGGTTAGCAAGAGAAGTGGATAGCGTGGAGTGGGTGTGCACGGAGAAAGAGCCTCTCCAAGTCAAATCAAATCAAATTAACACACCAGCGCCAGGACCAGCTTCAGACCTGGGGAAAGTTCAGAGCTAGATTTAACCATCATCCTTCACAAAGCCAATTCTTGGGGTGCTTTCAGGTTTAAAAACAGGCCTCCCACCTAGGGCTGACTGGCCCATAATAATCACCCAAAATAAGTAATGTGAGCTAGGTTTGGCTCTCCCCTTTCCCAGTTTAGCACCAGTGCCTGGCCTCTGTGTAAAGTGGTGTGAGAAGAAAGCAGTAAGCGCTAGCTGGTTTCGACTCCCCGGGCCAAGCACCGTTGTCGTGAATCAGCTCGCGTCCCGGAGCGCTTGCTGCGTTTTCTCCGGGGAGAAGTAGCACGTCCTCCTCCTCTCCCCATTGGGGTGTGAAATCAAGGAGGCGGCGGTGCTAGGTCATCCCGTCGCCCATCGCAGCGGCTGGACAGCGATATCCAGGGACGTGTTCTTGCTTTATTTGCCCTCCCGGTAAGTAGATGGCACTTCTCACCGCTTGGAAAGGCACAACGGAGAAAATCTTGCGAAGCTGCAAATCGCAAATGTAATTAGCAACTGTCTAACGTGCCAGTCTAATTAGTGCCTCCATTCCCACTGTCGTGTGAACTGGAGTCCTTAGGAAAGAGCGGGGAGGATGTGTCACGGGCCGTGCGTTACTCTTGCGTCGTGTCGTTCTCGGTCTGGAGAGGCCTGGACAGAAACGTGCTGCTGAGTCTCGGATGCGATGGGACGCTTGTTTTGCACGGTGTCGGCGTCTGCTGGTTCCTCTGCCTCGCCACGGTCCGCACTGCGCAGAAATATAACTGCAAGGGCGGAGAGCAATAGGCAGCAATTCAAAGTCAGTGACCTTGACGTACCCTGTGCCATATCGAGGGGCTGCAAGAAGCCAGGCTGCAGCGGGTGAGGATTGCAACACTGGGAATACGCATGTGTCTTATTTAGTTTGATTGTGGGGGTGAGGGATGCTAATTTAACGCTGAAAGTTAAAATGAGGGTTGAGGCAGAGCCCACCTCTCAGATCCGCTTGCAGGAGTGAATGCTGAATTCAGCAGATTACAGAAATGGTGCCCAGGATCATGGCCGAGAGGACCTCTGAAGGGGAAGGAAATCACACCCATGCATGCCGGCGAATACTTTCCCATCCGTATTTTACAGATTTGTATCGTCCAGTTGCATCTTACCCCTCAGATATCTGTTTTGAAAGGTCTGGCTGGAAAGGTTGGGTTTTGAGGCTCGCTGGCCTAACCCTGATCTCAGTCCCCGTGATCTGCAAAGCTTGCCCAAAGACCTCTTGAGCGCCAGCCCGTTGGAGGTTGGCCATTCCTTTCTGGGAGTGAGAATAACTTTCCTTAGAGGATTTGGCCTTTCTGGCTTTGGGGCACAGGCAGAAGACGGAGGGGCAACTCCATAAAGATTCATCGTGATGGCTGGGGATGGGAAGGGGAAAGTTGAGCTGGACTTCAAGAGCCCGTTCCATGGTTGAGGAAGTGGGTGCAGTTTGGTAAGGTGCACGGCACTGCAAGAGGAGGGGTAGGTGCAACAAGAACGGGATGGCGCGAGAAAGAGGAGGAACACAGGATGGGCACAGGGACACCCATGAAGCGCAATACGCAGGTTTGTTTTAGTCCACATTTTGCATAGTGGTGTGGGTTGATCTGTGTGAAAAAGGAGCTAAGAAACTTGGAGCATCGTGCTGGCCTGTGGCGTGCTGGCCTGTGCCCACACCTCGTTGCAGACCGTAAATGCCGGAGGCTGCAAGTGAGAGAAGAAGAGTGGAAAAAACCCTGGTCAGACCCCGGTCGCTCTCCCTTTCAGCATCTGCTCTCTGCCTCCGTGTGACACAGGAGACTGGGCAAGACGGACCGGGGCAATAAACGTCTGAGTCTTCAGTACTGAACAAGCCCGTGGTCTTGCTTTGCATGTGCTGTGGTCTCCACGCGCTGGACTCAGAGACCAGCAAACGCTGGGCGCACGTACGAGGGGTGACGCCTGTTTTTAGCTGAACCAGTTTGCCCATCTGCATTATGCACCATAAATCCTCGCAGTAGCTGAGTAAATAATTCATCATTCTGATAATGAATTTTCCTCCTTACTCTGCTTGGGATTTAGCCGTGTGCAGACTGATTTTTTGCAAACACTTTAGAAATGACAGCGTGAGTAAGCCGTGGGTGGCAGCTCGGGGCTGGGAGCACTCTGGATTTGAAAGCGGAGTTCAGCTGGGCCCCACCGAACATAGGGGCTGCTTCTGGGTTTCATCTGGCTGAGTTTAATCCTGAAAACTGGGTTTCTGGAAGCAATTCTGTGGGTACAAGCATGCGAGCATCACTTCCCATGAGCTTTCCCTAGCGTGTGCTTGCGAGTCACTGGTTCCTGCGCTTGCTGGATTGGTTATTCTCAGGAAGCGGGTGCAATGGGTCCAAAACAGATCCCTTTTGCAGTTTTCACTCAATTTTAGTCCTGGCCTTCCTCATTTTTCCCCTCAATGTGCCCTGTGCAGCCTTTACGGGTGTCCTATGTGACAGTAACTGGAGCTTCCCAGCTCTGTCCTCTGCGTCCTCACACATTACTGTCCAAGTCCACTCTTGCCCCCCCACGGGCAGTGACAGCAGGTCCACCGGTCCATCCAGGAACTTACCTGAGCCTCCTGGCTCGGGGATCTTGGGAAGGATCTTGCGTGAAAGAGCTTGTTTTGCACAGCGCTGCCAAAATCTAAAAAAAATTAAACCCCAAACCTAAAGCAAACATTTTCCAAACATTTTTGAATGCTATTGAGCACCTTCCTGAGCCTCATATAGATGCACGACAGGTCCAAGGCTCAGCTCAGGGATTTTGGTCACATTTTCTGTTATCTCAATCAATTTTTAAGCACTCCACTCCTCCTTCCCCACCACAAAGAGGATTTCAAATGCATTGGCCAAGGCTTAGTCTCTGAGCTCCCTTTCAGATACGGAGACAGCTGGAGCTCACCTGGATGCAAACGGCTCGCTGTGCGCTTTGGTGACTCTTCCGAAATTGTAATTCCTGCAACATCTGGTCTGTCCTGATTTCCTTTCCCCTCTTCTGCTGGGAAATCTAGATCTGCATGTGGCATCTGTCTCTCGGCCCCCTTTGTGCACATGAAGACAAAGAGCTGTTGCAATTTGAGTTAGCAAATGTCCACCTCATCTGTTTGGCAATGCCTTTTTCGCATCTTGCTTTCGGGTCCATTAGTTTTCTTCGCTGACCCCATGTTCATAAGATAATTGGAAAATCAGCCTCTCCTTCGCAGTATGTGCCCTTTAAAGCATCTTCTGTTTGGAAAGATGCTGCAAGTTTTGGAAATAGTCACTCTGTTTAAAATGGGGGAAGGTGATGCCCAACCAAGGGCCCAGCAGTGCTCAGTGACCCCTTTTTATATCTATTCCAGGAGTTGGTCATTCAGCAATCATCATGTTTTGGGCTGGAAGAGTTGAAATGCTAAATCCCCGCATCCTGCACAGCCTGCCATGTAAGCATTGACTCTGCCGGTCTTAGGCTGCGCCTGCGAAGGCAGCCCGGTCGTCGGGGATTGCATTGTGCCATTGCACGCTGCTAAAAGCTGTCACGGATGTTTGCAGTTGCCTCGGAGGGAGAGCGAGAGCGGTGTTACGGAAACCTTGCCTAATCATTACTAATAAACGCTGTCTTGTCCCTGCGATAGCGTGCGGCCTTCCTCCCACAGACGTGTCGGCACGGGGGACCACTTCATTCATTGCAGAGACGGAGTCACGCCTAGATTGAAATGCCATTTAACGGAGCACAGGCCGGCAATGGGATGCTCCAGCTTAACGTAGGAGCTGAAGGAAAGTCTGGGTTTTATGGCTCATCCCCCATGGCAGCGTCTCTGGAGAGGCCCTCCTTTCACTGGTGCAAAGTGGTCCTCGAGCATCTTCTGCCTGGGAGAGGCATGCTTAGCTTCCCGGACCTGCTGAGACGGCGGGGTGGGGTGGGGGAAGAGGAGCAGCAAGCTGGATAGCGTGTGTTTTGTGTAGTAAATTATTGCTAGGATCCTTCTGGCTGGGAGGTGAATCATCATCATCCTAAGGGTCCACGCAACGTGTTGCCCGGCTGATTTATTCAAGTCACCACTACATTTTGCAAAGCAATAAAAGGGATTTTATCTACGTGACTCCAGCCAACTTTGCAGGGAGCTAAAACCCAACGCGCCACCTGGAAAGGCGCCTCGCTCTGCATGCGGAGCCACCTAAATCTTTAATTACCGCACGTTGAGATTTTGTCCCCTATGTGATCATCTCCTTGCCAGGCCGCACTCCTCCTGCTCTGATGCTCTGCAGCGAAGTCCTGCTCCCCCCGTTCGCTCGGCCAGGAGGCTTCAGAAGAGACAGCGAGCGAATAACCGCGACGGCTCAAAACTCCCATCATCGTAGCTCTTTGTAGGTGCACAAGGAGTCGTTCTGCGGGGCTGTGCAGAAACCCCTCTCCTCTCCTTCTGCCCACTGCTACGTACGGTGCAGTCGCAGCCCGTTCTCCGTTCTGCAGTGACACCCAAATCCTCCACCTTCACGGCCTGGCCATTCGTGCTGTGATCCAGACTCCCCAGCAGCGAGGTGCCTTTTCTGGGGGGCTGGAAGACCTCCTGCACAAGGGACTGCAAACCCCGAACCCGCGGGGCCGACGTGCAGCGTCTCCGAGTCCATATTACATACCCTGCGTGGACACAGCCGGGGCCGCTTTCCTGAAACAATTGCAAAAATCACCCCGTTGCAGCAACTCCATCGTTCACAGCCAGAGCGCCCTGGGGATGCATCCACCCACTCCTCCTGGAAGAACAAGGGATCCTCCTCAGAGGATTATCCGTAGTAGCCTTGGGAATGAAACGAGGCTGTGGTGATAGATTTGCTCCCGGTGCCTACGCTCTCATGGGATGAAAGACAAAAATGGCTTAATCCAGTCCCTCTCCACCTGGTGCCTTCCTCCTACAGTAGCGGAGGATGCACGAGGTTTGCATCCTCCTCAGTATGGGCTGGGAGAGGGGGGCTTCCCTGCTTGCCCCGGGGGGTTATCGTGACTGCGTTGTCTGCGATAGCCCATACGCAGATTCCTCGGCTCTGTTTCATCTTCTGCTGCTCCTCGCGCCGCTTTGTTCCTGCCTAAACCCCCCTCTCAGCGTCTCTGGTTTCTCCCAGGTTCTGGCTCAGCACCGAACATCTGTCAGACGATTTCACAGTGGGATTGGATTTGCTGTTACCCTTGGGCAACTTCAGCTTTCCTACCTTCCCAATACAAAAGAAACAGAAAAACAAACCCAGGGAGTCTTTCCGGAGAGATGGCCCCGCGCCGCAGAGCTCGAGGTCTCCGACGCGCCAAAGCACAAGGAGCACGTGGAGGTGGCATGCTGACCTGACCCCTTAGAAAGATGGTTGCAACCTGGGAAATGGGCCCAGAAGATCTGGGCTGCAGTGGATGGGTTCAGTGCCTCGTTACCTCCTAATTGGGCAGACAGGCCCATAACTGATCGCTTTTTGTCACTCCAAAAGCTCTGGAGACTTAGAATCATAAAATCATAGGAAACGAGGGGTGGAAGGGAGCTCAGGAGGTCACATCTTGTCCAACCCCTCGCTCCAAGCAGGCCCAGCCCCAGCTACAGCATCCCAGCCAGGGCTTTGTCTAGCCGGGTCTTCAACACCTCCAAGGATGGAGACTGCACCCCGTCTCTGGGGAGCCTGTTGCATGTTTTACTACCTTCCTGGTGAGGAAGTTTTTTCCTAATATCCAACCTCAACTTTCCTTGCTGCAGCTTGAGCCCATTGCTCCTTGTCCTGTCGTCTGCCCCCACTGAGACCAGCCCAGCGCCGTCCTCTATGCAGCCCCCCGGCAGGGAGGTGGAGGCTGCTATTCAATCCCCCTCGGTCTTCTCTTCTGCAGACTCAATCAGCCCATTTCCCTCAGCCTCTCCTCACCAGCCCCACAACCATTTCCATTGCCCTCCACTGGACTCTCTCCAATGTGTCCACATCCTTTCTGTCGTGGGGACCCACAGCTGGACACTGGACTCCAGATGTGGCCTCCCCATCTTAAGAGGATGGGAGAGATAAAAGAGAGGAAAGAAGAAATGAGAAGAAAAGGAAGGGATAAGTTAGACGTGACACTGGATAGGCCTGAAGTCTCTGTCTTATACTTAAACACTCGTATGTACTGGAGATATTTTAAACTCCCGATTCCACTTCAGCCTCGATGCTCCCCAGTGTTGGGGTTTGCTATAGGTGGACCAGTCCTGTCTGCTCTGTCAGAGATACCGGTAGATTCATTGCGGACTCTGGCAATTAATTGCTTTCAGACCCGAGAAGGTCTCCTTGTCATCAGCTTTAATTAATCAAGGCAGCAGATGGGTAGCATCGGCCTCGAATGCTGCTGTAATTAACTCATTCATTATCATGTTTGCTTCTTCTATGATGGTCCATAAAGGGCATCTTTAATCTAACTGCCGTCACCCTGTTGTCATAGCAGGAGTTAAATGATTTTCATCATTCCTCTACCGGAATTATTCTGCATCCAGGGAGACCCTAATTTTAGGATTTCTGACAGGTGAGGGCAGAGTTCAGCCTGGGAGATGAGATCGTTTGGGTGGCAGTCAATTTACACTCCTAAGGCTGGCGCTTCCACAGGAAATTCAGCGGGAGAGAAGTCCTTGCACTCTTCAGGACCTGGGGAAAACCAGTGCGATGGCCTCGATGCCAAGCAGGAGAGAAGCATGATAATGGTGGGCTGCAGACAAACTCTTTTTTGCTTAGCGACTGAATTGCTCAAGGTCCCCTTACAAGCCATGTGCCCCCGAACCATTTTTGTTGCCCTCCACTGGACTCTCTCCGACTTGTCCACCTCTTTTCTCCTTATCCAGAGGTCATCCCTAGTGTTTTTGGCTCCTGCCCATCATCGTATTTGACTGCCTCCTCTACCAGGGCGTCTAATGGCCCTCGTGATGTCCTCTCCCATTTCTAGTAGAACATCTGTTGCTGCTGCTGTTGTCTGGCTGCCGGGTTTTGTGGGGCTTTACTGATTTAATTTAGTTGCATACACTTTGCTCAGGAGAGAGGGGGTGTCACCCCCACGTTACCCCCCAACAGCGATCCTTTTAGGTTAGAGATGAGGTGCACTGGCAGAGCGATCCAGCACCTTGCCCCAGCGCTGAATTCACTCTGGATAATGAGGCTCGCTCAAGCATAGCCACGTGCGACGTGAGCAAAGCAAAGGATTTGGCTCTCCTAAGCTGCGACTCGAAGATTTCATTCAGCTGGCGCAGTCTGCAGGGTGTTGTGTTTTTTTTTTCAAGTCATTTAGCAGGAGCACGAACTCATTAAAAACAAGAGTAGGAAAACCACAAATAAACCTGTAGACCTTGGGTTTATCAGTAAAAGAGGTCTGGGAAAGGAAAACGTTGAGTTTTTTAAGGACTCCTTCCCCCGCGCACCCTCCCCCATAGGCCAAGGTTCAATGAGAACCGCTGAATTCATTAACGTTATTGATTGGACGAGACGGCTGATTCATGCTGGTCGGCATGCCTTTGTGATCCTCATTACGCCGGGGTGCAGCCACCGCTGGAAGAACAGCCCTTCTGTTTATTAATAGAAATTGGAACAATACGGGGTTTTTCAGCCGATTAAATCAAAATAGTAGATGGGTTACATAACCTCCCGAGCATCAACAACGGCAGCAGAAACGGAGGAGGAGCACGCCGGAGGTCTGCTGGCAGCAGGCGGGGGAGCGCCGCTTACGGCGCAAGCCCAGGGAGCGCGCTGCATGCCCATCCAGGCGTGGGGCCGAGGTCACAGCTGGCCGTGCACAACGGCATAGCAATCTGGGCTCACGGGAGAAGTCGTCTCTTTTAGTAGACCAACAAGATTTTGGCCAAAAAGATCTTTGGCCAAAATCTTGTAATAAAAGAGCTCGCCTCCCCCATGAGCCCAGGCTGCTTTTTCCTCTAGGCCAATACGGCTACGACCCGGACACTGGAGGAAATAATAGCCACACTTCAAAACTTTGAGAGGGGTCCAGATGACTCAGGGGTGACCGGGCCACGTGATATAGGTTCAAATCCGGCCCAAAAGGAGAACCTAGACACCCGACGTGACTTGAGCGGCTGATCCGAGAGTGCCCACCAGCATTTCCATGTCTCTGCCCCGTAACGGGCTCTCTCGTTGGAGAGGCTGCGTAGACGAGCGGAGGTTTTAGTCTTCAGGCCCGCCCGTCAGATGCTGCCTTTGAAAACCAAACAGAAGATGGGCTGGCGGGCAGGTGCTGACAAAACAGGGACCCGCAGGATGAGAGGTAAGTACTTCCGCACGCACGCAAGGTGAGGTGGGGCGGCGGGGGTAGAAAACCGGCTGACAGATGGGCGAGCAGCACCGACAGACACCTCCACTTGTTCACTTTTTCCCCAGGCCACGTGTTTCTGCCTCAACACACCCCTGTATGGTTGGCTTTTTCCCTTTTGCTTGTTTGCTTTAGACCGGCAGGTACCTGCCCTGGTTCGATGTTTCCAGTTGCCATTTCCGAAGCCAGAAGCTGTCCCAGCTTGAGACAGCCCTTCTCATCAAGGCCAACCGGCGCGGTGCACCTGTCACTGCTGCTCCGATCTACCTGGAGACGTAACCTCCCTCGCCCCTCCCTTCTCAGTCACACACGCACGCGCACGCGCACACACACACACACACACACACACACTCTCTGTTGTTTCTATACAAGCGAAGACACGATTTCCCCCAAGCCAAGCTCGGAGAGATTCTTTCGATGCAATTATTCAAGCTGTATGCAGCAGCAGCAGGCACAAATTGTGTTGGTTGTGGCACTGGCTTCCTTGCTGTTACGGAGCAGCTGTCTGCTCGGGCTGGCTCCCGGTTTGATAGTAGCTGCTGTATCTGGAGTGGCCCTGATTACTTCGACGCGTAGGCTTGACTTTTCAAACTGGGGCATCTCGAAGGGACTCGGCTTTCAGGAAACGAGCCCCTGCCCTTCGGGAGTCAGGCCCCTACGCCGTGACTCAGGTTAGACACCAAAGGACACGAGTCTCCCCTGGAAAAGCAGGGCAGAGGCTGCAAGCAGGAAGCGACACGGCGAGACGCAGGCCTTGTGCCACCTGGGTCTTTAGTTGTGATGTTTGGTGGCTGCCCTCCGGTTCCCGGTGCAATCGGGGCGGTCATCTTTGTCACGGCTGGACTGTCCTGAATTGGTCCCTTCTTTGGCACAAGGAGCCGAGGAACCAAAGCTGTAAGAGACTATGGAGACCAGACCCTTCTCGCATCTCTTAGAGGTGATCTTTGGAGACAAAGCACATTTCAAAGGCCTGTATGGTGCATTAGGACTTATTAGGGCGATAGTTTTTGTTGGACCAGCTAGGTAGTTGGGATAAAGTTTGAATGCAAGGCATTCTTCCTTGGGTGAGACCTAACTTTATCTTAACTACATAGCTGGTCCAATAAAAGAAATCCTTGCCTTTTGCATAATTTCTGGACCATCACAGCTACAACATCACTCTTACGCTGCTGTGCATGGAGGCAGGGACCCTGCATGGGCAGGAAACAAAGGGGCATTTCCAGAGCTGCCAGTCAGGTACTTTTCCCCAGCACAAAATGTAATCTGGGTGGTGAAAAAGTGAAAAGAAAGCAAGCCAGAGATTGCCTATCAAATGGGAATCAGCATGATGTGATTTAGCATGGCTTTTTTTCCCCCTCTTTCCATCACTGAAAACAATTCATTATGCTCTCACCCATGCCAGCTGAGAAAGACAACAAGACTTGAATGAAACAGTAAAGTTCATAGTGCTTCTGAAAAACCAGAAAGCGCTGTTAGCATTTTAAAAAATTAAATGCGTTTCCAGACGTGTTGTTATTTAGTGCATTAAATAATGAGACGCTGTTCAAATTAGCTAATTGTTGCTCCTAGCTTGCAGCAAAATTCAGAATGAGAGAGAGAGGGAGAGTGACATCTTAATTATTCTCTGCTAGAAGAGAAGTGTGGTGAGGCTCCAGCTCAGATGCGTAGGGTTAAAATGTCTGCTATTTTTGTGGTCAGTGAGGAATTGTCATTGGGCTGGTTTAGCCAGGGACGATCCTTGAGTAGGCGGTTGGGACTAGATGTGACCTCCCCAAGGGTCCTGCCAGCTATGCTTTTCTATGATTCAGTGAGTTACGTTCAAAATAATGCTCACTGAGAGATTTCCAAGTGACCGATGAGGGTATACAAGTGACATCCCACACTTTTTATCAATGGGGAAGCACAGAGAGACTAAAAGGGAACTAGCTGAGGACTTCAGCGAGGTAAGGACACCATCGTAGGGATAGAGGCAAATAAATCACAGGGAGTTGAGGGGCTTTATCCCCCCGCAGCTGCTCTGCGGTGACTGTCTGTGGCTGCTCTTACCTTGTAATAGGAGAATTAAACTGAATTAACGTATCCCTTTCTTTCATCCAGGGCTAAGATATGGTAGATTCACTTTAATTATCACAGAGCAAGAGCAGGCACATGGAGAGGTCTTGCGGCGTGGGGCATCGAGCACTTGAAAAGCTGGCTCTTAGGGGATGCAGAAAATCAGAGCCAGAAGCAGAGCCCGCATCGACCAGACCCTTGCCCTGTCCACCGGCTGACAATTGTGGTAGGGTGAGCACCCGCCCTCGGATCACAGGGGTGAGCAAGGCATGAGAGCAGTTTTTTGCAGCCAGGAGCCCACAGACGCCCTAGCAATCAGTGTAGTGTACGCCTCACAGGAGTCCTGATGAATAAAAGCACTGATGAATGCATATATAATTCACGTAGAGCTTTTGCTAAGAGCATTGACCAAAGCAGGCTGGAGGAGACCACCAGACCGCCCGTGACAGACAGCAGGGCTTGTTATATAAATGCACAGAATTGCTTTGATCCAGGTGCACAGGAAGGATGAGCTATCTCTGGGATTTGTGTTAGGCTTAGGGGATGCCAACAAGCGTGGACGGTGCCCGTGTCATACCAGAACGACATCCTGGACCAGCCCGTCGGCGAGCTGGCGCTTTGTTGGTAATCAGACTGGCCAAGTTTGTGCCGACAAGCCAGCCTGCACAGTCCTTCTCTTGCACGGACAATATCCTGGCAGGGCGCTTGTACACGTGTTCGCTTGCACGCCACACTGACCAAGAGAGGACACAGAGGACCAACCCCTGCTCGAGACGGTGAGTCAAACAGGCAGGCAGGCATTTTCATTTCGTTTCATGCCAAAGAGGCAGGCAGGTAGATACCTCGGGACGGCAAGCAGCTGATGCGCGTGAAGCGCGTGTGCTCACACAGCGGGTTAGACGCGCGCCCTTAGCGAGCTTCAGATCCCACGTACCTGCGATGACACAACGCAAATCCAAATGTATGCATCCCGCTGCATCCACCTAACGGCAGCTGTCCTGCCCTATCGGATTCATTTTCATCTATAATTTGGACCCAGCGGTATGGAGAAAGGGGCGAAGCAGTGGGTTATGCAAAAATGTAATCGGCCCTATTTTGGCAGAGGAATTGGACTCACTCCCCAGCTGTGCTTTCTGCATCTCACTACCACGATCCTATCGCCAGGAGTCATAGGGGAGAGTCCCGAGGCTGCAGTCTGATCCAAGGCCGACCCCATTGGGACCCCCATTGCCTGCAGCGGAGCAGGCGCTAGAAGGTCTTGATTTTAAATTAATAACCCAGCCTGCTGCTTGATCTGTTTTATGGCTGCAGTTTTGGCGGGGAAGGTGCAGACATTTTCCTTGGGGAGTCACGGGTGCCGCGGATGCTTTGAGGCTCGAACCTGCAGACTGGGGGATTATAGTGAGAGGCCGTGCCCGCCAGGCGCGTGGGGGTTTCCATTCATTGTGCTGCAGTCATTTTTGGCTTTGCGGGCTGCTTGTTCTAGACCAAATTGCCGCCATCCTTGTCCTGGTTAAACAATTTCCACCCCCGCCCACCGCAGCCGAGCTGTCTGAACCCGGGGGTGTTCGAAGTCAGGCCTGAATCCCGAAGGATCAGCCCAGGCACGATGGTGAAATCCGTCTTGAACGCGCCTGAGCCCCAACGAGGCGGCCGGGATTTGGGCGTGTTGCATCCCGGCTTCGCGGCTCTGGTGCCTGCGAGGCATTTGGAAACAAGACATGCACAAGCAGCTCGACATTTCCATGGGCTTCCCCTAGACCTCGAGAAGCACGTTCCAGGCCCAAGCAGGGCTTTGTGCAAGGGGCTCGCCCCGCGTGCCCGGGCCTTGCCAGTCGCTCTAGCCAAGACGGTGGGTATCGACCGAGCCGGGAGGCCGGGTTCCCGTCTCCGCCTCTCAGCAGCATCCCCCTCGGGGCACAGGATGGACGATGGGGGGCATGGTGGGACAGTGCAGGAAACGCTGCGATTGCTCTCGGCCGTGCTGCGCCAGGCTCCTCTCCGCGCACCCAGGACAGTGCGTCTGCTGGGACCAAGTGCCAGCCGTCCAGCACGGACCACAGAGGCAGGGGTCGGTTTTGGGAGGTGCTCTCTGCGAGCTCAGCCCAGTTGTTCCTCCCTGCCTCAGTTTCCCCATTTGTGCCTATCCTGCCTGTTGCGCACATTAACAAGGGCGCGAACTTTGCACAGCACTTTTCATCTCTCAAGCACTCTTGGGCCTGACACTGCTACCTCCGTGACCGGGAAGCACCGCCCTGAAAAAGGTCCTACATGTGTCAGTGGGTGCGACTTGAGTTTGTCAAGTGATGAGATCTGAACTTACCGCGCTTTTCTGCCCCAAGAGTCAGGAGCCGTGCAAGCTGGATAGCAAGGTCTGGCGAATGCTAGGTTTTAATGGCTTCCACTGCACCGAGCTACAAAAAAAAAAGTGATAAATGCTAGCGGATAATAAGCGTAATAAGAAAAATGATGCATCTGATTTATGGATTTGTAAACCCTCCACGTCAAACCGTGACATCTGTTCAGGGCATGAAGGCAGATGACAAAGTTCACTGCATAAGGGCCTTTGTGAGTCATGGCGAGAAATCAAGAGCTTTATTGACTGGGAATGGCAATAAACAGAGGAAGCCAGTTTCACAGTGTGTGTTACAGGTTGACAGAGCAGGAGAGGAAAAAGATTAAGAAAGTCTTTCATTTCCTTTTTTTTATTACGGATATTTTCATTAGAAAACAACCTTAAGCAGCTAAGAATAGTTTTCTAATAAACCTCAGCTCACGACAAGCACTTGGATTCAGGAGAATGACGGGACAGTAACACACGTGAGCATGGTCATTCCTTTAAACAAAAAACATCCCCGAGAGACGGGTGAAAGTTAAACTGCAGCCTCGATTTCCCCCTCCCCCCCCTTGGTGCCTGCCAAAAATTAATGTTCCTGAACCCCCAAAGCCTCCATAGAAAGTCTCAAATGGAGGATTTTCATGTGGACACGCGCAGTCTCATCGGTTCATGGACATCGTGATTCAGATCCGCGGGGTTCAGTGATCCAGGAAGGGACACGTCGCGCCTCTCGGGGACCCCACCCCAGCAGGGGATCAGGCCCCGGCGCTCGGCAGCGATGTACGGGTCAGAGCAGGCGCAGAATTGGCCTGGGAGCTGCAAGCGCACGTGACGGGGGGTGAAGACCCGGGGAAAGGCCCTCTCCAACTGCTGCCCTTCTTGCTACCTGCCTACCTGGAGGGAACTGGCACCTGTGCCTTGTCTGCACAGCTGAAATCCATGTGCTTTTTACCCTGGGGTAAGTAATGGGCATGACAGGGACTGGCGAGAGGGTGCTTTTCAGTCTGGTCCAGTTTCTCAGGAACTGTTGCCAGACACCTCCCCAACTGCACCCGAGGGTTGCCAACCCTCCAGGATCATCCCAAAGCCTCCAGGAATTAGATATACATCTCCAGGAGACTGCCGAGAGCCACCTGGGAGATAAATGATAGGTCATTCGTTCAAATAAATATTAAATGTTGAATCTGAATTATATAGTAGTCTGGGGCAGGGTTTAAATTGTGCACTTGCCATCCTGGCGTCAAGTCTATGCACCGTACTCCGTAACGGAGATACACGAGCACGTTCGCGCTGTGCGTCGCAGGCATGTCAGCGTTTCGAACAGAGCTGGCAGCCCTACGTGCCGTGCCGGCTTGTCGAACCCAAGGTGGACAACGCGCTTCAGGTTTACCGCACTAAAACTAGACGAGGTCAGCGCCAAGCAGGGAGTTATCTCCGGGCTTATCTGGTGGTAAAACTCAACGGTGCCATCCTGGTTGTGGCTTGACCTTGGGATAGTTCATGCACGCTAGCTGAAGGGTTGTGTCGGGGGTCTGTCTGAGCCCACTGGGCTCACACGGGGGAAACGGGCTGTTTCTACCACCAGAGCCACCCGGGGAAGTGGTGCATCCTGTATCAGGCATCTGCCTACCTTTGATGGGCTGGGGGTGACTGGGGAGAGCATTCAGGCCAACAGGGCTTGACCTTACGCTTCTGGGACCTTAGCAAAAGATGGCAGCGACCGTGCTACGTGTGCGTGTTACCCCGAGGTAAGAACACGGCAGCTTTTCAGCACAGCGGCGCCAGTCTGGATGGGGAGCACCGAGAAGAGGCCGGTCTGGGCTCAGCAGTCCAAGTGCGCGGTGGTCGGCTTTTGACACCCTCCTATGGACGTGTTGCTTTGCCCCTCACTGCAGTGTCCTGGACCCAGGAAGGGTAGGGTTGTAACGGGTGAGAGAGCGAGTCGGGAACATAACTCTCAGGAACCGGAGCTAAATATTCAGGCCCTGGGTTCAGAGAACCCCATTTTTCTGTCTCAGGGGATATCGGCTTGGCCAGGTGCAGCGCGTCCTCCTCCCATGTAGAGATTAAAGGGAGGACGAGGACGGAGGATCACCCTCACAGGCCATACAAGCGTGGTAGGGAAAAATGGAGCCTGGAAGAGCCACAGCTTGGACCATGCAAGGATGGACAGTATGGACTTGAGCCATGCAAAGGTAGACTATCTGCCCAAGTTTCTGGACCCTCAAGGACCGTGATGCTGTTGACGAGCGTTGGTACCAAAGCACTTTCTGCTCTGGGGATGTCGGCCTGCTGCCTGCACCCTGTGGCCCAGAGGAGACGCTTGGGCTTTTGTGCCGTTGCTAATACCCAAAGTTTGTACCTGCCTGCAAATATTGACTTGACTTCCAGGATACCAGCCGACCACGTTGACATCAGCAACCGTGATTTGCACTTGGCATTGTAACAATGACATCTTGATGTCACTGCCTTAATGCGATGGCACACATAGGGAAGGGGAATGCTGAAAGCTGCGTGTTACCGTTGCTGGCTAATGATCGCTACCTGGAGGGATTCGCTAATCCCTTGGCAGAAAGTTACGCTGTGGGAAGGCGCTGGGGTTATTGGCAGGTAGCACGGCCGGCCGTGGGCAGGCCGGGACATGAATCCAGATCCTTGTCCAGCTCCATAAAGCAGGTCTTGGCATGTGACGGTAACAAAATGTAGTGAATAGTTTCTCCCTGTTGTCTCAGGTCCTAATTTTTATTTTCCTCAGCTCACTGTGCTCTGAAAAAAACATCGCTGCTTTCCAAAACACTTGGAAAAACAGGTTGCTTTTGGGGCAAGCATAAACTGGCTGGAATCAACACCACCAGCGTGGCCGAGGAAAAACGCTGCCAACGTGGCATAGGAACCAATCTCTTTCTCTTTCTCCAGGTTGGAGGATGCCGTCTTTTGTCAATTAAACTGGCTCCTGCGGCTCCAGGTCCTTGTGCTAATACTTCTTTGTGCTTGGTTGAGCATGGCTCAGATAATTTCCAAGGGGCCCTTCGCCTATGATCTGCTCAAAGAGCCAAGGATCTCTATTTCCTAATGTTCGTTTTAGAAACAATAGGACCAGAGAATTGGCCAAGAATCCCACACGATAATTTTCTTTCTCCAACCTGTTTGCTTAGCACAAGAGCATGCCATTCAGAAGCTCTTGCCATGACTTTCTTTTTATTTCTGAGATTCAGGAAACTAAATATTCTTTCCACTTTATTTATCTTGAGATGGGGGGGTAGTCATTGCTTAAACTTGTTTCTCCTCTTTTAGAACTGGAATGACTTCATTCTCTCTCTCCAAAGCACCAACTCATTTAATGATGTGGAGGTAATTTGAATAAGGAATTAAGATATTTTTTTCTGAGCCACTCAGAAATGTCAGGGTTGGTTCTACTTGTATCCAACAAAATAGATATTAGATCAAACCTCCAACGACAAACCTTCAACTCCCTTCACAGGGTTGCAACTAGGATGGAGCTGGGCTGTTCTCACTGGTGACAGGACAAGGAGCAATGGGCTCAAGCTGCAGCAAGGGAAGTTGAGGTTGGATATTAGGAAAAACTTTCTCACTGGGATAGTAAAGCACTGAAACTGAGAGGTGGGGGAGTCTCCATCCTTGGAGGTTTTGAAGACCTGGGTAGACAAAGCCTTGGCTGGGGTGATGTAGTCGGGGCTGGTCCTGCTTGGAGCCGGGGCTTGGCCTAGACGTGACCCCCGACGTCCCTTCAACCCTCGTTGTCTGCGATTCTGTTTCTATAACTACACAGGGTCAAACTCATCGCACTAGAGGGGATGCTCTGTATGGGAAAACTTGGTTTATTCAGCACCTCTGCCTTAGATGCAAACAACGAGGTAAGTGTTGATACAATAAGACCCTGCACTAGTTTCTCATCTCCAGGTGCCTGTGTGCTTTTGCTCACGACTGCGCTGAGTTGCTCGAATACATGGCAGACAATAGAGCCATCTTGCCAAATGGGCCACTGCGTTCATACTGTAGTTGTCTCTGCTCCAGGGCTGGAAAAACAGAGCAACAGCGAGGTGCAGAATTTAGCAACCCGGGTATAGCAATGAAAAGGATGCAGCAGGTTGTGAATTTGGTGCAGGGGCTGAAGCTCTCTAGACACTAGCCATTAAGGCAAATGCATCGCTAGCCAAGGGGCCTTATCTCAGTAGGATACATCAGTCTTTCTTTGGATCTCACTGATTTTCCTTCACCGTGCTGGACCGATAAGCAGTAGCAGGGACTGCCAGGAACTGACTGAACTTATACATTGAGAAAGCAATCACTTTGCTCCCTGCCCTCATGCCCTTTGCTGCCAGGTGAGAGGCCTGGGTGGGCTTCCCGATCCTACCTGCAGTGCCGGAGCTCAAACGTGCTCAGACCCCGTGTGAGGATGGGTTACCACCTGCAATACTTCGCTCGGTCACCAGCACCGCATGTGTGATGCTGTGCATGTGTCATTCACCGTGTGGCATCAACCCAAAAGATGTTCGAGACACGGGGCAGGTCTGTTCAAAGGGAAAGAAAGGGCAGGCCTGCCCCTTGAAGAGGGATGGCTAGCAGCCTGACAAGGCCAGAGGTCTCCTGGTCCTCGTGAAGGATGATCTCCAGAAAATCTCCCAGTCCAGAGGAGGCTGGCTGGGATATTGGGCCGTCAGGGATCTGGAAGGTGTGAGAAGGTTTTTCTTGTCTCCCTGAGTTAAAATGCAACTAATCTCTCTCTGGATTTGACTGTTTCTGCCTCTTTGCAAAGGCAGGCACTCTGCTCCACAATGAGAGACACGCGCCCACACTTCTTGTAGCTTTTCTTGAATCAAATGCGGCTCATTTGTTCTTCCTCTAGGGCCATCCGCTGTAGTGGAACGACCCACCTCTACCATCAAGGCCCCCCTCGGAAAACCACAGGCCCAGCCTTATTAAAAGCAGAACAAGAGAAAAACTCACGTATTTCTCATGAGAGCCACCCCCACCGGCGCTGGCTTCCCAAGTGGGGAGCGGTGTGCGCTGGTTTGCACGTGCATTTTGGTCTCTGTGAGCGCTGGTTGGCAGCACGCACCCCAGATTTCAAACTGAGCACAGATGAAAGCGTGCCGACCACGCCGAGGGTCGGGACTCGAGGAGGGGCAGCGGAGGGGGAAGCATGGACTGCGAAGGGTCCAGAGTACAGTCTCGGTTGTAGGGAACGTGGGCGGAAGGAGTCCTTGCAAGGTCTGCACTGAAAAGGGGAGGGTTTGTGGAGCAAATGGAAGAGCGATGCAGACTAGCAGCCATTTGGGGGGCGGAAGGTAGTATGGACAGGATTCAGAGCGAGCAGAAACATCCCCAAGAAGGCACGAGGTGCCCCATCACAGCTAAGGAAGAAATCCCCGATCTCCGGTCCACCGGCCTCCCCCGGCTGGTGCATTAAGCACAAAAACTGGGTTGCGCCCAGCGCTCAGATGTGGGGTTTCTGCACCCGGAGAAGCAGCGGCTGGACTCTGCTTCCTTCCATCCATGCAGGTTGCAGAGGTGGCTGCCTTGCAGCGAACCCCTCTTCCAAAGCAAAGAGAGCCCAAGAAAGCAGGCAAGATGCGCGGTGAAGAGAGGTCAGTGAAGAGTTGCCTTCTGTGGAGCAGCACTTTTGAGCACTGGCTCCTTGTCCCGCCTGCTGTTGTGACCCTCTCCTCTACACAACATGGTTTTCAGGTTTTAGCTAAGAGCTCAGGGGCAAATCACCTCCTATTTGCACCTTGCAGAGCGGCCGAAAGAGCGGGGAGACAGCAGAGGAAACTCTGCTATGGGGAGAAGATGCTAACCGGTATGGCTGCCAGAAACCAAACTTGCACCCTTCGCTCTCAGTCCAGCAGCCTCAGAGACCCAGCCTCTTCTCACTCAGAAATGAGCTGATCTGACCACAGAGTTTCCAGTTACACCTGGCCTCCTGGGGCCCGCTGGGCTGGTGGCAGCTCTCGCACGGACAGCTAACATGCTTAGGAAACTGCTCGGGCCAATTTCCAGCTCCCTTTATTATCTACCTTGGTATCCATGTGCTTCTCATCACTGAAGGATTGACCAGCAATCGCTGACCAGGAGGCTTATGTCAGGCAAATGAACCCAGGTGAGAGAGGTCTTTGATTTGCAAACAAAAAACTCTTGGAAGGTGAAACATCTCGGCAGTGGGCTCTGGATGGGGTTCAGGCAGACGGACACGAAGGACTTGCAGACAGGATGCACGCTGCTGCCACTCAACCGCAGAGGCCCAGAAATGCCAGCTGTCACTGGAAGGTTTATTTCTAAGTACAACATATGGAAAACATGTATGTAGAAAATGTCGTAACAAATCCCTGGCCAAGTGGGACACCATGGTTGTCACTACGCCGCACGCCACAGCCATCCAGAGCTTCATGCAACAGAGGGGATGGGGACTCGGGACAGCACCCCACCCATTTCAGCAACAGGAGAGTCCCCGCGAGTGGTGTAGGGGCTATGATACACCTAGGTGAGTTGGTTGGGTTGCGTCCAGCCAAACAGTGTGGTGCCCATTCCCACCGACCACTTCGTTACCCTCTCGGGTACAGACTGGCCTTGGTGCTTTAGCGGGCTTCACGAACACGGATGCTCACGTCCCCCCTGTGAGGTAGGTAAGTATTATTGTCCCCATTTTGTGGCTGGGGAGCTGAGCCAGAAGGTTCAGGAACTTGTTCAAGGCTACAGAGAGTCAGCGGCAGAGCGGGAGTGAGATGATGCGCCCGGACCATGCCTCTCTTTCAGGCTGTGAAAGCCAGGATGCGTGTCCACAGCCTGCTCGCCCCGAGGAAAGGACAGGGTTTTCCTTACTAAATGCAGCCGGGGGACTGATGTTACGGCCAGTTGCCTGCCCATCTGCACCACAAGTGATCGTTTGCTTCAATTGCACTTTGCTATCCCTGGCCGTGGGAGCAGCCCGACGAAGGACACGCTCCCTCCAGCACCTGCTGTTTTGGGGAGCTGCTTCTAGGGCTTTTCAATGCCGCCTCTCCCCCAGCACCCAAAAGCACTCTTTCAGCAGACCGCAAGACAGGCCAAATACCCCCGGTGCTGCCGGCCCCCGAGATCATCTCCATGCATGCGGCTCTTTCAGGGTAAGCCCGTTTTGGGTCATTTAGGGCAGAGCTCAACTCTGATTCTGCACCTCATCTCACTCCTCATCTGCCATAACTCCTGTTTTGGTGTAGTTTGGTATTCAAAGGGACACTGTCAAGTAATTGAGGCCTAAAACGTCACCTCCCGTAAAACACCACTCTCGTCGGCACTCTGCATACATCACTGGAGGGCTGGCAGGTTCAAGTCTGGGTGCCATAAATGAGGCAATGGGAATCCACAGGCAGGGCCCAATTCAGCTCTGCCTGCTTTTCAGAGGTGCTGAGCCTCCAGCGGAGGCTGCGAGAGGTGTTTCGATCTTACGGCGAAGATTGGTAGCACAAAACCCGCAGCTCAGCCCGTCTGAAAAATCAAGCCAATGTGATTTAGGCGCTTCCAATTTGGCTCTGGGTGGCCAGCGGCCAGACTTGGGGGCTGAAATTGCGACTGCCATTGCTCCAGACCTAGTCAACGCCCGATATTGGCACTGGTTGTTTGTCCACTGATGCGAGGGTAACAAGACAGCTCTGCTCCTCGGGGCTGGGGCACGCGTCTTCAGGGAAGCTGGGGCACGTGGAAAGGATGTAAACGTTTGACACCCGCTTACAGCACGAGGGGAGGAAGGGGGAGGAGGAGGAGGGAGAGAGGTGGAGGGGAGTGGCATGAGCGGAGGTGGGGGAAGCGGGGAGAAGAGCGTATGTCGAATGGAAAAGGACAAAATCAGTAGGGAAAGAAATTTTATTTTCAAGCTTTTAAAGAGAATATTACAAACAATGGAGAGTAATAAAAAAACCCTAAAAACTATTTAAAAAGTACTTGACAGTGTCCCTTTAATACCCACAAAGGAGTCAGCCATTGTGCATTGAAAGAGCGTGTTCTTGAAGAGCAACTGGCACCTCCATGGAGAAGTCCTACGAGAAGGACACTTATTAAAAGTGTAATAAAGTAAGGTAGGGACTGTGCTCCCTCTGCAGACTGAAGTCTCTGCTGAATGACTGAATGGCATAGACTAGACGATGAGCTAACAAACCGGAGATTGAGGGCTTAACGTAGAGGACCAAGAGAGACTCTGATGCGGGGATACACACATCCGAAAAAACAATACGTGTCTGATGAGTGGATGAATCGCTGGCGCAGGAGAAACCCTGAGGGGCTGGGCCTGGCCCTACGTGTTCAGCCAGGGGCAATGGGAGGAAGGTGACCTGGAAGTCGGCATGGGAGATGGTTTCCATGAGTGAGAAAGGTTGGGCGCTGAGTTTGGGCTCATGAAAGCATAAATCACACCAGGACTTGTGCTTGAAAACACCCGCCAAACATTTCTGTACAACATTCACCCAAAACATTCAAAGGTCACGCAACTCCCCTCCCAGGCCCCCCACCCCAGAGCCTCCTTTGGTGGGAAACTGTGAAATCAGGGGGGTGGTTTTGGTGAAATTTGGAAGGAATTGCCTTTCTCTCTCTCTCTCTCTCCCCCCCCCTTTTAAATCAATACTGAAAATCCCAAGCCATTTCATTGGAAATATCCCATCACAAAGAGTACAGGGCTCCAGAACGATGTAGGAAATACAACGACTCCCATTCCTGGGTCCCCCGGTTTGACAAATACTCCAAAATACTTTGCTTCCTTCGCTCCCTCCGGTTGCCGTCATCCCACTCCGCGTGCGGGGTGCGCGTGCGTGCGTGCGTGTGTGGATGTATGTAGAAAACAAACGTTACCCATCCCAGGTAATAAAACTTGTAAGACATGCTAATACCAGCTGTTCCTCCGTGTCCCCCCAAACCTCTGCCTCCTCAGTTTTTAGTCTGTATTGCACTTGTTTTGTTGGTTGTTTTTTTTTTTTTTCGTGTTTTAATATTTACTGGCTGGAAAAAAAATGAACCTCTTCAGCATGGGTGCGCGGCTCTGCCTCTCCCTCCTCCTCCCTCCTCAGTTGGCCACGTGTCGCGTATACGCCTTGTGCAGCTACAAAAAAGAAAACGGAAAGAAGGGAAAAAGAAAAAAAGAAAGAAAAAGGCACACCATGCTCCTCTGCGGTAGAGTTCCTCGGCTCCTCTGCTTCGTGTTAAGGCCTCCTGAAATCTTAGCTCAGACCGTCGTAACCCTCATAACGAGCTCCCTGTTAGTGCTAGATTGGCTCCTCTGTTCGTGAGGCCTCAGGTGGCTGAGTATATGCAGGATGGTGTAAGCACAGTGGTGGTCAGAGAGGGTGCCCGTGGCATGGCCGGGGCCCCGAGCCCCGTTGTCGGCGGGAGTGGAGTTGCTGGCTGCACCACCGGTGGAGGACGAATGGTTGGTTTGGGAAGAGGGTCGTTGGTTTGTCCTGGTCCCTGTTTTTTGTTCCTCCATGTCCTTTGTTTTGTCATAGTTCAGCACTTTCCACTGCTGATTTACCGCCTGCCACCGTTTAAAAATCCGGTAAACTGAGGGCCCTTCGTGGATTATTAGACCTGGAGGGAAGGGGGGAAATAAACAACAGAAAGAAACTTTAGAAAGAAGCTATCGTCCTCTCCCTACCCCCATCACCCCCTCCGCTTGCTTGCTCAGTGGTCCGTGAACCTACCTCTCTTAGTCAGTGTTTATTCTATGATAAATCAAGGTTTTTAATTACTGCTTGGCAGGGCACCAGCCCTCTTGCTCAGCTGGACCTCTTTCCACCTGAATTAAATGCATGGCAGTTTTATCTCAGCAGTCAATAAACAGGTTGTGAGTGTGGACGGATGAGATATTCTGTCCACCAAAATAATATCCTCTGACTAGTGCACGCCTCGGTTTGATCCGCTCCTGGCCTCGCTGTGCATGACTCACCGGGTGAGAAACGTGGCGGGGGAGAGGAGCTGGGATCGGTGTGGGGTTGCATCAGCCTCCTGCGTGCGCCAGCCAAACCTGGAGAAAGGCAGTCGTGGTCTAGGGCAGAGCAGGGCTGGCAAACAAGATCTTTGGACTCTGTTCCTAAGTCTCCTGGACTTCCAGTGGGCAAGGGACTTGACTCGCTTGACCTCACTTGACTCACTTCCCTTGTCTGCAAAATGGGGACGCAACGCTTTTCATGCATGATACTCATGCATGAAGAGTGCTCTGATATCAGTGGATGAGAGAGGATCACGTGAGCAAATTATCATCACTGATATTGCACGTGCGCGTGACTGGAGTGTGTCTGCACCAGTATCCCCTGACCTAGCGTCAGCAGTGGCGGTGTGGAGGGCTTCTCTCCTGCTTACAGCAATGGTCTGTGACTAATCCTAGCTTTCGGATTCCTAAGACACAGGGCAGGCTAGTTCCTGCCTCCACGCATCAGTTATCTTCTCTGTAAAATGGGAGCATTCATGTATTCATCTCTGTAAATGGGGCTGCAGGAACAGGTTAATATTTATAAATCACTTGGGAAAAATGAGTTACTCAAGGGCTAAGGTTTATGATGATGATGATGATTATTACTGGATTATTTATTTGCTCCAGTACTGTGGAGAGTGGCATGGTTTAGGTATCTAGTTAACTTAGATTTACACACACACACAGAGTCATCCCTGTCTGTTGAGCTGGGTAGAAGCAGTGACATCATAAATCATATTGGCTTAGTCAATGCATTAAAACACTATTAATCAAGCTAAACTAGAGACTTTGTCCAAAATGTTTAATTTAAGGCAGGGTCGTATACAAATCAAACCTTGCAGGATGTTAGGGTGTGCATTGGTTCACCCATTACACCAGCTCTGCGAAGGTGCTTCCAGCTGATGGGCTAATACTAAGTTGGATCAGTGTGGAGATCATTCAATTTAGTAACAATTTTTTACCTCCTTCTGGGCCAAAGTTAAGCTTCTCAGAGGAGATCCCTGCCTTTGGGATTATCCACAGTTTACCAGCCCAGGAGCTTTCAGGAGTATAAATGCACCAGCAAAGAATAGACTCGCAGACAGCGATGAACCGAACCTAATCGCTTTGTCCTCAGTCCTCAGTCCAGCATTTTCCCAGAGCTATTCTTTCCTGTTCTACCTGGCACGTAACGGCCTCCCCTGGCACATGAGAGCCGGCTGTTGTGGGGGCCACCAGCTGGTCGCCGGTCTCGTTCGGACATGCGAGGCAGCAGTCAACATTTGTGGCAATGGCACGTGGCAGGGAGGACTTGTCTTCCACCAGGTCAGCTCTGTAGGACGGTCATCGTCTACCGCGGTAGACTGCCTAGCACAACGGGCCGTGACCTGGCTGAGGCCTGCACGGCAATGCAGATGAACAACAGCACCACACTCAGGAAGATAAGGGCTGTAGCCAAGAAAAAGACCAAGGGTAAAACAAATGGCTCAGGGGGCAAATTTACCCAAAGGCCTGGTAACCTCATGTAACCCACAGAGAGACTCGGGAACATTCAGGCTGGAAGGGAGCTCAGGGGGTCACGTCTAGTCCAACCCCTGCCCCAAGCAGGACCAGCCCCAGCTACAGCATCCCAGACAAGGCTTTCTCTCTCCAGGTCTTAAAAACCTCCAAAGATGGAGATGCCACCACCTCTCTGGGGAGCCTGTTCCAGTGTTTTACTACCATCCTACTTTAAAAGTTGTTCCTAATATCCAACCTCAGCTTCCCTTGCTGCAGCTGGTGCCCATTGCTCCTTCTGTCATCTGCCCCCACTGAGGACAGCCCAGCTCCGTCCTCTTTGCAGCCCCCCTGCAGGGAGGTGAAGGCTGCTATTCAATCCCCCTCGGTCTTCTCTTCTGCAGACTCAATCAGCCCATTTCCCTCAGCCTCTCCTCACCAGTCCTGTCCCCCAGCCCCACGACCATTTTCACTGCTCTCCACTGGACTCTCTGCAACCTGTCCACATCCTTTCTATAATGGGAGGACGAAAACTGGACACAGGACTCCAGATGCGGCCTCACTGACCAAATAGAGTGGAAAATGTTAGACAGAGCAGAAGGACACGTGCCTTCAGAGCATGGAGGTCTGCTGATTTGCAGGAGAATATGCCCATCCCCTCATGACTGAATCTGCTCATATAGATACCATAACTAACATGCAGATGCACAGCTGTGATCGATGCACTTCCGCCACCGATCCCACCTTTCCAAAGGGGTATAAGAGAGTTATCCCACCCCTGCAGTGCTGGGCTTGCTGAAGTGCAGTGTGACAATGTTAGAGCCATGGGAACCTCTCAGTGGAAGTCAAAACCACGCGAGATCGTAGCATCCTGGGATTCCCAGCAAGCCAGAAGCAAAATATTCACATGGGCGCAGTGAGAGAATGGTAAAAGTGGGCAACTTTGATTGAATTGTGCTTTGATTTGGAGGCCCAAGTCCAAACTGGTTGTCAAAGCAAGACTGGGGCTGTGGACAGGAATGAAGATGTGGGTGAGATATTAGGAAAAACTTTCCCATGAGTAGGGTGGGGAAGCACTACCCAGAGAGGTGGTGCAGTCTCCATCCTTGAAGGCATTTAAGACCCAGATGGACAAAGCCCTGGCTGGGATGAAGTAGCTGGGGCTGGTCCTGCTTGGAGCAGGGGGGTGGACTAGATGTGACCTCCTGAGCTCCCTTCCCACCCCTAGTTTCTATGATTTGATGAAACAAAGAATATGTTCAGGACGTCCTGTGACTGGGGTTTGAACTGAGACATCACCCCTTTCCTGTGTCCAGATCAGCTGGTGTAGCATTTAAACTCAGTTTGAATTGAAATTAGGTTTCCAGTCCTCCCAGTGTGAGGAAGCCCATCCAAATTTGACCTGCTACATAAACCCGTCCAAATACAATCCCTTGCAGCACTACTTCGATTCTGAAGAAACAACGTGAGGACTGCTTCAGTCACCTTAATGGGGTGCTAACTCCGAGGCTTCATGACAATACAAATGTTTTGCGGAAGCGCTTCGTTGCTCTTCACATTGAATATTAACACCTGGCTGTCCTGAAATAAGGCAGGATCACCACTGCTGGCAGCTGTGAAAACCTCCGTGGTCTATAGGACGCAAAGTGGGAAAGAAGTCGGTGATACTCTCTAAACCCAACTCTCAATCTTAGCTCCTGCCGAACACCCTGGGGTCACGGCAGAAAATGATTTTCTATTCCCAGCCCTGAAATGTAGGTGACATCTTTCAGCATCTCTAGGATCAAAGACCAGAGCCAGGAACAGCAGGACACCTGAGGACACTTGGGACCGACTGAAGGCCCAGGCACGGCAGCAGAGACCTTTGAAGCAGGTCTCAAGGGGATAGTCTCTGCCAAGGGATGTTAGGAATATATTTAAATGAGTTATCAGAGCCCTAGATATGAACAAAATCTCGCCCTGAACAACGACAGATTCGGTGCGTCATTGAGATCCTTCTCGGCCCTGGATAAAAGAAACCAAATTGGGCATTTCCTCCGGAGCCGTGTTACGCCTCTGTGGGATCAGATCCAGTTTCCCAAGTGTTAAGCACGGAGACGGGAGTGTAAATCTATTCTTAATTAGCTTATCAGAAATATTAAAATGAGCAGCCTGATTCAAGAGGGTTGTTTTTAAAACTCTTGTTTGTTTGTCTCTTAATTATAAATGTGTATGATCTTACGCAATTAGTTGTGTGATGCTGATGGATGGGCTGCTGAGTCGGCCAGGCACCTGTTTGCTCAGATAATTCTGCCTTCAAAATATTTATAAAAGTGCAAAATAACTTGTTTTCCTCTGTATTTGCTGGGCTCTAAATTACTTATTGATTTTGCTGCGTGGCACTCAGGAAGCTGTAAAATTAAAAGGGAACAGAGCAAAGGGGAGGCAGAAGTAACGGTGATGCATTTGCAACGGTAAATGCCAAGAGTGAGTGAGAGTCGGTCTCAAGTTGTGAGAAGTTTTGTAGGGCTGGTCAAACACATTTGGCCTGTTTGAGTTAAAATATGACAACCTGAATGCCTGCAGGCAGCTTCGTGGAAAGCCCTCCCAGACATACCATCGCTCTGAGGACAACCCTGCGTTAATGGAGGGCAATATTCCCAATTTGCGGCTGCATCTACCTGGAGTAGCCTGCAGAAGGGGCCTAATTCTGGGAAAACTTCCTGAGTTTCCCACAGACCCCTCCACCAGGCAAAGCAGGCAGCAGGGGCTCTGCTCTAGATTGCAGATGTCCTACAGGGAAACTTTCTGGACCGCTGGATACTTGTGGTGACACAGGGGCTCTGCGCCGCTCCCACATCTCTGCCATCTCCGGCACTGCAACGTGGCCTCCTCCTGATCCCCTGAACCGCTTCCTCTCCCGGAGGGAAATCTTCGTGACCTTGCAATGGGCCGAGTCCTGGCTCCCGCTCTGCTACGTCCCCAAAGAGGCTGCTGCAACGAAGAGGCTGCTGTTGGTGCCGTTCCCACCTTTCGTAAGTGGGGGGACCTGTCCTTTCCAGCCAGTCACCCTGTGGCCTACGACACCCTGCTCAATGCACATGCACATACCCTGTAACAACTTGCGTGTGTCCACGAACTTCATTCTCTAGATTGGATTCAGGTTTCCTGACTCTCCATCCTGCTTCTTTATTCTTCCATTGAATTAACTATTCCATTCATATGCTCTCCCTGAGCTCCCCCGACAGGGCACAATCACCTGTGCGGGTACAGCTCTGCACTGCCACAACATTGCACGTCTCCTAGTCATCCTGCGGGTGCTTTGTGCATCTCCTGTCTGTTTGCTGAACTACCCCTCACCTCTCATTTTATACCAAGGTTGTAAATACTACGAGGCAGGGCCTGTTTCTTTGCAGTGTATCCATACAGCCCCTCTCCCGTGAGCATTAGACTAGGTTCTCAAATTTTTTCTTTTTGCATAGACCCCTCCAGATTTACCAGCTGCCCACATATGCTTACTAGTATACGTTTTATATTCTAATCCCTTCAATGCCAATTATTATTATTATAAGGGAACTTGAATCTGACATTACACAGTTTCTCCTGTGCACCCCAGAGATGTCTTGCTTACCCCCAGGGGTATGTGCACCACAGTTGGGGAACCCCTGCCCTAGACGGTTCTCCACTAAAAATCATCATCACAAATGATCCCAGCCCTGGAGCGCTTGTAATCTCATTTCAGATCAGATGCAACAGGAGGCAATTAAAGAAGGGGGAAGAAAGGGCGGGATGCTCCTTGACGGGATAAGGAGCAATGGGCTCCAGCTGCAGCAAGGGAAGTTGAGGTTGGATATTAGGAAAAACTCTCTCACCGGGAGGGTGGTGAAGCACTGGAGAAGGTTATCCAGAGGGGTGGTGGACTCCATCTCTGGAGGTTTTTAAGATCTGGAGAGAGAAAGTCTTGTCTAAGATGATGTAGTTGGGGCTGGTCCTGCTCGGAGCAGGGGGCTGGACTAGACATGACCTCCTGAGCTCCCTTCACACCCTTGTTTTCTATGATTCTATGATTTCTATGACATCCGTAATGTCTACACGAGCTCTCAGTAGAGGCACCGGCGCCGCCTCTGATAGAACAAGCTTTTGGCTGGTAAACTCCTGAGGGCTTGCCCCTTTTTCCATGTCAGTTATTCACCACCCTGATGTCAGGCCTCTTGTTTTCTTTCCAAATATAACAAGACCTGGGACGGTTCTTTTCTGGGTGATTGGTCTGCGTCTCAGGGGCAAAGCGAGGGCTGATGGAGAGAGCTTAATTTCCACATTTAACTGGTTGCAAGAACTTATCGGGTTCCTTGGTTCAGAGGAGCAGCAGGGCCTGAAACAACCATCGGAAACTGAAGCATGACCAGGAATTGCTAATCTTTGCTTTTTCTAGGTATTATTTGGACCTATTGGCAATTTTTTACAATTTTTGACCGATATTTGACTGGTCAATTAACCAAAATTTATTTGACCAGTCAAACACCCAACCCTAGACTATGGCAACATCTGCCAGCCCCAGGCTGGACTAAGTGTCATAAGGATACCACTGTGTGGGTTGGTACAAGAGGGACATTGCAGGACAAAGCTGGGGGGAGGAGGAGGTTGCAGGGGGCATGTTGCACAACAGGGCTTGTGCATATGACAAGGCATGGGATGAGTTTGTAAGGTGTCCTTCCCAACTGCAGCCAGGGCTGTCCACCTTCCCTGTCCCGAGCATCATATGTAAAGCAACTACCAAAAACTAATCTTCAAGTCATAGTTTCATAGTTTCTAGGGTTGGAAGGGACCTGAGCAGATCATCTAGTCCGACCCCCTGCCATGGTAGGAAAGAGTACTGGGGTCAAATGACCCCAGCAAGGTGTTCATCCAACCTCCTCTTAAACACCCCCAGGGTAGGAGCCTGCACCACTTCTCTTGGCAGCTGGTTCCAGGCCCTAGCCGCCCTGACCGTGAAGTCGCGCCTCCTGATATCTAACCTAAACCTACCCCCTGCCAGCTTGTGACCGTTATTCCTGGTC
>NW_017728949.1:53528098-53614673 GCF_001723895.1 Crocodylus porosus | reverse complement strand
ACCCATCCACTACCACCCTCTGGGTGCGGCCCTCCAACCAGTTGGCGACACATCTGACTGTGGGGGTGTCTACACCACAGCCCCCAGTTTCTTAATGAGAACAGGGTGAGAGACAGTGTCGAAGGCCTTCCGGAAGTCCAGGAAGACTATGTCCACTGCTACCCCTGCGTCTAATGATTTGGTGATCCGATCGTAAAAGGCCACAGGGTTGATCTGACAGGACCTGCCACTGATGAACCCGTGCTAGTTGCCCCTAAGCATGCAGTCCCCTGCTGGCCCCTCCTGGATGTGTGCCAGCATAATTTTCTCAAACGGCTTGCCAGGGATCGAAGTAAGACTAACCGGCCTATAGTTTCGTGGGTCCTCCTTCCTAACAAAGTCATTTGTTACAATTAATGTTGGCACAGTGGGAATCTTGATCTTGGGGCAAGCAATGAAGTGGGGATGTAGGGCGCTGAAGAGGAAGGATTGGTACTCCTACTTGTTTCCGGCTTGTCTTAAATGAGGCCATAAATTCTTTGGGACAGGGGCTGTTCCAAAGGCAGCCATCACTACACAATACTGAGCCACACTAGGGCCTCTGGATGTCACTGAGATGTCACACATATTATTTATAATTATATTAATATTATCCAGATACCCCTATGTATTATTTCCAGAATGAAAAATAAGAAGAATAAGAGCTCTATTCAACTAAGATTATTTCTTCCAAGTCCAAAACTACCACCATCTAAGCTGTCCCCTAGAGACTCCTGCCTGGAGAGCAACAAACCCATGACACAGAGTCATAGATAATAAAGGTTGAAGGGATGTTAGGAGGTCACATCGAGTCCAACCCCCGGCTCCAAGCAGGACCAGCCCCAACTACATCATCCCAGCCAAGGCTTTGTCTACTTGGGTCTTAAAAACCTCCATTTCTGGGTAACCTGTTCCAGCGTTTTGCTACCTTCTTGGCGAGAAAGTTCTTCTTAATATCAAACCTCATCTTGCCCAAGTTTAGCCCATTGCTCCTCGGTCTGCCATCTGCCCCCACTGACGCGTGTGCCAGAAGGGACGCGTGCGTGGCCTGCAGCAGCTCAGAGGGGGGACCCGCCACACAATGCCAGGCAGGAAGAAGCACCAGCTGGGACAGGGAGCATGGGGCAGGGAGCAGAAAGCAGAGCAGCAAATTGGGCACTGATTGCAATCTGAACTAAAAACCTGCCTCCACAGCACTTTTGGCCGAGGGCAAGGCTGCTCAACTATCCCAAAAGATGGAGAGGTGGATTTCTACCCTCAAAGATCCCACAAGACCCTTCCTGCCCTTCATTTTGGCTTCGCTCTCCTTGGGCCCCTTTGCCCCTCACGCCCAGTTCGGGGTCCCTCCCCTTCCTTTCTGACGTTCCTTGCAGCTCAGCTCCCCGTGCCTCTGCCCTCAAGTCAGAGGACCTCTCTTTTCAGCACGTTGCTTGAGTTCAACTGTTTTGAGTTAAAAGCATTGCATTTGCTTGAGTTAAACCGCACGCTGCTCCAGTCCACCTGGCTCGCATGGCATCGCTGGGTTTTTAAGCGCGCCCCTTTCAATGTCATTCATTACCATCGTGCACTACTCCGATGACACAGAGATAGCCACCGCCCTTGGAAAACAAGTGCTGTGGGGGCGGCCGAAGTGATACCTCAAATAAGGGACGTGCTCTTGTTCCGTACCCTGGGAGTGATGCAGTCCTTAATAATAAACCAGGCTGTGTCCATGGAGGGACTCTCATCCCTAAAATCGCAGAGCTGGATGGCTGGGGGGGCTCTCAGGAGGTTTCTTGTCCATTCCCCTGCACGGAGACAGGGTCATTTATAGCGAGCTCATCACTGACAGCCTGTGCTTGAAAATCCCCCGGGGAAGGATATTCCACCAACTCCAACGTCCCGGTGCCGCACCCTCATCGCTACAAGGTTCTTCCCAGTATCTAATCTAAATTTTCTTGCTGTCAATTAATCTGATTCCTTCTAGTCCATCCCCAGTGGAAGGGGAGTTAATCACCGTCATCTTTAGAAGAGCCACTTACATGCAGGGAGATTGCGACCTGTCCCCTCCACTGCCTCTTTCCTAAAGAAGCGAAATGCCTTTCATCTCTCCTCGCCGGATTTGTTTCCCGCGGCTCTCATTGTCTCTGTTGCTCTCCTCCAGGACTCCTCCAATTTGCCTGCACCTTTCTTAAAGGGTGGTGCGGTTTGCAATCCAGTCGAACCCCAAATCTTTCTCTGAGCCACTGCTGCCAAAGCCAGTAATTCCCCATTTTGTATCTAAGCTTTTGATTTCTCCGGTTTAGGAGTTGTACTTTGCACTTGTCCTTATTGATTTTCATCCGGTTGATTTCAGACCATTTTCCCCAATTTATCAAGATCATTTTGAATTCTGATCCTGCCCCATAGAGCGCTAGTAACCCTTTGCAGCCTGGTACTGTCTGCAGATTTTACAAGGGTACTCTCTCCTCCATCATCCAAGTTGTTAATGAAAAATATTGAATAGACCCAGACGCAGGACCGGCTCCAGTGGGATCCCACTTGAAACCCACTCCCAGCTTGACAGCAAACCATCAGTACCTGTTCTCTGAGTGCACGTTCGACCGGCTGCACGCCCACCTTAAGGTGGTTCACTTAGTCCTTGACTTCAGTCAAGCTTTTCATCGTGGTGATAGTCCTGACCTTTGCTAAAGCTTTTCCTCCTTTCCCCTGGGATTCATAAGCCAGCTAGGGATTCGGGGTCTAACACAGCTGCTGCTTCCTTCCATCCACTATACCAGTTATCCCCCCAAAAGGAGGAGGGGATTAGATTGGTTCGTTGTTTCATAATTTGTTCCAATATTTTCATTTCTTCAGGCATTCAGGAGCTCTCCATTCCCCCCCCAGTGAGACTCTGAAGATTATTGCTAATGGTACTTCCTTAAATCCTCGAGCATGAATTTCTTCAGACCTTGGTGCCTTAAATACATCAGTTTTATCCAGTATGCTCTTGTCTGCTCTTCCCATATGTGGCCTATGAGCCTGTCCCTTTGTCAAAATTAACCCGTGTCTGGAGACCAAAGCAAAAATGGTCCGAAATACTTCAGCCTCCTCCGCATGATCTGTTCTCCGTCCCTTTTTCGTGATTAGCGATGGAGCGATGATTTCCTCCGTCTTCTGCTTTCTTCTCGTGCCTTTGCAGACCCTCTTCCTGTGGCCTTCGGTGTCCGTTGCTAGTCCTCGCTCTTTTTTTACTTTAGCTTTTCTGAGGTTTATCCCTCGGGCCATGCTGGATTCGTTTCTTCTCACTCCTAGTCACCTGCTCTCGTTTCCATCTTTTATACGGCTCCTTTCTGAATTTCGGGTCCTGATGAGGTTAGCCGAATGCTTCCCGTCCTTCCTCTACAGCTGCCACCGTGCCTTGGACTACCAGTGCTCCTGTGCCCCTTTATCACCTAGGTTGTCCTCCCAATGGACCACGCATCCCAAGCCCCTGAGTTTGCCAACGGGTTTTGAAATCCATCACTCCTTCCCTGGAAATGTTCAAGAGCAGGTTGGACGGACAGTAGTTTAGTTAGGGATGGTTTAGTTAGGGATGAGCCTGCCTTGGCAGGGGCTAGATGACCGTCTGAGTTCCCTTCCAGCCTGACTTGCTTATGCTCTTATGATCTGTCGGATGCTTTGCTCAAAAAAAAGCCTCGTCCATCATTTCTCAAGCAGACCCTTGCCGCGATCTCTTCCCTGTACCTCTCTCCTTCTGTCTTCTCCCAGAGACCTTCTCTGCGTCTCTCTTGCTCCCGCATTCAGGTACAGAGAAGTGCAGACGTACTTGGTAGAATAGGCATAAAAGACTTTGGCTGCCACAGATCTGCAGACACAATGCGTGGGACTGACAGGACTGTTTGAAGCACGTTCATTTTCAGGTGAAATGGGGGAGAATCGGGGGTGCAGAGCAGATCATCTGGTCCGGCCCGGGGCACAACTGTCCTGCGATTTTTCGAGACCGACCCATCAGAAAGGTGGGTCTGTTCAGGCTCCTCCGTCACAACAGCATCCTCTAGCACTACGCCCGGCCAGCGATTTGGCCACAAGATCAGCAGAAAGCAATCGCTTCATTTCTTGCAGCAGTCAGGATGCTCCTAAGGAGACCTTGTATACCCAATATATTGAAGAGATCGGGTTGTAACCCGCTGCAGGATGCCACCTAACCCCGGAGGGGTTTAATGGATCCACATGCTCACAGCACGCGTAACAGCGATAGGACTTGCAGCCTCGCATGCGCAGGCGCGGGACCCTGGTTCCTTTGCTCCAAAACCCAGAAGTCTCCATCAACTTGAGCTAAAAGCCAGCTCCTGTCCTTCTCCCTTGACCAGAGCCCAGTCCTGGATACTTCTTCCCTCCCTGCCTCCATCCGAAATTGCAAAAAGAAACCCTTCACTAAATAAATAAATAAGCCGCGAACAAGTACATTGCTGTAAACCTAGACGATGCTGGGAGGCTACAGAGAAATGAATGTTGTACCCTTCAGGGCTCTTGTACTCCTGTGATATTTAATCCACCACACACGATAAAGCTGAAGATTAAAGGGCATCGTGTAGCAACCCAGGCAGCAGTAAATGAGATCTTTCTTGTACCAAAATGAGAAAACCACCTGGGTAGAATGACTTCATTTTTTCTAATCGCACAAATGTCTTCGCTCTGCCCCCCGGAAAACTGCAGCATCCTCCCTTCTCCCCGCCACCTTTGCCAGCACCCGAAGCTCTACCACCAGTTTCCAGGCTGGCCCCGCCGTGCCTCGGTTTCCCCAACGGTGGAATCGAGAACAAAGCACTGAACTCGTATTTGTCAAGTGCTTGGAGGACGGGAGATGGCATTTGTCCGCTGGAGTCTGCGCAGTTCATTACTCGTGCCAGAGGAGCGAGTCCCGGCGGATGGCTCACGCCAGCTGAAGAAACGAGGGCCCCAACAGCTCTTAGCAAGACCTCCTCTGGAAACCCTCCAGCCCAGGACGTTTCCCAGCTTCTCTGAGCAGTTTGCTGCTCTTTGCTGCTCTTCCAGTTGCATCCTTAAAACATCCTTCAGCACCCTTAAAACTCTCCGTTGCCAGGAGGCCCACACAAAACCTTGACACCGCTTCCACGGCTGGTGTGCTCGGACCATTGCCCCGCCAGGACTGTTTCACTGTCCCTGTCTCTTGCCTGTGCTTACACTGTCTTTGTTTGGGACACAGAGGGTCTTTCGGTGTAGTATGTATACAGCCCCAAATGCAAGGGGAACCAGACTAGACTCTGTGTGCCGGGGTCATGCAAACAATAAATCCCCATCCTCATGCCCTAGCTCACTGCTGCCGTGGTTGGGTTTCCAATGCGTCCAGCCATTTAGAAATGATGCTTTTCCCAGCAGTGGAGATCTGCCTGGACAGTGCTGTTTTTAGGGATGATTCATGCTGCACCCCAGGGCAGGCTGGTTCTTTGCAGACAAACAGGAGACAGGGTTGCACACGACGGCCATAAGCAAAAGGTTTGCTTTTCTGCCATCGCCTCTATCCCTGCTTACAACGCCATCCCATCGGGGAAGCTCACAAGCTGTGTCTTCAACTCCCCTCCCATTGTTTCTTCCAAAAACACCTCCCCGATGCTCTTGCTGCGTTCCACGAGTTTGGCCGTGACCGCCTCCGTGCAATCCTTTTGCTCTTCTCATTTCCCAGGGTCCCGCTGCCTCTCACCTGCCGCAACAACCACATCTTCTCTGGCCTCCCAGACTTGCTTTTTAGACCCCACCCCTCACCTGTCAGCCCATCAAAATCACTCCCGCCCAAAGCATCTTATTGCACAAATAATAGGTGCCATGCAGGCACGGCTGACATTTGGAAAGCAAATCGCCGCGTGCCAAAACCCTCAGAACAGCAGACTTCTTCTCCTGCTCTCAGTGCAGAAGCTTTTACCGCATGCATGGGACTATACAGCAGCTGGCCCACCACGGCGGGGACTATACTGTGTTTCAATGAAAGGTCTGTCGCTGCAGGGAAGTAGGCTGTCCTGGTCTGGACTCTCCTGGGACAGCCAAATCACCTCTTAGTCTCTATCCTGGTGGCCAGGATAGTGGCCAGGATCAGCCAGACTCCAGCTCCACACCTGGTAGAAACCCAGCGGAGGGATGCCCAGGCCTATCATAACGTGTGTTTGCACTGGACACAAGGACAGAGGTTGTAACAGCAAAATCGGCTGGGCAAAGCAGCCTGGCATAGCTCAGGTTCCCAGGGCAGATGTCCTAGCAGATCATCACCAGGTCTTGTTTTTTGCAGCCTAATATCACATACAAGGAAGGCACAGTGTGCCAAAGGGGAATGAATCTCCATTCACAATACAGGACCTATGACACACAGACAAGCGTTTAGGACTCTGCCCATGCATGGCAGCAATGCGCAGTCACACGGGACCGTTTATGTCCGTGCAGCACTTATTTTTTTCCTCCATCTTCCTCGGAAGTGCAGCATGCGCTGAATCCAGCTGGACATCTCCAGGGCACGCTAATTCTTTTGTCCTCAGTGAATACCAGCACGGTGACCCGTAAAAGCAGAGACCACCAAGCGTTAGCCATGATAAAACCGAGCTACGGAGTCTGGCACCGCACCGAGACGAACAGTATTACTGAGTTACTGCGGGCATTGCAATGGGTCACAAGCCCATGACACACACGCAGCCTGGGCATGCCACAAGCAGGGGTCACAGCCTTGCCCACACTCCTCTCCTCCTCTCTAGCTGCCTGACCCGGTCGGAGACCCCAGGCCCTGCCCATTTGTGCACGAGGGCCATGCAAGATCCAAGCCGGCTGTGTAACCTGGGGATCCTCCCTTGGGACAGGACAGGGGCAATGGCTACAGGCAGGCTCTATCCCCCTTCCCCACAGCTGGTTTTCAGAGATGTCTCAGTGCAGACATTATTTCAGATGAAGGAACAGAGGAAACGCAAACAGAGCGGTCTCCTTTGCCTGATGGCTCCATTTTGCAGCTATTTGCTGGGAGATCCCTCTCGGGACACCTCTGGTCCTGGGACTTGCAAGGGAGCATAACACGTCCAGGCGTCTCTGTACCGCTCCAGTAAGGACCGAGAGCATCGCGGCTTGGCCGCCTGAGTCCCCAGAACTGCTTCAGACCCAGGGTGGCTGCTCCGGGCCCTTTTTGGGGCCTGTTTTCCAGCCTGCCAAAGGCTCAAAGGTGGCTGTAGAGGCACTGGGGCCTTCCCAGCGTGGAGCTCGCCTGCAGACTTGTAGCCAAGACCCAGAGAGGCCTGACTCGCACCGAACGGACCAGCCCCGGGGAGGCTGCGTTGCGGAGACCGCGCACGCTCGCGTTCGATGTCGCCCCTGGAATCGTTCTCAGGATGGCTCGGCCGGCTTTGCTTGCAACGAGCCCGGTGTGAGGTGCAGAGGGGCTAGAGGCGAGCCGCCGAGGTACATCGCTGATCTGGGGGGGAACGAGGCACCTAAACCCCTTCGAGGGTGCGAGCGGAAGTGAGCGCAGCCCGCGCCGGCCCCGCGCTTCCTTTGAGCTCGCTTACAATGAAACCACATTAGCCCTGACAGGAAGCCTGAATTGTGACGGTCTCCATGAAGCTTCATTAATTACCATTCCCATCGCGCTATGAAAGATCAAGCGCGGCGGATCAGTTTTAATTGGCTATTGATTCCTGATGTTATTACCGACGGTGGCACACAGATGCCGTCAGACGTACTGGATGCCTTTGATTATTTTGGCTGGCAGCTGGGATTAAAAACAGCGGGCACACACTTCCTGGCTTGTAATGGATTGCTATGGCATGCCAGCGGGGATCGGTGGCAGGATGAATGGCCTCGCTTTGCTTGTCTGGCGTGCTATTGAGCTGCAGAGAGCTGGCTGTTGCGAAGGCAAATCCGCTCAGGGCCGGACTGCCGAGGAAGGTGGGAGAGCTTCAGACAGCGAGGATCCGGCGCTCGTAGGAGCGAGGTGTGGGCAGCCACGCCGGCTGGGATGAAACAAAGTGTGGGGAGCTGATGGATGCTTGCAGCCCCGTGAATGCCCCTCTATGCCGACGCTAAATCCAGGACCAGCCCCCGGCAGCCTCGTTAAAGGGAAGCTCGCCTGATCCGCTAATCAGCCTCCCAAAACGCAGCTTCCCTTTGGGGGTTTTCTGCCCTGGGCCTTGCTGCTCTTTCATTAGCTCCTCGTCGTTCAACAGATGCCCGCGTGACCCCCGAAGACGCTTCAGTGCCCGGTGGTGCCATGATGAGGGAGAGGGGAACGGCTAATCCCGACGCGCCCTTTCGTTTAGGATCCGCAGCCAGTTTCCAAGCTGCTGCGGTCCCTGCCATGCTTCATCCAGCTCCTGTTTCGCTCTCCCTATGTGCATGCCCGCCGGATAACCCTCTCGAAGGCCGTGTCTGCTGGAAATCGCCCTGCGCCTCTCCCTGCCCGTCCGCCCCGTCCCCTTCACGCGTTCCCCGGGTGTTCGCTGGGTCAAAGGCCCCGAGCGAGGGTCCCTGGGACACCCCTGCCCTGATGTCTGCAGGCAGACAAACCCTCCCTTGCTTGTGAAGTGATGTAGGCTTGATAAGGATGTGACGGTCCCTGCCTCCTTGGCCGTGCCCTGCCCTTGACGGATTCCCTTACCAGCCGGGGACAGGAATAGCACCGGCTAATCCCTTCTCACACGCGGGGGCTGCTGGCAGTTCGCCACCTCGGTAGCTGAGAGCAGGGTCAATACTTGCACGAGAGACCGTCCAGGAAAGACTCCCGCGTCAATGAGCCAAGCGGCAATGCCCTTCTCTCTGCGTGGGTACCGACCCAGCGGGCTGGGCTTTGATGCTGGGGCCTCAGGCTGCTGCAGGATCCGTCCAGCCACGTGGCCGAAAGAGCTGATGGCGCTTTTGGTCTCGGTAGGGTGCCCTGGCTTCCCTCCCTCTTCGGGAAGGTGGTGATGCTGTGGCCAGGCTCAGCGGCTTCTGCTCCAGGTCGGGGGACGACAGGCCTCCGAGAGGGCAGGGGGATGCCGCGCGGCGAGCGTGACCCCAGTAGGATCTCTGGGTCCTCACGCGTTTCCTGAGGCTCACCAGCCACTCTGGGCTCGCCCTCTTCCAAGAATCACTGCCTCCGAGGACCGAAAAGCCCCGATGGGAAGCGGAGCGCGTGGTCGGCAGCCGCGGGAACAACCCGGAGACGCAGCCTCGCCCCGGAGGCCACGATCCTCTCGCGCTGCAGGCGCTTGCAGGCACAGGGCTGTGCAGATGGAGGGGTTTGCAGCCACGCGTGCACCCCAGCTACTCCCCGGGGCAAACTGGGGAGCTCTGGAGCTGCTGCAATAGCGGCTCCCCCACGACGGGGCCAGGTTGGACCGTGGCCGTTTCTATCCAGTGATTCTGCAGCTTCTCGTCTGGTGGCTTTGCTACGTGAATCCCCCTTTCTCTCTCCGCCGTCACGTGCCCTTTGGGGCATCGCACTGTTACCTAATTAGCTCCTGCTCACCTGCCAGTGACCTCCAGCTCTCTCCCCTCCCTGGCCCTTGCCCAGGTGCCTCCATCTGCCTGGCCCCTCTTTGCCCTGCGTGGCCGGCTCACGGCACGGTCACCGTTCAGGTCCCCGTGGGTGGAACAAGCCATGACTCAGACTCGCCGTCGCTCTCCTGCTGGACCTCAGCTTCCCTCCCACCCCCAAGCCAGAAGTCTTGGGATTCACGGGCTTTTTCCTTTGCAGACTGCCCTTGCCCTGTCCGGTTGCTCTCCGGAGTTCATGCCTCTCTGCCTGCTTTCCTGGCTCACAGAAACCCCCGTTCTCCCCCTTGCACGGGCAGGGGCAATCTGGAGCTATCGCTGGAGCAGGGTTTTGGATGGGGGAAAGCCCGGCATGGGACCAGGAGGAAGGTGGGAGCCAAGGTCGAGCCTGGAACTGCAATCGGGGTGATCGCAGGGCTCAAGGCAAAGGCTTAGCCGTAGCAGACTGCCCCAGGGGTGTTTGCAGGGGAGCAGGGCACATCCACCGTGCTAATAAGACCTGCGGTACCACACGACATGGACGCTAAACTGCTGACGGGATGGATCGTGGAGGATCTCCTGCGGCCACATGAGCCGGTTCCTCCCCCTGCGAGCACTCAGGCCAGGGCTGCACCCTTCCCTGGGAAGCAAGGTCCCCACTACAGCTGGCAAAGCACAGACGACTGGGGCCCCAGCTGCAAGGCCCAGACCTTGCACGCACAGCGTCATCTCAGGATGGCCCGGCGTTGCGCGACGTGTCCCTGGCTTGCGCTCTGCCCTGTTTTCATGTCCCTTTACGTGGGTATCAGGTGGCTCGCTGTGTGTTGCCAAAGGAGCCCCAGCGAAGCCAACTGGGGGCCTCACTAAGCCAAGGGACACGATGAGTATCTGGGGGTGAAGACAAGCGGCCCCTCCCCTCTCTCTCAGAGCTAATTTGCTTAAGCAACTCAATTCTCATCACTTTTTTGCACAGCTGAAAAGCGAAGTGCTATAGCGGACGCCGTTTCACCAGGCAGCCCGGTGTGCACTCGGGCTTGCACGCTCACACCTCCCCGGCCAATGTAAAACGCCTCTGGGCGGATGGGACCTGCAGGTTTGGGCTGCGTCTGCGAAGGGGGCACGACTAAGGAAAGGGGCAGCGACGCTCGCTGTCTGCGGAGGGAGCCGGCGGGGCGCATCCCCGCGCCGGAGAAATGCGTTCACCCACCTATACAGACAATGTCCATGAAGCCATACATCCCATAGCAGATCTGGAAGAGCAGGTCCTGGCGCTGCCACTTGGCGGAAGGACTGAAGGTCGACCAGATGAGCCACGAGATACTGGCGATGAGGAAGAGGGACCCCAGGATGGCCGCCGCTATCTGAACCTTCTCGATGACGGTCAGAGAGATGGCCTGCCACTGCAGGGGGTGAGGCGGAGGCAACGTCGAGGGGCAAAGAAAGCGGGGGGAGGAAGGAAGGAAAAAGAAAGGAGATTAGTTCCTTGGTGGACGATTGCTTTTTTCCCCCCAACCCTGCCTCGTGGTTTTCCATCCCAACGCGCTTTGCTATTCAAATGGGTTGCTTTGCCCACCACCAGTGTGCGGCTGTCTCTGGGGTGGAGCAACCTGGCACAGTCACAGTGCGCCACGTCCTAGAAATGGAGACGAGCAAAACTCCTGCGTCCGGCTGAGACTTCAGAGAGAGAATGAACTCCAACGGGAACGACCCCCCTGCTCCCCGGACACGGGCAAAGGGAGTGGAAACGGCCCCCGACCGATGCCTCAGCCAGACGCCACCACGGTGAGGCACGAGCAAGTGCCACCAAGCACACTGACAGTGTCACCAAGACTGTGCTCAGACGTCCCCCATCCCAGCTGCGACCCAGGATTGCAGCACAAGGCAGGATCATTGTGGAGGTAACGTATCCCCCCAGGACACACTACAGACGTGGCAAGCGGGGGTGGCCAGGCTCCCTTTTGCACCAGGCGTGTGATGTGTGCATTGCACCAGGAGACAGGTGAAGCCACTTCTAAAGGAGCAGTGATGCTAAACCTGCTCCCTATGGGGAACTGGTTTGCTACAGCGTGGATATGCACGGCCCCTAAGGAAATACAGACTGCCTCCACTACTCCCACTGCAGGGACGCGATTTACCCTGGTGAGGGACACGTCTTGCTGTTTCCCTGTAAAGACTGGTGTTGAAATGGTGAGCTGCCCCCCCCCACTCACCCCACCAGCTTTGGGGCCAGGGCTCAGGCTTGGTCTGCCTCTCGCAGAGGGGATGGGGCAGCCTGCATTTAGCACAGGAGGGCGAGGGCAAGCCACAGGGGGGTTTCTTGTAGGAAATTTAGTGCACCGGAGAGCGATTGAGACTGAGTTTCCACACCTTCCCACCTTTCCCAAAAGGCAGGGGAGACAAGGGACATGATCTCTGCGTGCGATGGAGGCTCTCAGAGACTGAACCAGCACGGAAACGATGGCCACAGACCTGTGTGCTGGCGGCAGCCCTTGGCTTCCCTTCCCCAGCGCGGGGAAAACCACCGACAGCCCCCACTCCAGACCCCGAGCGCTGCTACCGGCCTTCCTTGCGCGCACCACGGGGCCGCCGTCCAGGCAGATGCCAGCGTCACGCTTCCCATCTCCTCCTCCAGCTGGCTCCATGCAGCGTGGCCAAAGGCTCGGGGTACAGGGCCAGCATCAGACGCGCCGGCCCTGCTGCTCTGGTGTGGACAGAAGGAGTTCGGTCTCCCTTGCCCTATATCTTCACTTGGGAACCCGGACAGCAGCCTGCCGGACGCCAAGCCGGTCTCGCCGTCGCCGCGCCAGCCAAATCCTCCTGCCTCATTTCATTCTCAAGGGGAGGCGGCAGACGGGCTGCTCACCATCTGCCGGCAGACCGCAACGCTGGTCTTGGCAGCAGGCCTTTAAAGGGAGGGAGAAAGCAGGCCCTCCACGGCCGACCTGCGCAGGCACGGCGGTGCCGAGTGCGAGGTGCTGCTTCGAGCAGGCTGCGGTGCTGCATTTCCAGGGTTGCATGTGTGCCAGGCAGGCCACAGCCTGCTTCTTGGCGGCCGTCCAGGCTGCAGGGTTCAAATCCAGCCCACCCCAGCAGGGAGCCAGCGCACCGCAACACACCAGCGGCCGCACGTGGGACCTTCCCGTAGCCCTTATTACCTGTGACTAGCACCCACCGGACAGCAGTAGGAACGGATACCCAAGTACTAGATGACGGGTGTTACTGCGCAGTCACGCCTCTGCACGGCATCGCGGTGACGTTGACCGCGCACTAGCTCGTTACTACCGCGCAGTCGCGTCGCGTCACGGCTCACGCCCTGCAAGGCTGCGCAGTAGCGTCTCGTGCAGACGTGGCCCGTGTCTCGTAAAGTCCCTGTCGCGAGGGCGTAGCGAACTGCCTTCCCACCCGGCCTCCCGGGCTGCTCCGTGTGCGCGTGCATGCGTGCCCGCACGGGCACGACACCTCCCTGTTTGCAGGTCACTGGTACACGCGAGTTGAAGCTCTTGCCAGCATCCCCTTCCTACGGGGGCGACCCTTTTTTAGTCATCCTGCCGCTCTTGTTTCGAACGCACAACCGTAGATGCCAAAATGAAAAGAAAGCCCCCTCAACACTTGTTTCACGTAATAGCAAGGTTAAAATACCAGTCGCTCACAAAGCCCAGAGGAGGGAAGTCGGAAGCGAGGGAGTCTGTCAGGCAACGAGAATAAGCCAGGGCCATTTCCTCTGTCTCTAACCGCGGTCGCACGCTCGGCGAGCGCCGTGCGATGGTAGTGCCGCACCTTGTACACGGCACGGCGCGCGCGGGCTGCCCGTGGCGTGGAAAGCGCTGCGGATAACCCGGGCCGCCCGCGGGGCTCTTCCGGAGCAAACCCGGCGTCCCGCTTTTCAGAGCAAGCGGCAGCATGGGCGTCCAAACAGGCTCCCCGTGGCTTGGGTTTTCTGTCGTCCACACAGCGGGGGCTCCGGCTGGAGCCGCCAGGCGTCATGGTGAAACAACGGCTGCCACCGTGGGGCTCGAGGCACGTCACCCCGGAGCGGCTGCAGGGGTCTCGGGGTTTGCAGGGTCACGCCACGTATTGAACCGAAGAAAATCACCGTGCCTTCTTGCGGCCAGGCGGCTTCCTAGAAACGCCCGCGGCGCGCTCCCACCCTGACATCCATCCGTTCGGTTTATTTTCGCCGCTCTAACAACTTCCAGTCTCAGCAGCTTCCCTGGGCCTCAAGACAGAGAGGTTCGGCCTTTGGATCTGGTGAGAGCGATAGAGTCGGGGCTTTTCCGGGGACAATACAGCAGGTCCCTTGCCACGGGCTAACACGCTGCACGATCGCATCGTGGTTTTCCCAGAGTTTCGGGAATCTTCCCTCTATTGTCTTCTACAGGATGGGGGTTTTTTTCCTTCTCTTTCTTTGGAGGAAGCCCAAGCAAAATGCGCTTGACCCCGGGCAGCTTAGATCGCATGGCTGTGAAGGCACCAGCTTCTTTTGCTGGGAGCAGGGAAAACCCCCCCATTTCTCTGGGGTTTTTGCCCTGGAGACAGGTGTGAGGCCTGATACCCCCAGCTCACACACGCGGTTGGATGGGGGCAGAGCAGCCCTCGTGCCAAGCAGACGGTGTGTCTAGATCCAACTCCAGCTGACCGCAGCGGAGCCACCTCTTACGGCTCCAGGGTCTCAAACCTAGCAGCCTTGCACAGCTTTAAAATGGGCCACCCATTACACAGTGTCCAAATCCAAAACGGGAAGGGTTTTGGACCTGGGAGCTTTGTTCAGCAAAGGACCAGATTCAGCTCTTAGATACACAGTGCAATGCAGGAGGGACCTGTGGTAGGCCGTGTGTTGGGTAAGAGCCTTAAACCTGGGTTTTATTCTAGCTTTTGCCACTGCCCTGCTGCCTGACCATGGGCCAGTCATGTCAACACCCCTGGCCTCAGTTTCCCCACATAGAAAAAGAGGGTTGGAAATGACCCCAGGAGGTCATCTAGTCCAACCCCCTGCTCAAAGCAGGACCACCTGCTCAAAGCAGGACCAGTGACCGTCAGGATGTTGATTTGGGAGTGAAAAAGAAGTGCTATTTCCCCCCGCAAGAAGCAGCTCGGTCGGGTTAGGAACAGCAACCCCCCCATCTGTGCCGAGCTTGGGATGAGATGACCCCTGAGGTCATCCAGTCTGGGGTCCCAGACGAATTGCTTTGGGGTTTCCTATGGTTCCTGGCACCACTTTGCTGCGTGCGGTGAAACGCCCATAGATCTCATCCCAGATACAGCCCCCCCAACCCAGTGCGGGGGGAAAGGGCTAAAGCTATCATGTACGTCTGCAGCGCTCTCCTCCCGCTGACCCCTCCGCCCCGGCCGCGGCAGCTTGAGACGCTCGCCGCCCCCAGGCATCAGCTCGCAGCACTGGGGGATCCCGGCAGCTAATGCCAGGGGGCTGATTTAACCACGGCGCATGCAGGAACGTGGAAGCATTGCTACAGGGGTTGGACAGGATCCTCTTAAATTAAATATGAGCACTGCTCTCTTGCTACAGCTTCTCATGCATGTGCTGCGCGTGCGGCGCTGCCCTCAAATCACACGTGAAGAGTGTCAGTGAAACATGGGGCACACGCAGGGCACATGCACGTGTGTGATGTATGTGCTGAACCGCAAAGGAGAGCAATTTTGTGCCATTGAGCTTGCTTGGGACTGTCTGGGCTCTAAACATAACATGGTTTGAGCACCAGGGGCTCTGGCTGTTGTTAGCACCTGGGGGGGCTACACCAGTTTGAAGGCACTGGTTCCAATCCAGCCTACTGGGCCTGTTCAGACAGGGAGGATCTTGCCTTGAGCAGGGGGCTAGATGCTCCAAGGGCCCTGCCAGCCCACCTTTCTATGAAAAGCAGTTGTGTTTGTTGCTGCACAAAAGTGACAGGGGGCAAGAAAGTGGACAGGATCCAGCAGTGCACCCTTGGTGCCAAGAAGGCGACCGGCATCCTGGGCTGCATTGGGAGGAGCGTTGCCAGCAGATTGGGGGCAGCAACTCTTCCCCTCTGTTCAGCACTGGGGAGGCCACATCTGGAGTCCGGTGTCCAGCTGCGGGCCCCCACGACAGAAAGGATGTGGACACATTGGAGAGAGTCCAGTGCAGGGCAATGAAAATGGTTTGGGGTCTGGGGGACAGAACTGGTGAGGAGAGGCTGAGGGAAATGGGCTGATTCAGCCTGCAGAAGGGAAGACCGAGGGGGATTGAATAGCAGCCGTCACCTCCCTGCAGGGGGGCTGCAAAGCGGACGGAGCTGGACTGGTCTCAGTGGGGGCAGACGACAGGACAAGGAGCAATGGGCTCAAGCTGCAGCAAGGGGAGTTGAGGTTGGATATTAGGAAAAAAGGTCTCACGAGGAGCATAGTAAAGCACTGGAGCAGGCTGCCCAGAGAGGTGGGGGACTCTCCATCCTTGGAGGTGTTTAAGACCCAGGAAGACAAAGCCTTGTCTGGGATGATGCAGTTGGGGCTGGCCCTGCTTGGAGCAGGGGGTTGGACTCGATGTGACCTCCCGAGGTCCCTTCAACCCTCATTTTCTATGAACCTATGACTTATTTCTCCCACCCCCCCATGAAGTGGTCCAGCCCCCCCCTTGAACAGAGGCAGGCTAATGGGCTGAGGGAAAGCCCACATTGTCTCTGCCTGGATAAACAGCACTTCTGATCTCCCTGGTGTGAGGAAGACAAGCCAGGGACACTGCGTATCTGCATAACTTTGCCCTCACCATAATGCAACTGGACGAGGCCATGGGAAACCCTGCCCCACGCCTCTTCCTCAGTCAGCCGTCGAGGGGTTAAGCAGATCGAGCCGTGTCCTCCAGACATTTAAAGACCAAGCCTCTATCTTCCACGGAGCAAGAGCACTACCGAGCAAACCCAGCAGTTTGTTCTTTTAGTGCACGGCCTGTAATGCAACCGGCATGCGTGTGCAGGTCACGCGCGGGCCCGTACGTGTGGGCTCGGGTGTGCGTGGAACACACAAGCACGGACGGGATGAATTTGGGGGAGAATTGGCGAGAGCGCGGGTGCAGCCGTGGGTGTCTTTCCAGCACATAGGTCTCTGTGCGCTTGGGGATGAATGCACATGTAGTAGCTATTCAGTCCAATACCTCCTCTTTTTTAAGCAGGAGCTCTGTGCTTAGCCCCCATGTTTGTGAAGCCTGAAACAGAGCGTGAACACCTTGCATTGCCAAGGTCCCTTGTTCCCCCCCGACTCCAGCACCCGGCTGAAATCTCTGTGATTGTGATGCTATCGCTTCATTGCTCTTTATGATTATGATATAAGCTGCCCAGTGTTTAAACAGAGCCACAAAAGGCTTCCTAAAATGCGCCTTTGAAGCTTGGGAAATGGGCATTTGTCCATCTGACTTTAAGGGAGCTTTGCTAATTCCCCAGCTTGAAATCTGGGTCTCAGACCTCAGATCCTGCACCAGCATCAAGCTAGGACACTATCCTTCACAGCACTGGGCGTCTTCCAGGGAAAGGCTCCATTTGGTTGAACGAATACAAGCCGTTAGCATTCACATCATTAGCATTAGCATTCATGGCATTAGCATTAGCATTAGCATTCATGTCATACAAACATCCCACCCCTGCGCAGCAACTTTTAGGTGTCAGCAAGACAGCTCTCAAGAAAGCCCCGAATGTGCCTCGGATGGAAAGTCAGGGGACATGCACAAGACCCCATCCCTAATGGGTGCATCGGGCACCGTGCGCAGTGCAAGAGGGGGCACGCCGGGAGACTTCACGCATACCCCAGTGACGGCAATAGGGGGGAAAAAAGATAGACGTTGAAATGTCTCTAGTACCTTTACCTGCAGGGGGTTCTTTGTGCTTATGGCAATGACGTGATACTTGTAGTAACACAGCTCGCAGCTCCAGCAGCCCCGCTCGCTGATCCACTTGATGAGGCACGGCTGGTGCGTGCACTTCACCGATCCGTCGCATCGACACGGGCTCAGTAGCTCCCCCTGCAAGAGAGAGGCAGGTTGTGAGTGGGGAGAGCAAGCTGCCTTTTATACCCCCACCCAAAACCTCGTGAGGCAGAATTAAATTGTCCCCAGGAAGGAGGAGAGGGAAAGGCAGACAGATCTCCCCGTGGCACGCGGGGCACAAGGCTTCTTATTCCAGATTAAGCTCCCGCTCCCACAGCCTAATCGCCATCTTCACCTTGTTACTAAAGGTGCAGGGCAGACCCTCCCCGTGTCGGGACAGGAGGTGGGAGGATACAGCCGGGGGGTTTCTCCCTCCTTGTTGTCCCGTGTGAAAGGCCAGTGAAAGCAAAAGGCAAGTGCTCACAATTTCCCGGGGATCGGGCTGGGGTCATAGAGCTGCAGGAGGCGGCGAGCTGAGCTGGGCAAGACTGATGCTTTTTTTTATCAGCTCTAATGCAAAAATGTTAATCACTTCGTGCAGCTCCACGGGGTGACCCAGAAACGTCACTTTTCATGGAATTCCAGCAAAATCGTAAATAAGTATTTACGTCCCGAGCCGGCTCCTGTCGGCTGGCCGCCGGGTTTTTGTCGTGAGTGGGATTTGATGCAAAAGGAGGCTAGAGTTTAAACATTTCAAAAAATGTGCTTTTCACCAAAAAAATAGGGCAGTTTTTGGGCTAAGTGGGGCCTGCTGGTTAGAAAAGTAGCGAGGCTGAGAAGAAAAGAAGTGAGCATGGATTTCCAAGGATTTAAACTATCTGCCCAAACTTGAGCTTGAGGTCTGGGGATTTTGCTTCACTCTTAGTGTGTCTCCATGTGCATTTACACCAGTTTAAATTTACTGTGCAGTAAGCAGGAATAGACCAGCATCTACATGTGCAGACATTAAAGTGCCTTAGATGCTGTGTGTGCACTGACTTGGGACTAAAGTGTTCCTGCGCAGTGAGGCGTCCACACATGCGTTACTGAACAGTAACTAATCGGGTATAATTTCAATACCTTTGTGATGCAGGTATCAAATTTACGCTCAAGTTGGCATAAGGCGCCATATTTACTGCGCAGTAGGGGTGCGCATGTGTAGTCACACACCCATACTGTTCAGTAATTTCAGACACTGCGCAGCAAATGCGCACGTGTAGACGTGCTTTCTGAATGGTTTCCAGGCCTCTAGCCAAAGGGCTGGGCTAACATCTTAGTGGCAGTACCACACAAGCTCCAAGTGCCTGCCATAACTTTTGGCCTCCCCCTCCCAACACACAGAGAGCAGGATGTATTGGGGGTTTTTTTGGAAAAAAGGAAAACTAGAACATTGGTTTTGAAGAGCTGGCTCGACCAAGCCTTGGCTGGGATGATGTAGCTGAGGCTGGTCCTGCTTGGAGCGGGGGTTGGACTAGATGTGACTTCCTGTGGTCCCTCCCCACCCTCCTTTGCTACGAGTCTAGGATTCATTGCACACCCTTGTTCTACGACAGGGTGAACAACCAACATACGTGAGAGATGTTGCCCGTGTCACCTGGCATGCAACGAGAAGGCCAGAGCTAGGAGGGGTCGCAGGAGACCCACATGGGACAGAAGAGAGGCAGCCTCCAGGCGAATGGGTGAGCTCAAGGCTGTCCTCCAGCAGGCACGATACGTCCCATGTTACATAGGAGGCCAGGGCACAAAATCACAACGGTCCTTTGTGACCTGATAATCGACAAATGGCTGAAATCTGATCTTGTTCTTGAGGGCAAAGGGGACATGCGTCAACCTCCTGGACCAACTGGGATGAAGGTCCCTTCCTGCAGACTGCTGCCTGCCCAGAGAGAGCGACGATCTCCAACGAGGACTTGGTAAAACATTCAGAGAGATGCGGCCCCTTATTCCTCTGGGGTTTTTTTGGGGGGGTTTTTTTTTTGCAAACCTAGCAGAAACCTGATTTATGGCCTGCTCCTCCAGCAGTGTGAGTTATGACATTGTTGGGCAGGGTGCACTGCTAGTCGCACGTACCAACCCCAATTTTGTACGCAGCAGGTGTTCGTCCAAAAGCCCACAACCTATGGGCATATTAAAGGAATAAATCCTTAGCACAGCAGAGGAAAGCACCTAATCTCTGATTTTACATCAAGCTGAAAAACAAACAATCCGTCAACTGTGCTTAACATGTGAGCAGTTCTCAGCCCCAGGGCCTCTCCTCCACTCGCAAAATCAACTGAAAACAAGACAGAGAAATTAGAGATGGAAATTAGCTCCCTGCATCCGTTTCTCTTGATTGTTGTGAGTTTTTTCCCGACAACTGGCTATCCGGTGCTTCGAGCAATGGAGTATCCATTATTTCCCTGGGGATGCTATCCTGGAAAAATAACTTTGCTGCTAAGAAATGCTTCCTGATTGTTAGTTGGCACTTTCCTTTGTTGAACTGCAAAAATTTCTGCTTGGGTTCCCTCAAGCAATCCCTCTCCTCCTTTTCCAGCTGATGGAGGGGTGTCTTATAGCTGCCAACTTCCAAACATACTCTCAGATTGCACTGGCCACCCTACAGATTGTTTTATCCAAGACAGGGCCTGATTTGCCCTGTATTTATATGCGTACCAGTCAACTGTGGTGCCCTACAAGGCAACAACATTATATGGGAATATTGCTGATGTGAGCCAAAGGGGAATCAGCTCCTTGTCCTTCCCCTGCTGGATGGGTGATGAGTGCGTATAGACCAAGAAGGGTATTTATACCCAAAAGCTTGCTAAGAAGGATTTTTCCAGCCCTTTGAGTTCGTCTAATAAAAGGCATCTGATTTACCCAGAGAACCTTGTTTGTCTATGTCCTTAGACCAACACGACTACAACCTGTGCCCCTGTAGATCGAAGATGCTCTTTCCTAGGCGAGCCGGGTAAAGTGGTGTAGCTCCATTCAAGTCAATACAGCTACACCAGCTCATGTCCCCTAATGATACTGTTGGCCCCACTACTTTCAAGGATAGCTCACATCTGCAAATACGGCTGCAGTTCTTACCTAGGCGGCTGTGTAGGTTTTGAAACTCCCAGCAAATTGCTGGGCATTCATGTGCTTTGGGTACAGAAAATTCACTCGAGGTCTGAGGTCTTTCCAACAGAGGATCCGCAGCTCTGCGTGAGCCGGCATGGGAATCCTCTCCCTGAATACAGAAATGTCCTTCTAGGACGTGTGGATGGGCTGCCACTCATCAAGTCACTCATTGCAGCCGCCAGCCAGAGGCCAATCAAGGTCGCACACATGCACATCCATGCCAGGAGTGAGCCGAAGTTTTCCTAGCCTCGCAGTCACACAATCCTAGAGAAGAAGGGTAAAAGGGAGCTCACATCTAGTCCCATCCCCAGCTTGAGGCAGGATCGGCCCCATGCAAACCATCCCAGACAACCATCAACCCAGACGCAACACAGACCTAACACCGGTCCTGCCGCAGGGAAGCAGGGGGGCCGCGGCAGCCGACCTCCTGTCAATACATGTGCGAGGGGTCCTGGACAGGGCCACCCCACATCTATGGAGGAAGGCATCTCTCTCCCCAGGCTGATCATAGGGGTAAAAATCCTTCCAGATCCCAACTGTGGCATCAGCCTGACCCTGAGCAGAGGGGCAAGACCCTCTAGCTGGGAACCTCTGGCTTTGGTCTCAGCAGGAGCATTGGCACGGCCCAAAGCCCCCAGCCGGGGCTGCAGCCAGCACCCAAGACCTCAGAAACACCTTGACAAGTGTAGCAGAAAAGAGGGAGCACCAGCAAAGCCCATAAGCATGGGAAATCCCCCTGGCACAACACAGGCCTCGCTATGCCTACATCATCCCTGACCAACCTCTTCTTGCACACCTCCGGTGCTGGCGAGTCCGTGCCTCCCTGCGTGTTTACTGCACGGCCCCCTGCTCTAGCAGGCAGGGGCGCCGTCTTAGCCTATTGCATGTGAATGGAAATCTCAATCTTGCAGGACCCCGGGGGGCTCAGTTGCCCTGTGAGAGGATGTACGGAGGCGCAGATTCAGCCCGGGCTGAAGGGGGCTGCGCGCCGTTCACTTCTGGATGCTGCGCCGGTTGGCACAAGAAGTGAATCTGGCCCAGACCACTTCAGAGGCAGCGTCTCCCCCACGGGGAAAGCGCCGTCTCCAATCCCTTGGTGTTGCTACAATGCCGTCGCCTACCCCCGCGCGCGCCGAAGTAGCACGAGGGGAAGCAGATGCTTGTACCTGAACTGCCGTGGAGAGGAGAGGGGACTAGCACAGATCAATAGCTGCAATACGACTCCCTCACTCTCCTGACTGCTAATGCGTTAGCAGAAAGCCGGCTCCTGAAGCAAGGAATCCAGCTCTGCCGCGGCTCCAAAGGCAAATGTCGGCACTTGAATGACGTGCGTTTCCCTACCCCAGCTCTTCAGATATTCTGGCTTTTCAGGCACCCACACAGAGGTGTTCTCATCTGCCCTTGTGCTTATGGGACAGGCTTCATTCTTCCCTGGATCCGAATGCATCTACCTGGGGGCGAGGGAGGTGGAAAACCCTTTGTTTGCTTTGTAATGCACCACTGACCAGGTATGATGCAGACAAGAGGCAGCAGCAACACTGGGGGATAAAACCCAGGCTCCAGGTTCCTGACTCACAGGGTCTGAGGGGAGCCCCCTTGGCTGCGGTTTTCAAAAGGGGACCAATGCCTTTAGGCACTTGAGCTCTGAACGCTGCTGACGGCAGGTAACGCGGCCAGGAGGGATTCTCAGAGCTGAGGACGACCTGCAGCTCCAGTCTGCAGCACCAATGGAAAAATAAAAAAATCAGCACTTAGGAAAAGCTAATTTGCCTGCAGGCCTCAGAGCACGTTGCATGGGTGGGCAAAGGTTGTGCACCCAGTTTGCAGATGGGGAGGGCTGAGGTGCAAAGAGCTTATGCAGCTAATGCCACGAGGCAGCAGCAGAGCCAGGCATGATACCCTAGATGCTTGGTTTACCAGGCCTGGCATGCAAGCCCCTGACTCCCTCCTTGCTGAGCATCACCGGCATGACGCACAGGGTACGGTCAAAGACATCCAGGTAGAGCCCATCGAAATGGGAACCACCATCACGTGCCCCCGGCTTCCATGAACACTGTGCTCAGAGATGGGAAGGGAAGCGTCTGGGTGTTTGCAAGGTGTGCAAAGCCCAACCCGCCGTTTGCACTCCTCGTGGCAGGAGCAGACTAGGGAACAAGCAGGGCACATGGACGGTGGCAGGTGGGAGGGATCTGCAGTGCACCAGGGCCCAATTTTGCCCCTGGACCAGGGACTGAACTCCACTTTTCTAGCTAGCTTGCAGCTAGGGCCATATCTCCTTCTATTCCAGGCCTAAGGAAGGGCATTTTCTGTTTGAAAGCTTATCTGACACCTCTCCTGAGGATGAAGATGGTCCAGTAGGAAAATAAGACAAACAAGCCTTTCTTTTTGCAAACCGAACCGGACCAGACAGATCCGAGCCGAGTGGCGCGTGTGTAGCACACGAACTGACTCTGCACATGCCCGGGCTTCTGCAAAGCGATTCTGTAAACTGCTGACATTGCAAGGGGCAATTAGAAACACAACAGAAAAAAAAGCAAAAAAGAGAGGTATTGCCAAGCTGTTTCCTTTGCCACCTCCTTTAACAGCTCATACAGAAAAGGGCGAACCCAGCGCAACGTTTTCAATGCGCCTGGCACGGAAACAAAGCACAAGTGCAAGTTTGCCTTTTGTCGCTATTCTGAGCTAAGATGGCTCAGTTCTACCCACACAGGGAGGTAGACCTGCTACGGCAAGACATGGAAACATGCTTTTAATTGGGTAAACCAGGGTGGAACAGGCGATGGGGAAACCAACCTGAGGCATCAATGCCGCCCGGGACATGTGTTCGCTGCGAGATGCACAGCCTTTATCAACGCTACATTGATGGCGGCTCTACAAGGGCAGAGATTAGAGATCGAGAACCTGGACTGCCTAGTTGTGCTGCGTGTCTGTGTCGCCCTGGGATGCTGACTGGATGGGCGAGGGTGACTGAAGCAACGAGCCAAGAGCGTGACGCACCGTTGCAGCAAAAAGAGCACCGAAGCCCGAAGGGTGTCTGATGAGCACATTGGTGCAGGCAAATGGACCTGAGTGCATGCAGAAGGGCTGACTGCATGGGCATGCCAGGCTCCCTATGCAGTGAAGGTTGCATCTGTGGGTGCCATGCAATTATAGCATGGGCCTCAGCCACTGAGCAAGTGTCCTAAACAGCCCTGTGAGCACAGCTCTTCCCTTTGCTAGCCTAGCCCTAACAAGAAGCATCACCCCCCCAGCACTGCCATTCGCTCCCACAACCTGGGAAAACAACTAGAGGAGCCATGGGAGGATCTAGGATGTTGAAAAGCGGGGTGCAGATGGTGTGATGTATCAACACATAACACAACACATATTTTTCTCCAGTTAAAGAGAAGCTAGATGCTTTACTAATACACCAGGGGGCTAGCACTATATTATTCAGTTTAAGATCAAAGAGAAAATATGATATAACTAGTGGAATGTGCACTAATTTGCTAGATTATATATAAAGTTTTAATCAACACAACACGCTAGACTAGAAACAAGCCAAAATAGTCTCAAGATACTGTGTCATCAGTACTGGAGCCATTATAGTCGACTGTAGAGACCTTATTCAGATTCATGAAACAAAATCTAGCCTTCTTAAGCATCTTGGCAGTGCCTCCAATACTTCACTGCCAGTCATTTCTATACCCGAGTTTGTATGACCACGCGTGAGTTAAGATTTTTAGTTAGAGCTAAAAACTGTCTGCAGGGCTGTGAAATGGAGACAAACATTACTAGGAACAGCTGACAGACAGCACAATTACACAAGAAAGGATCGTTTGAATAGGGAAATGTCAAGACCTTTAAAAAGGAGAGGAGAGGATTGCTAACACCGGTGGGGTGGCGAGAGATTAGCAGGAAGGAGGGAATCCATAATGAACCATGAGGTCAATTAACACGTAATATTGCCTGAATAGAAATGCCACTGCCCCTCCTAGGCAGTTGGTCTTAGAGTTTGAGTGGGGCAAGAATCAAAGGGGGGTAGGAGGTGGGATGTGCAAATGCATCACTGCGCCCCCCGGGATCCACCCCTGAGAGGAACGGAGAAGTGACCCGTGTATCACAGATGTGTACGCAGCTGCCCGTTGTTCTAGTACGGCAAGTGAACCAGCTGGCCCACGCTACCCGTGATGGATGAAGCCTGGGGCGATCCCCTCCCCTCCCTACAGTGGTCCCCAGGGACGCAGGGCGCTGAGCGCCTCTGGCACCTGCTCTGTGCTCAGGACTTCCACCTTCTGCCGGCGCCTTGCAGCACGGCGGTGGGCAGGAGGGTCAAAGCTGTCATGATGGAGGGTGGCACACGGGGGGGGGACTCGACTGTAAAGACAAGATGCTTGGTAGGAAGGAAAGGCGGCAGGGATCCCTGGCAGGCAAGCAGCATGGTACTATCCCCTCAGGGCCTCCCCTATCCCTGCAAGAAGAGCGGCACGAGAAGAGCTGCGTAGGGCACGGCAAGCTGGCACAGCCTGCACCGGTTCCTGCTGCATCTCCAGGGACGCCCCAGCCTCTGGGGATGCTGACCCGCTGCCTGGTGCCAGCCTCGCCGCAGGCACCCTGCGCTGCAGCTCTGCAGGGCGTTTAGCAGGAGATGAAGTGCCACCCCAGGCCACCCCCAGCCTCAGCTACCAGGAGGAAAACAGCAGGCTAGAAGAGGGGCCGAGGCGGACAGTGAAACCCGTATGGGCTGGCCACCACGTGGGAGAAATGGTGCAACTGGTCAGAGCACGGCGGGCCAAACCTTCCTCCAAGTCTAAGCCTGAGCTGGGGCCAGACCTGCAGCGGGACAGGGGAGCACACGCAAAGCCAGGAGCAAAGTCCTCCAGTGTCTTGGCATTTGCAGGGGCACATCCTTCCCCACCCAGTGAGGGTGCCACGGGCGGGCACCACCGGTCTGTGCCGGGAGAGATTCGTTCCTGCCAACCCTGTGCCTCTCACTAGATCCCTTCCACTAAGGATCTAGTGCAGCCCGGACAGGAGTGGGGCAGGGGCTGGGAGTGGGGGGATGACGGGGTGATCCCTTCTTTTGGACAGAGCCATCACTTGGTGACCCCCTGTCACAGCCACGTCTCCAGGGGCACTTGTGCGCGCGTGCAAACTGCAACCTCTTATTTAACTGTGAATCGGACTCTCTGGTCCTTCCCACGTGGCTTGCTGGGGCGGTGCATTGCAGAGGACGGCTAAGCGCTGGTTGACGTGGCCCGGTTTCACACGGGCGTTCACCCTGGAGTGCAACGATGGCCACCGATGGTCACCTCCTTGCATTTGCAACCTCTGGCCCTAAGCCTCTGGCTGCTGCAAGACGGCGGGAGATGCTTCAGCTGGGATGGGACGTTGTGGGGTGTAAAAGCTTAAGAGGACCTTGCGGTTGCCCTAATGCCCTGGGCCAGGAGCATGACCGAACAGCCCGGCTCCCCGACACCGGCTTGCGCGGGGGGCTGGAGACTGCAGCCTGTGGCTTGGCGGCTCCGCGAGGCAGCTTTCTCGGCCAGGCGCAGCCCAGCCCAGCCCGGGTGCTGGGATATTATTTTGCTTGCAGGCGAGGACAGACCTGCGGCTTCCAGCGAGCGAATCAGGCTCCGGCAGCCAAACAATCGCAGCCCGTAAAAGAGCAGAGAGGAAATCAAATTCCAGACAATTATTTCTGCTGCTCAGCAGTTGCAGCGACGAGCAAGGACAACAGGAAGCTTTTCAGCGGAGAATCTGGAAGGAGGATGCAGACAAGGGGGTTTATAGCCTTTTATAAACACACACCAGCACACAAAGACGTGCCCCCGTGGACCACTTTCGTCTTCGTCTGGCGCGGCGCTGGCGGAAAGCAGAGCCGGAGCCACCCGAGCCGAGCGGCCATCGCAGGGACAGGAGCGGGGATCAGCGTCGGGTTGCGTCTGGGGAGGGGGTGGCAGGGCAGACCGAAAGACCTGAGCAAATCCTTCCTGCGAGAAACCCCCGCGCTCCAGACAGCGCTGAAACAAAGCTCTCGCGAAGAGGCAGGGGGCTGGTCACATCTGCCATCGGTCCCCCGACCGCAGGCAGGCACGACACAGGAGCTCCCAGGGCTGGACTGGCCTTTCAACTGCCTGGTTTTCAGGGCATGGCTTTGCTCTCGCCAGGCAGCGAGGGGCAGGCGGACATAAGGAGGGGTGACAGTCTTGGTGGAGCAGGGTCGGCGCATCCACCTGCCCGGTGCCAGAAGGCTAACACCCGTGGGGTGGCGAGAGATTAGCAGGAAGGAGGGAATCCATAATAGCCCTGCTGACGGCTCCCGGAGCAATCAAGCAGCACGGGAAACCCCTCCAGCTTCGCGCTGCGGCCGCCCGGGTGGCTAGGAGCCTGGGGTCATCCCCTCGGTCCTCACCCACGCACAGATTTTGGGGCCGTAGCCCACGCGTCTTTGACCAGCTTAGGAAGATCCCATCCTGTTGGCCAAAGGGCGACTTCAAGCGTTTGTCCCAGCTGCAAAGAAGGCATCCTTTTTGCAGAGAAGCCTTTTGCACTGCAAGGAGCAGAGGCACTTCCCGGCTGATGGCAGCGCTGAGGGTCGGAGGAGACCCAACGATCCCACCCCAGGCTGCCCGCACCAGCGAGGCATGAAGTTACGTCGGGGCAGGGGGACGCTGCTACCTGGAGGTGTCACGTAGTTGTAGGCAAGGACTGCCAGCACGACGGCAACAGCTATCAGCATTTCAGCGCTGGTTTGTCGCCTGGCAGGATGCAAGGCAGACCTAGAGCCGAGTGATATCCTGCGTTCGGCTCTCGCACTTCCCAGGCCGCGGGTGCAACGAGGCAGCTGGCTGGGGACGTGCCCAGCTGGAGGGACTGTGGTGACTGGCAGCCCTGCATCACAGGGGCACGGAGAAGAGGCCAGGCATCCTAGTTATCTGAGGGCCTTGTCTATCACACGCCTGGAGGAGTCACCCACATCTCCTCCTATTCAGCGCTGCAAGCCATGGAGGTTGTTCCCGGGGGGTGGATCTGGGATTTTGGAAAGTGGGGTCTAGATAGCGTGGTGCATCACCACCTATACCACGATGCATATTTTCCTTCCACTTAAAAAAGAAACAAGAACCTTTATGCATAAGCTAGGGGCCTCAGACTATATTATTCAGTTTACGGTCCGAGCAAAAACAAATATGATTTTGCTGGAGCGCACATTCATTTGCTACGTCACATGTAGTGCGCAGAAACACACTAAAATAGGCAAAAATAATCGAAGAGGCATAGCATTCGTCCTGGAGTCATTCAATGTACATCTCTTTCAGATTCATAAAGCAAAATCTAGTCTTCTTGAGCATCCTGACCACATGTTTCACGGACTGTTATTTCCACACGTGAGTTAATGTTTGTGGCTAGAGTGAAAAGCAGCCTGCGGGGCTGAGAAATAGGAGCTACATTACCAGGAGCAGCTAGCGACAGCAGAATTGCAGAACAAAAGCCAGCTTGATTAGCAGAACCATTAAAGCCCATTCAGAAACGGAGAGAGGGTCGTGGACCAGAGAGTTTAGAAGGAATCGGGGGCTGAGCTGAGGCCCTTCGCTGCTGTCTGAATAGAAATGCTGCCGTCACTACTTGGTTTTAAATGTTGGGTGGAGCAGGAATGAAAACGGGTGCGGGGGTGAGCTGCACCCCCCTGGAACCACCCCGGTTACTTCAGCCCGCAGGAGCCTGTGGCAGACAGTCGGAGAGGCCAGTCGGTGCCCGAGTCCCTTGCGATGCTTAGGCGAGACACACGCAGTCAATCTCGCAGACAAATGCATCTCACCTTGCATGTGTGGGCCCATCTCTAGGAGCCATTCTGCTATGTGCCATGCCTAATATTGGCACGATGGGCTCCTGCTTCCCCTGGGTTTGCGGTCAGGAAAGCATGGGAGCGGAGCAACCGCTGAGCAGGAGCAGGCTCCATTCCCCTCCCTGCACCGAGCTCCAGCACCGGGAAAGCAAAGCAGTGGCTTTGCTACAGCTGCAAGGAGCCCGGTGGGAGCCAGCCAGGAGGGGCAGGGGGAGGAAAAAGGAGCAAGGAGAACAAGACGGAGGGGACAAGGGGGCAAAACTTCCTGGCACGGCCCAGTGCATTTGAGCAGCGAGGCCATGTCTATTAGACGCGGGCCTCTGTGCTGCGGTGACTCATCCTGGAGTGACAGCTTGCCGCGGGGCTGGAGCCCAGCTCCTTCCCTGATTAGCAGAGCAAGGGGATTGGATTTAGCTCCTCCAAGCATCGTGCAAGCTGCGGGGAACAAAGCGGGAGCCTTTGCAGAGGGCCCGCCGTGCTATGACCGTATCCGAGCCCTCCCGTGCCAACAGCAAAGGTCTGGCAAGAATTGCACCCACAGAGAGATGGGCCTTTGGGGTATATCTCTGCAAGGGACTTGGTGCTGCCCTGGCCGTAAGAAAAGAGCCATGTCTCTTTGGAAGGAAGGTGCTTCTAGTGCAGTGGTTTCCAACCCCCTGGGGTGCCTATGAGCCTTTCAAGGGTGCTACGGGGTGCATGGTAGCACTGTGAGGTATCACACGAGAGAAACCCAGAGATTTCCAATAGGCATCCGCAGTGTTCAATGCATCCTGCCCTGCTGTGGTCCTTCTGAGGTCTCTGCAAGAGGAGAACGGATCTAGTCTTTTCCTACAGTCAGTGGCATTTTCCAAGGGGGCGGAGGGGGGCTTGGGTCTAACAAGAGGGACCTTGAGTCTGAAAAAGGTTGAGAACCGCTGTTTGAGGGAGTGGGAGACAGCTGCTTCTCGAGGCTCAGAGTCCCCCTGGGCTCCTTCCTGCAGGGATCTGGGAATGGTTTAGAGATGCCAGCTCAGCGCTGGCGGAAGAAGGACTGCAAGATGCAGAGATCGCCTCCCCTTTGGCTCAGCCGTGGATGCAGACTGGGCCGTGGCTTCCTCTACCGACAGTCCTAGCAATGTTGTGGGAGGATTACCTCCAGGACACCGTCCCTCAGGCCCATCCAGACCCCAGCCCGTCTGCTGGGGCTATCCCAGTCTGGAGACAGACTCTTGCAAAGAGTCAGAGGCCCCGTAACTCGTGTCACGCAAAGTGCTCGGAAAGGGGTCGTGCTCTCCCCAGCTTATCCCTCTGCCACAATGAACACGCAGAGGGGAAAATCAGGAGCGGGCTGAATACGGCACGTACGTGGGTGGGTTCACCGGGTGCGGGGAATTTGTGGAGTCTGAACTGAATTGCATACAAGCTTCTGCCCTATCTTATGTATAAGGATTGATTTGGCTTCATGATTCATCTCTGCAAACACAAAGACCGGCCAATAAATTAATCTTTTTAAATAATATTCTGCCATTGATTAGACGAGTTCATTGATTAAAAGTGAAGCCGATGAGTGGAAAAAAATTGGCAGCCAAGACGCGCTGTTCCAGGCAGGACATAACTCTCCCTGCAGCCTTACGGTTGGATCAGCCGGTCCCAATATCTGCACCGCCAGAGAAGCAGGAAAGTTTCCAAGCCCCTTTGTCCTTCACCCCATTTAGCCTCTGTGACAAATAGCCACAGAGTCTGAGAGTGCAGATCCTGAACTTATTATGTGAGGAAAGCAAGCAGGACACATCTGGGATTTGCTAATTTCCTAGACATCAGGGCTGGAAGGGACCTCGGGAGATCATTGAGTCCAGCCCCCCACCCAAGGGCAGGAAGAAACACTATGGCCCCTTTCCACTGAAAGGAGAGTTGCTTTTTGTATCTTACTCACCCCAAATGAGGCTTGAACCTAGAGCTCCTGCACAGTAGGCAGAAATGCTGCCACACAGCCACCACCAGCTAGCTAAGGGAAGCAAGCTGCCACCACCACCTGAAGGGGTAGATCCTGGGCTGGGGCTGGGGCTGGTGCATATTAGCTTGAGTTTAGCCTCATTCAGCTAAAGGACATCTTGCACTTTGGTATGGAGAGGCCTGCTAAGCACGTACATGCCTAGCAGGACTCAAGTGGCAGCAAGGGAGGTTTAAGTTGGATTTTAGGAAAAACTTCCTCGCTAGGAGGGTGGTGAAGTGCTGGAACAGGTTACCTGGAGAGGTGGTGGGCTCTCCATCCTTGGAGGTTTTTAGGACCAGGCAATGTAGCTGGGACTGATGCTGCTTTGGCAGGGGGTTGGACTAGATGTGACCTCCTGAGCTCCCTCATTTTCTATGACTCAATGACCTTATTATCATGATAGATTGAAGGGCCTCCCAGTCCTGACTGGTTTTACCCGTGGATGGAGAGATGCACAGAGATGGATGCGCATGGACGGAGAGATGGAGGGAGCCCCACGGCACAGACAGGGAATGGCAAACGGGCGCATATTACACGACCTGCCAAGGTCACACAAGCTTGTAAGCAAGTTAGGCTTGAATGTACATGCCCTTGGCGTACGTGGCGGGAAGGCTTGTCTTGTCCTTTAAAACCCCTCCAGCCTCTCCTGGGTCACTTCCATAGGGCAACACTGAGATCCTACGACATCAAGCAGTAATAACGGCAATGCTAAAGCATGCGCTGGCAAATTAGCACAGTCAGGGCAATGCCAAGAGGCATGTCCCATAAATATTCACTCACTGGTTTTAATGGAAATGCTTTTGCCTTGTTCAGACCCCACAAATGTTTGCTGCCACAATGCTCCCACGACAAGGATTTCCAAGTTCACCTTACATTCACACGAGTACGTTCGTGTAAGAGGTGGAGCTGAACTCCAAATCAGAGCCCAGGAGCAATGCCACGTGACTTTCCTGACCAATCACAACCAAACAACAAAACGCTCGCAGTGAATGCCTGTTGAGAAATACTCATAGAAAAATCCAGTAATTTGGAAAAGCAAGTAAAGAATTTGTAATCTACTCAGAGATATGCCACGTGGGGAAAGCAGCTGCCGGCTGGCAGACAAAGTCTTCGGGAATTGTAGGCTTGTCTTTGGAAATGCCTCATCACACGAGGAACAAACAGAAGAAAGAAATGTGCTTGACCCTGGTTTGATCAGTTAGTTTTTACGTGGCTGTCACCAGTGCTGTTCAGCCGGGAAAGTTAGAGGAAAGCCGGCATTAATAAGAATCAGAGGAGTGACGGCATGCAGGGGGAAAACTGCAGTTAGGAGTATGAGTCGGGTACCTAAGTCCCTTGGACAATCTGGGACATAGAGCCAGGAAGGTTCAGATCCAGACCAACGCTAGTATCCTCCTACCTTTATAAAAAAATCAAGGGTCAGAGTGTCTGGGTCCATAGCGATTACGATTTTTCTTCTGCACTTGTACAAGCCTACAGGGGCATCTGCTATTTTCGGAGGCAAAGCAATGCCTTATGTTACAGTGGAGGAGCATCCTGCCGCTTTGCTTTTGCTCCTCTAGCTTTTCTCCTTAATTGGAAATGAAAGCATTTTGGACCTGATACTGACTTGCTTTTTTTGGTATGGGAGACCCAAGAACGGGCCAGATTCCACGTTTTGTGACACCGGGACAAATCCAGAACAACTCCGTACCTCCGGCACAACAAAGCCCCTTCTAGTCCTGGCTTCTAATGAGAATTTCCTGGCACTTCAAAAGTTTTTTTTTGTTGCCATTACGAGCTTTTTTTAATGCAATGATTTTTCTCCAGAAAAAATGAAATGCGTAACAGATTTCCTCCAAATGTAGTTGTTTTGCATTAAAATGGGCTAAATCTAACAATTACCCCTTATTATAGCTAATTGCTTCTGGGGCCTTCACTTTTCCTTTAGCCCTAAACAGAGCCATCGATGCATGTTTTAAAAGGTCAAGCTTTAAAGCGAATGCTTGCTGCACGCCAGTGCTGTAACATCAGACACATGCTCATAATTCAGGGAGTTGAACTCTGCAGGCACTGGCCGAAGAAGCTGTTCGTAGAGATACCCAGCTAACAGCCAGGTCAGAAAAGACCTCATTTCTCCACATGCTGTGCTCAACATTTTTCCTGACAATTAGTGACTGGAATTGGTGTGTGCGGCTTAAAATGAGACTCTCCTATGAAACATGAACTTTCATTTATACCCAGGAGAACTTTTCCTACCTTTTCTCCAATGTCTGAAGAAGGGTGCTTGTGCCCAAAAGCTTGCAGTTAAAGAATTTGGGGTTTTTTTGCAAAAATATAGTTGGTCTAATAAAAGATATCACCTCCCCCATGAGTTCTGCTTCTTAAGATGAGGAGATTGGTTCTGAAGAGTTTGGTTAAAAAGGAAAAAAAAACAAAACCAACCCCTTTATTCTGCCTTCCTAAAACAAGGAGCGTGCCTTATTTGGAGGTGTGTGGTATGCCAATAAATACAGTAGTGGGTCATCATAGAAATAAGGGTTGAAGGGAGCTCAGGAGATCACATCCAGTCCAACCCCCTGCCAAAGCAGGACCAGCCCCAACTACATCATCCCAGCCAAGGCTTTGTCTCTGCTGGTTTTGAAAACCTCCGAGGATGGAGATGCCACCACCTCTCTGGGGAGCCTGTTTCAGTGTTTCACCACCTTCCTATTAAGAAAATACTTCCTAATATCCAACCTCAACTTCCCTTGCTGCAGCTTGAGCCCATTGCTCCTTGTCCTGTCGTCTGCCCCCACTGAGAACAGCAGTGCTAAAAGGAGGAGCTCTATGCCGAGGTGCCCCTCAAATGCTAGATCCCGCTCTGGAAGTGATGAAGCACAGATGCTCGTTCACTGCGGGGTGAAAGCCCTGTGCCACGACAGCTAACGAGCCGGGCAGGGAGCCTCACCTAGAGCCGTGCTGTATCCCTTAACACCCATCTTACCGTCTCCCTTTTCACTGAACCATGAAGTGGTCACAAAGCGCTGGCAGGTTTGTACCAGTGAAATGCCCACCTGCAAACCTGCAAGAGCTGGGGAAGAGCTGCTGCTTGCTGTCCCCATCCCCTTCCCGTTGAAGGGAATAGGGGTGTTGCCAGAGGCTAGCGGGGAGAGCGGTATCAGGCACACGACACTGTTTTTTTGCAACGCCGGGTGACAGTGCAGAAGAAATCCAAAGAGAGGGCGTTATTCCCCCTGCCCTCCCCGTCTGCAGGGTGCTTGGGTTACCTGATTGTCATAGCAACAGAAAGTGGATGCTTAATTAAAAAGAGCCATCAGTCAGCCCCGGTCGGAGCCTTCCTGGCCTGCTGCAGTGGGAGGCAGAGCAAATAAACGCAGCACAGCGAGGGCAAGAGGGTCTGCAGTTTCTACAGGGCAGCGCACCTCGCAGCTATTAGTTTTAGGCTCTGAATTAAGGTGTTATTGCCAAAGAGGTTTTGCAGACATAGAAATGGTCTCAAGAATATTAATGTAGGGACCGAGTTAGAGGACCTGATCGCTGGTGTTTAAACCAGCCCTGCTTTGCTGGGAGCTCATGTGCCAAAGGCAAGTGCTGGGGAGAATCGGGGTGAAGCCCACTTGTCTGGCTTCCCCCTCCCAAGCCAAGGGGACAGCAGGAATCCTGCTCCCAAGACTTCTTCTCATGGCCCCAAAGGGACCAGCTTTTATACCAGCGTAGCAAAGGGACAGGTGCTTCAGAAACACCGCAGCAGACCAGGTTCCTTGGGTAAAATACTATATCTTGTATCAGTCCAACTCAAAAAATCTTTGCAAGCCTTCAGGTACAAATGCCCTTCATCCAGCTCAGGAAGGTATTTGCTTGCAAAGAAGAATTGCAAAGAAGAAGGCTTGCAAAGAAGAATTTTTCTAACTATTTGAGTTGGTCTAATAAAAGAGATGAGATTCACCCAAAGAACCGTGTCTGCCTGCGTCTTTAGACCAACACGGCTACAGCCAACACCTTAGAAACACCTAGACACAAGGCAACGGGTCAGATCATGACTCCTGAAGTCTGGCCCGTGCCCGAGACGGAGCTGTGCAGGGAGCCCTGCCTGAGCGCGCCTGCCACCGCTGCACAGAGGTGCCCTTGTCACTGCAATCTGGGCCATCTCGCCCTGAACGGGTTGGCAGTCAGGACATGCCATCTATTTCCACCGCCTTGTGTGGGAGGTAGCCTACGGCATGCGATGGGCAGCATTAGCTGTACAGCAGCTCAAAGGAAGAAGTCCCATCCATTTATTTAGGGAGCTGGCTGTGCTCGGATGCATAGGGATGGCAGGGACATTTGCCATCCAGCACTCGCCTCTTGGCCCCGTCTGAGCCCCAACCATGATGCCGAAAGGCAGGCATGGGATTGGGAAGCTTCACCACCTTCCTAGTGAGAGAGTTTTCCTACTATCCAACCTCAACTTCCCTTGCTGCAGCTTGAGCCCGTTGCTCCTTGTCCTGTCGTCTGCCCCCACTGAGACCAGTCCAGCTCCGTCCTCTTTGCAGCCCCCCGGCAGGGAGGTGGAGGCTGCTATCAAATCTCCCCTCGGTCTTCCCTTCTGCAGACTGAACCAGCCCATTTCCCTCAGCCTCTTCTCACAACTCATGTCCCCACACCCCCATTTTCATTGCTGGACTCTGTCTCACTTGTCCACATCCTTTCTGTAGCGGGGTCCCCAAACTTCTCAACTTCTGGTAGCTTAAAACAGCAACCGCTACATCATTTGCTGCTGTTGAACCCGATGAAAGCCGAAACAAGTGCCCTTTAGTTTTCTGGGGGAGCATAAAGCGTCCAGTCAGTGTTTGGGCAGCTCTCGAGATGCAGAAAACCTTTTTCTGCAGTTACCGGGGGCGGTTAAGTGGAGAGAAATTGCTGCTCCACCGGGCCACTGACGCCAATGTCTTTGCCAGGGAGAAGAACGAGAGCGAGCTGTTCACACGGGAGCCCCGGCGCAGCTATGGAATTGAACTGTTTCATTAAGATTTGGCCCAGGCCTTTTTCCCTTTATATCCCCCCAAACTATAGGAACAAAATATGCAATTATAAAGTTCAGTCATGTAAAGCCCTTCAATTACTGCGTAACTCCATTATGGCCTTTCCAAATGTTACAAGATTCATGCAGCAGGACATGACATCGGAGGCAATTCATTTTTCATCTGCCGATTAGGAGAAATTAAAACGGTTCTCCGAACATCCCAATTTATGTGAGATCAAGTCCCTTATTACTATAGAGTGCGTTAGCAGGGAAATGAATTGAAGTTGCATGCAGCCCTGCCAATAGAACAGCTGAAAAAATAAATGAGAAAGGTCATTAAAAGAAAGCACATGCCATATCAAGGATTGTGGGAGATGAGTCTCTGGGGCCTCAGATTCAAGTTCTGCCTTTAGTTCCTTAATGTCGGGCAGTAAATCAGGATGCTGGCTTTGGTTGGCTTGCAACAGGGCAGCCTTGCAAGGGGCTGTGCAACAGGGCAACCTGTAGGCAAGGGGTTGTGCTTCCGAAAAAAAATAGCCAGTCACAGGCAGAGGCAGAACCGGCTAAAGGGTGAAAAAAAGAGTGTTTCTTCAGCAACGAGCTGCTTATCCAGGCTGGGAAATGAAAGAAGACAAACATGCTGGAATTAGCACTCCTGTGTCTGAAAGATGGAGCAGAGGAGCCTAGAAGCGACGCCTGCCAACACCCCAGAAAGCAATGGGCACATGCCGATGTCGGTGCCACCCACCTCCGACCACCCCTTCTGCCCCTGGGCAGCACCGGCAGCGGCACCGGTGCCCCCCAGCACCGCACACCGAACCACCGCCTAGGTCTCACAAGCTCCTCGGCGCTCTGCAGCAGACGTGCAGCAAAACTAAAGCCCGGTAGAGAGTGCTTAATTGCACAGGCACCTGGCAGCTTCCCAGAGAAACAGGCTCAAACAGAGCTGAAGGGATCACAGCACGGACTCGAACTTCCCAGCACTGCCCCAATTAAAGACCTCTGTAAAGGCCTCATCTCTGTAAAGTCCTCGTTCTCTGTGTCCTCGCCTAGGCCTTCCTGTTAGTTTGGTGAAGGCAGCTGGCATAAAAAACAGAGGAAGAAGAAAGAAGTTCTGCAAGAAAGAGCGTAATTCCCTCGGTGTGAGCGACAAAGACCATTTGGAGGTGCTGAGCACTAGATTTCCTGTGCCCCACGCACGCGGCTGCTCCCAAGTTCCCGCGCTCTCGGCGCGGAGACAGTCAGCATTTCATCTATCCAATTTATCACTTGGCCTCCTCATCATCTCATCGGTGACTGTTCGTGGAAACGCAAAGAAAACCTTTCTTTAGGAAAAGCTAAGAGAGAAGCACAGCTATATTCCTCTCCAGAATGCCAAATGGCGACGGACAAACGTGCCCCGTGGGACCCTTCAGAGCAAAAGTGGCTCCGTTAAAATGCAAACTGTTAGGCCCTTTGTAGGTGGCCAGTACCTGGACTGCTGCTTCTCCCACTTTCCATGGGGTTGCTCTACCAGATGTGGCCTTTAGCTCTTGCAGGGAGCAGTATCTCTTACCATAACTATGCCACCCCATTTTGCTATATATCCTGTGGCAAACCACGAGGCACTGCTCCGCCTAGTAAAAAGCATCCTACTTCTAGCAACGGCCAGAAAAGGATGGTATCAGAAAGAGCCTCACGATCCACTTGCACAAGCAGCAAAGCTGCCAGTTAGACTTCCATGCAGAAGTGGGAATATGGCCCCCAAACGCAGGTCGCTGTGGCTTGAACTCAGTCGAAACCCTTCAATCGCTCCTGAGTGGTAGTAGCAGAGCTCGCGCAGCCCTGGCCGGCTGCAGCCAACCCCTGACGGGCGAGAGTCAGTCGGGTACACATCAGTACACTGCACGTCACGGAGGAGGAGATGAGGCACGTGGAAATGTTGCCATTAAGATGACTTGACACTGCTCCAGACGTTGCATATCTTTCCTCCTCCGCTTTTATTCAGAAAGCAGGAAAATTCCCTACCAGGAGAAGCAACAGTAAAAGCCCAAAGACTGAGTCACGCAGGGAGGGAGAGGAGGCTTGGGGAAAGGGCCCTGCCTGCCGCGCGCGATTATCCAGCTCACGTACCTGCAAGCTGCGTTTTTCTGGGCCTCACCTTCGGGAGGAGGGAGTCAGAGCTGCGATGCTACCGACGCCCCATCGCTCAGTGCTTTGCTGCGCACCCGGCACTGAGATATCGAGGAGAGGGATCGCTTAGGCCCAGAGAGCACCCACATAGGAAGGGCAACCCTTTGCTCTGCCCCATTCTGCCTCCATCAGCTACATTACCCCCCCGCATGCCACCGCCAGACTGGGGGCAAGCCTCCGGCAGCCTTGTTTTCACATCCTCCTGGTGTCATGAGCATGAGACTTTGCTCGTGAAACTATGTGGCTTCAAAGAAACAGCGCGACTTACCTACTCCCATAAGCAAGGGCAGGCTACACTGACTGCAGGGCCCCAAATGACAGGGAAATGGGCCCAAGGAGTGACCCCCTCCACTGCCAGCCAAGTCGTCTTTCACGCTCGTGCCTTCTCATGCTCTGGCCAAGCCATCCAGAATGACAGCAGCAGCTGCAGGCTGGCAGCCTTTCCTAAGTAATGCTGTTTCCATGAATATGCTAATGAACATCCCATCCTGTCCACGAGCATGCTAATTCCTAGCTAATGCTGTGATGGATGTGCTAAATACAAAATACGGGACATGCGCTGGAAGCTGAAAGCTCGAGCGATCGCCCTTTTGGTGTCTAGTGTTTTAGCGGCGTGGAGTCTACCCCAACACCCTTGCAGGTTGCCTTCCTTTTTTTTGCATTTAACACTAGCCTCTTCTCCACTGCTTGGCATATCAGGCTGCAGCGTGCCCTGGATTCACAGCAAACGCAGGCTGGCATAAGCCGGAGCTGCGCGGCGGCATCGAGGGCAGTTCGTTATAGACGCTCCACGTCGCATGTTCCCAGGGAAGCCCAGGCCACGAACTCCAGTCGAGCTCCGCGTTGCCCGGCTCTGAACTCTCCGTAGCACGGTGTAAACTGATGCTAGCCCTTCGGGCCGCTGGTTCCCACAGATGCCATTGATCGGACCAATATGCAGAGAACAGGCCACGGGGTCACCCTTCCTATGTGCGCAGCTCCACATAAATGAGTAGCAAAGCTCAGGCAACGCTCCTTGGCCTGGCAATCCCAGGAGAGGACATTTCGGGTGCAGCGGTCAGAATGGCAGCCGGTCTCATGGTATTTCCCTCCCTCTGTTTCCAGCTCTGGTGGGAACTGGGCACCACAGAGACAAGGATGCTAAACATACAAGTGCCACTTAGCACAAAATCTTTCAACTTCTCCCATTTGCATTGAAAACAGATCTGCAGCAAAGCAGCTCGGCCCTCCGCAGCTACGGGCACAGTTTTGAAATGCGAGGGGGGAGTTGCTAAGTTAATGGAGTTGCGAGCTCTCAGCACCACGGGCAAGAAGAAAAGAAACCCTCATATTTTACTGTATGATAAAAACTCAAGGCAGTTCTAGCTAATATATACATACAGTCACCATCCAGTAAACCAATGTCTCTAGCTGGATTGTTTGAATGTGAGCATATACCAACATTGCTTGATAGTGCAGGTGATAAATGAGGAGAACCGTGGCCTATTATTTGCTCTGTAAATAGGTAAGAAGTCCAGCCTCATGCAATTCTTGTGTCTTACTCCAGTGCTGGAGTTTTGTTTCTATACTTGCCTGAATAAGAAGCTAAAATAAAAAAGAAATCCATGCACAATCACATCCTAACAGGGCATGCGCCGACTTACTGGAGTGTGGACCAGGATAACAGCGATGCTGAGAGTCACCAGACTGCCTTTAGACGGGGGTGCCCTTTTGTTCAGTGGGGAACCGGGCCGTGACTTATGGGATCACACCTTGGGGAAGTCCATCCCTCTCCCCATGTCCATTTTCTCTTGCTGCAACCAGTGCCAATGCCTTCGAGAGAAGAACTTTATTAATGTTGGTAAAGTGTTTTGAGATCCTTGAACAAACAAGGCTAAAGACCTGCCAGCAACGGGCGATGGGGGCAAGCTTCGTTAGGTGTGGAAACTGGATGGACCCTGGACTCAAGGTGTCCCCAGTTCTGTTAAGTGGGGAGAGAGTGGGCATCTAATTGTCTCTTTTGGAAGAAAACCAAACTCCTTCCAGCAGCCACGTGGATTTGTAGGGGAAACTCCTCCGGGACGGCGTTCTTCCAACACTGCCAGCGAAACCGCCTTCCCGGCTCTCCGTCGGCTCGACATTTCTAGTGTCAGAGTGGACTCGGGCACGAGTCTTTCCTTCTGACCAGCCACCGGTTACATGCAAATCCCCAAAATACCCCGTTTTAAAGGATCTGGTATTAATGCTCCTTTGTGTTCCTATCACGCGGCCTTGAAAGATCTCAGGTTGGGAAGGGAGTAGTGATAGGTGCAATAGTCCTGTGCCACTATATCCCCTAACTCAGGACATTACAGAGAAGGGAAACCGAGGCACAGGAAAGGAAGGTGAATTGCCTGAGACCATAGCATCCATCTGCGGTTGAACCAGGAAAAGCGCCAGGCCTCCCTGCTCCCAGTCCTGCGTTTTAACGGCGTCCCGATGGTGCACCTCCGCTTCATTATGGCAGCTGTTACTTGCACGTCAGCTTGTGTGAAATAAAGGGATGGGGGAGTAGAGAGTATAAGAGGGTATAGAGGGTGTGCAAGAGGTTTGGTGGGTCTGATCTGCATCCCTCTGCATACCCAGGGCTGACCCTGGACATCTGACAATGCCTGTATGAGGGGAGGCAGGACTGAAGGGCATAGTCGTACAGCCAGCTGTGAAGCCTCACCCTCTCCTGAAATCCTAAAGGACTCCTCTCGTATCCATGCTTCTTGCTCTCATCTCCAGGACCCATCGCAGCTCTGCCCACCCCAGACATACTTCTTTGCTTCCACCTTTGAAACCCATTCATGCTTTTTTCCTCCCCCACAATACCAGTACATCTGGATGGTGCTGCAGTGGCCGTGAGACAGATGTGGATTAAAGGGAGTAAGTGAGAATAACTCCGCCTGGCCCAGAGGCGAACTGACACCGCTGCGTCGCGCCAGGACGGGAAGAGGGGAGGACTGCAAGGTGGGCTGAGGTGCGCTGGCAGAGGCTGAGATTTCGTGCATGGCTCCTATCCACGCTGTGTAATTAGAGATATGTCAAAAGAGATAAGGCGGGGGTGTGATTCCAAGAAGGACTCCATTTGAGCTGCTTCTTCCTGTCCTTCCATGAATCAGTCAGCCCACTACTTGTCTCTCCATCAGTGCCTCCCACGTGGTACCGCAGCAAGTTTAGGGGAACAGGGTGGGGTGGCTCACATGCCTTGCAATAAGTGAACGTGAGCCGGGTGGAGAGAGGTGTAGACACCTGCTTTGGCCAGTCACGTGTTGGAACAAAAATCAGTTATATGTGTTTGGGAGAGGGACGTGGAAACCTTTGGTCTTGGCTGCAGGACCACCCCCTGCCCTGCTCTCCCGGGGTTGCTCTGTGCCTGCTCCTCGGCAGCAGTATCTCTGCGCCCGTGGTCCAAGGCTCGCCATCACTTTCTCAGTGGAGTAGAGCTGCCCATCAGGGCTGGGTAAAGAGAGGGGACAAGGCAGAGGGGAGCAGGAGAGGGAGTTTGCCACCAGACCCTTGGCCCAAAGACGAGATGCATGCCCCTGTGTCAAGCAGAAGCCAAAATCTCGGAGGTCTGCTGTCCAAATGCCGCCACACAACGAACACCACGGTAGGAAAGGGACTCCCCAAAATTGCAACCTCCAGCTTTGCTCAAGTGAATGTATGGGGCAAAACGATCTGTGCTTGCACCGCAGCTGGGTTCAGGGACGTAGCATCATTCGTTCTGCTGGATCCGCTCCCCACGCCCAACTCATTTTCACGGCCCGCAGGTTACTGCCACTGCAAATGAAAGCACCGAGCGGTGCCAGGTCCTTGTAGAGAGGCGTTTTATTTCCCGTCCTGGCTGGCTACGCTGCAGGCAGGAGAAGAGATGCTGGAAGCTGCGGCACTCGAGGAGATGGAGACAGTTCGGCTCCTGCGTACGAGCTCGGAGAAGAAAACCTGCCGAGCTCTGGTTGCGAGCGACAGCTGCCCATGGACGGCCCGGGGGGGTACGCGAGACCCCCCCCTCGGGGAGCACGTGACTGGTACGGCGAGAGGTGCCAGGTCACCAGGTGCTGGTGGCAGGCGCTGGTGGCACTTGTCTGGTTTCCACGAGGAGGCCGGGTGGTAGCCGGTGATGTGACGAGAGGGAGCGAGGTGTGAAACTGCAAGGGAGACGGCACAGAAAGCTGCCGTGCGTGGAGTAAACACGGGAAGCAACATGCACCGAGCAAGGCGTCTGCACCGGGGCAGACGGGGGAAGCCCAGGCAGACTCGTCGACTTTCCTCCGGCCGCAGCGTTGCAAAGTTTCAAATAATTGGAAGACTCAATGAATGAGGGTCGGCCTTCCCTCCGAGCATCCGATCTCCATCTTCACCCAAGCAGGGCCCCCTTTCATCTTAGCGTTTAGTACGAGCTGGCAGACTGCACCCAAGAGATGCAATCAAACCGGAGGCAACTGGGGCTGGAAAGGAGGGTCGACCTCGCGCGGGAGCCCAGCCGGACATACCGGTGCGCGGCCTGGCCTGCGGGCTGACTGTCGGCACTTCGGATGTAGCACTCGTGCTGCTGCTCTGTTAGGCTGTATGACCAGACTCTCTCCCACCCTCTCTGCTCGTCCTTTCCAGTCTCTCTCTGTATTTCTCACTCTGTTTCCCCTTTTCACCCTGGATTTCCATTAGCTTTTGCTCTCGCCATCTGTCATAGTTTCTCTCCCGTAGTGACTTCTTAGCAGGTTCCCCTTCAGCTTCCAAGCCAACATCTGCGTAGGCTCGTGATGAAGCCACGTTAAGTCTGTCCGTCCCCGATTGCCGCCCGCCGAGCATCGGCCTGTGCCCTGGCCAAGTTTCAAAAGAGGACATTCCCCGCCCGCCTCTCCCCAGACCGTCTGCAGTCCCAGATGGATAGGAACCGCTCTTTTCTTCTTCCCCTAAACTAGTTAGATTGAAAAGACTTCTTCTGTCCCAGTTTGGCTGTATGTTTTCTGGACTTTTCTTCATTTCTGCCCCCCCTTGCTTAATGCTTGATGTTGTTACTGGACTCGTAACAACACCTGCCACGCTCCACTGCGGAGGGGGCTGCATTTAAGTACTGGGAATACCCATATCCCTAATCCACGTCATAAAGATAGCGAGATCTAGTTTGTTTGTCAAGTATGTTGGAGATGAGAAGCTAGAGAAAAGGCTTTTTTTTTTTACAGAGATTTTTTTCTACCCCCTAAATGACACACTTAGGTAAAAGCATTGTAGAAATCAGAGTAAGGCAGGGAAATCCTTGAATCCAGGGGTGGTCAACCTGCAGCACGGGTGGCAGATCGGGGAGGTGACAGGCAGATGGAAAGCAGAGCAGGGACAGGGAGCAGAAAGCAGAGCGGCAGATCAGGCAGGGAAAGGGGATCGGAGGGGCACTTGGGAAGGTCCAGGGCTGGTTTGTGGCACACCTGCTAAAATGGTTGGCTCTCACTAGTCTAATCCAACCCTCTGCTCAAACCAAATCAGCCCTGTCTAAATGGGTTTTTTATTAATAGTTTAAACCTTGACCGGGGCAGGATGACTGCTCTTCTCCGAGAAGCCACCCTTCGGGACAGAGGAGAAGGTGTGGGCAGGAAGCGAGGGCAAGCCTACACGTTAGCTTGGCGGCAGGCGTGGAAAATAGTCACTCTGACTCCACAATGAGTGTGCACTTGCCCTGGACGCCTGCCTCTCTTAATTTTCAGCACTATGGAAATGCTGTCCTATGCAAATGGGATTTTTATTTGTAAGGAACAATAAACACCTTGGAAATGGGCTGCTGGAAGTCCACCAGGATTTCGTTTTTTCCTCTCCAACCACACAGCCAAGATCATGCTAAGGTCTGTGGCTGGCACAGCCCAAGAAACAATTGCCTGGCTAGAAGTCCTGCTTGAGAGCTGCATGTATTGTGTATGCTAAAGTAAAAAAATTGGAGAACAAAAAACAAACCCTAGAACAAAACACCCCCCCAACAAACCAAAAAACCAAACCAAACCCTGCCAACAGTCCACATCTTGGAAAGAAGAGAGCAAAGCAGCCAGCGGTCCTGGCCATCAGGGACCCAGCAGAGCCATGCACCGCTGATCCCCTTTCTGTGTCCGTAGCAGGCATCCCTTAAACAGAGAGCGTGAAGTATTTATGGATCCAGTATCTGACCCCCCAGGTAACCTCTCTACTTCTACCAGCTATATTCATTCCCCTTCCCCTCACCCCCGTCTCCCTCAGTTTACATTTGCCCCGTTTGGCTCTTGCAGCTTCTTTACTATTTTATCCAGGAAGATAAACTGCAGGCGCTTCCTCAGCCTCATGAAGGTATTTGCACCCGAAAGCTTGCAAAGAAGTGTTTTTCCAGCAATCTGAGTTAGTCTAATAGAAGAGATCAGCTTTACCTAAAAAGCCTTGTCTGCCTCAAGTATTTATGGAAGTATCTTCCAACTTTTTGCACCTGCCAAATCCAGCGCCTTGCCAACAGAAACCTTTGCATGTAAGCAGGGGCCAGAAGCTCCTGCTGGGAGGACAGGAACTTAAAAAAAAAGAAAGAAAACAAACCCCCAAACCACTGAAGCTAAACTCAAACCTGCCATGAAAAAAACCAACTCTCTTTAGACTTAGAAAAAGTGTCATTGTGTTCCTCTGACGAGAAGGCCTAGCTAAATAAGGTAACAGGTCCTAGGGCATACTCCCCAGCACATTAGCTAAAGGATTGTTCAGCTCACTTTTCAAACCCTGGTTTCCCTACCAGCACCAATGCCCTCCTGCTCCTAAACCTCTCCACTAACTTTCTCAGCCTACAGCAAGACCCTAGCCAAGGCTTGCAGCAACCCTGATAGCATCGTATCCCCATCTGAGTTCAGGTCATTCCCCCATCAGAGACTCCCTTTAGTGATGTCTCTAAGCATCCTTGATTAAAGCCCCATGGTTCGTTCTTATAGTCCTGTCCCTATCTGCCCAGGTATCGGCTCCCCACTTTGATGGTAGACAGCCTCGTTAGCGATCAGTTCCTGCAGGGCAGTCCAGAGGGGCTCCCTGAATAAACGCCCTTCCAAGCCAAACCTGGGGAAAACCTCCTCTCCTGAGGCTGGCTTGAGATTGCTTTACCTTTACCTTGTGCTTGCCGCTGGCTGATGCCTTGTCTCCTGGTTCAGTTGCAAGCTCTTCTGAGCAGTGGGATTATCTTATCTGAGCACTGCATTGCTTGGGCACCGGTTGCAACCCAAACTCTATTGCTACATTAATAAGACCATGATAACAAATATCCGCAGGTGAAATGTCCTTTATACTGATATCCCTTAAGAAATGCCTACTTAGCAGCTGCTGGAAATGATGCTAATATTAGATGGGTGATATATTCCTAGGTGAATTGTGGTAATGAGATTTTTAGTGAGCGAGTAGAAATCAGAGATGAGCCTGAAATTCCTTGGAAATTCAGGGGTGATCTTGAGCCAGCTTGTAATAAGCTGCACAAAGCGATGGCCTGTTGATGCTGATGGGTGTCTAGAGGGTGGGAGGAGCATTGTAGAGCTGAGCTAGTTTGTTTTTTGGCAAAAGGCTTTTCCCTGGTTACAGCCCTGATAGATATGTGTTTGCAAGTTCAGGACCCGGGCCTGTACTGCGTTTGGGATAATGGTTCTCTAATAGCAATGCACGACAGTAATTAATTCATATCTGGAGAGCTGCAAGCGATTTTTTTTAGCTTTACAGAGTGATGAGGTGAGGCTCACCACCCGCACACTCGCTCTGGCTCCTGTGAAAGGCGCTGCGCTCAGCCCCGCACGGCCTGGAAGTGGGCTAAGGGAGGCAAATCTGGGCTTGTACTGAAGTCAGCGGTGGGGCCGAGCCAGCCCGCCTAGCTCCAAATGCGGCTTGGGGAATCTGAGGAGGGTGCCCGTCCCTAAACTCTCCGGCCATCCTATCTCAGGGGTGACACAAGAAGTGGCTCGTTTCACTCCGGGTCTGTCTCCATCATGTTTCTGGAGAGCACCGCCGGGAAGCCCAGGCCCCATCACATGCCAAACCTGGCTGGGCCCAGGGACGCGCTTCCCACCACTGGCCTCTGTTGAGCTCCTGCGGGCCCAGGAGCCCCCCCAAACTCAGCAGCCCTCTCCAAGGTGGTGCAGAAGCAGTACTGATGGGCCCTTTGGTCTGAAATCCACCAAAATGCAGGGATGGGGGCAAACTTATTTGAGGTTTGCTGGCCAAACTTTAAAACAAAATGTTTAAATATCACATTGGGTTAATGTGACACAAATGTTTGTGGAGAATGAGAAAGAAATGCCCACAGTTTTCTGAGTTGACCTATCCTTTTTTTTTTTATATATATATAATCCAGAACAGAACATTTTCTTTCATTTTTAGTTTTGCTTCTTTTAAATGAAATGGAGACGTACTTCGCAACCAAGCACTATTGCACAGCCAAAGACAGAAGCAGTTCATTTGGAAAATGTCAAAGGAACCACGGCAGGTTTTTCCTCCCCAGAATATCTTTTTTCCTGGGAAACTTTTCCACCAATTCCACTTTTGGGGAGGGGCCGTCAGCTCAGAAAGGCATTTTTCAATGGAGAAGATTTTTACCTGAATTTTTTCCCTGAGCTCTCCATGTCACATCTGCTGTATAGTCCTATCGGGTGAGGAAAAGTGTGGCTTGAAGCAGACATGGGACACGGGGGATACAGATTCATAGCATCAGAGGGGGGGAGATCGGCAGAGTAATTTCTCTGCAGCAAGGGAAAACAGTTTTTCTCCCTCTTCTTTAAGGCAGCCTTTCCAATCCTCCCATTGTGCCCCCATTAGTCTCCTTTTCTCCAGTCGGAGCACTCAGTCTTTCCTCCCGTAGTTTTTCTTCCAGCCCCGTTGTCATCCTTGTCACATATTTGCCTCTGGATCCTTTCCAGTTTCTCCCACCCTCCTTCAACCGTGGAGCCCAGACCTGCGGTGCACATCATCTCGCCGTGTTAAGTTCAGCACATTGACTTCCTCACCTGCAAAGTGTAGATATTCACACTTCCCTCCCTGGCAGGAGGATGACTTCATTAACACTGAGAAATGCCTCGATGCCCCTTCTGAGAAAGGGTGCTTCACATTTTCTATGTCTCCATCTCCTCTGCCCGCCGGGGAAAGGGGCTGCCGTATTCAGAGCGTGTACCGGCACTTCATAAAGGCTGCTTCTCCAGCAGGCATTTAAACGTGAAGAGCAGACTGTTTGAAAAATACCAATTAACTTTATTACTAAATCACAACTATTGTGGTGGGGAAAAAAACCCAACCCACAACAGCCTGCAGCATTTGGAGCGAGTCCAAAGCCGCCCCAGACGTCGGAGCATCTCCCTCCCGCCGAGGAGTGGCAGCATCATTTGAAGTCGTCTCAGGGAAGATTCATTAGGCTCCGGTCAGGCAGGTTACGTGGCCCTGTTGAAAATGAGAGCTGAGGCTTTGAACTTTTTTCCACCATTTTTTTTTTTTTCTCCTGGCACATTTATTGAGTACAAAATCTCCCATTAGGAGATTAATGGCTGTATCTGATAACGCCGTGCCATGAGACATTTTCAGCCTGATTCGAAAGATTTTTACGGTCAGTGTTTGTGCATCTGGGCCCTTCCAGACTCATCTGATTGGCCTGGCGTGTGCTGCGCAATGGATCCCAATTGTCAATGGTGGGTTTCTGTTAAAAGGCGCCAGGTGGAAACTGAAGCCCACGGGCTTCTACCAAAGTGCCTCCAGGATTTAAATCAGATGTGAACCGTTTCTAGTAAAAGCTATGGGTTTTAATCTCATTTCAGCCCTTCCACAAAGTCCTCGGGCACGGTGCTCCTGCCGTCCACCCCCATGTTCTCCATGCTTCCCAATGCACTGCCCTTTCCTACCCAAGCGTATTTTAAATTTGCGCTGGAAAGCTGACCCTCTTCAACAAAAGGAAGAAACCCCGCTCCTTCCAATGCAATGCCACCATGCATTGTTAAAGGCCTGAGTACCTTAATCAACCCATCTCCGATGTGCACGTATTGGGAGGAATGACTCGTGTCGATCTTCCTATTATATTGCTTCTTCTCCTTAATCCTGTACTTCGACCAGCTTCTATAAAAACCTGCAAGCTGAGACTGGGGAGCAATTGGAAACCCTCCTGTCTGCGAGCCTCCTCCTTGCCTCCTCCAAATTGTTCCTTGTGCTTCAATTTAAGAAACACAGTCTCCAGCTTCGGTCCGTCAAGACACAACCTATTCAATTTGGTGCTGCCAAACCCAAGGGAGGATGAGCTGTCCAGCTACCCGACTCGCACAATATTTGCACGGTTGACATCGTCCAGCAACAAATCCTCCATTAAGTTCATTCCTTGGGATACGTTTTCTTGGAGTAGGGAGTGCAAACATGAAGTTTATTTTCTACCTATGGGGACTTTTTACCATCTTTAATTTTCCTTGAGCCTGAGGAAGGGGGTGTCTGCCCAGAGGCTTGCAGAAAAAGATGATTTTTTGCAATTTCTTCATTGGTGTAATAAACGCTATCGGCTCTGAACCAAGAGTTCTAGGGTTTTGCATTTATTTTCTTCACCATTCCCTTTTATTCATCCTAAAAATCCCCACTTCATGCAGCATAATACCACTCTCATACAACCGTAACAAGGGTACAGCCCTGCACATCTCAGTGCATTCATGCTCAGCTCCCCCTCCTACACCCCATGCCCTCTCTTCTGTCCACAGTCATTGCAGATGAGCTGGAAGCAGCGACTCTTGCAACCGGGTGGAGTAGCAGAGGGTTTTTATCTGGTTTCCTCTCAGTCCAAAAGGATGGTGTCCAGTGATGCCTCAAACCCCTGCTTACATTTTGGGCAGGACTGATGTGGCACTCTGCAGTTCCTGCCTTGCATCCCTGCAGAGAAATGCCATTAGGCATTTAGCAAGTTCTGCTAAACCGTGTCACAGCAGTGCCATTTCTAGTAGCACTGCAGGTACCTGGGGACACGAATGGGACAGGTTTCCTGGTCCAGCTGCTGCTTCACAGTCTCACAACAGCACTGGCTGGTGGCTGGTCCCTCTGGGAAGACAGCACTTTTCATCTCCCCCAGGGCAATACTGACTATCTACTGGGCTGAGGCATGGGGAAAGGTGATTTCATGCAATGAGTCCTTTATTGTCTGGGTAAAGCCCTGTGCTGGAGTGGGCACCCCTGGGGAGAAGCCTGTTGGCATGGACATGACTAGAAAAGCCACCCTCTGCATTGGGCTATTGAGGGATGCTTTGAGCCGGGGACACAGGACTGGAAAGCCTGCAGGTCACTGAGTGCCACCCGCTATCACAAGCTACCGCTTTGGACAGCCCCGTTCATGAGTCGAGCGAGCACCGTCTAGAAGCTGGGCAGGCTTTTGGCACCTGCCAGGCTGGTAAATTTAGGCTGCAAATAAGCAGGCACCTCCCTGCCCTGAGGACCAGAAACTTCCTGCTTATCTGCAGCCTCAATTTATTCCCGGGTCTTTTGTTCTTGTGCCAGTGTTGTCCTTGGGCTTCAATAGCCGCTTTCCTTCCTAGGAGCTTGCCTCGCTGATGTATTTATAGAGAGCAGTCGCATCCTCTCGTGTTTTTCTGGGCTAAGCAAGCCAGGCTACTTCACCTCTTCTCTTCTGCTGGGGTCTGCCGTCTCCCGGTAGCATCTCCCTGCTTTTCTTCGAGCTTGGATCCATCGGCTTTATACCTAGGTGACCACAATGGGAAGCCATACTCCAGATGAGGCCTTGCTAGTGGCATGTGTGATGGCATTAATCCTTCCCTGCCTTTGCTAGAAATACTTGGACTGATGCTAGAAATACTTGGACTGATGCATTTGCCTTTTTCACAGCCGGATCACATGTGGAGCTTAAAATCATTTGTAAAATCAACTAATATCCTCGGGACTTTCTACATGCTGAAAACATGATGATACAAGATCTTTACAAAGAAGTTCAGTTACTTTTCTCTATTGTTCTTCATTTTCCGAGAACAGAATCAGGTGTCGAGTACTGCACCGGGGCCGGGGGCGGGGATGGGACACGCTCTCTTCTCTGTATTTCTGATGTGAGTGGGATTTGAAAACAGCAAGCATAGGAAACTTGTGCGTGGAAGCCACTTTTTAGGAGATTTTTCAAGGTAAACTTGTGGTTTGGGCTGGAGGCAGGCGATTAGGACTGTGACTACACCGCGTGATGCAGAGGCTCATAGTGATGCCTGACCTAGCTGCTGAGCTGGAATTAGATCAGTCACCGGCAGCGAATAGCGCAGGCAGCACCGTGCTGATGTGGGTCTATTGCTGCTGGGACCCGAGTAGCATCTCCACGCGGCGATACACTGGGCTGTGTCGACCCGGAGCTAACACGGGTATCTGCATTGCACCGTGTAGTCGTGCCCTTTGCTTCCGCTCTCTGTCCTGAGCCACGTGTGGACCACGCACCCCAACCCCTTCAGATGTCGGAGGGCACTCTGATCCAAAACCCACGTTCTGAGTTTTCCCCCTATGGATTTTGCTCTGTTTAAGCAAAATTACAACTGGAAAGGACCAATTTGCAAGCTTGGGCTTCGATGTGACCAACGTGCCATGAGACCAGGCTTTTTCCAGGGATTTTCACCACAAGTGGTAGGCATCTCATAAAGCCAACTTAATCCTGGGAGATTACCGCCGTTCAGGACAGCGCACAGCTCATCTTCTCAGAAGTCTTTTCAGCCGTTTGGGCTGAAATCTTGCAAGATCCTAGCACTGCCCAGCATTAACCCTGCTCTTGTTTCAGACGCAAGCACCCAACACTGGCTTGATCCAAATCTGGAATGAGATCCAAACGCCACTTCCTTCAATCTGTTCTAGGTGAGATGGAGGACAAGGAGCCGACATGGCCAAACGCGGTGGTCCCTGACCTCCCAGGGGTAACAATACTGACTCCGTGGCATGCTGTGGGCAATACCGCACTTTGGTTTCTCTATCAACCTGTCTCAGCTTTTTAATTTCCAGTGACTGTGAGTGACATTGGTGAGCACCATGTTGCTCACCAGAGTTTAGAAACTTTATGCTAAAGGGCAAAGGTCCTTTAAAAACCCATGTGAATTGCTTCTTCCAAAAGAAAAAGGGGAAGGGGAACAATAGGAAGTGGCACGTCGGCATAAGTTGAGTTGGACAGAGTATTTCTTTTGGCAGACCCGAGGCCGGCCGTATCTTTCTAGCCGGCGTTTACTTCGGGGACTTGAAGTGCAATGAGTAGATCGTTATGCAAAGAGGCTGTTGGACACGAAACTGCTGGTAGGTGGAAGCAAGTTTGCCCGGTCAGCGCCAGCGCCGAGAGACTTCCCGTTTCCGTTGCACGCCAGAATCTCCTTTGTTCGCTGCTCATCGGTTCAAGTGTCACATTATCCAAACAGCAATCCGCCACAAAAGGGAATTAAACAAACAACTCCTTTCATTTTCCACAATAATTGTTTTATTCCCAGGACCCCGTCTCACTACACTGTAATGTAATGGGCATAAGACAAATGTACCTATTCACTCTAACTGTTTCTAAATTTATGCAGTTGCTCCAACAAAGGGGAGCTTAACCTCATCATAATTGAATTTAAATAACGAGCACAACTGTGAAGCAAACCAGGATGTGCATAATAAATATGCAGGATGGCACCTGCCCAAAGGGAGCTGCTCCCAAGGAGGCAGAGTTGCCCAGTGGGTAGAGCACTGAACAGGGCCACAAGATACCTGGGCTCTATTCCTGGCTCTGCTTCTCCCAGAGCAAGTCACTCCATCTGTCTGTAAAATGGGCATATTGATGCTCACTTCCCCTCTAAGGTGCAGCTCAGACCCATACAAACTGTATGGTTACTGGTTATGGTGCCTTAGACTCATAGCAATGAGGGCTGGAAGTCACATCTAGTCCAACCCCGGGCCTCAAGCAGCACCAGTCCCAACTACATCATCCCAGACAAGGCTTTGTCTAGGTCTTAAAAACCTCCAGGGATGGAGACCCTACCACCTCTCTGGGTAGCCTGTTCTTGTGCTTCACCACCCTGCTAGGGACAGTTTTTGCCTAATATCCAACCTCAACTTCCCTTGCTGCAGCTTGAGCCCATTGCTCCTTGTCCTGTCATCTGCCCCCACTGAGACCAATCCAGCTCCATCCTCTTTGCAGCCCCCTGCAGGGAGGTGGAGGCTGCTATTCAATCCCCCTCGGCCTTCCCTTCTGCAGACTCAATCAGCCCATTTCCCTCAGCCTCTCCTCACCAGTCCTGTCCTCCAGCCACCAACCATTTTCATTGCCCTCCGCTGGACTGTCTCCATTGAGGACAGCTAAGTAAATGTTTAACATATTTGTACAGCAACTGCTCTGCTCTAATAATGAAAATATTAAAGTAAGTGGCTGTGAAAGTTAAAAGGACGTGGCCAGCTCACTGGACTCAACACTGATTTGTTAGCATCACATCCTGCCCCAGGACCCCATGCTCGGAGAGACCCAGTCTGACCCAGCTTAGTCTATGAAAGGTTTTTCCTGGTTATGGGATGCAGACACACACAACTCCCTAATAGCTGGAGAGTTTCCTCCCTAGTTTTTAATGGAGGAAGTTCTGTGTCAAGAAATATGTTGTATAACATCTTTTGTGCTTTTTCCTGAGCAATTATGCAGACTGGAATTTCAGTTTTTACAGACACAAAAATACTTTTTGATCAGTTGACTACGTGCGCCTTCAATAATCCTCTTTGAACACGCTCATCTTTTGGAGGGATAACTTCTCATTATTTTTAAGTGTGAGTTGAAATTGCAAATATGCATACACATGCACAGAGAGAGAGACAGAGAGAGAGAGAGAAAGGGAGAGACTCCCTGTTTTAAGTGATTAATTGCAATTTTCTTAGGAATAAAATGTTTTGTACTTCGGAGCAAGAGAGGAAGACTCACTCTCACTTTGTATCTCCCTTTCAATTTGTGTAAATACATATATGTGTGTATGTATATAAACTGTACACATACAGTATACAGTATTATATTTCCTATATATATACTGTGTGGGCTGTGTGTGTATATATGTGTGGTAAGTATGTATGTGTGTGTGTGTGTGTGTGTGTGTGTGTGTGTGTGTGTCCATACATATATATATGTATATTATATATACACACACATGCATATATTTATATATGGATGTGTGTATATGTAGACATTTAATATGTATGTATATAAATTATGTGGAGTGCTGTATTCTGTATGGACTCTATTGTGTATATAGCTCTGTGTATAAACCATATATATACATACATACATACACACACACACACACACACACACACACACACACACACACACTACTCTCTCGCTCTCTACACACATGGTATATGGTGTGTGTATGTATGTGTGGTGTGTAAGTGTTTATATATGTATGTTTGCATGTTTGTGTGAGAAGAAGAAAGTAGGTGGGGTAAAAATCTCTCTCCTGCCTCTGCCCCTCTTGGTTTCTCTTGGGAATCTCTCTCTGCAGTCACCTCTGAGGCTTTCATCTGCACATGGCAGCTCTGGCAGTAGATCCAGGCATGCAGCCAAAGGCTTGTGAACTATCGGGCTGTGGTTTTTCATCCCGATCGACTGAGGACGGCAATGCCAGAGCAAGAGGTCATGGGGATTTCTTACTTGGAACACAATGGATGTGTTTCCTTCGAGGTGTCCAAGCACGCTTTGGCCATGCCAGAGATGCTGCATGGTGATGATAAGGAGGTAAATGCCCTATTTGGTGAAATACCGAGTTGAATGTTCCTGTCATTACTATTGGCAGAAGTGGCTGGCGCGGAGGAGGAGAGGAAGCAAGACAACAAGGAATAACCACCTCTGTCAGAGAGGTGCCTCGGCATGCAGGGTAACCAGAGCGGGCACACGCATCGCACAAGAGCCGGACGGCTGTGTGAAGTGCACAACAGCCCTGAGTCAAGTCCTGGTGACCACAGCATCAGCAACCTGGAGTACCAGCTATGAAAGTATGCCGGGTATCGCTATCTGTATGTAGAGCGATGGCAAGAAGATTATGAGCTATGAGCCTGCGTACGACAAAGGGAAGGTGCAGAAAGGTCCTAAGTGAAGTTGGAAACAAAAGGAGTGGAAAAGTATTGGAGAAGGACAGAGAGAAAGCAGCCTGCACAGAGGCAAAGACAAGGGGGGAAGGCAAGACACCAGCTGGACCTGCTGCCAAAACGACAGCTTGGTGCGCGTGAACCCTTAGAGCCTGATCAGCTCTGAGGACGTGCACGGACACCCAGGCTACGTAAGCATGATTTTTTTTTTAGACTGTATGCATCCAATAAATTCAATACCCTGAGCAGACTGAGGCTCTGGGCCTGAATCGTGACTCTCCTTCACCCACTACCTAAAACAAAGTTTTAGGCAACTCAGCTGGCATATCTACAAAACCCTTCCCCTCCGAAAAGCACGCTTGGTCCCACCGGGGTTTAATGAAAACACCTCTCGTGAAGCGACAGACACCGCAGTGGCTGCATGGGGATGACAGCAACCCCGCCCTGCAACAGAGAGATGCCCTGTCCTCCACCACCACCCCGTGCTCGGTCTCAGCCCGGCTCCGGAGGGTCACCACAGGCGTGGGAAGGGTGTCCTGTCTTCTTGATCCCTTGAGGTTTTGGGGTGCCGTGGGGTGCCAGCCACTTGCAACATGGGCACTGTTGCTTGCCATGCTCCAGTAAACCAATGCAATCACCCACTCTCTTATTCTCACCCCCCACTTTTAGGATTAGTGCTGGGTTGTAGGGCTAGGATGCAGCTTCTTGAGCCCACCATGTACCTGGTGCTTGCTATGGAGCTCTTGCCAGCTCACCAGGACCCTGGGTTTCCTTCACGTCTCCCCCACCCTGGCTCCCTGGCACGTCCCCAGGCTACCTGAACCGCTCGCCCATGTTACAGCAGGCACGTGACTCTGGCCCACCCCGCAGCTCAGAGCTGCAAGCCCTTCCTCACTCCGCTCCCCGCCGCGACAGGCGCCCGTCCTCTGGGAATGACATTGAGATCGCCAACTCTTTTCCAACGGGCAGCCAAAATAAAAGGCCTCAGACTAACTCATTTTGCTAATCTGGATTTAAACCAGTGAACTAGAAATGAAAAACTCTCTTCCATTACGGGTCCCCTGAGCCAGGCAAATCCGTGCACCTTTCGGGGCTTCAGATAGGAAGGGAAATCTGCAAGTGGACAGCTCTGGGGATAAATTGCTCAAAAAGTCAGGCAGCAGTTTTAATTTTAAGATCTGAAGAAAGGAAAGGGACACAAAGGGAAAATCAAGATCTTAAAAAAAATCTCTTCAAAGGGCCTTTGGGAAGCCTCTTTCCTGAAGATTTATCTGGAGAGAAATTGGTATTTAAATCTGCAGAACTCCAGCGATCTGACACTGCTCTGTGGCGCTGGAAAGATTGTGAAATCCAGGCCACCTGTAAATTAAACCGGGCCCAAAGTGAGCCTGGCCAGGTCTGAGAGTCCCCTCCCCAGTCACGGAGGTGCTTGGATCTGGGGTTTTGGTTCAGCCCATTTAGAGAGACAGAAGCAAAAAACAAAGTCTGGATCCAAATCAAAACTCAGCTAGGTCCTGGAGCTGCTGAGACTCACATTTCGGTTTGGGCTCATGCCTATTCAGTAGCTCCCTGTCTTTGGGACTTGAAGGGTGCGACACCAGATTTAAAAAAGCTGCACCCCATAACTTTGCAAGTTTGCTGGGAGCATTTTTATAGCTCTTCGTTTTTAAAGAGATTTTGAATGAATTGCTATGTGTTTTCTTAAAGTACCTGGGCACGAACAAAGGGTGGCACGTAACGGTGCCTCCGGCAGAAATATATTGCCTACCTCAGGGCTCAGCAACCTACCTCCTGCAAGCCAGATCTGTACTGCCTTTGGCAGTAAGGGGCCTTGTCTGTGCCATGGCTGGGTGACGGGGAGAAGCAATGGCAGTGGTGGCGACTATGATCCCAGAACAGGGGTGGGCAATTATTTGGGGCTGCTCCATCACCCCAGCCCCTCTGAGCACCTGGGGCAGAGGAGCCAGTCACACATGCCATGGCCCAGGCTGCCCCTCATGCTTGGGCTCGGTGGGACCGAGGGGCCTGCCACGGGCTGGACAAAATCCCTTGGCAGGACAGACCCGGCGCCCAGGCTGTATTTTCCCACACTTGTCCTAGAACCAGCCTGCCTCGGACCTGAGCTGGGTCCTTCCAGACCGCCCCTAGAAAACCTTGCCAACCAGTGGCCTGCACAATGATACCACCTTCTTAGACAGTGGGGTTTTTTTTAGGAGGTCTCAATCGGGGTTACAAAGGAGGGGGTATCATTACTGCATTGCACAGATGGGGAATCTGATGCATAGGGAGGTGCCCAAGGTCACGCAGTTGACTTGTGGCACGGCCAGGAATCCAGCTCAAATCTCCCGAATCCCAGTCCAGTGCTTTCTCTCCTAAACCCCACTGTCCCCCATAGCAGAATCTGCTGGAAGACTGCTTCCTTGTCTTGCACCGCGTGCAACTTTTAGTTGTGGGAAAAAAAATCCAGTTGAAAAGACTCCTGCAGGACTGTCCTCGGTGCTGGCCGCAGAGCTTACTCCTTTGGGCAATTCTGTTCCCCTCAACATTTGAGCAGCTCGGTCCCGGGCCCACTCTTAGTGAGATGTGAGAACCAGAGACGCACGTCATATTAGAAAAAAACCCAAAACCTTAACTGATTTTGCTGACTTGGCAAAAGCTGTATTTCATGTTTGGGCTGAATCTAATTATGCGCTCTGAGATGTAATTTATTGTTTGCAATACACGATTCATTTGAGGCTCCCAAGCTGTGAAATTTTTAAATGAGTGAGATTTGAAAAAATGATGAGGGTGATCTGAACTGCCTTAATGAAATGTACTGCAAGATCCTTCACCAAAAGGGGCGGAAAGAGGCTTGGGGTTGTTCTAGTTGGTTTTTTTTTGGTTTTTTTTAATATCTGAAAAGACTCCAACAGGAGCAAATTTGTGTCTAGATCCAGCCAGTCCCTGCACTTACTGACTGATTTATTTCAGGGAGCAATCACCAGCCATCGCGCTGGTGCTATGTAGCTGCATGAGCCCCTTTGCTGTCCTTCAGCCTGCTGGAAAATGTAAAATGCAAGCAGCAACTCTGCACTGCCTCTGCTTCTAGCTTGTTATTTAAAAGAGAAACCCCAACCTCCAGAGAGCAATCACTCAGCTGAGAGGCAGCGAATGTTTCCAAGCAGGATAGTCCAAATGATATGTGAAAATACCGAGTCAGTGCAGCAGCACTGAGCAATGAGAGGCAGAAACAAGTGTGCAGCTTGGTTTTAAACATCCTCCTCTCCAGAGATGGGTGCTGCACAGAGAAGGGAAGAGATTCCTGTTTCCTCTGTGTTCCTGCAGTTTGCTGGATAGACAGCCCTCATGCCAAGTTATTTCACTTTTCTGCTTTCTGGCGGGCCTGGGCGTTATAGAGGATTAGAGATGCCCATGCCCACAAATGGCATATTTGAGTGGGACAAAGCTCTGTACAAACTGGAGATGAAGGGAATGGGAGTGATGAACTCTGTCTAGACACCTCTCTTCCAAGTGCTCCCAAAGCCTTGTGTGGTACTGGCTTTGCATGCAAGTGGCTGAGAACTGGCTGCTCTGGCCTGCTAGTGTCCAGCTCACAAGGAGGATCAAGGCCCTGGTACTAGGGGCAGCTGAAGGAGACTGACTTTTGCTTATACATAGGTGTTTGTGCCATTGGAACTGAAGGGCAAGGGTGCCAATCTCTTGGTGGTCTACTGGTGGCCACCTCTTAAATGCTGAGTGTCAGCTGCCTTCCAGGGTCTTACACTATACAAAGAACAGCACTGGGAAGCTCTGCCAGTCTTCTTCAACACCTCGTATGGATATTCGTTTTTTTCTGGGAGAGTTGCTGCTCTCTTAGGACAAACCACGAGTGTACAGATGTTCAGGCTTTTTCTCCTGGCTGCACTAGGAGAAAAATAACCTGGGAACAATCACACCCAGGGAAGTTTCTCCTGGGAGAGTGAATATTTGTAAATGCTGGGCTTCTCTCAGAAGAAGACATAGTCCTCCAACATCCCCTACTCCACCTCCAGGAAGACAGTGGGTGCATTTACTCGATATGCTATACGTGCAGTAGCCTAATAACACTGTGTAGTACTGTCCCAGGCAAAATCCCTTCTAATATGCTACTGTGTAGTAGTAGTAGGCTACTGCACAGTTAGTGTCTGTAAAAACCCGTGTGCCAGTGCTACTGGGCAGTAGTGCCAGTTACTGGGCATTGATTTAGTACTTGGTTATGCAAGTACTAAACTTAATGCGTGGTAGCTACAGCACATTAATGAATGTGTAGATGCATCCAGTGTGTTGCTTGCTGAATTCTGCTGCTCTGGTAGGGAGCAGAACACAATCCCCACCTTGTGCTGCAGGGAAACACAGCAATCTGGGTCAGCCAATCAGGGCTGCCCTATGTACTGCTGCCATCTGGTGTCGGGCAGACTAAGGGAGCCTGCAGAGCAAGCTGAGATGTATGCACAGCCTTCCTTCCCAGCTGCACAGTGTTAGCACTGCAAGGTCTCCACTCTTCAAGGTCTCAGCCGCTCTGGGTAAGTTTCTCTACCAGAACAAACTTGGGCAAATTCTCCCAGATTATTTGAATTTGTGTAGGCAGTCACAGTGGCCTCGTCTGGAGTCTTGAAGCAGGTCAGAGCCCTTCTGGGCTGAGTGCTGCACAAATGAGTCTGATGCTTTGCACCTGCAAGCCTGGCAGCCACACACCAGTTCTCATGGGTGCATAGTGCAAGGGAAGCTTCACTGCTCCACAAGAAGCTGAGATCTGGGGCTGTGCAGGGAACAAAAGGGGCTTGCTGTGCCTGGGATCCCATGATGCTCTAGAAGATGCAAGAAGGGGAACAGAGGTGCCTCTTTCTGCTCAGTCTCTCAACGCCGATACTGAAGAAGAATTTCAGCCCCACCTCCACAGGTGTCTATCTGTGTGCTGCTGCTCAGGTTAGTGAGCGAGGCCAACATATACCTGCTCAGGACTGTACTGTAAGGGCACATCCATACCAACACTGTGCTGCGCCTGCGAGCTGTATCGTGATGCATGCCTTGCCCACTTGATCCCATGGAGTGAATGGATGAAACTTGCTTTGCTGCTCCCTGGAGTGGCGTGGAGATGCGGACCTGCCATGAGGCTATGCATGAGTAAGACAGAGGGAAATTAAGCTGGCCCTCAACCAAAAGGGGAGTTTTAGCTCTGCGTGTTAATCAGATACTGAGATTGTGGAGGGAGCAATGGAGATGGCTAGTCCTCCTGCCTCACTCAGTCCTGCTTCAGGCATAAATGAGGCTGGGTAAGAGCAAATCATTGCCCCGAGGATCAGTCTCAGTTCTCCTGAGGCCTCCATGCAAGTACATGAGCACACGTGAGAGCCAGATTGGCTGGCATGGAAGAGGTGTCTGGTTTGGGTATCAGCCCACCGCTGGGTTAGCTGAAAGTTTGCACTCCTGCAGTGGGTGAGCAAAGCCTACAAGGAGCTCCTGAGACACACAGTCCTGACACTGAGACATGGTGAAATCAAGAGCTGCTCTCTCCCTCGGTCTCTGGTCTCATCTCTGTACCCTTCCCCAGCTGCCTTGAAGGTGAACTTTACATGCCACATCATGGTTTTTAGAAGGACTTTAATATGCTTTTGTAGCAGGAAGTCTACAAGTGTCAGCACCTCCTGGTATATTATGTCTGATAAGTTATTTATTACCCACCATGAGGACACAAAGCCCCAATCCCTGCTCTCAGGACCCTCCAATCTAGAACGACAATGCCCCCGTGGTATAAGACCCTCACCCTGCAGTGAAGGTAGCAGCCAACCTGAGCGGATATACATTTCCAAATCCATAGCATGGCACCTTGTTACTTAGAAAGCAGCAGCTCACTGAGTGCTGCTGCATCTTGATTGAAGAGGTGAGAGGAGTAAATTTAGCTTGGCCAAGGCAATAGGGTCCATCTCCGAATGCTTATACCAGTACAGCTTGTCCCTCTTCAGGAAGGGGATTCAACTATGCCGGTATTTTACTTTACTGGTATTCAGCTGCACTGGTATTCAACTAAACTCGTATTCTGCACTGGCTTCTACTTTACATGGGCAGACCTGCATCTATCTTGGAGCCCTGTGATTTGCCCACGTGGTTAAACCAGTCCAAAATCTACACGGACACCTGACCTAATCCTGCTGATAGTGCCCTGAGCTCTTCAACTCCTTCAGCTCCAGAATCGGGTCCTTCTTTGGGTTTTATATACAAACCTAACCACTTCCTCATCTCATAAAAACATTCATGGTAATGAATGCCTTAATGCTCTAGGGAAAGCCAACGCATCAACCCAAAAGAAAACCCTTTATTCATTTTCTTTTGCCACCATTCCCTGCCCCAACAAAATCTCCACCTACTCAGCAGAACCGGGTTTTTATCACATTTTTCCCTCTCTATGCCTTGCTGTGACCGACAGTGGTGACTGCAGGCGCACCCTGTTTGAACCCCCACGCACAATGCTGCATTCAGTTTGGCCTTGCTGGTTTCATTATGCTTCCGTTAGTCTCCTGGGTAATCCAAACTCCTCCTAGTGGCTTTTCAAACTTCCTATCCCCCAAAAAGGATTGTTTTGCTGTTCCCCCCCGACCCTACTAAAGATGTTTTCTGTAGCCTGTAGGACAATGTGACTGGCTGAAAGGCGATGCGTTTGTATCCAGCTAGAAGTCTTGGCACCAAAATTCCTATTACTGAAAATCATAGAAGTACAGAGATCACAGAGCTGGAAGGGACCTTAGCAGGTCGTCTAGCTGCGTGTGCTCAAGGCAGGATCATCTCTGACGTCACTTAAAAGCTTCCAGCGAGAAAGATTCTGCAACTCTCTAAGTGATCTTTTTCTGCGCTTATCTCATTGAAAATGAGGGTTGGAAGGGATGTCAGGAGGACACATCTAGTCCAACCCCCTGCTCAAAGCAGGATCAGGCCCAGCTACATCATCCCAGACAGACTAGATCACCCTAGTGTCATTGTCATTGCCGTCAAGGATGATAACTCCCATGGGTCAAGTAAAGGGTATTGGTATTGTTTATTGTAGTAAATGTTGGACCAAGCTATATTGGAGTAGATGTTGGACTCCTGTTTTCTCCTGTCAAGCCTGTGCTTGACTTCTTTTATGTGGTGAGGCCATCGCACATCACAAGGCACGAACCTTGGTAGGGGAGAAACCGGTGTCCAGTCACATCCAAGCCAATTGGGATTACTCTTCCATTGCAGCCTGCATCCACATTTGCAGTCCCTGAGAAGCGTGCCCTCTTCATCCACCAGCTCCTCTGTTGAGATCTTTGTGTTGTGTTGGACTGCTCTTCATCTCATACCTCACCTTTGACCTTACCAGCATGGGTGACCCTACCAGGAGGACAAGACTCCTGACGCTGTTGCTCTTAGGGTCATCTGTACATGCAAGCCTCTCCACCCCATCAAGGTGGTGGTCTCCAGTGAACACAGAAAAAGATTTGACCAGACCCCTCTTCGTAACAATACATTGTGTAGCATCATTGAATTACAGAAAAGTGGGGAGGTCATCTAGTCCAACCCCCTGCTCAAGGCAAGATCACTCCCGGCTAAACGAGACAAGTGCCTACCTAAGCTTCTCCTGAAAGCGTCCAAGAACGAAGATTGTACTTGAAGAATGTTATCAAACACCCCCTCAATCTTTTCTTCTCCAGACTAAATAATCCCAGTTCGTCCCACATCTCCTTATATTTCCTAGACCTCTCACTATTTGTTGCTCTTCTCTGGACTCCTCCTAATTTGCCCACGTCTTTCTTGAAGTGTGGTATCCAAAACTGTACACCAAGTGAGGCCTCACCACAGCTGAACAGAGTGCAAAAATCACTTTCCACAACTTGCATTGAAACCTTCCTATTAATTCAGCCCAGCACGCTCTTAGGTCTTTTGGCAGCAAGATTACACTGTTGACTCATATTCAGCTTGTGGTCTGCTCCAACCTCCATCTCCTTTTCTGCAGTCCTGTAGCCTGGGTAATCATTCCCATGTTGTATTTGTGCAACCGAAGTGCAGACAAGTCTGCTGTATTTAGCACTGCAAAATATCATAGAGTCGCAGAGCTGAAAGGGATCTCAAGTGCTGTCTTGTCCAATCAACCGCACAGCGGCAGGATTCACTCTTCTGACACTACAATCCTGCAAGTTGCTGCGCTTCCCGTTCTTTCCGGTTATTTGTGAAATAAAGACAAAGGTAAGTGCTATTTGATCAAACGTTCAGCATTGCCTAGCAGTCTCTGCAAGCCCAGACTGAGACCACCGCGTCTTAGACAGCCGTCTTGTCAGATCCTACAGTCTACCTATACAGGCGGGCACGATCTTCGCGGATATTTCATAGCGGTGCCACGTTTGGAAGCAGCGTGACATCCTGGGCAGTGACCTCAGAGCATCCCAGGATGCTGCTCAACCCCCGACGTGGGGCCTAACTCAATTTATTGGGCGTTTATTCTGCCTTCCCCTACATCGTTTCAAACACCCCGCTCAGATGTGCTTGTGCTCTTAAGCACTCGCCCCCAACGGCCCCTGCCCAAGGCTGGGCTCCAGCGAGGGAAGCGGCCGTAAAGCACTTTGGATGAATGGTGATATTGCAACCAGAGGAGATTTGTTCAATGCAAAATCCATGTGGGTTTTATTCAGGCTTTGCATTTCCAGAGCCCAGGGAAGGATCACAACCTGCTCCGCCGGCATCAGCAAAGTCTTCCTTTGCCCTGCCCGCCCCTGGGGCAATCAGGGAAATCTTTTCTGGACCGGGAGGCTGGAGGGAAGATGCAACTTGTGCCAGGAGCCTGGGGCAGAGCTGGACGTGCCGCCCGGGACCTCTGGCTTGTCCACCCTCGTGTGTTTGAGCAAAAACCTTCCAGCTGGTGAGAGGCAGCGCCTCGCTGGTCGGCCTTGGCCCAATTAAGAAGTAACGGTGGCGAGGTGTCGAATTTGGACAAGACCCAGAAAGACAGGGCTGTCCAGAGCCAGCAGGAATAGCCAGAGCCTCGAGTGCAGCTCCTAATTCTCCCCAAGTGGACTTTCGTCGCGCCTGTAATTAGGGGATAATAATTTAACCAGAGAGCTGAATCCCCAAATCTGCTAATCCGTTCACGGAGCCCGTTTCCTTTAATACCTGGCTGAGTTTTTATGACTCAAAAATGTAGCCAGGCCCCCCCCGCGCCCTTCGTCCTCATTAGAGGGGAGCTTTACCCTCGCCCCCTGCGCCTCCGTCCCGCCAGACACGAGCGCAGGGCGGAGAGCTGGACTTCTGACCGTTTAAGACGCGAGGGAGCTTTGAAATCCTCAGGCTTGGGCTTAATGCCATAACATAGGCCGGTAGCCATGGTAACAGGTTATCGGCTATCCAGAAGCTGTCGGAAGAGGACGGACTGCGGGAGGAGACGGATAAAACGGGGCTGCTTTGTCTCTGGATACGGGGAAACGCACAGAGGAGGCCTGTCAGCACCCCGCCGCTGCCGAGGAGGAGCGCGGCTCGCTGAAATAATTGACCGCTGTCGCTTAAAGGCGGACAACGGAGCGGAGGATCGAGAGAGCTTGAAATGCAGTAAAGTGCGGTGCAAGGGGAGGCCGGGAAGAGCCACCGCGCGTCGGCTGGCACTCGGGCTGCCGGCCGTGTCCCGGGGGCAAAGCAGGGCCCCGATTCATCGAAGGGGGCACCTCGCTTTGGTCCCGCGCTGCCTTTCACGGCACTTGGACCCGACTACCCTAAAACCAAGCGCTGCAGTGGACGGCAAACCAGCTGACGCCAAATAAAGGAGGAAACTAAGGCACCCGCACAGTAAGCCTAAATATCTCCAACCCACGTTCAGGGGAGGCCGAGCGCGGACACGCAAGCCCATCACGCCGCCTGAAAAGGGCACCCGTTAGCTCTGCTCGCTCTACGCCGCAGGACGGCCAGGCTAAACCACAGCTTTCCATCTGCTTCATTTCCGGGGAAATCACCGAGGTTTAATGTCCCTTACGGCAGGATAAGAGCGGACGGACAGAATAGCTATACCGGACACGAGCTCATGAACGGGGCATCCTCCCGCTCACTGCAATTGTTCGGCTGTCCAAATGCTACAGAGGAAGAGCCTAGATACCCAGGGCCTGGCTAACGGGCACCGGGGCTGCGGGCAGCATCAAGGCGTCGGGGGAGGCATGGACATACTCAAACCGGAGTGCCAGCTTCTTCACGGGAAAAAAGTTTGAGGCGAGCTTCCGGGCGCAAACACACCTAGACACACCTGAAACTTCAGAAAGTTTGCCTCAAACTTTTTTTCCAGCTGCTCCATTGGTCTAATAAAAGATTTCACTCAAAGAACCTGGCCTGTCCATGTCCTTAGACCAACATGGCTACAACCAACAACCCAGCTTCTTCACGGCAGCCTTTTGTCTCTTCCCCAGGTGAGGACCTACACCTTAAAAGTACCCCTTCTCTGCTAGCAATAACACCAGCCCTAAAACACCACCACCAGGACCTTAGTTCCCTGTTTGCAGAAGTTTTCCTTTGCCAGGACTAAGGAAACTTGCCAGCTAGAGCATCAGTACCCATGGAGCAGCGTTTTAGTGTCTCATTCGAGCTCATAGGCTGGCTCATTGGGCTAGGAACAGGAATAAGTGGCAATCCATTACTCATTAATTTGAGCTACACTGTAATAGCGCTAATCACCATCAACAGATCAGACAAGGGTGAAGAGATCACTGCCTAATCTTCTGTGGAGGTAGCACTGAGCTCTCCAAAGCACTCCCAGATCTTCGAGTATCCCCAAATCCCCAGTGCAGCTGCATACGATACTGGGCACTACCGTCATCTTTGCCCAGCCCTTTCTTCATGGGTTTTCACCCCGTCTCTGGATGCAATTCAGAATCTGCCTGCCTCCTTTCCCAGACGATCTGCAGACTTGTCCCCCACTGTATCAGTCGCCTGGTGCCTATCCACTCCTCTGCTACTATCTGGGATCTCCCTGATCTTCTACCACCGGGATGTTCACTTCATCCTCCAGTCTCTTGCTTGTCTCCCTGATGTGACACCTCCTGAGTACCAGCTTCATGTTATCTCAGCCACAAGTCACTTGGTTTTGTTGGACGATTGTTGAGGTTGGAGCCTACCTTACCCCATTTCAGGGGCTCTCCGTGCCCTGGGCAGCCTATGCACGTTAGAAACTGAAAGGGATGTTTCTATGGGATTTTGGTAAAGGATGGGAATGAGGGCTGTGTGCGCTTTCTTATTGCAGAGAAGGACATTGGGGGAGGCTCTTACTAGGCTAATACAAGTGTTGCATTAGCCACTGCTAGAAACTCTTGTAGGTTGGTGAAGCAGAACACCCTAAAAAGGGCAGACTTCCCCCAAACTTGTCTTGCTGGTTGGCAGCATAGGCTTGTAAGGGACCTCAAGGGTCATCTGGGCAACTGGAAGCTGCAGCTAAAAATATACAAGTGCTTGGAGCTGCCCCATATGCTATCCTGGGTGACTTGAAGCCATTGTGGGTGGGAATGAGAGCTCTTTGCTCCTGGAAAGCCATGGAAAAAGTCCTGAACAGGCCCGAGTTGAAGGGGTTTTGAGATAAAAGCTACCATGACCCAAATTCATTCCCAACAGGAAGGGCTTTCACTGTTGGCACAATGACTAAGTGGAACAAGCCTGTTTCTCTTCAGGCTTCAACCCCTGCTCCACCTGACACACACATGCATGTGTACAAAAATAAACCCCAGACATACCAAAAACTTCGACAGAGATAATGACCGGCCAGGTTTAAAAACAGAAAATCATGCCATAATTCAGTGTGAAAAAAGAAATCTAAATGCATTCCATTAAAAGCAGACAAGAGAGGGGATGAGAAACCCTTTTACAGGCTAAATAAAAAAAATAAGATTCATAAAAATAACCCAAACTGGCAGAAAAGCCTGGTGAGTCATTTAGTGCTCTCAGAGCAGCAGGCAGGAGAGAGGTAATTTATGTCTCTCTACAGCACAATCTCAGGGCAGATCATTCAGAGAGGGCACATTTAAATCCATTAAGGTTTCAGTTGTGGAGGACTGACAGCCTTTTCCAGGCCTGCTCAAGGTTGGGGAAATGCGGGGCTGACTAACAGGCTCCTTGCAGCCTTCTCCAAGTGAAAAAAGCCATTTGGGCACAGGCAAAGAGGGACCCAGTGGAAGCAGCAAGAATAGAGGATGCTCCCCAAAGGGAAGGGATGTGTCTGTAGGGATGGGAGTGACACATTCATAGGCTTGCAAACATGGAAGGGCAGGCTGGAAAACCCAAGACAAGAAACTGTCTTCACTCTGGTTGATAAGCTCTTGGCTGTGATGACAAGTGAAACCTTAGTGGATAGTATAGGAGAGAGAAGACAGCACAGGTCTCTGTTGTGCAGTAAAGGTTTTCCACTAACTTTCCATGCCCGTACACACTCGCTACTTATTTGCACTGAAATCTGGGGAAAGAAGTCACCTATATAACATTAGCACTGCTAGAAAGAAGAAGAAACATCCTTCTCTGTTTTCTGCAGGTGGGGAAATGGAGGCAGAGCAGTTACATGGCTTTCCTCGTGCCACAGACGACGTCCATGGCAGAAGTGGAGATAGGGCCCACATCTAGCTGACTGAGACTCAGCTCATAAAATGAGGATAATCAAAGAATCATAGAAAACAAATGGGGGCTAGAAGGGACTTCAAAAAGGGTGCAGACAGACGGGACATTTGTCGCACCATTGGCCCCCTGAAAGCACTCTACAGCTGTGCCATGATACACATGCACAGCTTCAAAGCACTTTAAAAGTGGCCAGTCTTGCAGCCCCCCTCTATCCCCCTCCTTCAGCTCAGCCTGAGCAAACCCTAGCCTGCAGATCGCTCCCCCTCCCCGCCCCCATCCCTTCCTGCAGACAGCACCAGAGCTGGGACTGGGGGAGGGCTGCATCACTCCACCCCTGATCATGTGATAGGAAGGTAGGGTTGGGGTAGGGAGGGGGGGTTACTCTAACTCATGGTGCTTTATGCAAAGTGCCTGAAGTTAGAGTGGGAACCCGCACATCTGTCATCTACTCCACCCCCTCTTCAAAGCAGGATTATCCCTATCAAAGACAATCCCAGACAAAGGTTTGTCTGATTTGCGCTTAGCTTCCAGTGATACAGATCCCACAACCTCACAAGATAATCTGTTCCAGTGCTTAACGACCCTCATAGAAAGTTCTTCCTAATATCCAAGCTCAATCTCCCTTGCTGCAATTTAAGCACATTACTTCTTGTCCTGTCCCCTGTGGACACAGAGAACAATTGATTGCCATCGTCTTTATTACAACACTTTTTTTTTTTATTTCAAGGCTGTTATCAAATTCCCCCTCAGCCTTTTCTTCTCTGTAATACTTACAGGTAGGATGAAACAACCAGAAAATGAGAGTCTGAAGGGTGATGTCTGTTCATTATTCAGGTTTGGTCCTCTCCATGGATCACCAGTGAAAACTCACAAGGCGATGGTGTCTGAGAATGTGTTTTGGCTTTGATCTAGCAGAGCACTTAGGGCTTTCTTTGCTTTAAGCGCGGGAGTAGCCCCATTAACTCCTAATGGATGACTCACATGCCTAAGAGCATTGCTGGACTGAGTCCTTTATCCCTGGCAGTTAGCAAGCCAGTTATGTCCCCTTCATCAAAGTCAGCACTCACCTGGCAGCTGCATGAATTCACATTCTACCTGGGGTTGGTCCTTCAGATAATCTGGACTCTGCGTGTGAAACTTCATTAATTAACTGGAGTTGCCCATAAGGGGCAGATGGCCACAATGCTCTGTGATCTGTGCTGCTGCCAGCTGGATGTGGGGTGGATGAAGATACTGGTTTTAACACACAATGTATTAAGGCTGAGTACAGACAGTCAAAAAGCCTGAGGCTGAATTGATTCAGTCTTCGCAGGTTAGTCTCAGCTGCAGAGATTGAACTGATAAGCAAGTGAACAGACATTCACTCTCGATTCCAGAAACGCAGCCGCCTGCCTGCAGTGGCCCAGGCCAGAAGCCGGGGGGTCCTAGAGCACATCTCTCAGCTCTGCTGAAGCAAACAGCTTGAGCTAGCTTGCCCACCCTGCAAAGCATCCTGGGATGCTGAGAGTTAACTCGACTCTGGAGGGGATCGGGGACAGAAGCTCAATAAACCAATGTAACCTAAATCAGTGAAGTCTGATGCTACATCCACCCAAGTTTATCCTAAACTGGCTCTGGCCATTTTGAAAGTGGTTTAGGCACGTTGAACTTCTGTTGTGTTACAGATTTGGACTGGTTTCCAATCATTTACACTGGTTTTTGTGTAATTTCTGTCCCCGGCCCAAATGGTTTGGGTCCTAGCCTCTCTTTCTCTTCTCTCTGTGATCCCATGACAGCTGTGATGAACCACAATGTCTGTACTGAAGCAAGATGGGACTCACTGGTAGAACAAGTTCCCCAACACCTGTCCTGCTTCCTTATTCTCACAGAGCCTGGGTTAGACTACTTTTGCAAGAAGAATAGCTTGTACTGGCAGAAGGTCAGGTTGGGTTGCAATGAATTGGTTCAGAGAGGCATGCGCTTTCGTAGGCAGCAAACTACGTTGTCAAATGCCATGTATGTCTCAATACCTTGTGCAGGAATACCTTTCAAAGTCTAACATGCGATGTTTCAAGTGGGCTTTAACTCAACAAGCCTTCAAGTAACTTTTCTCTCTCGAGGTGTAGATTGCAAATGAAGCAGATCAATCTACAACCTTATTTCAGCTTGGGAAGAAGAAGCCCGAGTGGATGAAACTAACCATAAGTTTGAAGTTACTTTCAGTTTTGCTGGATGGATGAATGTTGAACAGTGGGTTTTGCCTGGAGTTTGCATTCCCTATGATTTATTTTATAGGATTTTTTTATAGTGGAGTTTTCCTAAATTGGGCCAGGTGAGGAAACACCCCAGTGAAGCACAGCATGCTGCCCCTGCTCACAGTGTACCCCCAAATAGATGTAATGTAATCACCTTAGTCTGGTATTGGGCATCCCCAAGAGAGAGACAGTTTATTATTGTATACCTGGCACAGCTACCTTGCACCCATTTCAGGGTGTATCACACATGGAGAGGGCACGCGTGCTTCACGGTGGCATTCCCAAGTGAGGTCCCAAGACAAAGTAGGCACAGCCACAATAAAATCTTGGCATCTCTTTACCCAGATCACGCTGCACCAGCTGGCTCAAAAATGTATCTGACTTTCTGATATTTTTGGCAGATACGTAGTCACAGTGGTTTGGGGAAAAAAAATCCACATATTTTTAGGTTCCTGATGTCAGCCTATCTTTTCCAAACTGAGATTTGCTAATGGAGACCTAATCTGAACCAAGCTGTGTGACTGCAAAGGAGATCTTGCACCTGATTTATCCAAAGTACAAGGGGGAGGCTCAACAAAGCTGAAGAAATGAAAGTTTTCAAGAGGTCGGAATTAAGATGAATGCTCCTGGTTCAGATGAGAAAATCCTCCAAAGGAAACTGACCTCCCAGGATCCCTTAAAATGATCATCTGAGCAAGAAGAAATCGTGACCTAGGAACATAGGACTTCTTGGGTCATCCAGGCCAGTTTCCCACTATCATAGGCACCAACAATTTAGATCCATTCATAAATTTATCAAGCTCCATCATAAAACTGGTCCGGGTCTGTGCTCCTGCTCCTCGTGGAAGTCTGCTCCAGAATCTCCCTGCTCTCACGGTGAGAAGCCATCTCCTGATTTCCAGCCTAAATTTATTCCTGGGCAGTTTATACACATTTGTTCCTGTGCCAGTGTTGTCCCTGGACATAAATAGCTCTTCTCCCTCCCTGGTGCTTACTAGCCAGATATATTTATAGAGGGCAATCGTGTCCACATTCAGCCTGCATTTTGCTAAGCCAAGCAAACCCAGATGGCTTAGTGTCTTCTCTTACGATAAGCTTTCTATTCCTCTGATTGTCCTAGTAAGCACCTGTTCCACTATGAATCCATCTTCCCTGCATATGGGTGAGCAACACTGTACACCCTCCTCTAGAAGATGTCTCAGCAGTGGCTTTTAAAATGGCATTAATACTCTCTTATCTTTACTGGAAATACCTCACCTGACATAGCATAGGATTGCATTTGCCCTTTGATTACTAATCACATTGCTGGCTCACAGACATCCTGTGCTTGACTAATACATCCAGATCCTTCTCGTCTAGTGTCCAGTTGATAAGCTCCAAAGTGCATGGCTGTGTGCTCTGTACTATTACATTTCAGACCATTTCTATTACTCTGTTCCTTGAAATCATAGAAAATCAGGGTTGGAAGGGACCTCAGGAGGTCATCTAGCCCAACCCCCTCATCTAGTCCAACCCCCCAGTCATCCCGTTCCTTCGAATGATATTCTGATCCTCCCCTCCATTGGCAATGCCTCCCAACTATGCACCATCAGAAAACTGCATTTGCACATTCGTACGTCAACAACCGAGTGATTCACCGTTTGACCAGTCTTCCCCACACCCAGAACTGTAGCAAGAAGTGAAGTGCCAACCAAGCATCATCCTCATCATTGGACTCCTGGACTGCAGCCCGGATTGTACTCTGCAAGAGTTGGGAGGGCAGTGAGAGCTGAAAGAGCCTGAAATATTGTCTCAAGCTCATCCGTTCAAGCATAGTCCATGTTCTGCATCGACGAGTCCTCAGAAACTTGCACGTGCCACCTGTGAGTTTTGGTAAATAAGAGTCGTCCAGTGTCTGCTGATCAGGAGTGTCCTGTTAAAGACTGTGTTTGAATCTCTCTGCTGGGGAGAGTGGAGGAAAGGGTTAGCCACCATGCTAGAGCCGGAGCTAGAAGAGGAAACTTGCTTATCAACTTGCAAATGCCACCCGTGGTTCTGAGACTGCTTTACAGACATCCAATAATTCAGTTTCAACATTAAGATATTTAATCAGCTTTAAGTTAAAGTGTGATTGACTTCAGTAAAATTATTTAGTGGGGATTTATAACCCGACAGACAGCACCTCTTTATGCTCCTTCTTAGCCTTTACAAGGGTGAATTATTTTTAGTATGGATGTTGTCTGGAACAGAGTGTGTCTGGACTTTCATTTCATAACTAGCTGCAACACAAAGCCGTCCCCACTGCTTTAGCTCGTGCTTCATGTCCTCCGCAACAGGTCACGAAGCACATCTTAGACATCTGGTGTGTGCATCCACAAACCCTGGGCCATTTGACCATTAACGCCTAGGGATTACAAGGCTTGCAGCCACGGCTCACAACAGACTGGAAGCTCTTCAGGGCAAGCATGATGCTTGTTTTATCACCATACTGCACATCGCTACCCAGAAACAAGCAATCGACACCTTAATAACTGCAGGAGGAGCACAGGGAGAGGGACCCCCAAACTGCAATCTGCATGGGACACTGCAGTTTTAACGCTTTCATCTTGCCTTCTTTAATGACCACCAAAAGCTCCAGATGGGCATAAGCCGGAGCCTCCAGTGACATGGTACATGATACTCCAGTCACGGGTGCTAAGGCCCTGTTTCAGTGGGAAAAGCACCCTTTTCTATCAATAGTTTGGCTTCATGCATACCTGGGGTCTAAGGTGGGCATCTTTCATAGTTAGTACTGTTTGGTCCTGGGTCTGGGCCTGTACTTGTGCAGACTGGGCCCTTGTAGCGTGCACTGCCTACACCTATTTCTTTCTCAGTGGTGCGGAAACCTGATGTGCTTTGGAGCTGGGGTCCATCTGGGTACGTCGGCAAAGACCCAGAGGTTTGGCTGCCTTTAAGCTATCCAAATCCACTTGGAAGGAAGACACGTTCTGCAGGCAGCATTATAGACATGTGGCAGTGACAGGGGACCAGAAACCTTAATCCCCAAACCCAAAGGCCTCTCTCTCCCAGCTTCCATTAGACAGCGAGAGAAAGCCTTGTACCCTCAGTCAAACCACACCGGGGTGAAATCAGATTCACATGTACATAAAGGGAGGAACAGCCTGGTTATGGCACTGGACGCTGTAAGTCCCGTTCCCTTTTCTGCTGCAGACTTCCAAAGTGACCTTGAATAAGATGCACCATCTCCCTGTGCCTCAGTTTCCCACTTGTTTCATGGAGATAATGTATTTTGTGAGAAGGTACTTGGATACTTGTAGTCTGCATGTTGCACCGGTAGCTCAGGAAAGCCAGTGGAGTGCAACCATAGATTTGCAAACCTGGGCTGGAAGTTTTATTGGGGTCTTCTTTTCTCAGACTTTTTGCAGACTGAATTTGATCAGGCAGGGGATATTCACTGCCTGCCCAGCTGTTCTCATGGGATTGCCACCTTCTGGTATCAGCAGGGCAGAGGTTTGTAAAAGTGCCCGGGGATGGGGTTGAGTGGGGGGCAGTTAATGAACTTGTGCAAACACCTGAACTTCCGCTAAGTTTTAGGCTGAATGTCAGGCAAAGGCTTGGATCACCCCTTCTTCACTCACCCCTGCCGAGAGCTCTTGATTGAGTCGCAGAAACGCAGAGCAGACCCTCCTTCTAAGCCTCCTAATAAGCCTTTAGGAAGGGATGGCTGACAGCCTCCTGATTTTCTTTTTTTAATCTAGTTCCACAGCTTCTGCCAAACGATGCCAAGCACAATCTGGCGGAGGATGGCATCATTCACTCGTGTCAATCCTCTCAGCGATAAACGAGCAGACGGCTTTTCCTCGACAAAGCATACATAAGAAATAAACAATGGATTCGCGCACGCTAGTGCACTTTAAAGATGGAAACTGGATCCAGACAGGAGCCATTTTAATTTGAGGCCATTCAGAAGCACTCTAAGGTTTCTTTGTGATGCCTCTGGGGGCAGCAAACGCAGAAGCAACTGGGCCAGGAAGGCTGTATTTTCCCCCAAGGGTGGCCAAACCGCAGCACGCGTGACCAGGAGGTACAGGAAGGCTCTGTGTGTGGCAGCTCAGAGAGGTAGTAGGGAATGCAGCAACAGGGCAGGGAGCAGAAAGTGGAGCCGCAGATCAGACAGGAAGCACAGGGAGGCAGAAAATAGAAAGTCGAGCAATGGGTGGGGAAGGGGATCAGAGCGGCACTCCGGGGTGGTGCAGGGCTGATTTTGTGGCAGGTCTCCCAAAAAGGTTGTCTCCCACTATTTTATTCCATTCAAATACCACTGGCCAGCCTGAGAGACACCAAGCCTCTGAAATAAAACAAGACCGCTGGTGGAAAACGAGCCTCGTTCAGTGCCTTGATATTAGCACCGAGCTTCCTGGCTGGATTCCAGACCGAGGAAATGTGTTTGGCCTCTCAAAGATCAGCTAAGATTGGAAATGGTTCAGAAATGAGCTATGAAAAAAACCTTCAAAGTCTGGAAAAGTCGTGTTTACGGCAAGAGGCCAAAGGAGTTGTAGCCGAACCAGAAGTCTGAAGCAGGAATCCCTTGGTTTATATTTTATGGCTTACGCTAGGTGGGAGGTCAGGCACGCTCGTTTGAATCGTTCCACCTGGCTTTGAAACTTATGACTTGATGAATTTTGCTTTACTTTCTGTCCTAAACTCTTCCTAATTGCTCTTTGACGGGCACTGCCTTCCAGGCATTAATCATCCTCTGCATCGAATGTCTTGGAGAGGGATTTATAAAAGGCTTCAATCCTTGTCACACACCTTGTTTCTGCTGCATCATTCTGCAGTGATCCTCTAGTCATTGTAACCTGGACTTTTCTTTAACCCAGCTACAAAATAATTTCCCTTCCTTTGCAATCATTTACCTCCTTCTTTACTGCTCCGCTGAGATAACCTTGGTGGCTGCTAACACTAGAGCAGCTGGGGGTTGGTTTTTATGGGTTCCTTTTCCCTTTCACTTGTCTTCTGGGCTTGTACCTGGGGCAATCTGTTGTGGTTGTTAATTAAAACCATCTTGAACCACCTCCAGCTGCTTTTCCAGCCTTGATTTGAAAGCAGTTGCTCTTGCTATGAATCCTGCATTCATTTCACAAAGAGCTGAAATTGCCTTGCTTTCCCCAAGCCTCCAAAAATTAAAAGCTTCTGCCCACGTCCATCCTGCAATGAGACAGGCATGTGGCTGCTGCTGGGAGAGTTTAAGAATACCTAATCACTGCTACTGATTCAGCCACTGCATCTCCAGGGGCACGCTTGCCTCTCCATGACACACTCAGGGCTGCATCGTGGTGAGCCTGAGACACCGCCGAGAAGCAAGGCCTACCCTCTCCCTCTCTCTTGGCACACGTTGCTTGCTGAAAACTAGAGCGTAGCTACCTCTTCACTTTGGGGCATGTTTGGCACTGCTCTAATGGTGACTACATGACCCTATAGGGCATGGGTGGAGCAGGGAGGGAGCGAGCAGACCTTGTTTCTTGGCAGGGGTCTTCAGGGTGCTGCGGTAGTAGGGTAGAGACACCCGTAGTATCATCCAGAGAAAGGTCTCCTCTTGCTGCATTCCCCTGACTGTTTGCTTTCAAAAAGTGTTTGTGTGACTGCACGCACGCATATCTGTGTAATTTCCACCCCCACTCGCCACTGTCGCATGCACTGTCACTGTGACTCCAAGCCAACACAACCTATCTACCTCATTTGTTTGCTCAAGTACTTAGCTGCCTCCTGTGACCTCACTGGTAAGCAGCACGTATTCAAATCAAGCCTGCTATTGCACCCGGCATTTCAAGCCATGGTCAGAGCATCAGGAAACTTTCTTGGGCTAGGAGAATATTTGATGCATGTTATTGCTCTGACACATTTCCAAACAATGCTCTCCACCTCCCTCCATTGCTCCCCAAAGAACTGTGTATAAACCTGGCATCACTCCACTTCTTTTCTTCTATCATTGCTATCTCCAGGACATGCCAGAGTCTCCCAATGAAGAATAGCAGCTCTCCTCCTATGCCTATCAGCCTGCATTCAGCACGAGGCCCGTGCAACTTCAGTCCTCTGACGGGGCCGTTCTGAACCACGTGCACTTCTCGGGCATCGTTGCAGCCTAGCATGGACCCTAATCCTAGCTCACAGGCATACATACGGTCACACACTACCCAACCACCTGCAAGCATGCGGACCTCGCAGAGCCGCCCACACCGCAGATGCCAAGTGTCTGGGACCACAGCGGCTCTGAGGTTGAACATGTTTGCTGCTAGAATACCTAGGAGCATATCTACGGGCTCTCTGTTCCTCTCCAGGAGCCTATTTGAGATGTACTTGAGAAGACTTGTCCGTCCTTCTCAACCCCACAGCTGAAGCGGCTTTACCCGCTGACAAACCGGTGGCTGGAAGTAATGCACCTGAAATAACATCTGCAAGAGGATGCCCAGACTGCACCGGAGCGAGCGGTAATGCTCATGCTCCTGAACACCAACCGATGTGGCAAGTACAAGAAAGCTGGACGTTGGGTATAACTTCCCATCTTCTTTTCTTTTTCTAAACAGTCACACATCAACATATGGTGCAGCCCAAGCACGCTTATTTAAAAAATATATACAAAGAAAAAAGTATCAATAAAGCCACTGCTGACAGATTAGCCTTAGGTCCACAACTAGATAATAATTGTAATATGTAAAGTGAAATAAACTCTTAAAGGGAATGCGACATGGAGTGCAGGCGTTCTCTCTTTTCTAATTGCCTCTCCTTTTCTTGTCCCACGCTGATTGACGGTCCAGAGCCAGGACTCCTGGAAGACGGGGCTGGACCCACTGAGGTCTAAACATAAGCAACTACCAAAAGAAAGAAAAGGTGTATTATTTTTTACATGGAAAAATGCAAATAGGAAAAATTTCCTGAGTATGTTTTGCATCAAGATGAGGCTACTGTTTGAAATGTCTCTCAACCTACCGTACTTTGATTTTGCCATCAGAGGCTACCCTGCTCAGAAGTCTCTCTAGCAAAGACTACTCAGACCAGCAAAAACCAAAGTAAGAGCTTTAGATTTAATTCATTAAAAAAACCCCCCACAAAAAACTCTGGGGTGGAGGAACTAGGTGAAATGCGTACTAGCAGAACTCGTTTTAGTGTCACTTCAAACTGGGCAAGACCTGGAAGGCAGTATCTGGAGATCCCAGGCTAGAGTAAAGACTATACTTTCTTGGCAAGGCTGAATCTCATCTTCATACAAAAGAGACTTTTCATCAGCAGCTGACTGAACAGCATGTCGATGGATGGAGAAAGCTGGGGAGCTCTTGAGGCAACTCTTGGAAGTTTGCCCTCACCCGGATCTCTCAGACTGGGTTTTTTTCTCTGCATGAAAAAGAGTCAAGCCTCATTTCCCAGGGCAGGAGGAGAAATTCAGGTGAACACTAATGTAACACTCAAATAGTGTGTAGAAGTTAGCTAACTGCCGAGGACAGACACAACAAGGTGTTGACAAGGACGTTTACTAATTCATACAGCCACTCGGGATTATTAACCCCAGGGATACTGTTTTAACGGTATGGCGAGGTATAAATATACACACCTCCCATCTCCCCTGGCTGGCAGCTTGGTCCTGGGCTTCCAGGCCCGCACTGCTACCGTCTCCTCCTGGGCTGTCCCTGGAGCGGTCTCGTGCCCTTTCTCTGGCCCACAGACGAGAGCATCCACTTCCAGGATTAGGTTGTGGAGGGCGAGGGGTGGGTATTTCAGCTGCTTCTCCTGCGACGGCGGCCCTGGCATCCTCACATCCGAGGATCGCTTTGGACGGCTCCTCCGGTTGGAGCGTGTCTTAGCATCATAGGACCGTAGGAAAGCAAGGCTGGCAGGGACCTCATGGGGTCACATCTAGTCCAGCTCCCTGCTCAAGGCAAGATCATCCTTGACTAGATCATGGCAGACAAGTGTCTGTTCAACCTGCTCTTGAAAATTTCCAGGGATGGTGATTCCTAGACAGCCCGTCCCAATGCTGGACCACGCTCATAGTCAGAAAGTTCCTCCTTATTTCCAACCTCACTGTCCTCTGCTGCAGCTTGAGGCCACTGCTCCTAGTCCTGTCCCCTACGGCCACAGAGAAATGCCCATCTCCATCCTCTCAATAATCCTCCTTCAGGGATTTGAAGGCTATTAACAAATCCCTGCTCAGCTTTCTGTACTCCAGACTAACCCTAGTTCCTTTGGCCTTTCCTCATAAGTCATGTTTCCCAGGCCTCTAACCTTTCTTGCTGCTCTCCACAGGACTCTCCCCAATCTACCCACCTCTTTCTTGAAGTCCTGGGCCCCAAACTGGGCAGAGTACTCCAGGGGAGGCCTCACCAGTGCTGAATGGAGCAGAAGGATCTTGTTACTGGGCAGCACTGGGCTGGGCTGGGCAGGCACTGGAGGAGGCCACATGAAGGGTTAAACACTGGGCACACTGAGCAAGTGGGTATAAAGCAGGAGGTAGTTTCCAGGGGGGAGAAGAGAGATGGCGGGACAGTACCGGGGGCTATTTAGACTCAAGTCCAAGTCTCTTCTCTTTTACTGCACCCTCCGAAAGGGTGCGACATGCTCCTGTCCACGCGCGGCCAGCTCCTCTTTAGCAAAAACTGGCATGAGACTCACCTCTGCGCGGGGCAGCCATCACACAACCCCTTGGACACGGGGACAGGGAGGGCATTAAAGCTTTCTGTCCTTTGCTGGAAAAACCCAAGCTACAATCAGCCAGCAGACTGCTCAGTGTTTCTCTCTTCCCCACTCCCCTGCACAGTTCTTCGCCCTTTTCAAATGCTGGAGAGGAGACAGCCCTGGCCCGTGCCCCTGGATGATGCCTTGTGCATCTTGGGGGCCTCTGTGCTAGAGACTGCAAGAACCGTGCCCAGAAGAGGCACCAGGGCACGAGGAGGCGTTCGTGCCCCCACGTCTGAGAGCGGTGTGCAGACAGAGCTCTGGAGGAGCGTGTGCTGGGGAAACACAGCAGCTTGGTATTTTTTTCCCTTCAGCTGCAAACGCAGACATCCGAGTGTTCTGGTGAATTGCAATTATACACCGAGCCGTCATTAAAAGACTCTGAGCAACGCTGCCTGCGATAAAGCTACTACACTCTGATCCCCAGGGCGTTTGAACTCCATTGTAAAGCTCCTCTTTGCACTTCCCCACTCGGAGGAAGCCGAACAGAAAGATGGTGATTGCTGTGCACGAAAGGGATGCTCAGAGACTTGTAAACAAATGGAGCATCGCATCTAAGCAACGTGCGGAGGACTGGGCGAGCTGTGCGCTGCTGAGATAAACAGAAATGACTTTCAAAGGGACGCTGTCGGGGTATTGTTCATAATTTTCCAGTTCTTCCTCCCTACCCGCTCTCTGTTCACTCGACGACACGTATCGCAGCCGCCCAGAAATGTGTTTTCCTACTGAAAAATTTCCTTCTTCGCGAGCAGGTTTTGTTGTTGGTATACGGTTGTTCTGGAAGACAGGGCAATACCCGCTGGTTTGTTATCAAAGGGTTGCTCTTCAGGGAGAGGTTGCTAGCATTATCACTGCTATTATGGCTTAGGAAAAAGCAAATATTTGTTGGGAAACACAATGGACCAGATGAGCTTGGCAAAGAAAGAGAAGAATCGTAGTAAGAAAGCAGGGCTGGACGGGATCTCAGGAGGACATCTAGCCCAACCCCTGCTCCAAGCAGGATCGCCCCTGACAAACCGTCCGGGACAAGTGGTTTTCCTAACCTGTTCTCACAACTGCGCGAGCAACCTCTCACACCACCACCAGGCACAAAGGCCCCAAACACCACGGACATGCTAACCAGACAAGGACTGTCTGTGCCCTGCTGCTGCAATGCCACCATGGAGTCTGTTAAAATACACGGGAGATCCAAGGACGAGGACCCTGCTGTAGAGGAAGGCAAAACCCAGACCACAGCCCGTGCTGATCTGATTGTGGGGTAACACTCCTTCCAAATGTGTTGATGAATCTGACCCTGAGCAAAGAAGCAAGACCCGCTAGCCAGGACCTTGCAGGTGTTTAGTCCCAGAAGGAGCATGGACAAACCCTAGTCGAAATCCACAGCCTTGGCTGCAGCCAAGAGGAAGGTGAACAAATCCCCAACACCCAGCTCTGTGTGACAACAGCAAAGCCCAGAAGCATGGGAAAGCCAACACCTGCACTCTGCACTGCACCCTGGGGACTGCAAGCACATCTCCACACCTCACAGACCTCGGCTGAGGACCCAGAACTCCCCTTTCTCCTTCCAAGAAGATCCTTCCCTCCAAGAACATCCCAGCTCCTTTCGTCTACTTCCATAACCAAACCAGTTGTGGAGCATGGGCTGCTCTCATTTTCCACTGCTTTGGAGTGCCGAGCTTGTCTCATAATCTCTGAGCAACGTCTGTGTGGAGGGCCTGGGCTTCCAACCATTCGTTTCCCAGAGTGCACTCCAGGCACTGCTACTTGAATTCACCCCTGACCAATGCGTATCTAACCTCTTCTTGAAAATGTCCAATGAAGAAGACTCCACGACGTCTCTGGCATCACTGGTTGCCAGGTTTCACTGGTTGCCGTGTAGACTGGCAGGGTCTCTAGCCCCCTCCCAGTCACGATGGCATTGTTTAGAACAGTAGGGAATTTAAGCCCCGACCCAGATGTGTGAGGCCAGTCACATAGGCAGGGAGAGCAGGTTTCCCCCTTCCTCAGGAATGTATCCAGCTCAGGTTACAACTCAGGGTTACCTTTACAGGAAGGGGCCAAGGGTGTCTGCCCTCTGCAGTGACCATGGTAACCAAATTGTCAGATTGGTCATCCTCCTGATAGCACAGTTTGGGACAAGACAGAGATGGCATTCTGCCACACACTGACATTTTCCCTGGCACATGTGACATGGTTTTTGTCGCTACCATGATCTGAGTATGAATGGATAAGTGAAACTAGTTTCCTGACACCCTTTGGAGGATCTGTAGCTCTGTGAAGAGGCAAAAGCCACACAGAAATACAAATTTAAACAAAAAAGCTAGATGCTGTCTTGGACTGATGTTATTTATTATTAACCAGAGAGCTCACCAAGCAAGGTTGTTAGGCACTTCCTGCATTTCGGCACAAACCCGGTTTTAAATAAGATATTTCTCCTTTGGATGATTGCTCGTTCTGTTCTGAATGCACCTGCCAAAGATTTTCACACATGGGAGCTTAATGGAAGCAATGGCACAAAATCACAGCTGCACGACACCCAGCAGCACACCTTGGCTTTGAGCTGCTGCTGTTGTCTCAGGAGAATGCCACTTGATTTTGTGTGGCACCTTTTGTACAAACTGCATCCAGATCCGGAAGGGGAAAAGCTCTCAGAATATTAGCTGGGTATTTGGAAAGGAGAACTGCCAGACTATTGGCATGTTCAGATGATGCTATCTCGCTATATATCACCAGCAAAAGCTGCAGTTTCACCCAAAAGCCAGGTGCCACAAGGATTTGGGCATTAATACACCCTTTCTTGAACAGGTGCCTTCACTAACCTGGAGATTACAACCTTTATAAAACACTTAGGCTCAAGTAGGAGCCAGGAATTACTTGATGCCAAACAGGTGAAAATATACCAGGCAGTAAAGTTACTTCAGTGACTCTGAGATCTGATGGTTTGTACAGCCTGCGTGCGTTTACACAAAATGCTTTAAAGTGCATTAGCCTAAATTTAAGGCACATTAGGGTGTGAATCTACAAGTGCACACCCTTAATATGTTTTAAAAATGGTGATTTGGGGCTAATTACACCTAAATTTGATACCTGCAAATGCAAATTTATGCACAAATAGTTAAAGTGCATTAACATACATGTAGACATGTAAAAATGCATTAATGCTGTATGCGTGGACTGTATGCCAGTCCGCACACAGCGTGAATGCACTTTAACACTTGCACGTGTAGATGCCTGCCTAAATCCATTTAATGCGCATCAAGATAATGTGCATTAAATGTAGGTGCGCTTAAATGCACGTGTAGACATGCCCTCTGTGAAGCTGAATGTCCGATACTCCACATTGAGAGCACTTTTGGCTGTAGCTGGTGCGGGTGCTCCCTGAAGACTTGTCTACCTGCCACACCTGGGACTGTTGCTCTAAAGCATACCACATCCATTCACTCTCACCCCATGTGCAGCAAATCTCAGCATGAAGCAACACACTGAGTGTGGACCAGTGCCCGAGACAGACAGCCTGAGGCTCAAGTCCTACCATATTTTCTCACGTACAACACATACTTCCCCCCCCAAAAAATTAGCCTCTGGAAATTGGGGGGCTCGTTATAATCAAGGAAGTACAGTGATAGCAGTTTCTGCAACCTAAGTCCCTGCTGGAGGAAAGCAAAAGTAATGCTGCACATGTTTCAAGAGAGCAGCACTGGGAGTAGATGCTGCTACTCATTTACTTACTGCTACACACCAGCACGTTCAAGGAAAGATCTTGTTTTCTTCTTTGTGCCTTTCAAAACCTAGGTGTGTTGTATGTGAGAAAATGCGGTCTTTCACCTCGGCAGTGCCTGAGTCTGACCCTATTGCACCCTGCTCGAGCCCCTGAGGAAACGTGGGTGCAGGAGGGCTCTCCTCCTTGCAGCTCTTGGTGAGGTGGCCTTGGGGTGCGCTGTGAAGCTGCTTTACTTTGGGGAATGAACAGGCAGCCAGTGGGCAGGGCCTGCTACCCAGTTGCACTCCAGGGCGCAACAAAGAGATGGAGCCGCCCAGGCTCACACATCTGTGCCAGGCCCTCCACCCCTGCACTTAATACCCGGCACAGACAGAAAAGCAAGACTTGCACAGCAAGTCGAATGACATGGGGGGTGGCACAAAACGCAGAAGTCCCCATCCCCTGTCCCATGTCCTATCCATCACTATGCCGCTCTTTCAACCATCCATGTCAGGACAACCTGACTTTATCCAAGAGGCCCTGACTTCACCCCTGTCATGGGCTGGGAAAGGTCCCATAGTACTTTTCACTATCATGAGAGCAAAATCATTCCCCAGATTTCAGTGAGGTAACACAACTGCACAAGTCTACGTTTCCTTGTCCCTTGGAGATGGAGCTGGCCGTGCTGTTCTTTATGTCTAGCCCTAAACAGCTGTGTACCGTTGCTATGCGTGACTAACCACCAACTGTTCTGGAGGTGGCTGTCCCCACTTGCTGGGTGAAGTGATTCATAGATCTGTCACTGGCGTGGTGCTGATTTCCTGGTAACAAATGGCAGGGCCAGGGGATTATTTGTAGTTATTATATACCTTGAACTGATCATCCTAGATGGCCATCGTAAATTCATGCCAATAAAACCTTTATATAACCCTGCGCCGTTACATATTGTGCATCTAGCAAAATCCTGGAGTCCAAAAATACCCCTCTGAAGTCAATGGACCTCTTCCCTGAGTGAGGGCCCAGAGCCTGTATATTTTATAAAGTGCTTTGAAGCTTATGTAAATGTACAGCAGAGACTACTGCAGTGAGCCGGGGGGCAGGAAACAGTTTAGCAATCTCTGTAGTGTCTCTGGCAGGGTAAAAGTGCTTCCTATTTGCACAGGATTTTAGGATCTTCCATGCTCCCTCTGACCATTGGTCTGCAAAAGGCCGGGAAGAAGTGGCCAGAGCCGGTAGAAGAAAGTGGGGGATAGGGAACAGAATTCCAGTCTTGGCCATACATGGGGTTGTTTTTTTAAACAATTATAATTTATAGCTGAACTCCTGTCTCTCCACCTCTGCGATGATGGATTCCCAAGCAGCCACTTTGCCCTCATAAGCAATTTTCGGGCAACACTTCAGACACAGTCTTTCACCTCGATGGTGCCTGAGTCTGACCCTATTGCACCCTGCTTGAGCCCCTGAGGAAATGTGGGTGCAGCTTTCTTCCCGTTCGCTATGCCTGTCTCCACGGCCTCCACCAGCAACGTGATGTGAGCGCCTAGTAGTTGAGTTTTTTTGATATTGCTGGCAACACCTCCCAGATCTCAAAAATCCCTGGGCACATGCTAATTACCATATTTTCTCATATACACCATGCTCTCCCCCCCTCAAAAAACAGCAGCTGGAAACATGAGTTCGCATTACATGCAAAAACAATGGTAAGAGCAGTTTCTGCTGTTGAGGGGGGCAAAAGTGGAAGTAAAACCTGCTCTGGATTCACAGGAGCAGAACAACAAGCAGGCTCAGCTCCCTTGTTGTGGCTGCTTAGTTACTTATTACAAGGAAATCTCTTTTTTTCTGTCATTCTGCCTTTCAAAAACAAAGTGCATATTTTATTCCAGGGCATGCCAGAAAATATGGTATTTCAAAGATACTTTTCTGTCCAGACAGAAGCCCAGGAAGGAGCCACTTCGGGAGCAGGAGCGCACTGAACCCGTTGCATGAGACCTCCCCGGACCGGAGCTCCACATCCTCAAGGGTAGTGCAGCTACCTCTGCAACCATCCCTCTTCCCCACTCGGTTCCTTCACAGCTGGCTGCCCGGGTCCTACCTTTCCACATTTCAAGGTTACCTGGGTGGCAAAAGGGCCAGGTGGAGAGGGGATTCAGGGGCACCAAAAGGGTTGAAAGGAAACCTGCCTGATGAAGACCGACCGTCTTATACAAGCATCTGGGTGCTCAGCTCCCACTCACGTGCCCGTACAAAGCCCACCGGTTCCCATCCGCAGCAGACCCGCGGGGCGCGAGAACGCTGCGTTTTTGATGTTGGCATTTACGTTCTAGCAGATGCCACGGGTACGGAGGGGCATTTCCTCCCCTGCCCTCCTGACGCTAGCCGGTGCCAAAGCCGCTCGAGTCAATGGGAGCTGTGGAGGATGCCCATCTGCTCTGCTTTGCAAATGCACTAATCTCTCAGCGTTACTACAAGGCAAGTGGGTGATGGTAAAAGGTGGGGTATAAATCTCATAAAATGTAGAACAGGGTTGTCCAACTTCTGGGTGGACATGAGCAGCAGAACTCCCCCCACCGCCCCTCCATGGGAGTCATCGAGAAGGGGGGCTGGCAGGGACCTCCAGAGGTCCCATCTAGTCCAACCCCTGCCCAAGGCAGGACCAGCCCTGTCCAACCCAGCCCTATACAACCATCATCTCAACCCTACATTAGACCACCCTCCACCCTGACACAACATAGACCTACGCCTGAGCCTGCGCCCGGTCAAGCAGGGAATCACGGCAGCCAGTGTCCTGCTTCTGTGCAATACTGTCCATATACACGTAAGTGGTCCCGGGGAAGAGGGCCACATCCCCCACTATAGAGGAAGGCAAAAACCTCCACAGTCCATAAAAATCAGCGCATGGGGTAACACTCCTTCCTGACCCCAAATGTGGTGATCGGTCTGACCCTGAGTGGAGGGGCAAGACCCTCTAGCCATGAACTTTCACCTTTGCTCCTAGCAGGAGAATTGGCATACCAAGGTGAAGTCCTCAGCCTTAGCTGTAGCCAACACCCAATGCCTCTGGGGAGGCTTAAAAACACCCTTAAAAACCCACGCCGTGTCACCTGGGTCCCCCAACTGTGCCACGTGGTGGGGACCCCCCTGTACCACGCAGGCCTGTCATATACTGCACTGGTTTCTATTTCCATCCTTCCCAGGACCTCAAAGTGCCCTGGAGCCGCTCATGAATTAAAGGTCCCATTACCCAAGCAAGTTCAATATTTTCATTCTTAATATACGTATGGGGAAACTGAGGCACGGGGAGAGGAAATTTCCAGTTGGCAACTTCAAATGGAGTCTGGATTAGCAAGGAAGGGCATCATGGACAACTGTGAAACTAGGGTGGGTGGGCCATCTACTGCAAGTCCCTGCCTAAGGCAGGAACGTCCCTGTCTAAAGCATCCCCGACAAACACGTGTCTAGGCTGTACCAAAAAGCTGCCAGTGATAGTTTTAAGCTGTCCACCTCACTAAGAAATCTCTTTCCCTCGTAGTTAGAAAGTTCTTCCTAATCTCTAACCTCAACCTCTCTCCCTCCTTGCAGCTGAAGCTGTTCCCTGAGGACCGGGATTAATTGATCTCCATCCTCTTTATAACAATCCTTTCTGATGACTGTCATCAAGTCCCTGCTCTGTCTTTTCATCTCCAGACTCAGTTCTCCTCAATCTTTCAACCTGTCCTCAGACGTCATGTTTTTTGTAGACCCCTAATCTCTCCATTTTGTTCTCGGGTCTTCCTAGCACGCTGGCCCAAGCTCGGACCTGAAATCAAATACCAGGTTGTGCCCTGGAGAGGGCTGTTGTGTGAAGCACCCCTGGGAACCGAGGATTGGGGAACATTTTGGGTTCTTTTCAAGGCCTGGGAACAGGCAGAGCACAAGCATGAACCCATGGTAAGGTCAGCATCCAAGGGGTGAGACACAGCCAGGCCACTGCCAGACGAGAGGTGGTAGGAAGTGCCTAACTGCCTTTTCCCCCAAACCTACACCACTTCAAATGTGGATCTTCCGACCCTGAGGAGCCTTGTTCACACCTGATGGGACAAAGATGATACCTTCCTCCTTGTCCATGCTGCTCCCACCACCGTAGGACCATGCAAGGAGGGAGCATAAGGCCTTTGCAAATCTATGGGACAAAGATGATACCTTCCTCCTTGTCCGTGCTGCCCCCACCACCGTAGGACCATGCAAGGAGGGAGCATAAGGCCTTTGCAAATCTATGGTGTAACCCCATTGACTGCACGGAGCTGAGAGCAGGGAACAGTTGTCCCTTTGTGGAGATAGGGCAGGAGGTTTGCTCAGCTACGGGGCAGCAGCAGCTCCTCCAGAGATCTCCATGTGGCTGCTGACATTTTGTAGGCTGAGACAATAGATGAGGAGACAGACAGGAACCAGCCAGCACTACAGCTGTGTGGTATTTGGAGTGAATAGCCTGGATAAAGATCTCTGCCTCCGGCGTGGAAAGCCAGGAAATGGCTGAGCTGGCAGTAGCTGCAGCAACACTGGAGGTCTCAGGGGCTGCACAGAGACCTAACAGGGAGAATATCACATGCAACGAGAAAGGCATGGCTGTGGGCACGTGGGAGACAGAGGGACCGCAGGCTGGAAAGGGAGGTGGAGGCAGATGCTGGGGCACGGCAAAGCACTGCAGCTTGAATTAGGGGATGACCCTGCTGAGGTGGGAGGATGGTTGTAAGGCTTCTCCGTTTTTAATCCCCATGACGCTGCGAATGGGAACAGCCCAGGCCTGGCAGGATATGCAGGCAAAGCCCCCAAGAAGCCATCCGGGAGTGAGTTTTTACTTTGACAGCTGGATTGGTGCATGGCCAGTCAGCCTGGGGCCTATGTAAGCGCATCTCAGGATCCAATCCGCGTAGCCTGGCAAGGACTATTTTGGCTGCATGGGGCTGGTGCTGGGCGACAGCAGAGAGTTGTTAAAAGTAGCGGAAGAATGCAACTGGGCAGGTACAACCTCCAGAGGCAGCTCAAACCTGCAGAGACCAAGACAAAATCCCCGCGGGGTAGGGTGCAGGACACTTTTGCAACGAGGAAGATGCCAGTGACAACTCTGAAGAGGTTTTTATAGATGCATTCATTTCTTTTTTTGGTATTTCTGATTTTAAAATGCCTGTGGTCATTGCACTGACCACCCTGGGCCGTGATGTTTTGCTGGGGCACAGAAGAGGTAGGGATCTGGCAGCATCAGTGCACGCACGCCAACCCATCGTGTCTCCACGGTGTCCTGCAGGCTCAGAGACACCTTCTCCATGGGGCAGGGGTGCTCCCAGTTTCCTGGCAGTCAGTGCCCAGCATGGGGCTGGTTTGGGGATGCAGACACCAGACCAGTAGGCTTTGAACTGAGGCCTATAATAAATTTTGGCCACGGCTGTGTTGGCACGGCATGGACCTCGCAGCTGCTCCCTGCCCGGCCTGGCCGAGCACATGCTGGTCTCCATGGAGACCCTGCCCACCCACACACTCTGTCCAGTGCCCCCGGTGGTGGGTGCGGAGTGGACGGTCCCGGGTCAGACAGGATCAACTGCCCACCCCCACGGCACCTGGTCAGTGCCACCCCTCTGCTGCGCCGGACCAGGTCAGAACCGCACCCCCGGCCCACAACGGCTCACCAAAACCCCCTAAGTGCCCTTTCAGCCCAAATAATTGCCCACCCCTGTAACAGCTGCATACGATCTCTAGATATAGTTTGTTTGGTGGGTGCATATATACGTGCAATTAGGGCAAAGAAATCAACTCCGATGCAGTTCACGCAGGAGTTTATTTCTCCGAGGCTCAGCGTTTATATTTGCACCCAGGACTGCAGCATGTCCTGCCTGGGCATGAGAGTGC
>NW_017728949.1:53513506-53527816 GCF_001723895.1 Crocodylus porosus | reverse complement strand
CACACAAGCACATACGTAGTCTCTCTCTCCACTCCCTTCTAATTTCTTATTATTTTTCTTTTACCAGTTGAATCCTGTGATGCCCAATTTCTTGCAAGCCAGAAAAATGAAGCGGGACAATGCTGGAAAGTCTGTCTGACACCTCTGGCCCTTCGTACGAGGCATGTCAACAGGGCAGACGAAGCATAAACTGGACACCGTCACTGCCGCTTTGTGCCACTGATGCTGGGTAACGCCCTGATATCCTGCCAAAGCATTACACGGACCAGCCTTGGAAGAACCTGCCCATTGCAAGGGGCTTTGCTATGACCGAAGCAGTGACAATGTGCTCAGTGCTGTACAAGGTGCAGGATGAGACAGAAAGGGCGTCCACCCTGCAGTCAGGGTAAATCTGCCCCGTGTCACTATAAACAACACCACAGCCAGGCATGTTATAGCCTCTATGACCCGTGGATGTGTCCACATGCCCAGAGAAGGAAAACATGCAGTGGAGGCAGATAATGCTGAACTGGCCAAATGGCATTATTTAAGGCTCGATTCAGCAAGGTCCTTGAACACAGTCAGAAAGTGTCCTGTCGATGTCAGCAGGGCCACTCCGGGCCTGGAGGTGCGACGCACGCTTCAGCACGCGGCTGACTCGGAGCCGTGGGTTGCAAAAGCTACCTGTTTTTTCTAGCGCCTAAACACGGCCCTGGCACCGTGGCGTGAGACAGCTGTGCCGGAGCATTTTGGCCCTGGGTTTGATCACCGTGTTTTTGTTTCTCCTCTGCTCTCTTGATCTAACGCTCTTCTCCTCTCCCATAAGGGCGCAAGCGGAGAGGGCGTCCGGTGTGGGTGGCTGTTTGCACACAGTGTCTCATATACCACCTGCTCCGCTTCCCACAACTGCAGGGAGCAATGTGGGTGCAGCTCCCTTCTGCGAGGCTTGGCACAGCTGAAGTTACACATGAGGTTTGTGTCCATTAGAGAAGACATAAAGGAAAGAGAAAAAAAAAGCAGCATAATACAATTCAGCTGGCAGCGTCTCCTGAAGTGGATTAGGTCTCTACCTTGGCTAAAACCAATTACTGCCATTAATGAGCGTGGCCACTGGGGGTGGAGATCACTCGGCCGGCCCATGGGGAATAGGCAGCTGGGAAGACATTAAGAAAATCATTTTTATTTAAAAAAAGGAAGGAAGGAAGGAAAGAAGCCATCATTTCAGACACGGATAACCCTTTTACACAACAGACTAACCCGATGCTCGCATTTCTCCCAGCCCAGCCAACACTGCCGGATCCGCCACCTGCCACGGCAGCTCACCTGTCAGGGATGCTAAAAGGGTTTCTTAGCTCTCAGTGAAACACAAAGGGAGAAAATGTTTTCAGTCGAGCAACCTGAAAGCAGGGCTGTGAGCCGGCGATTCCTGAGTGCGGCTGCAAGACCCGAAGCCGGTTTCCTCTGGGACCTAGGGCAGGGCACTTCAATTCCTGTACAGCCCGCTCCACCGCTCTCCAAAATCGATGGGAGCCTTTCCAGTCATGTCAGTGGGCTGGGGGCTGAACCTACGGGTAGATGTGGTTTGTGGCTAGCTTTCCTGCCTACTGCCCGTGCCTTGGCGCTTGTGGTGGGTCTGACCCTGAAGAGGAGATTCAGTAACGACCCTCATGATTGTTCATCTGCACTAAAATTCTCATTTCCTCCTTTCTGCACATCCTTTCAGCTCCCCAAGGCCCACGAGGGGCTTGCCATGGGCAGACCCTGGGCCGCAATCATGTCCACGCTCAGGGCCGGATCCTGTTCTACCTCTTGGGCCTGCAAATGGAGTAGGTGCCTAAGTGCAACTCAACTGCAACCCCTTACGCTTGTCCAAGCATGTGAATCTTTCCATCAACTTCAGATTTGCATTGAGTCCAAATATCCATGGGAGTGCCAGGCTGAAATATCTTTAAAAATCGCCCCGTTTTCTACAGCGCTGACATGTTGCTGCTGCTGCTGACCACATAAACAATATCTCTGTTAATCCCAGCTATCTCTTGATGAGCCCTATCATCCTAGCATCCGAGCCTCTTGTAACAGCGACTGCGTTGATCCTCGCCCCGCACCAGAGCTGTTATCTGTGCTTAATCTATGCAGGTTTGAGGCAGAGAAGGCTAACTGTCTTGCCCAAGGTCACACAGGGGAGTCAGTAGCAGAGCAGAGACCTGAATTAGACTTCCCGGAGTACTGGGTTCAAGCCATAACCACGACACCACCCTACTGCTCCATTTTGCAAAAAAGGGCAGAATGGAAACAATTGATTTCTTCCTCGCCTGCTCCAGGAGAATATTTGGGGGATTTGTGAAAAACACCGTCTACTTCTTCTTAGCAGAAGCATATCGGGCCTCACCGACTTGGCAGCATCCCTTCACCAAGGTGAACTCTGCAGCTAAAACACGCCGGAGCATGAAAATCAAATGTTCCACGCGAGCACCACATAAAGGCCCGGACTACGGGAGCCAAACACGTTGTCTAATTGTTTTTGACGGCGCTCTCTTCTTTAACGAAGGTGGAGCAATGGCAGCGGGGAGAGGCAGCCCCGCTCCTGTCTTTGCAGGGGGCCTGGCACTAAAATGTTTCCCTTCATATTTTGTCTTCTGAAGAACAACATGAGGCTGGTCTCCCCTTGCAAAGCCGCTCACGCGGTGAAGAATCAAAATACATCACACGCCTACGCCCAACAGTTCATTAGGGGGGAATAGTTTTTTTTTCTTTTTAATAAAAACCTAAAATATGTTGGACTATAATATCTTATAAACAAGTTGTTATTGTTTTTTTTTTCCCTGTGTCCTTTGGACCTTTTGTTGGAAATGCCTGAAGTGCTTTGCAAATAGTTCATTTAGCTTCCAAAAATGCCCTGCTGAGGTAGGTTATAGCTATTACCAGCAGCTGTGACTCAGGATCCGCGAACAGTCACACACATTGGACACAGGTGGCTTGGCCCTAGCTTTTAGTTCCCTTTTTACCCAGTCCTTCATGTCTGTCCCTTTATTACGGTGGAGCAAGAGGTATTTGACCCCAGCGGTCTTTCCTGCCCCAGCACAGGGGGCTTGGAGCTAATGATCTGTCAGGTCCTTTTCAGCCCCTAAAGAAATTATGAAACTATGAAATCCTGCATCTGAATTAGAAAAAGTGTTTGTGCTTGGAAACGTGCTAGCTGCTACGACTGGGACTGGGACTTACAGCTAGAGGAGAGAGGGTGAACTATGTCAAGGACATGTGAACTGGTTGGGTCCTTTTTCACCGCTTGCAAAGTTTGCCCCAAGCAGCGCACAGTGAATCTGGAATTTGTGGGAGTTTGGTTCCAATTTTGGGAGGTGTTTCAGGGCCGTTCTCCAGTTACCGGAGCCCGTTTCTCTCTCCCGAGGTAGCACTAGGGCAGCAGCGTGTCAGGCATGTGCACGTGCACGCTAGAAATGCTGTGGCCAGGCACTGATCCTTGCATTGTGGTCCAAGGGGCACGTCCACGGAGCAACGTCCATCACAAAAGTCAGGGAACCGCGCGCTGCAATCTCCAGGCTCCTGTCGGGAGTGGCAGAAGCTGATCATCAAAAGTGTTGCTATAGTAACTGCTGAGACGAGCAATACTTCCAGCATCTCTCCCCTTGCCAGACGCCAATCAACCGTTTGACACCCCTGCTCCACCCCGGAGAAGGCTGTACCCATCACAGCGCCCCACGAAGCCAGGGGCTGATGGCCCTCATGTATGGAGAGAAGGGCGAGGATGGGGGGAAGAAGGGGGATTGAGGGCATCGTGACGTGTCGCGGCTCTCACGCCGGGCACGTGTAAAGGTCAAGAGGATTGCGAGGCGGGCTGCACCCGTTTGCACAAAGGGCTCCTCGAGTCGCTCGCGCTTGTGTCTGAACTCGGCTGGGTGCATGTGTGTGCACACGCATATGTGTGTGCGTGCATGCTCAGGGCTTGGAGTACAAGCATTTGGAAAGCCACACGGCAAGATTCGGAGGTGCGGGCAAGCAGGCCAGACCCTGAGACCCTCCTTTGTGCCCCTGGCAGAAGAGCACCCTGGTGTCACACGGCCGGGCCTCAGCGCCGCGCTGAATGAAAGCAAACTGCAGCCGTGCTGGGCATAAGGAGGCAGGAAGGGAACAGCAACACTAAATCTGGGCTTTAAATCCATCTCCAGAGATGGACCTGAACCAGCAGCTCAGGGAGCCGCGTAATGATGCCGGCTACAACTTTTGGGGTCCGATCCATCACAGCTGTGGCAGGGACATCCAAATTACGCCCGCTCCCCCGTGTTGGCCCAGACCACTTGAACCACCTTCCTGCCAGTATCCCAGGGCCATGAAGGATGCTTCAGTCATTTCTCACGGAGGCACTGCTCCTCCTTCCCCCTCCCCAGGCCTTCCTGGCAGCAAGGGCTCTCTTCTGCCGCTGGGTGAGAAAGCTCTGAAACTTGACAGCCCCTAATTACCTCTTATTGCCTAATTGCCAGCAAAGCCCCCTGCTTGCTTTCCTAAACAGGCAAGCAAAGGCAAAGGAGAGGGAGAGGGAGATGGTGGCAAAGGAGAGGGATACCGCCATTTACTTTTCTTGCCCTGTCCTTTACCATGAAGTGTCACTGGTTTTCATTCTGCCAGCGGAGACGGGATGAGGAGAGGCTCCTCTTGCCCTCAACGCAAAAAGCAAAATGCCTGTTTGTACACGGACAGCGCTAATTTGTAATAGCGAGGGTCACTGCATACTCCAAGGGGAGAAAAGCACTGTAGTTTTGAGGTAGTTGAGGTCCAGCCCAGGTAAGGGGTATAGGGCTGATGGCAGCTAACTACGCTGAGTTATCTTATAGGGATCGTATATAGAGAAAGCTGCCTCAGCCTGCAAAAAACACTCCTTTTTTGCTGTGAAAACATAGCCCAAAGTCTTGCTTATGCCACCAGTCAGTTGGATCAGAAAATGTGTTAGCTAATATATGTTAATGAAGGTGTTGCTAAATGCTGCTTTGCACCAAGCGCAGATGAAGGCTGTCCTGTTAAACTGTGTGTGAACTGCTCAGGTTTAGCCCATTAACTCTGTGATTTTGAAAACAACTTGTTGCCCCAAACCACTTCCCCGGGAGCGATGCCCCCGGAAACAGCGTTCCTGCTTTTCCTTATGCAAATCGGCTTGACCTGCAGTGGAGAAGATGGGTGGGCGCCACTCCATGTATTTTGGGACGCAGCAACCTATAAGAGCAGGGCAGGAAATGGAGAGCTGGTAAATTCATATTAAAAGATGAAGGGATGGATTTGGACTGCTGGATCCGGTTTGGATTCCTTGTGGCGGGATGGGCCTCACTTGTGTAGTTTGGGCCCAAACTATCTCAAAATACTACGGGGGTTTGGCCCATTTTGGCCTGTATTTCAAAGCAGGGAGATATGTGGGCATCACTGGGTTGAATGGGTTGAAATTAATTAAGCATTGGAAAATCTAGGCTGAATATTAGGGAAAGTGCCTTGACACAACAACTTCTTGGCGTGTAGGATAATCTCCCAGGAGTGAGGTGGAAGCCACATCACTTGTGACACTGGGATTTAGCCTTCGCGGCCGTGCTGTAGGGAATGACTCTGTACCAGCTCTCGCTGGGATAACTGGTTCTTCACCTCTCTAACTTCTGCGTCTCCTAAAGGAAGGACAGACTCAGCCAGCCCAGGTTTCTAAAAAAAGTCCAATAATGTAAATGACCCGTGTCCCAGGTAAGCCATAGGATGAGATCAATCTCGGCCGCGTGGTGGGGGACATCCTTTTAATTTCATCCTTCCCAGTGACGCGGCTGGGAGAGCGAACAGCTTTGCACAAAAGCTTGCTGCACGGAGCCGTCGCTCATGCTGCCTACACGGACCCCAGCATTAGCAAAGTCCCCAGGATTAAGCCTGTTACTCTTTCTGAGTCCAGAGTGAACTAGATAAGTGAGGGCTCGAGGCTGAGGAGTGAGCTGGGGACAGAGACGGGGCTGGGGGCCAGAGCCCCCGACCTCCAGCGCCGTGCCCGAGTTGCACCCCTGCAGCTGGGTCTCCCTGGCCTTGCATCTCATGGCAGAACAAGGGGAGTGTAAAGCACTGCTTGGTCTTTTTATCCCCGTGCTGCATCCATCGGGTGTAGGTGTGAAAGCAGATGCAAGGCAGGGGAAAATCAAGCCCATCCTAGCCAACACGTTCGATCGTTTTGCCTTGTCCTCACCATCCCTGGGTTCATCGGAGGATACACGCCCACATCAGACCTCGGGAATCATAATCATACATACATAAAACATGTATTAATAGGATGCACTACACGCTCCACAAATGCTTCAAAACCCCCAGGAATTAGCTTTACTGCCCTGCACCTGCCCCCCTTTCATAACTTCCACAACCAAGCGATGTTTCTGCAGAGCTGCGATTGGTTTTTCTCTAGAAACGTGCGCCCTCCCCTCAGCCGGGACGCCAGGGCAATGCTGTACGGAGCCGAGGTGAAACATTGGCTCCACTGAAGCCAAGGGGAATTTCGACAGGACTTGGACAATACAACTCGCCACTTAAATGCCTATGAATGCATGAGACTGCCAAAGCTGGCGCTATCTATGTATGCTCTCTGTTTTGGTTACTGTAACCATGCTTTTAACGCTCCGTTCATTAACACACGCTCTGTCTTACACAAATCCTTAACATCTCCGTTTTTGTATATTAGATGCTGAGCTGCCGGCTCTCAGCTATACCTGGCATCTCCCAGGTGCCAAGGTTGCTTCTGCCTGATTGTAAATTATGCTTTTTAATTATATTTAAGACAATTATTATTGGATTTTAGTGACTCATTTGTCTCTCTGTAATTAGACCTTGTCAGCTCAGTTCATCTCTAGTGTAACCCCATTGACTTCTAGGATGCATCTAGCTGATTTTTAAAATCTCCGTCCTCCGGTGCGACGGTTCTCGGCCGTCTCGGTCCTCCTGGCAAGTGCTCCGTAGCTGCGCTGCTGAGTGGTTATCTTGGAAATTAGTGATCAGGCCGGCAATAAGGGTGTTTGCCAGTTTGAGAGCAGAAAGAGCGGCTGGACAGGAAAGGAAGCTGGCCAAATTAAGCCAGATCACCTCCTTGACCCCATTTAATCATCACACACTTGAAATCCCGTCTGTGTGTGTCTCTATAAAAACGTCGAGCTGTCTCTTACGCTCATTTGTACCGTGCCGGCTCGCTTCAGTGTGGCCTGACTTGGCAACTTCGTCCTTCTGTTTACTACTCTTCCCTGATCTGCTTCCATTCCCAACCCACTTTTTACGTACAATGATACGATTGCTTTGTCTTTATACAGAGTTTTCCGTCTGAAGTTTGTTAAGGCGTTTACACTCCAGCAAGGCAGCCTCACAGCACTCCTGAGGGCAGGTAGGGATGGCCAGCCCCCATTTTACGGCAGGGTGACAGGACACAGAGTGATTTTAGATGACTTGCTCAAGGTCACACGGCCTGAGATAGCCGTGCCACTCGGGACGTGTGTGTGCTGCCTCCATGCCCAGGCGAGAAGACACCTCGACTGCACGCTCACCGGGGAGGTAGTATAAGCAAGAGCCAGAAGTCCTGGGTGACTGTGCATCCTACTTTATTCGTTTGACCTAGGAGAATGGGGAATGTCTGCACAGGGTACATCTGCTCCCGGGGCCTGGTGCTTTGTGATCTTCATATGCAAGAGCTTCCTCACTTGTACTGGCCTGGGCTGGATATCCAGCACATGGATAATGTCTCTGTTATACAACGAAGGCAGCTAATGGATTTTTCCCCCAGTGTGGCTTCTTGTCCTCTGTGAGATGGGTACAGCCCTCCCTACCAAAGACAGCTGTGGCCTCAAAGGTCACAACCACGCAGGGGGGGCCAACATGTGTCCACACATGAATGCACTCAGCACTTGGGAGCACATGTGCCTTCTGTGGCATGTGCATGTCCTTGCAGTGGCTTAGGTGCCATAGGGTTATCGCCCTTTGCAATAAGGTTGTTATTATTTGCATATGCACTGTATTATTTGCGTATTCAGTAAAGTTTTGATGTGACATCAGCTCAAGTGTGGCCCTAGAAGCCATGCACATAATAAAATGGCCCGGTTTGAAACACAAAATGAATTAAGGCAGGCGAGCGCCATGCTTAGCTGTTTGCTTCAAACCAGGCACGCAAGGCAGTCCTGACAGTTTGCAGAGACAGATTTTCAGGTGGTCCATAACGTTTACACCTCTTCTTCTCACCCCTCAGTGCAGCCTTTTCCCATGCTTGCATGGATGTAGTGCAAAAGACGGCGATCAGAAATCACACCATGCAGATATTGTCGCCAGGCTCTTCCACCTTCCTTCCAGCAATTCGAACAGACACTGTATTGCCATGCTGTAGCTGCTCAGGTGCAGTCAGATGGCTTTTTTTTCTTGTCCAAATGGCCGATTAAACGATTCATAAACAAGGGAAGCAGAAGGAAAGTCTAATTTAAGTTCCTTCCATTGAAAAAATACAGGCCTGTGCTTCTAAAGGTCCTGCATCAGGGACCTTTACAGACCACATTCATACTGGTCAATCTTGTATGGCGATGACGAACCAGACTTTGCAACACAATGGAAAAAATACCCATTTCTCTTCATGGATTCTGAGATCCGGTGCCTTATGTGCGGAAACCGATTCAAAGGGAAGTAGGTGAAGGTTGCCACTGTGGATGCACATATTCCAGATTTATTATTCTGCAAAAGCTTTTGTGCGAAAACCTCTCCATGGAGGAGCTCCTAGGGAAGGAAATGACACAGCATGACACTGATAGAGAGCTACACAGCAGTAAGACGTTGGAGACGAGGGCTGTATCCTTCTCTGTGGGAGGAGAATTGGACGTAGCAGTTTGATATATGATAATCAAAGCTTATATATTTACCACAGTCAGTCTGAGAAGTTTGCCTGATGCTACCTAAAATGAGTTTATGTGATTTAGCCCCTCCATCATATCAACAGCTTGGTACCTTCCAGACTGAGGGTGGGAGGCTTTAGTCAGTACAGAGGGTTATAAAGAACATAGAAATATAGGCTGGGTTTGAGCTCCTTGCATCTTTGTTCCTACTTATATGCTCTAGGCAGGATGGAGAGATGCTCTCAGATGCCTAGGAACCATTAACTATTGTGCAACAAAGCAGACAGCTTGATTCAGCCACAATAAGGAAGATCCTGCAAGACGGGGTATGTCTGAGAGCTGGGCAACACTTCCCTGATGTGGGCCCGCTATGCCAGGTCTGCTTCTACTTTCCGAGGGGTTGAAGAACAGTCTTATGCTATGAAGAAAGACCAGTGAGCTCTATTTGCCTGGCATGGCTGGGAGACAGCTTACAAATACCAGGGGGAAAGCAAACATAAAGGAGAAACAGAAATGATGTAAATGGCAGAAGGTGAGAGTAGGATCAATGGGATGATATGAGGGACAGGGTTATTTACAACGAATATCCCTGAAAATCAGCCTAAGAGTGAGATCTGACAGGCAGCGAAAGGGAACGGTTGGGAGCCCCACTGGGTTTTGCAAGGAACAGTCCTGCATTGGTTAGGGAGGCGTTTCTTCCAAAGATCCTCTGCTTGCCATTTCTGCCTCACCCAAGAAATGTGCTCGTCCAATCCACCTTGCAGAAAGGAGCCCCAAACCGGATCGTGAGATGGCAACACCTGAAAAAGCAATCTCCTGTCAGGCACAGAAGACAGCACCGCTCCTCCCTGCGTACGTCTGATCTTCTTAAACTCTGCACGAGCTCAGTTTTAAACGCGCACACACGCACATCCCATAGCAGACGATCTCCGAAGAGGAACTTCACAGAAGGCTTTGTAGACCCCTACGACGAGGCTGCACCGTTCACTCTGTTTCCCTTGGTTTGCCCTGACAATAATACCTTTTGAAGAGCTCCAGCAGCTTCGTTCTCCTCCCCACTTACAAATCCACATTGGCTGCCTCTAATCACCATCCTTTCTCTCATTAAATCTCACAGAATTGTTTATGATATTCCCCCACAATTTATGCTCTGCTAACTGATCTATAATTGCTTCCCGGATTGCAGGGCTCTTCTCCTCTGGATCTGCAGTAACGATCAAGTTACACATGCCGCATCAGCCAAACTTTCACAGATGCCAGTTAAAGCATCCTCTCCTTTCTTGCCTTTTTCTCCATTAACCTCTTCAGTGCCAGAGAGCTCCAGCCTATGCTGTCTGGAAGACGAGTACAGCCTGTGGGGCTGGATACACCGGGCACGTCTTCAAAGGCTGTTAGCACCCGTGGGGGCAAAGGGATGGAGACCGTGTGTGAGAAGAAGTGACTGTTCTGGATCCGTCTCCATGACTCATCCCCTATTTCAGCCACTTGTAGCTTTTTTGAAGCTATCCGCCACTGAGCTGAAATTTTCCAGGTTCGACATGACCTGCAGATAATTCAGATTCTTGCAAAGATGGTTCATCCATTTTTTAATAGGCCAGGAAGGGGGAAGGGAGGGAGAAGAGACATCTAATATTAAAGGAAATGTAACTGTTTTCCAACAGCCCCCCAGACAAAGTGACTGGGCCGTCAAAAATGGAGGAAAGTGGCTGCGAGCGTTTCGTGCAACACTTAAAAAATCACAAGGCTTTTCCTTGCAACACCCAAGGGGGCTTCCAACCGTTCCCTTTCGCCGCCTAACAGATCTCACTCTTAGGCTGAGTGAGGCCTGAACTGGAGGCTGGGTACGCATTGGTCAGGGCTGATTTAGGGATAGCGTTTGTGCATTCATGCTGGGGGTTGGCCCAGAAAACCCTTGAGGTCCCTTTCGACCATGTGACTCCATGGTTGGGTTTCCTCCAAAGCGGCTTCCAGGGACCATCGTGGATGCAGGAGGAGAGACTGGAGACCTTCAGAAACCTGCAGGCATGGAAGAAAGGACAGCTCTTCCCCTGAGGATGACCCGACAGGTCTAGAAACGTGGGAACCAGGGAAGACAGTGTCCTTTCCTTGGAGGTGGCCTTGCCTGTCAAACAGGGCTGGCTCCCGGCAGCTTCTCACGCTGGTGCTATCAACTGGAGGCTACAGAATTCATTTACTAGAAATTAGGTCTCTGTCCCTTCCTGCTGTGAAGATAATCATTAAAACGTGAACCAGATGCAGATACCCACGCAGGGCTGTCTGCCTGAGACTGCAGGCAGCCTGAAATAACAAGTCTGTGAGAGGCGTGAGCTGTTCCAGCTAGGCCAGTGGGGAGCCAGCTCGGAGGCTTAATCACGTTCATTTAAATGTCAGCTCGGTTAATTAGCTCGTATGATAAAGATGTGCAGATAGTCTTCTGGTATCACAAGTGGGTAGAGCTTGGGACAAAACCCGCGTGCCCCTTGTTTGTTAACGAAGCTGTCCCCTGGCCAAGAGAGATCTGGGGAGCAGGCCAGCACAGCCATCCATCAGGTCTGGATGTCTTTTAAAAGCTGTGCTCCAGTTCAGCCCCAGCTAGTGGTCTGCAAGTGAGGACTGAAGGCAGGCAAGTCTTATGGTCTATATCTGCAATTATCACCAGGCTTCCTTCTGGCCTGAAACATCTATGAAAAGCCTCCTCTCGCTTGAACGCTCCCTATCTTGAATCCCTTTGGGCTCTCTTATCTCCCAGCATTATTGCCTGCCAAGAAGCTGGTGTGGTGAAGGATGTACTGGATGCCCTGGAAGGAAACCCTGCAAACCTGCAGCTGGAATAGGCGCAACAAGGACGGCATGGTTCATGAGCTCCTCGACAGCACGGGCTTGACTTCGACAGGTGCCAAAGGTTGGTGTCCTGCAGCCACAGGGCTGCACTTGGGCAGACCTCTGTGGCAGGGTGCCCAGGCCTTTCTGTGGCCCATACAGGGCTTTTCCATGCCGAGGAACCATCTAGCTTCTCAGCCCCAGGTGCTGCTACTCTCTACTTGTTAGGGACCTCAGAAATTGTGCCAGGCAGGCCTTTCCAAAGGCATCTCTGGACAAAGACTCCCAGATTATGCATGATTTCCCTCCTAAAAGGAAAACAGCATTAAGGAAATGGCTGTTTAATCCTAGGCTGCAAGCTGCCTAGGGCAGAGACTGTCTCTGTCTCGCTTGTCTATACGATACATAGTGTGCTGAGACCCCGATTCCCCACTAAGGCTCTGGACGCTACCGCAGCTTTACAGCTACCTGCGTCGTGGTCAGGAGCACCCATTGCCTTAACTCTGCCCCCTGTCCCGGCTCGGCGTGGCACAGTCTCTAATTACATAAGTGCTAGTCCTCAGCTAATAGACAGTCTTCTATTATACATGCTTTCTTCCAAAAATATCTCTGAGTGCAGCTGCAGCTCCTCTCCCAGGCCCTCCCTCCAGCCCTGGAGCTAGCCCAGGGACTGAGATTCCCAGAAGGGAAGGAGCCCCTGCCCTTCACCATCTTCTCGTTGGAAGGACGTTTCGTTTACAGCAGGCGCCAGCTGGCAGCACTTGTCCCCAGCAAGCCCCCCCCACCCCTTTCTTGCACTCTCCCCCCCTCAAAGCAGGCAAGGACAGCAAAGGTCTGACGGAAACCTTGCAAGCTCATTTGCCAGCATACATGTGGGATGCCACAAACACCTTCCTCTCCCTTCTGCTGGATGCCACCCTATCTAACATCAGCGCGGCCCTTATTATTTTTATCCCTGTTATTGTACCCATCAGCCAGCTAGAGAGGTTCATTCAAATTTAGCCCTCTAATAATAGAAACCAGACCCCAAGCCAACCTGGATCTTATGCTCATTCACAGGCCACCAGAAGATTTCAGCGTTTGTGCCGACAAGGCTGGAAATGCCAACCTGCAGAAATTCATCTCCTCCCGTGCCTCCCCGAGCCGCACGCGGCTCATCTCTTGTCCAGCCCCCAGGCTGGTCACACCTCGGACCTGGTCTTCACGAGTGATGTCAGTGCCGGGGCGTGACAACACGGCGCGTGCACGGACCGTCACGGGATTACGGCAGTGGTCAGAGCCTCCCATGGCAAGAAGCGAACTGAACGCAAAGACTCTGATTCACCATCAAGTTCCCGGGCTTGCTAAATACCACTCACCACTTGCAATGAGGAGCCAAGGGTCTGGTGAGTCATTATTATTGTGTAGCATATTAGCTTTGACCCTTGTCACACTGGCCCCTGACCTGCCCCCCTGCGCACAGGGATCTCCGTGGGTTTTTGACACCCCGCACCAAATAAAGACACAAATTCAACACTCAGTTGTTCACGGCAGACAGCGAAGCCTGGAAGAGATGGGCTGAAACAAAGACTTCCTCCAAGCTGCATTACAGCTCAGGAGGACTTTTTGAATAGGGACAGAAGTGACATATAAACTGGTTTAAGTCATCAGAAACTGGTGTAAACCTGTAACAGAACGTAAGTTCAGTGCCCATAAACCAGTTTCAAAATGGCTGGGACTGGTTTGAGATAAACCTGGTTGCATGCAGTATCAGACTGAACTGATTTGAGTCCAACCGGGTTATGAAACTTCTGTCCCAAACCTTAAGTCATCCTCCTCTGAACCTGTCCAATCCAAGGGGAGATACACCAGTTCATCAGTCTGAGTATCCATAGCCCACAGCAGAGCCCAGCACCATGTGTTGCAAAAAACCACCTTCCCTCGTGATTAGGAAGATCACCCACCTCTGGAAAGGCTTGTGCCCCTTACACCAGCCAACATGTAACCTCTCTGCGGTCCCGGCGTTCAGACCATTGGCTCCTCAGGCTATAGTGGACAGTCTGATGATATCTCAGTCCAAGAGCCATGTTTCTGACCTGTGTCTTTCTTGGCTGCAGATAGTTAGGAGTATCTGGTGCCATGCGCGACTGACACAGTCAATCCCTCCTTTAGGGAAGGAATCTTTCCCCCCTCGTTCAAACACCCAATAGTGTGACCAAGTTACAAAAACAACCCCGGATACTTCCGTTGTAGCTCACAAATGATTGGTATCAAACCTTCAATGCCCAAGAAAACTCACAGAGAAGCTGGCAAAAGGCAAATGACAGGCCCACCTAATTGGACCCAATATCCTAGACCCGGTACAAGCAGTCAGGAAAGACATGGGATGGTTTGCAGCCTTGGTGGCACTGATTTGTCACCTCCAACAGAGAACCAGCCACATCTTCTGGGATGTCTCTGTAGCATCTGAGACTATTGATCATAAGGCCAAGGCAGAGATGGGACTGGGACTAGAGACCTGGATCGAGGACAAGAAGAAGTCCTGTTTTAAATACACAGGGTGCAAAAAGAGGGTACCAGGTAACCTGGGGCCCCCGCAGGACACACTAGGAAAGCTGGTCGTCACACCAGATGACAAAGCTAACCTATTTAA
>NW_017728949.1:53501650-53511907 GCF_001723895.1 Crocodylus porosus | reverse complement strand
TAACGGTCACAAGCTGGCAGAGGGTAGGTTTAGGTTAGACATCAGGAGGCGCGACTTCACGGTCAGGGCGGCTAGGATCTGGGACCAGCTTCCAAGCGAAGTGGTGCCGGCTCCTACCCTGGGGGCTTTAAGAGGAGGTTGGATGAATGCCTTGCTGGGGTTGTTTGACCCCCATACTCTTTCCTGCCACGGCAGGGGGTCGGACTTGATGATCTGCTCAGGTCCCTTCTGACCCGAGCAACTATGAAACTATAAGATACTACGGACCCATTGATAAGAGTTGCCACGCATCCAGAGGAACATATTAAAAGAGTTGGACTCCTTCTTGGAGGGACATGGCAAGACTTTGTGTGGGACATTGAACCACTAAACTACTCATTTGTGGAGTACCTCAAGGTCAATTCTTGATTTGGCCCGATGCAACAGTGATATGCCACTAATATAATGATGTGGACTCAAGTGCTAGCACTATCCAGATGATGCACAGGTCCACCTGACCTTTGCTGTCTACAATCCTGGCAGTACCACCATGGTGGCCCAATGCTTGGACAAAATCAGCTTGCAGATGAAAAACAGCTGTTTGGAGGTGAATCCCAGCAAGATCAGAGGTGCTGCTATACAGACAGACAGGGAGAAACACCTTGAAATGTCGGTAATCACTGCAAGGTCTCCTTTACTTGAAGGCTCATGCCCACAAGTGGTCAATTCTGGCCAAGGTTTAGCTCCTGGATTCCTTGATGATGCTCGGCTCTCATCTGGCAGCACATACGCGTATGGGTCAGATGGGAGAGGAGCGTCTGGTCCACGTGCCAGACGATGACGTGACCTCACTTGCACACACTCGTTGCTCTCTGTCTCGGCTACAGCATGGAGACACTGGCCCTTGGGATGCTCCAGTTAATAAAGAGCACTGCAGCTTGTCACCTCAGGAGCATGGTCAGCCCCAAGTACCTGACACGGCCTCTGCCCTCTTCACAAGCTTCTGATACAACACAGAGTCAAGCTGAAGGTCTTGGCCCGACCTCAATAAAACTCAGTAGGCTGCACCCAGCATGCCTCATGGGATAAAGACTGATAGCTCCACGCCACCGGCACAACAAAGTTTTCTACCATGAGGGCAAAACTCAGCCATGTAGGGCACAGTGCTTTCTCAGGAACTGGTCAGGCACCATAAAATGAACACCTCCAGAAACCAGTCACCATAATCCTCACCGCTGCCTCCTCCAACTGGCCAGCATCTTTCTTCAACCTCCCCCTTCTGACGCATATAGCAGACTAAAGAGTCCGACCAAAACCAGGCACACACGTTCGTTCCCCCTGGAGAGAGGGTGACGAAGAGCCTCCTGCAGATCGGAGCCGGAGGAGAGCAGAGGAACCGGAGGGGGCGTTTGCAAACGGCGCGTGAAGTGGTTTCAGGTGCAAAGGAGAGATGGAAGCTAGGGTGAGGGGTGACTTGAACAGAGGTTGAGTCACGTGAGGAACGCTTTCGGGACTTGGCCCTGTATTTCCACGTTCTGCCCATTTTGGCATTTTTGCCTTCCCTTGCTATTTATCAAAAACGGACCTGAAAATGGCACGTTGGTTGCCACCAAACATTGCTGCATCTCTGATCATCCTTGACCAGGAGGGATTGCCAATGCGGGTGGTGGCTACCTCTTACTGTTCTATCATCTGGCCTTATCACCAGGGATCCTATTATTCTCTGATAAAAAAAAATCCCCAATTTTCGGATATAAAAAGTGACCCCAAATCCACATTTTTCCATGATTAAAATGAAACGCTATTTTTATTTATATATATATATATATATATATGGATAGATAGATATTTATAGATATAGATGTACATTCTCTCTCTCTCTCTGTATGTGTGTGTGTATATATGTATATATGTGTGTGTATATATATATATATGTATATATATATAGTGGCATTTCATTTTAATCATGGAAAAAAGTGGATTCTGGGTTAGCTTTTTATAGCCAAAAATTGGGGATTTTTTTAATCAGAGAAAACCAGGATCCCTGCTCATCACTCTCTGCTAGTGACATAGCCTAGTCATTCCCAATGTAACCAAGTGTAAACTCACACCCAGGGTGAGTGGGGGTCGGGTGCAGAGGGACCAGAGACGCCGACAAAGCCGCCAGACCCAAGCATCCCACTTCAGGCAAGCAGCCTTAGCAACAAACAGGGATGGGAAAGAGATTCGGAGGAAAAAACAGGTGAGGGGGTGGGAAACAGTCTTGCCAACCACGGGGTAAATCAGTGGAGCTCAGTTGTGAGCCTGGGGGAAGAAACAGTTTGCTTTTCGGTGGCCAGCATGGACATTTTTGATCTGGTTCTCACTGACCGGGTGCCCGAAGCATCAAGGCCATCCTCGGCAGTGACACCGATTGTTTCCCTTGCTGGAAGTCTCATCAGGGAGGAAGGACACAAGAACGGGCCAGGAAGACTCATCTGCTTCCTCGGCCCCGACTTGTGACTCCTCTGGACGGAGAACGTCCTCCAGATCGGGAATCCATCACTTGCCCCAGCATAAGAATTTACTCCAGAAACGCTAATGTCTTAAAACAAAACAGGTCAGTCCCTCACTGGAATATCTTCCCCGACAAATTTCAAAAGCAGATAGTGAGGGGTACCAGACACCACCAGCTTCCCACAGCAAGTCGTTAAGCATTGCCCTGGAGTCAGTTCACGTCTGGAAGGACTGGATCCCAGCTTCTTCCTCACACAGCATGTTGAAAGTTGCTAGAAGAACAAGCAAAGTCCATATTCAAATACTTCAGGGATCTATGTAGTAGCCGTGTTGGTCTGAGAAAAAAGAAATACACAAAGCTCTTGGTTCAGAGGCGATATTTCTTATTAAACCAACTAAATAGTAGCAAAAAAAAAAATCCTTTCTTTGCAAGCAAGAAGGGAATTGTTTTGCTTCTATTTAGTTGGTTTAATAAAAGAGATCGCCTCTGAACCAAGAGCTTTGTGTGTAGTCTGATGCTTCAAGTTGCATGCGCTGCACACACAGGGGATCGGATTTCTGTACTACATTTCATATCACGCCAAGGACTTTAACCCTTACAAATGATGCTTCTGTTGGCACAACCTAGTCCGTAACTAGTGGACCAGGTCCATCCCTGGGTAGGAAACTCAATTCTCTACCCGAGGTAAATGGCTATGAAGAGCACCCACTCATAAGGCTGGACGTTCGCTTGAGAGGAGGACGCGGTGCAATTACGCGGCGGTGGTACTTAAGTGAATGCTATCAGGAAAAGCGTTATCTCGATAGAAAATAGCGAATGACGGCTGTGTGGATGCAAGCAACGGGAGTTGCGTGTTTTTGCATTGCCTGGACTGTCACTAGCTGCCATCAGCCACTGCTAATCATAGCCTGAGATTCCTGCCCGAAGAACAATGACACGCACGCAGACAAGTTCCTAGATGAAGCCTTTTGTGTGCGGAGAAGCAAAGAACAAAGATTGCTGACGTACTTGTGAAGGCGGCTATTGGCAACACAAGCAAAAGCAGAGGGGCTGCCTGGGGTTTCATCAGGAACAGAAGGCAGAAGCCTTCTCAGCTGGGGCACTTTAAAGAAAGCCAAACGCATGGACTTTATTATTTCTGTATAGACGATCCTATGCGTGTACCACGCTGCATGTGCAAGACCGCATCCCCGTCCCTAGAAGCTTACCATTGAGGCAGGTCCTGCTGCCACTAAGGTACCTGGATTTTTGCCACCCACTTTAATGGGAACCCCAAACTAAGGTCAAATCCTGAATCCTGTTGAATTTAGGGACTTAGTCTTTTTTCAGACAAAACTTTCGCTGGGCCAGGGAGAGTTCTGCCGGAGCACGGACTGAGGGTTTTGATCCCAGGACAGTTAGACAATTAAATGAGCCTGGGAGTGGGGACAGGGAGCTGGAGGGTAGGGAGACAGACCTGAGAAGTCTTTTCCATTTCTAACTTGTATGAATCCAAATACAAACATTTGAAGCCTTGAAGGATGGATCCCAGCAACTCTTACTCCTCATTTTAGCAGGCCTGGCTGCTTTCCAAGGAATGTTTCTCTTGCTACCACCAAGAAAATGAATCATGTAGAAACACTGGGAGGAACAGAATATGGATGGAAGCAGGAGCCGAGAACACTGAATTTCTGTGACTCAATACACTCGACAGCAACACACAGATGTAAGGGTCAGTTCAGCACAATGTTAGAAAACAATGTTTTCTCCACATCCTTCTCTCTTTCCCCACATTTCTTCACTCATTCAGACATCTGCTCTTTCCCCCTTGCAGGGAACTTTGTTTTCAGAGGATTTTTTTCTTCCTTTTGGTCATTTCCCTAAGCTTTGTAATGACTCCGGGGCATCATTTCTCCAATTCCTTCCCAGTAGGCTCTATAAAATCTCCCTGGATCAGTTCATTGCTTCTCTCGTGAGACTGTCGAATGGGAGGCTAGCATGGTTTTTTGTGATGTGCTCACTGATGCAACAGGAATCAAACTAAGATATCATTAGCTCATTTCCTATTTGCCAGAAACCGTCCTTCAGAGCGTAGCATCTTTTAGTCACTCCTAGACAAGGCCTTGGATCCAGATGTAGGAGCACAGGATCTGCCACACTGGATTGGACCTGAGGTTTCTGGCAGCTGTTGGCATCATGGTTATGAGCCCAACGGTGGAAAGATGTAGGGTAATCTGCCCCCAGAAAGCCTCATCCTGATTATTTATGGTGACAGCTCAGAAGCATGAGTCTTTCCTTTCAAAATTTGCTATAATTTATTACAATTACTTTGGATACCTTTAATATCTAGATAATTACCCAGTCCCTTATTCAGTGTCAGGCCTTGGTGGTGTCCTATGGCAATGAGTTCCACAGATTAATTACATTATGTTTAAAAAAACCCTCGTTTTTTCCGCTTTGAATTTTCCAACTTTCTGTTTCTTGGACCATCCCCTTGTTCTTATGTTAATGGTTTCATCCGAACTCAAACTTCCCTGACGTCCAGAAGAGGTTGGATACAGTGTCCCACATCCATGCCACTTCTACAGGGTACCAACCAAGGTCCAGATTAGCATTTTATGGGTGACAGACCCTTGGATATCCTGTTCCCCATTCCTCCTTGGTCAATCAGCCTTGTACCCATCTACCTTTCAAATTTCTGTCTAAAACACTTCACCTTAAAAAGCATGAAGTGCATCGAGGCTGAGAAACAGAGAGACGTGAGGGGAGCTCGCCAGTGAGGAAACAGAAACACCTGCAAACTTTTGAAAACCAAACACCTACACTTCACGACACACTGACTTTTGAGTTGGAAACAGGTTTGATTTTAAAGTGCCCTCCTCTCCAATGAGTGCCAACAACGGGCTCCTAACCAGAGGGGTTGTGTACCCGGGACTGCATCCACCCTCACGCTACCCAGCGATGAGAAAGAAGCTTTTTATCCTATCACTTCTTTGCTGGCCTACTTGGCTTGCCTCCCATTTGGATCCACACCTATTGAGCACTGAGAACTGTTTGTCATGGTGATGCTCTCCTTAGTCTCTTTCTCTGGCACAGCTTTGCTGGTAAACCAGGGGGTAGGCAATGCTTTGTGAAACAGAGGGCACAAATAAAAACAACAAAAAAACCCAGTCAAAAGCCTTGCTATGCTATTTCCTCCCCCGGATGCTCATCTTTCTTGAGTCATCATTCCCAATGGATTGCTAGAATGGGCCAGACTCCTTCCCAGGTTTAAACCAGTGAAAACCCAGACTAACTTCATCAACATCAACCAAGTAACCAACACCAGATTCTGACCAGTTGCTTTATAAAGGTCCCTCCCGAGGTCCCCTCCAGCCCTAATGTCTACAAAATCTCTGAAATCTATGAAAATAAGCTCTACTTTCAGCCAAACAGCGCCCTGTTCTGACTGCCAGCATTGACTGGAATAAGCACTGCTCTTCTTGCCCTAGAAGGGGTTATGTAAACAGTTTATTTACCTGTTCATCAGACCCATGCTCTTCTTTTTGTTATTGGTACCCTTCAAATCACCAGCAAGACATTTTTACAAGACAGAGCTGTATTCCTTTCTAAATTCCCCCAACCTTTTTTTGAATAAACAGGCAGGTTAAACATAAAAGCCCCCCACCCAAATGCATGAGGATCTTAAAAGACAAATAATTAAGTAGTCTGAGGTCTCCCACACGTTGGACCGGCACTAGATTTAAAGTGCAAAACCACCACGGGTTTTGTTTTGCATTAGATGTTAAATAAAACCTCCTTAAGAAGCCAGATTAGCAAAGGACCTCTTTGGCAGCAGCTCTTTAAAAGAAAATCAGAACAGGATTAAAACAGCTTCACCGTCACTTCACCTGGAGAACGTCTAACAATGCACTTGTGATGAAGAGCTTGGTTCTCTATATGCCATACAATGCACACAAGATTTTTTTTGGGCCAGGTGAATAAAAATGTAGGGTTTTTTTATCATTGTTAATACTCGCCATAGTAAAGAACTAGCAATTACATTTTGTACCTGGGACGGTAAACTTTTACAGTACACTTTGTCAAACAGGCCTGAGAATGTATGTTCAGTATGTCTGTAGTTGTAGGGATCCAGGTCCAGGTCAGGAAAGGACCTTGCTCAGTTGCTATCTAGGGATATTAGTGTTAAGTGTGAGCAGAAGCTGAATGAGGACCTCAGACTATATCCCAGTGGGAGATATACTGGAGTAAGGACTGAATGAGACTAATTGTGATCTCTGTTATACTGGTGTAACTCAGAAGAAACTTCACTAATGTGAAAGGGTTAGTTTGAATTTACATGGGTATCAGAACCTGACCAGAACCTGAAATAAGGACTTCTGCATTCGGTCCTGAGTATATGGGTCAGATACTGCCAGCCTCGTTCATAATGAACAGTGCTGACCCACAGCTCCAGGGTGAGTGGTTCACAAAAGAAAGTGGGATTATTTGTAGAATAAGATACTGCTCAGTACAAGGAAGGCAGAAGGCATCTGTAAATGGCTTTATTATAATAAAGTCAGAGGATGAGAAACCAAAGAAGGAAATACTGATGAAACTCTATTACCTACAGGTCACATCTGCTCAATTTCTCATTCTAGTAGATGGGCAGATGGTCACAATATAACCTTGCCTGTAAAATGAGACATATCCTAATTCGTAAGCATAAAAATAACATCCCATTATTTTAAAGCATTAACATTCTCCAAAGTAGCCAATTACCTTTATTTTAACTCTACTCAGAATCTATTTGCTCCCACACAAGAGCCAATCTCACAGGCATCACCTTTCCTGCATTGGGAATGAATGATAAGCAGTCTAGGTAGTACTATAAAGGTGAAACAGCCAAGCCACAGGCTGCTAGCAGCTCATCTCTGCCCGCAGTATTCATTTTAAGAGGTGAAGAAAATTAAATAAGCCAGGCACGTATTGGTTCTGAAACAGAGGAATTTTTTTTCTTTGTTTAATCATCTAAAAGCCTATCATGAAAAGTGTGCTTTACAGCTATCAATCAGATACAGAAGCCATTACAAAGGGCTATGGACCATTGACCACCCAGCGCAGATCAACAAGCCCCTGAGGAGCACAGTGACTCATCCTGCAGGACTGGGGATATTCAGGGGGTTGTTGAGGAATGCATTCATTTTTAGGATGATGACTGTCCCGTGTACCCTGGGGCTGCTGGAGGGTGTCCTCTCCTCACCTAAAGTCCTACTCATGAGACACCCAAAAGAAGGCACAATGGGAAGGTGCAAAATGTTGGTACTTTCACCAGCTTGGGCAGGAAGTAGCCAATGAAACTACCACTCTCGGCGTAACCAATTAGCACTGGGTTCCTTACCGAGTTACCGAAAACAGGAAGAAGGACGAGAAAGTGGGGCTGGTTTAAGCAAGCTATTGTTCTGATGTACATCTTAGGCCCAGAGATCTTTACCAGTCTCTGCAACCCTTTCTCACACAGGCGGTCCTCACATTACAGTCTATTGTCCATCGTCACTATTCAGGTGAGTAACAGCTATTTGCATGTTAAGGCTGGAGGCCACAACCCGGTGTTTGACATCTTTCTTGCTCTATTAATAATTTTAGATCAAGTACAGATGTTGCCCTATTAAATGCATCAAAGTTAACAGGCTAAAAAAACACTGGAACTACTTTTCATCATTAATAGTTTGAAGAAAACAATGTGAAAAGTGCCCCAGGGTGGCATTTGATTTTTTTTTTAATTACATTATATTTGTTTCATTCTGGTGTGTAGTGCCCCAAGCATTTTGATGGAGAGAAACTTCATTGGCCTGCTATTAATATATACCAAGGAGCGTTTGAAGGCAACCGTTTTTGCATGGGTAATTTTACACAATTTTTTTTTTTCTCCCCAAAGCTTGATGCTGCCTGTTGTGTGCAACAGTGGTTGCGAAACTGTGCTCTGTGGACCACTGGTAATCTGCAGAGCACTGGCTGGTGATCCCCCAGGGAGCTCTGTGGTCACATGGTGTTGGTTCCTGCTAAGTATTTACAGTGGCTAAATTGCATTTTTAAAAGCTAACGATACATTAAATACTTCCCCAATATCACTTTTCTTTGTAAGCACTTGCTGCTGCTGCCACCAGACTCACAAATGGAAGGGGAAGTATCCATTACCCAGACAAAGTATTCTCATAATGAAGATATTGTCCACACTCTGAGAAAGTTTTAGCATTCTTCTGCAGTACTAAATGGCTCAAAACTTCTCTCCCAAGGGATCACCAAGAAGTCCTTGCTCCCTAAGCACTCCCTTAGCACGTGTCCTCTGAATGTCAGCTGTGCGGTTGTTATGTTTAAGTCTGAAGGCAGGTATTAAGTGCTACTATAGAAACTTTTTACAATGGAGATTTTTTTCCCCATGATTTGGAAAAAATAGTATTTGTCCTCTGGGTGTTTTTAAAGTCATTATCCATTTTGAGACTGGGACAGATTAATTAAATAGACCCAGAATTCTTCCATGTATTGAATTTTTTTTAATTAAAGAGAAGTTAAGGTGCTTTTTGTGCAGTATCCATTTAGCACAGCTAAAACCACATTATTCATGGCTTTTCCTGGGTACATATAGTATGCTCCCCAGCTGTCTAATAAAAAATATGTAGACCATGGCCCCAAATGTGACATGCTGTTTAAACAAGTTTTAGATCAAGATGCAAGCCATTAACTCACTGAACATGCCACTTGCTAATCCAGACACAAACCGAAAAGAGGTATCAGACATGTGGAAAATGCTAAGGCTATTTCCATAAGATCGCTCTTGGAACGTAATAGCAGAGAACCAGGGCTTTACTTTTCTCAACGCAGGTATCATGAAATAAAGGCAGTACGCACGCATCGCTGCCATGCCTCGACAACTGAATAAATAAACACCGAACAGCCTACTAGACCCTTGCTAGCACCTTCACAATCACCTCTAGCCACAAATCCAGTGAACAAACAGAACGGAATAGACTTTGCACTTCTGTTCCACACCAGCCTTTTCTGAGATGTGACATGGCACAGGAAGGCCCTCCCTGTTGTCAAAGACAGCCTTATAGTAACCTCTCCATGTGCACGTGTGCCAATGCTGGTGTATGTCTGTGTGTAGCATCTCTGCATGCGAGTTAATGTGGGCTGTCTGAAGGCGAAATGTCTGTCCGTGGGTTTGTCTCCGGAGCTGGCATGGTTGAGTTTCTGAGTGAAGTCGGTCTCTGTGCATTTGCAAGCAGTGCCTGTGCATGTCTCTGGGTGTGCACGTGTCTGGGCCAGCAGTTGTGTCCTGCGTCTGCTTCTCATCTTATGTCTGGTGGGTGTGTGTAGCCTTCCTCTCTCTGAACAAAGCTTCCGAGCAAGAGCAGTTTAAACTCAGGCCCTTCATTAAAGCATCCGAACCAGCCCAACACAAAATATCCCAGGGAAAAATCAATATCATCTTTCTAGTACAAAGCGCCGGCGCTGTGGGCTGCAGGAAGCGCAGAGTGGATGGGGAGGCAGGTTAAAAGGAAGGATGCTCCCACCCCTTGCACACACTCCACCCCCCGTGCCTCTGAAGTGTGCCTGCCTCTCTGGCTCACCTGTTCCGGACCCTGGAAGCAGATCCTGCAGAGAGGGGTCCTCATGCCGCTGTCGATGCTGCTGCCCAGCGAGTACCTGTCCTCCGCCTTGCCTTTGCAGAAGTCATCTGAGGAAGCGCTGCTCATCATAGACATGGGCTGCTCACCTGCAGGGCTGCTCCAGTCCTCTTCGGGCGGGCTGGCCGTGCTGCC
>NW_017728949.1:53500214-53501220 GCF_001723895.1 Crocodylus porosus | reverse complement strand
AAAAAAAAAAAAAAAACCCAAAAAAAAAAAAAAAATCTATAGATTAAAAAAGATGGATTTGGAGGAAGATCCGGTTAAAATTCTCAGCAATCCACTGAAAATCAATCATACAAAAATGTACCCCCAACCCTGTCCCACCCTTTTCTGTAATTATTATTATTTTTGATTGGAGAAATTCCACAAGTTTGAAGGGGTTAGAAAGCAACCCTCAGCCCCAAAGAGCTGGGGTATTTCAGAGAAAGGCTGTGGCTCTTGGAAATGGATGCGATGGTCTTGGGGGTGGGAAAAAGCAAACCACCCTGGATTTCTCAACTCCTAAAGCTGTAAAAAAAAGGGTGTGGGGCCAGAGGGAAATACGGTTCTTTCAGCAATATTTGGCATGTCAGGTAATTTCCTTCTTCTTTCAATTGTTATTTCTGAATTTAAAAAAAAAAGAAAAGAAAAGGGGTACATCAGACAGGAGACCACCAAGACGACAGATAAAATGCCAAGGGGCGGGGGAGGGGGGGGAGCCAAAAGAAAAGGTGGTTGAGATGAATATCAAAATTGCCTTTCTTGACAAAAGCACCTTCACATTGCGTGTGGGAAACCCCCCGAAATTTTAAGCACTATCCTCACAGGTTGCTTCCAATTATATCGTTGGGGGGCGGGGGTTAAAAATATATAGATATTGAATTGCAAATATTAAAAGTCCTGCCAGAAGAGATTCGCATTCAACGAGTTTATTCCCAGATGCATTTTTTTTTTTTTACCTCTTCTGCTGGCGGCTCTGTCTGGACCACACCAAGGAAAAGAAAGAAAGAAGGATGGAAATCGGGGCGGGCAGAGGCTCTTGCGGACTCCCTAGGCTGCCACCACCCTGCGCGCCAGCCCCGGCGGCGTCGGGTCTGCTCTTCGCGGGGAGCGGGCCAGGGAAACGTGGCTCTTACATGGTCGCGCTTCCTCTTCCCCTGCCCCGGCCGGGCACGTCATCAGGCGCGCGGGCAGCTCGCACGGGCCGCGGCGG